>NC_045799.1:79040411-79678404 GCF_009873245.2 Balaenoptera musculus
ATTGGGTTGTTTGTTTTTTTGATATTGAGTTGTATGAGCTGCTTGTATATTTTAGAGAGCAGTCCTTTGTCAGTTGCTTCACTTGCAAATATTTTCTCCCATTCTGAGGGTTGTCTTCTCGTCTTATTTATGGTTTCCTTTGAGACCTCGAATAGCCAAAGCAATCTTGAGAAACAAAAATGGAGCTGGAGGAATCAGGCTCCCTGACTTCAGACTATACTACAAAGCTACAGTAATCAAGACAGTATGGTACTGGCACAAAAACAGAAATATAGATCAATGGAAAAGGATAGCCCAGAGATAAACACACACACCTGTGGTCACCTAATCTACGACAGAGGAGGCCAGAATATACAATAGAGCAAAGATAGCCTCTTCAATAAGTGGTGCTGGGAAAACTGGACAGCTGCATGTAAAAGAATGAGATTGGAACACTCCCTAACACCATACACAAAAATAAACTCAAAATGGATTAAAGACCTAAATGTAAGGCCAGATACTATAAAACTCTTAGAGGCAAACAGGCAGAACACTCTATGACATAAATCACAGCAACATCTTTTTTGACCCACCTCCTAGAGTAATGAAAATTAAAAATGAACAAATGGGATCTTAAATTTTTTTAATCTCTATGATATTGGTTGTAATATTTCCTTTTTCATTTCTTTTATTTGGGTCCGCTCTCTTTTTTTCTTGATGAGCCTGGTTAAAGGCTTATCAATTTTATCCTTTCAAAAAAAAAATCAGGTTTTGGTTTCATTGATCTTTTCTACGTTTTTTTGTTTGTTTTTTGGTCTCTATTTTATTTCTTCTCTTTATTATTTTCTTCTTTCTGCTTACATTGGGCTTTGTTCTTCTTTTTCTGATTCTTTTAGATGATAGGTTAGGTTGATCATTTGAAAGTTTTCTTGTTTCTTGAGGTAGGCCTGTATTGCTATAAACTGCTCTCTTAGAACTGCTTTTGCTGCATCGTATAGGTTTTGGAAAGTTGCGTTTTTATTTTTGTTTGTCCTAAGGTATTTTCTGATTTCCTTTTTGAGTTCTTCATTGACCCATTGGGGCTTTTTTGTAGTGTATTGTTTAGTTTCCATGTGTTTGTGTTTTTCCCATTTTTCTTCCTGTGATTGATTTCTAGTTTCATACTGTTGTAGTTGGAAAAAATGTTTGATATAGTCTCTTAAATTTGGTGAGACTTGTTTTGTGGCCTAGCATGTGATTTATCTGGAGAATATTCCATGTGCACTTGAATGTGTATTCTGCTGTTCTGGGATGAAACGTCCTGTAGATATCGATTAAGTCCAACTGGTGTAATGTGTAATTGAAGACCACTGTTTCTTTTTTTAAAAATTTATTTATTTATTTATTTATTTTTTTGGCTGTGTTGGGTCTTCGTTTCTGTGCGAGGGCTTTCTCCAGTTGCGGCAAGCGGGGGCCACTCCTCATCGCGGTGCGCGGGCCTCTCACTATCGTGGCCTCTCCTGTTGCGGAGCACAGGCTCCAGACGCGCAGGCTCAGCAGTTGTGGCTCACGGGCCCAGCCGCTCCACGGCATGCGGGATCCTCCCAGACCAGGGCTCGAACCCGTGTCCCCTGCATTAGCAGGCAGACTCTCAACCACTGCGCCACCAGGGAAGCCCCAGACCACTGTTTCTTTATTGATTTTCTGTCTGTCTGGACAATATGTCCCTTGATGTAAGTGTGGTGCTAAAGTTACCTAGTGTTGTTGTATTACTGTCTGTTTCTCCCTTTATGTTTGTTAATATTTGCTTTATATATTTAGATGCTTCTATATTAGATAAATATATGTTATTGAGTGCAATATTCTCTTATTGATCCCTTCATCATTATATAATGCCCTTCTTTGTGTTTTGTTACAGACTGGTTTTTTTAAAAATTTTTTTGATGTGGACCATTCTTAAATTTATTTATTTATTTATTTATGGCTGTGTTGGGTCTTCGTTTCTGTGTGAGGGCTTTCTCCAGTTGTGGCAAGCAGGGGCCACTCTTCATCGCGGTGCACGGGCCTCTCACTATCGTGGCCTCTCCCGTTGCGGAGCACAGGCTCCAGACGCGCAGGCTCAGTATTTGTGGCTCACGGACCCAGCCGCTCCGCGGCATGTGGGATCCTCCCAGACCAGGGCTCAAACCCGTGTCCCCTGCATTGGCAGGTAGACTCTCAACCACTGCGCCACCAGGGAAGCCCTACAGACTGTTTTAAAGTCTACTTTGTCTGATACGAATATTGCTATCCCAGCTTCCTTGTCATTTCCATTTACATGAAATACCTTTTTTCATCCCCTCACTTGTCTGTGTGTGTCTTTAGCTCTGAAGTGAGTCTCTTGTAAGCAGCATTTAGATGGGTCTTATTTTTTTTAAATCCAGTCAGCTACCTTATGTCTTTTGATTGAGGCATTTAGTCCATTGACATTTAAAGTGATTGTTGATAGGTATGTACCATTTTGTTGCTTGCTTTCTGGGTGTTTTTGTAGTTCTTCTCTGTTCTTAGTTTCTTCCCTTGTGGTTTGATGATTTTTCTTAAGTGGTATGCTTGTGCTCCTTTCTCTCTGATTTTTGTGTATCTACTGTAGGTTTTGATTTGTAGTTACCATGGGGTTCATGTATGTTGATCTGTAACTGTATCTACTTGTTTTAAACTGATAGCCATTTAAGGTCAGACACATTCTAAAAGATGTACGTTTTTTCACTGTTCTCCCTATGTTTTGTGTTTTTGATGTCATGTTTTATATCTTCATGTTTATCCTTTAACTGTTTATTGTAGTTATAGTTGATTTTACAATTTTTGTCTTTTAATCTTCATACTGGCTTATTTAAGTGGTTGATCCACAATCTTTACTATATATTTGTCTTTACGAGCGAGATTTTTCCTTTCCTATGAATTCTTACTTCTTGTTATAGCCTTTTCTTTTCCACTTAGAGAAAACCTTTTAACATTTCTTTTAGAGTTGGTTTAGTAGTGATGAGCTCTTTTAGTTTTTGCTTCACTGAGAGGTTCTTTCTCTCTTCTTTAATTCTAAATGATAATCTTGGTGGATAGAGTATCCTAGGTTGTAGGTTTTTCCCTTTCAGCACCTTAAATATATCATGCCACTCCATTCTTGCCTGCAAAGTTTCTGCAGAGAAATCAGCTGGTAGCCTTCTGGGTATTCCCTTGTATGTCGCTCTTTGTTTTTCTCTTGCTGCCTTTAGAAGTCTCTCTTTATCTTTAACTTTTGCCATTTTAATTATGATGTCTTGGTGTGGGTCTCTTTGGGTTCATCTTGTTTGGGACTCTCTGGGATTCCTATACCTGGATATTTGTTTCCTTCTTCGGGTTTGGGAAGTTTTCAACCATAATTTCACCAAATACATTTTTGACCTCTCTCTCTCTCCCCTCCTTCTGGGACCGCTATAATGTGAATATTAGTACACTTGATGTTGTCCCAGAGATCCCTTGGTCTCATTTTTTTAAGATTTTTTTGTTGTTCTGATTGGGTAGTTTCCATTATTCTGTTTTGCAGATCAAATGTGTGTTCTTCTGTATCACTTGATCTGATGTTAATTCCTTCTAGTGTGTTTTTCATTTCACTTACTGTATTCTTCAGCATTGACTTGGTTCTTTTTTATATTTTCTAGTTCCTTGTAAAAATTTTCACTGTGTCCGTCTATTTCCCCTAGTTCAGTTAGCACTCTTACTACTAATGCTTTGAACACTTTATCTAGTAAATTTTTTTTAAAAATATTTATTTATTTATTTATTTTTGGCTGTGTTGGGTCTTCGTTTCTGTGCGAGGGCTTTCTCTAGTTGTGGCAAGCGGGGGCCACTCTTCATCGCGGTGCGCGGGCCTCTCACTATCGCGGCCTCTCTTGTTGCGGAGCACAGGCTCCAGACGCGCAGGCTCAGTAGTTGTGGCTCACGGGCCCAGCTGCTCCACGGCATGTGGGATCTTCCCAGACCAGGGCTCGAACCCGTGTCCCCTGCATTGGCAGGCAGATTCTCAACCACTGCGCCACCAGGGAAGCCCTCTAGTAAATTATTTATCTGTTTCATTAGTTGTTTTTTTCAGGTTTTTTCCCTGGTTTTTTTGTTTGGAACAAATTCCTCTGCTTATTTTGCTTAATTTCATCTCTATGAAATTAGGTGAAAAAGTTACCTATCCCAGTCTTGAAGGGGTGTCCTTGTGTGGGAGCATCACTATGCAGTCTCTGTGTGCCCAGTGCCTTTGGTGGGAGAGCTGGATCTAAAGTAAGCACAGGTCATCTTTCCCCAGGGTGTGCTGGCAGCTATCACCTTGGTGGGAGGTGGGGCTGGAGGTGGAGGGGCTAGAGCTAGAGCCAGAGCCAGGTGTGAGCCAGGGCTTCTCCTATTCTCAGTGGCTGTCACTGCCCTACTGAGAGTGGCGTCTGGTCCCAGGATACTGGAGCAGAAGCCGAGGTTTGGGTCTGAGCTGGTTCTGTTTCCTCTAAGTGTGCTTTCTACCCTGCTCCCAGCAATGGCACCTTTGCCCCAGAGGGGGCAGTGCTGGAGCAAGAGGGGCTGGAGTGGGTGCTTGGCATGGGCTGGGGCACACTCTGGGGCAGTCCTGGCACGCCAGTCAGAGCTCCAGACCACTCCTGATCTGTTGCTTCTGCGAATGCCAGTAATGGCCGCCCTTGCCCCAACTGGATGCCATGCCAGGTCTGAGCTGGCTTCATCCCCACCCCCACCACCCCCAAACTGTGCACTCTCCTCGGCACCGGCAGCCTTCTCCCTAGAGTGGAGCTGTGCCAGAGCCAGGGAATCAGTGCAGCTGCTTGACGTGGGCTGGGGTGTGCACTGGGCTGGGGCATTTGCAGGAAACCAGCCAGAGTCCCAGGCTGTTTCAGTCAGCTTCCTGCACCTTGTTCCCTGGAGTAAGCAAGCATGTGCTTGTTTTTCATGAGTGAAATCTAGGCTTCTAACAGCTGTTCTCTAAATCCTACTGGTTTTCAAACCAGCTAAGGGGATTCATCTTCCTGGTGTCAGACCCTAGGGCTGTGGTGCCTGATAATGTGGTTTGAACCACTAACCTGTGCACCCTTTCTTTTTTAAAATTTAATTAATTGATTAATTTATTTTTGGCTGCGTTTGGTCTTTGTTGCTGCGCACAGGCTTTCTCTAGTTGTGGTGAGTGGGGGGGGCTACTCTTCGTTGTGGTGCGCGGGCTTCTCATTGTGGTGGCTTCTCTTGTTGCAGAGCATGGGCTCTAGGCACACAGGCTTTAGTAGTTGTGGCATGTGGGCTCAGTAGTTGTGGCTCGCGGGCTCTAGAGCACAGGCTCAGTATTTGTGGCACACGGGCTTAGTTGCTCCGCGGCATGTGGGATCTTCCCGGACCAGGGCTTGAACCCATGTCCCCTGCATTGGCAGGCGGATTCTTAACCACTGCGCCACCAGGGAAGCCCTGTGCGCCCTTTTTGAGCAATTTTGCTTTTAGTCATTTATCGTTAGATTGTGCTTCTGAAATGTTCTTCATAATTTTGTTTCGAATAGGGGAAAATTGGGCTCAATCTACATTTATTCTAAAATATCCCAACAATATGTACTTGGTTCAGTAAATTTTGGTTTTATCCAGACTGTGAAATATCAGGGAGCTGCTTACATTGATGGTGTGAATGTTTATTGACAATATAGCAAATGGGAAAACAAGTCATGGAGTCATATGTTAAGTATGAGCTCCATTTTTTCCCTGGTTGTTAATAAATACTGATTTTTTAAAAGTCTACAAGTATTACACCACAGTATCAATAGGAGTTCCTCTTGGTGAAGAATAGTGAGGGTGTCTGTGGCGGGGAATCAGTTTCCATGTGGTCCTTCAGGTGATGCCACCCGGATGGTGCCAGCATCCTGAAACCCAAGGAGGATTGTGTAATCCCTCTCTTCTTTGTCCCCTCCTAGGGGCACAGGTCCTGACCTGATTGCTTCTCTTCCTACCCATATTCCATGTGGATTTTTCTTTACACCCTTGGTTGTATAAGAGTCTTTCTGCCAGTCTCCAGTTTGTTGTCAGTGGGAATTGCTCCACATTGTAGATGTACTTTTGATATGTTCATTGCAGGGGAGGTGAGCTCAGTGTCCTCCTAGTCTGCCACCTTGATCTTCTCCTTGATGCCATACTGTTTTGATTACTGTGGTTTTGCAGTATAGGTTTTGCAATATAGTTTGAAATCAGGGAGCATGATGCTTCAGCTTTTTTCTTCCTTTCTCAAGATTGCCTTGGCTATTCACGGTCTTCTGGGCTTCCATACAAATTTTAGGATTGTTCGTTCTGTTTCTGTGAAAAGTGCTATTGGAATTTTGATAGGGATTGTGTTGAATCTGTAGATTTCTTTGGGTAGTATGGACATTTTAACAGTATTCTTCCAATCCACGAGCACAGAATATCTTTCCATTTATTTGTGTTATCTTCAGTTTTTTTTTTTCATTAATGTCTTATAGTTTTCAATGTGCAGGTCTTTCACCTCCTTGGTTAAATTTATTCTTAGGTATTTTTTTCTTTTTGATGCAATTGTAAATGGGATTGTTTTCTTAATTTTTTTTCTGATAGTTCATTATTAGTGTATAGAAATGTAACAGATTTTTGTATATTGTTTTTTTTTTTTTTTTTTTCCCTTTGGGCCAAGCCACACGGCTTGTGGGATCTTAGTTCCCTGACCAGGGATTGAACCCGCGCCCTTGGCAGTGAAAGCGCGGAGTCCTAATTACTGGTCTGCCATGGAATTCCCTGTATATTGATTTTGTATCCTGCAGCCTTACTGAATTTATTAGTTCTAATAGTTTTTTGGTGGATTCTTTATATAAAATCATGTCATCTGCATATAGTGACAGTTTTACTTCTTCCTTTCCAATTTGGATGCTTTTTATTTTTATTGCCTGACTGCTCTGACTAGGACTTCCAATACTAGGTTGAATGAAAGTGGCGAGAGTGGGCATCCTTGCCTTGTGTTTGATCTTAGAGGAAAAGCTTTCAGCTTTTCACCACTGAGTATGATTTCAGCTGTGGACTTGTCATATATGGCCTGTATTATGTTGAGGTGCGTTCCCTCTATACCCAGTTTGTTGAGAGTTTTTATGAGTGGATGTTGAATTTTTTCAAATGCTTTTTCTGCATCTGTTGAGATGGTCATGTGATTTTTATCCTTTTTGTTAATTGTGTGTATCACATTGATTACTTTGTGGGTGTTGAACCATCCTTGCATCCCTGACATTGGCATCTTGTGCATTCCCTGTTTTAACCTAACAGATATCACCATTATGCACCCATTTGGTCAAGGCAGAAACTGAGTCATCATAGATGCTTCCCTCCTCTCCTTCCAGTCATTTACTACTGTGCCTTCGGCATCTTTCCTTTTGTCCTCCTGGATACTGCCTGGGTTTAAGCATCATATCCTATCATGATTGGCAGAAGAATCTCCTAAACTGGTCTCCCCACTTCCAGACTTTCTTGTCATGTTTGTCCTCCTTGTGTTGGCTGCAGAGAGATCTGCAACCCGATCTGATGCTTTACTACCCTACTGAAAACCCTTGGCTCTCCATTGTGCCGTGCCCCCTGCTTCCTTTCCAGGCCCATCTGCCATGCACTCTGTGCACCTGTGTTATCACAGTGGTTGCTGCTCCTCATGCCAGGCTTCCCTGCACTCACCTACCTCCTGGTCTGTCCTTTGACAGCTCTGGGAAGCTGCCTCTTCTCCCTCCCTTTCTCTCCGTCTGTTGTAGATGTTCCCCCAACTGCCTCTAGCATGCTGCTTAGTGACCAGGGTGGTAGAGAATGGTTGTGTTTGGGTTTGAATTCCAGCTCTGCTACTTCATAGCTTTCTGAGTTGTTATTCTCTAGGCCTGTTTTCTACGTGGGTCATGTGAATGAACAATGCTCCTTTGCAGTGTGGAGAATACAGTTTTCACCTCACCTCCTCAGGTTACTTATTCAATCCATCAGGAATCAGCTCAGCATTTACCTCCCTGAACCAGGCCCCTCTCCCCAGGGTTATGTTTTTTTTTTTTTTCAAACTGTATCCAGCTTTATTAAAGATACTTTTCATAAACAATCATGGTATTTCAGGCAGGACATGGGCAGACAATCGTTAACAGTATACAACAACTTTCAAACTCCCTTTTGCAATGGACTACCAAAATCAGAAAGCCACTATAAAACCCAATGAAGTCTTCATGTGATGCTCTGGACAGGGAAAGTTTAGAGTGAGGGCTGACATTTCACATTTAGTATGTTGTTTAACAACTTTTCACAAGCCGACCCTGACTTTCAGAAAATGGAAATGAAAATGGCAAAAGTATCAATCTGAAGATCCACAATCTAAAAAAGGAACCGCTGCTCTTTTGAGGGACGCCATCTCATTGGTGACAATGCAAAGTCCAGATTGCCTGACATACTGGTAACCAATTTTGGGGGGTCAGGTTCCAACAGGTCTCTGGGTTTAAGGGAGTCAAGTCTATGCTGAAGGTGGAGAGGGAGAAGAGGACATAAAAACTAATTTTAGTTTTTCCACACCACAAGGCGTTTGTGCCAAGGTGGCTACTGTGTGTCAACACCAAGGAACCCCTCCTTCCTGGGAACCACGAGGAAGTCTCTCAAAACCAGAAGGGAAAGGTGTTTTTTTCCCACATCAATCCAGCTTCAGAGACAATCTATTAGTGACATGTGCTCTTCCCCCAAAAAACAACAATGAAGTGTTCTGTATGCTAACAACATAGCTTAAAAAAAAAAAAAGTAAAACAAAATTCTGCATTTTTATAAAACTTGATAAAAAATAGTATTTCAAACTGTACAGTCACCAGAAGTACACAGTTATCAAAAATGCACACTTCACTTGGCATCTCCAGCACCTTCAGCTTTCTGTGCCTGGTCTGTTTTGGCATCTCCGTTTTCTGCAGGGTTATTCCCATCCTTGCCAGCATCAGCTTTCCCCTTTTTCCCTTTGGGTACCTTCTCTCCCTTCTTTGCAGGGGCCTTTTTAGGCTTGGGCTCTGGCTTTGGAGGAGCAGGTTTAGCAGATAACCTGGCAGATCTTCTCTGTGGTTCATCCTTCACCTTGGTTTTATCTCCTTTAGCATCCCCTTCAGCCTTTCTCTTGGGCATGGTGGCGACGGCGGCGGGACGTAGGCGCTGGACACGGGGATGCAGTGGCGCGCGGCTTTGGCCAGTCCAGGGGTCGCTCTCGCCTCTTCTTCACACTGCTCCCAGGGTTATGTTTTAATAGTACTGGCTAGTGCGTGTCTAATTTGTGCAAAATATTTTCCTAAGTATTTTGCATGTCATTTAATCCTCACATCTACCGTTTTCCAGAAGTGTAGACAGAGGCTGACGTGCCAATGCTCCCGCCACTGGTAAATGATGGAGGTGGGATCCTGAACCTAGAGTCTGGCCTGAGAAGCCTGTTCTCTTAACTGCTGCCTCTATCTTTATCAGCTTGTTAATTTACTCATAGCAGTTTTTTAACTGTTTGTTGCATAAATAAGCAGTTAGGTGACATGTGAAATGTCTGGCTCGCTGCCTGGCATGGAGGGATTCAGAAAATGTGGAATGAACAGTTCTTATTCCCTGGCAGCCTCGAGGACATAAGGGCCCTCAAAGGGAAGTGTTTTCTTCTGGATTCCTTGCTGCCGGAGTTGCTTGTGTTTCCTGCCCGAACAGATCTGCATGAACACCCACTGTACCAAGCTGGTCACCTCATCCTACAAGACAAGGTAGGGTGGATGGGTAGAAAAGGGAGGAGCGGGAGGCGAGTGATCAGCCTGGGGTCCCTTTCAGCCAGCCCCTGTGCTCTGCGCCGCCAGGCGAGCTCTCTCCCGGCCATGCTGCTGGCTCCACCTCCAGGTTCCCATGTCATCGACGCATGCGCTGCCCCAGGCAATAAGACCAGTCACTTGGCTGCTCTTCTGAAGAACCAAGGGTGAGTGCCATGGTCAGACAGAGGAGTGGGGTGGGGTCTGACCCTATATTTTGTAAGAAGAAATAAGGAACTCTTAACTCCAGTAGGTCACGAAGGCTGAAAGGAGGCCTCCCCTTTAAATATTTCCTCCTGGACCTAGGGTAGTTCCCTAAGCTTCCCAGTGGGTTACACGTGTGAGATGTGAATCCCTTAGCCCTTTGGGGCACAGTGCCCTGGGCAGTTATTTCTAACCACTGACCTTTATTTTTTTTAACTTTGTTTTAAACTTCACGTGACTCACTTTAATTTTTTTTTTTTTTAATTTATTTTTGGCTGTGTCGGGTCTTAGTTGCGGCACACAGGGTCTTGGTTGAGGCGTGCAGGATCTTTCGTTGCAGCGCGGGCTCTGTAGTGTGAGGCACGCGGGCTCTCGTTGAGGTGCGCGAGCTTAGTTGCCCCGCAGCATGTGCGACCTTAGTTCCCTGACCCCGGATCGAACCCACGTCCCCTGCATTGGAAGGTGGAATCTTTACCACTGGACTGCCAGGGAAGCCCCCCACTGACCCTTTTAAATATTAATTGAGAATTTAAAGACATTTAAGTATGATTTTCTGTGTGTCCTGACTTCAAGTACGTGTTACTGTGTCAGACCTGTGGGCTCTTACGTGTTGCGTAAATTCTCAGTTCACCTCAACTCTGCCCTCCTCTCTAGGAAGATCTTTGCCTTTGACCTGGATGCCAAGCGGCTGGCTTCTATGGCTACCCTGCTGGCCCGGGCCGGGGTTTCTTGCTGCGAGCTGGCTGAGCGGGACTTCCTGGAGGTCTCGCCCTCAGACCAGCGTTATCGTCGGGTCCAGTACATCTTGCTGGATCCTTCTTGTAGTGGCTCTGGTGAGATGGGGGAAAACGCGGCCGAGGGCCCCACAGATCCAGAGCAGCCTTAGAGCGGGGATGGGGGCGTGTGGCGGTCGTCGTTCGTTTTGGCCTCGGGTTTGGTTCTGGCTCAGACTATCCTGTGAATGGTCAGACGTGCTCATCTGTATGTGGGGATTTCATACGAAATCAGGCAGCGTGTGGCGAAAGCACTCTTCCCTAGGGATGCTGACCAGACAGCTGGAGGAGCCCGGGCCCGGCGTACCGAGCCAGGAGCGCCTGCGAGCGCTGGCTGCCTTCCAGCAGCGGGCGCTGAGCCACGCGCTCACGTTCCCCGCCCTGCGGCGCCTCGTCTACTCCACGTGCTCCCTCTACCAGGAGGAGAACGAAGACGTGGTGCGAGCCGCCCTGCAGCGGAGCCCGGCAGCCTTCAGGTAGTGGGTGTCCACCAGGGTCTGGGCCGGGGGCCGCCCTCTTACCGAGAAGCCCGTTCCATTTCCTCTCTGCAGGCTGGCTCCTGTCCTCCCCTCCTGGCCGCACCGAGGCCTTGGCACTTTTCCAGGCGCTGAGCACTGCCTCCGGGCCTCCCCTGAGACCACGCTCACTGGTGGCTTCTTCGTTGCTGTACTGGAACGGGTAGAGGTGCCAAGGTGAGTGAGCAGGGGGCCTGCTTGGAAGACGCTGGAGGATTGGGGCACATCTAACTCACTCTTCTTTTCTTCCAGCTCCGTCTCACAGGCTGAAGCATCAGCCCCAGAAGTTACACCCAACCCAGCCCCAAAGAGAAAGAAGAGGCGGCGAAAGGCAACAGCTGCCCCCAGCTCACAGCCTGACGTGTAGCAGGTGCTCAGAGCTTTGACTCCTCAGGTCCTCCTCTCAAGCTTAGTCTCGGGCCCTCAGCCCCAGGCAGCAGTTTTTTTGAAAGGGCTCTTTTATGGCTGGAGAAAGAAAACCAGTAACCCCGTTTCTCCAGCTGGAAAAAGCGGATATCCCTGTGCTGTGGGTCCCTTCCCTGGGCTCTGTTCTTGCTGGTGAGACGCACTGCTTCCCACAAAAATAAAAGGCAGGACATGGTCTACGATAGATCACAGTTTTTTTTAATGACACAAGCAAGGAGAACAATCTCACGTTCATACGTGAGAACAATCTCACGTTCATACTAAAAATTCCAACTAGACTCACAGGAATTCAGTCTTTATTTGTAATGGAAAGTCCCAGCCTCCCGTCCCTGTCCAGTGCACGTCCACGTCCACACCCGCACTCATGCGCTCACACTCAGGCTGCGCCAGGACGCCCGCTTCAGGGGGCTCCTGGATCAACTGTCCTGCCTGTGGAACTGAGGTAAACTAGCTGCGAGTACTAAGCTGAGAGGGGCTACCTTACGTAAGGTATAGGTAGAAGCTTGATTTCTAGACCCGCGCCCCACCCCCCTCCAATCCCAGCAGGTATCTGAGGCTTGGGTCCCTCCTCAGCTCCACACACAACAGTTAAGTACTAACAGAGCTCTCCTTGGGGCGGGGGTGGGGCGCAGTCCCTGCCACAAAACATTCACCCTCGTTCACCAAGGGGAGGGGGACTAGTTACATCTACATCACGTTATTTATAAAATAAGAATTACATTTTGTGTTTCCGGAAGGAGCTCTAGTCCCTCAGGAAAGCTGCCTGGGACAGCATTTGAGCCTCTTCTTCACACAGGCATAACTTAACTATACAGCTAAATTTCTAGTCAATAGCATTTATACTTAACCACCTCAATGAACCAAGCTTGAAGGAATTTAAAAGGCAATTTAGCTTAAATACAAAAATAAATTTTTATTTTGTTAAAAAATGTTTAAATATTTTTCCTTTTAATTTAGACACACGCATTCATACTTCTTCCAAAGAGGATGGGCACGGCAGCAAGGCTTTTGGGCCTGGGGTATGTGGTTTTGGAACCAAGGAAGAAGGAAGGAAGGGGTGGAGCAAGTAAGATACAATTTTAAAATGTGGTTCATTAATTTAGGTTTTCTAACATACACTACAAGTGATCTAGCCTACAGTGAAGTTAGGCAGGTGGGAAACAAACAGCAGAGGGAAGAGGCCTTTGCTTCCCCTCAGACCCATCCTCCTCGGGCTGCCAGCCCTTAAAGTCAAAACACCATTTGAAAATTCAAGACTCGGCACTTGTAGCCGTAAAGTGGTGCTACTTTCCACATTCAATTAGCGAGGCCCCAGGAACTTGAGAAACAGTTAAGTCCGGCACTACCAACATGCCGCCACTCATACAATTCAGTTCTTCCTCCAAACTCGATTCAAAGAGCAATAGACACGAGCATCAGACAAAATAACACAGGACAAGGCTTTAGACATACAATCCCGGAGAGGCAGATGAGCCCAATGAGGCCAACGGGGACGGTGGGCGAGGAGGCAGCTGAAAGCAGCGGGGGCGTCCTGCCTGCTCCAGGAGCTTCCCTCTCCTGGGGAAGGTATCACCCCTGGGTCTGCCAGGCTAACAGTCTTGAGCCACCAAGCTTTTAGGGGCCAAACTGGCAGAGAGGGTCGGGGATGAAACACCGGCTCGGACTTGGTGGGAGGAAGTGGAACGGCAGGAGCAGCACCCGCTGGGGCCTCCAAAGGCAAAGCCAGAGTCAGGATCATTTTAAAAGGAATCGATCCTGCGAGGAACCAGTAAGGGATGAAGCAGCAAGAAATGGGGAAACAACAGAGTCCCCTAATGGGACCAGAGGGGGAGAACCACTTTTTATAGCCAAGCCAAGCAAGGTGAAGTTTTAGGGATAATCCATCCCCCAATCCCATCAAATGCATATCAGAGATGCAAGTGGGCGAGGGCTCCTCCTGCTACCCTCCGGCAAAGATGGCTCTCAGGGAAAAGGCGGGAAGGGAGGCCGCCTGACCAAGCTCATACACTAAATGAGAGTCAGGGAAGGCAGTGGACGATATGTACAGATGTTTCTTTAGTTCTCTCCAGCCTCACCAGTGGAACTGTTCAAGTAAGGTAGTAATAGGCTTCTGCCCTGCCACATCCTGCCTCCCCCTCCCTCGAGAGGCCCGAGGCTTCTGCTTCCTGGAAGAGGGAAACAGCCCCTGGGGCTGCCACCACCTCCCTGGTGGCCGAAGCCAGAGGTCTGGGGCAGGTCTGCGTTACGGAACTGGAAGGGTCAGAGGCTCTTCCTAGCAGGTGCTGAGGTCCAGATTTGGGCAAGGGTGGCGGGGGTGTGGGGGGCAGGGGCAAACGCTATTTCTTGCGGGTGTGCTGCCTTCGGGCCTGCAGTCGCTGTCGAGCCCCTGGGGTCTTGGATCCCGCACCAATGGAAAAGGAGGGGGCCGCCGATCCTGGAAAGATTCAACAAGATCTCGTCAGGGTAGCTGCTACCTGAGAGCAGTCTCTAAAGAACACCGGGAGCTGGGAGAAAGCCTCGCCAAGCTCTAGCAGTCCTTCCAGGGGAGGGCTGATTAAAAAGGCAAAATCCCAAGACCACAGATAGGCTGGGAGCAAGGCCCAGGAAAGCATGTTTACCTGGCGTCCCAGCAGTCTGGCTCCTTCTCATCTCCGCTGCCCAACTCCAAACCTGGCTTGTGCTGGACTCCCAGACGGGCCTCGGAGAGCCGGAGCTGCCAGCCCACCCCACCCCTCTTCAGAGAGGAGACACGCAGGTCACACTGGCAACAAGGAGACTGGCCGCTTACCGAAAGGTCCAACTCCGACAAAGCCTTGGGCGGGTGTTGAGGACACCCCAAAGGAGAGGCTGCTGCCTGATGCGCCCACCCCAGGGGCAGGGGTGTTCTGACCAAAGGCGGGTGTGGAGGTGCCTAGGAAGAAGAGACAGCAGAGAACTGTAGACACCAGGCTGGAGAGCAGAGGGCCTCAAAGCAGAGGGTAATGAGCCTAGTGGGGAGGTCCGCTCCCGGCAGGTCCTTCCCCGCAGGGCCCCTTAGCTCCCATTCAGCCCCCCGGAAGGAGGCCTTAACACGCGTTGCCCCAGGTGGGCCTCCCAGCCTGCTAACAGCTGTGCCGCAGTGGAGACAAGCCCCTCAGGTTGCCTTCTGACCCCTACGGAGTAGGGCCTCTGCAGTCCCTTGGCCACCAAACACAGCAGCAGATGACCGTCAGCGGACCGCCACCTCTAGCCTGACCGGGTTACCTCCCTTCCACCAGGCCTAGAAGCGTTATGCCTCTTCTCCTTGTTCACCTGTCTCCTCCCTTCCACCCTGTGGGTCCCCTGATCTCCCCCCGGGGCCCACTGGGACTCAGCCGCCAGCAAACGCCCTGCCCTCACTGAGTGCTGCCATTGTGCCCGCTGCAGCCCCGCGGGGAGGGCTGCCTACTCTCACGGCTCTTCCTCGTCCCGGGGGCCAGGGTGGGGCAGGCATCTTTCTCGCTTCCTGGGGCCCGGCCTTGCCCCCCGTCTCTCCCTCTACTCCCCACTCCCGCCTCGTCCCCACAGCCGCGCCAGCTCCCCCACCTCCCTTGCAGGCACTACACTGGCTCCCCGCTCGCCATCGCTGCAACTCCGGCTCCTGCTTCTGCTTTTCCTCAGCCTCAGAGGACCTCCCGGCCACTGCCCCTCCTGCTTTACTTGGTGAGTTTCAACAGGCTGGCCTTGCCGGCTACCACTTATTTTAGGCCTGTATCTCGTAACTGAACGTCGCTGGGGAAAAAGAACAGGGCTGCCTAGCCTCACTGTAACTTCACAAGCACACTTTTCCAGCCTCAAAGCTGCCTGCGATCCCATCCCATCTTCTCCCCAGCTCCAAAGCGACTACTTTCAACGGGCCCTGCGGTGCCCTCTCACACACCTCCCCGCAGCCACACCCCAAACTCTTCTTGTCACAGTCTCGGAGATTAAATTTGTTACTTCCTCAGAAAGGCATTCCTCCACGGTCATTAATCACATACTTTATCAAGACATTTATTGCTACCTGACACTCTACTTACACATTTAATACCTGTTTCTTCACTACCACAATGTAAAGCTCCACAAGAGCAGATGCTGCACAGCTGACCAAGTCAACCCCTGACCTTACCTCCAAACACAGGTTTGCTGTCCGGCGTGCTGGCCACGTTGAAGGCAAAGGGTGTGCTCTGGCTGGGCGCGCCCAAGCTGTTCTGACTCAAGCCTCCCCCGAAAGGGGTCGTGCTGCCAGTGGTCCCACTCTGTCCTGCTCCAAAGCCGAACGCTCCAGAGGCAGAGCTGGTGCCTGGGGTGGCCGCACTGATCCCAAAGCCCCCGCCGCTGGCTGGGGCTGCCGATCCCCCAAACGTGAAGGGCGATGGTGTCGTGCTGCCGAACACTGAGCTACTGGTCCCACTGCTGGCGGTCTGGGTTGTAGCGCCAAAGCCAGAGGTGGTGGCTGCACCGAAGGAGAAGGCAGCTGTGGTGCCGCCAAAGGCTGGCTGGGTGCTGGCAGGGGTGCCGAAGGCAGAGGCCGTGGCCTTCAGACCACTGAAGGCCGACTGCGCGGTGCCGCCAAAGGCTGGCTGGGCCGGGGTTGGCGCTGGGGCCGCAGTCGGGGCCGGGGCTGCAGAGTTTCCAAAAGTGAAAGAGCTGCCGAAGCTGGGGACGAGCGCCGACTTGGCAGCCCCCTGCTGCTGCCCCTCCACAGCCCCGAAGGCGGGTTGGGGGTCGGCTCCTGGGTAGGACGGGAGAGGCGGCTTGGCGCTCGAGCCGAAGGGAATGTTGAACGCTGGGGCGGTGGTGCTACTGAACGTCAGCGTGGGCTGGCTGCCGGTGACCGGGGCTGAGGCGGTGAGGGTGCCGCCAAAGCCACTAAAGCTGGACGTGCTGCTGCCGCTGGGGGCTGTCTGGGCGGCACTGGGAAGGGACTGGCCAAAGGTGGCAACTGCTGTTGAAGCGGGCATGGCGGGAGGCTTGCCAAATTGGAATATGGGGCCCACGGCGGGGGCGAAGCTGGCACCGGAAGCAGGGGGAGTCCCAAAGAGGAAGGGCTGGGAGGCGGAAGCGGTGGTGCTAGTCACGCTGCCCAGGGTGCTGGTCACGGTGCACACACCGAAGCTGAACGCGGGCTTCGGAGCGGAGTCCGCGGAGGTGCTGGCTGTGGTCATGGACACCACTGCGGAGGTGGCGCTGGCCTGGCCGCTGAAGAGAGAGGCGCTCGTGCTAGTGGCTGGAGTAGCTGTTTGCTTGAAGGAGAAGGGTGTTAACATGGGCATGGATGCAGGCGGCCCCATGTTGCTAAAGATAGGCTTGAAAGTGAGGGGTGGGCTGCTGGTCGTCGTGGGGATGGCTGAGCTGGAAGATGCTGCGGCTGTGACCTTGGAAGGGCTAGAGGGCAAGGGGCCCTCATTCTCGCTTTTAGGTGGGACCACAAAAATGGGCTTGAACATGGGAGATGCTGAAGACACAGCAGGGGCCACAGAGGCAGGAGGGTTAGCAGGTGGGGTGCTCAGCATTCCAAACAGAATACTCTGCTTGGGGCTGGGAGACGGGGCGGACGGGGCTTGGGATTTGGCAGATGTCTCAGCCTGAGGGTCTGGAGGTGACTTGGTGGCGTCAGTGACTGGTCCTGGGGAAGCAGCAGGGGTCAGCCCCAAGAAAGTGGTGGTGGATTTGGAGTCTGAGGAGGTGCCTGGAAGGGGTGCTGACTCTGAAGAGCCCGGAGGGGCCAGAGGGCTGGGTGTCTTCGGAGGCGAATGGGCCACAGTGGTTGCCACACCAGCAGATTCTGGGAAGAAGAGTAGAGAAAGTGAATTTGGAATATCTCAAACGTGATGCAGTGTTCAATGCCTAGCACAGTGCTAGGGATTCAACAGTCAACAATTATGACTAAATCTATATCACAGGCCTTTAAACTGTTCATTCCTGAAAGTCAAGGAAGTGTTCATAATTTCTACCCTTCACAGGTCATAAGAAAGATAGACGAGGATAAAACTTGGCCCAGTTGGGGGTTAAATGTGTAGAAACTAAGAAAAATCCAATTACCTGAACTCAAGTCCAATTAATTATGTAGATATACCTTATTCATCTAACAAAGATGTACTATACGGCATTCACCCACCAGGCGCTGAGTACAGAGCATATGACCATGAATGAATGGCCTCTGCCCATGAGGCCTGGGAGAGGCTGAGTACCTAATATTTTCTACACTAGGATGAAGCGTGGTAGAGGAGTGTGTATGTATGCAGTGCCAAGAAGGCAAAGGCGCTGGAACAGCCGGCAGGTCCTTGGAAGCCTGTTACCTTGTGCCTGCGGTCTAGCAAGCATGTGACAAGACACCTTAACCACGCGACCGTTTATACTTCAGGGACACCTCATGAGGTGAGCACTGTTCTTATTTTACAGATGAAGACGACAAGGCTCAGGGCAGCTAAGGGACTGGGTTTCAAATCAAGAGCTGTTTGACTACCAAAGCTAAGCTGCCTTCCCCAGCTTTAAGTGTTGCAGCCCTTCCCTAAAATGTCCTGATTACAGATTTCTAAAGCTCTTAAGCTTGCACCAGCTCAGGCTTGGGAAGTTAGAATAGGTTCAATCTTTACAGCAATTTCCAGCAACTGATGGGCATGGTGCTTTTACTTCCACCTAAACAAAGGCTGATGTCATTACGTGCTCCAAAGTAAGCTCTCCCACTCACCGGGGAGGGATGGTAGGCCCGGGGAATTCTGCATCTTCTTCAAGCTCTCCAGCAGTGGGTTCGTGCTTGGGGCTGGGAGGGAGGTTGGGGATGAAGCAGTCCCAGCAGCAGGCAGGGTAAAAGTGAAAGAAGACTGACTGGTAGGTGGGTTCTCCGTGACAGAGTCTGAGGCAGCATCTAGGGAAGAAAGAAAAGATGACATTGTCCTCCCTTGTTTGGGAATCCTTTCCAGTGGCATATCATGGAGCACGGGGAGTTCAGGGCCTCAGGACAACTCATTTAGAAAGGCTTCCCTTCAATCTCAATGCTCACTGTTCTCCAGATTCCACTGAGGACCCAAATGGATTTCCCAGATGAGAAAGACCAAAATAAAACCAAAGGAAACAAACCCTCTCTGGGGTGTGAAACTGATCTACATTCCTTACCGGTCTTATCCTCCAAGACCTTGTTAAACCACTGTAAAGAAGCTTTCTTTTCCAAGTCTAAGTCTTCAGCAGTGATTGAATAACCAAGCTGGGGAGGTGGAGGCTACCAAAGAGAAAAAGAAGTTGTCAATCAGGAGAAACTGGAAGAATCCTATATTTAGCCTTCCTAAGACAGAGTTAAGCTGGGGTGGGCAGAGGTAGATGGACAAGACCATACCAAGGTCAGCTGGTCCCCTCGCCTGGAGGGCAGCAACTGAACCTTCCGTTTACGCTGCCCAGAGCTGCCAGGTGTTGATGGGGAATTCCACGAGTTCTGTTTCTTCCATGTGGTTTTATCTGCAACTAAAAAAAGAAAGACTTGTTTTCTTCCTCCTCTCTGCCAGAAATGGATAGGTTTGTCTATCCCGTTTTTAACATTGAGTTTTCACTGGGTTATCTCTGAAAGATTCGATCTTCCATGATTTGGGCTCTTGGATGGTATCTGCAAGATTATATAGTCAAGAGGATATAAAGGCAGAATTGCTCCAAATGCAGGTATACAACTGCTTGCTGGACAATAATTACCCGGATTGGTCACAGATACCTCAGCCTAAGCTTGTCTGTAGCCCACTGTTACCACACGTTATACTGTACCTGTCTGTGTCACCCTTCTCCCTTACCTGACTATAAATTTCTGAAGGACAGAAACTCCTATCTCTGTATCTAACAGGCCCTTCACAAGGCAACGCTCAACACTTCCACCACCAAAAGCCACTCTAGTGCATTCATCAACTTACCCTTTTCTCCCTGGGACTCCTTGTCTGTTACCAATGGAGTTGAAGAACTAGAATGATGAGAAAGCTCCTCTTCTCTGTAGGAGGAAAAGGCAGAATTAAGTTTAAGGAAGACTTGCTGGCAAAAAGTACTGGATAACTTCTTGTACCTGCTTACCTACCAACTGGTCTAGAACAACCATGATATAAGACCTCAGTATGCCAGGACAAAAAATAAAAGAAGTCAAAAGAAAATTCCAACAGAAAAGAATGGAGGCAGTTCATGGAAACCAAGGAGAAACCTTTGTCTTACAACAAGCACAGATCAATAATCTTCAAAACCTTACTTACAACCCACCAAGTTCCTGAAAGTTCTAGTCACAGATCTGATCCCTAACAGAATGACATTCAACTTGACTGTAGGCACCTAGAAGGTCAGCTGGAGTCAAAAACATGAAGTCCGCTGCCCGATGACATCATTCACTCTGTTCATTCTAGTGTGTGTGGCCCCTACTCTTGCACCCCCGTCACTCACGCTACAGTGTGAGGAAGAGAGCCAGAGGCCTCTACAGTGGGTACAAAAGAACTGTAAGAGATCAGAGCGATTCAGGTGGGCACTTCACTGTCCTCTAGATGTTAATTTCTTTGATCCTCCAAATCAGAGTTGCAGAAAGCCTAAGAGCCAAGTAAATGTCCCTCTTTTCCTGACCTCTCATTAATCCACACAGCAAACAATAATGGATTACCTTATTTTCTTTGCTGGCCTCTCTGGTGTCTGGGAGCGGGATGAGGCTGGGCTAGAGAAGGGAGATGAACTGGGACCACTCCTCTTCCACAGCTAAAAGTCAAACAGAAGTAACATGACTGACCCTAGCTGATAGTTTATCATCTGACCTTCAATATAATGTTGTGGTTCTATTCATCACTGCATATAAAATCTCCTTTTAGGTAACTAAAAAAATACTTCTTTGTGAAGGAAGGCTCCTGAAAAGAAAGTCAATTGCCAGTATTAACTACAGGAGAAAAAGTCTGAAAAACTAATGGAACGCTAACTAATAAATGTAGAAGGAATGAATGTACTTTTGGCGTATATTAAAAAGTGGACTGTCACATTCAGTAATGGTTTAGAGCTATGATGTGCATATATGTTTACTCTATATTGTCTGTGGAAATGATAAAAGTAAAGTAAACTGTTCCAATGGAGATAAGCCAGTAAACTAATTTAGTTTTGCTCTCATTAAATTTTCAGTTTTACTTTATTAACTTTATTTTTTAAAAATATACGATCATGACATCTATGACTTTTGCAGCATCGGTGTTTATCGTTGTAATTATCCATGCATCTGTCTCTTCACCAAGTGGAGTCCCCTGATAGCAAAGGTAGTCTGTTTTCATCTCTGCCTCCTTCGAAGGGGCCTAGCAGCAAAGTACTTGACAAAGAGCAAGCTCTCTGCAAATAGGTTCACTGTCTCTGGCCTATTTACAAAGATACTGAACTGTCACCATAGGCATTTTTCCCATTGAGAAGCTTCTAGTGATTTCTTACTCAGTAAAACTGCATCATATAAGCACAAACAGGGAGGCAACAATGCTTAATAAAAATTTTAAAAAGGTAAAGAGGGTTTTAAATCAAAGACAGGTGGTAAAGCAGTAGAATAGTTCCATAAGACTAATGTCAGGAAACCAAGACTCAGAATGAGCTTGAGAAAAAAGCTGAAATCAATAATAGTTTTTTATGTTATGCTCAGGTAAATAACGAGAAAGGACAGCCATCTGAAAAAACAACAAATGCTTAGGCCTCACACCTGTATTTTTAATGAAGTGCCAAAGGTGATTCTAACCTTTAGCCGGGGTGGAAGACAACCTGGTTCAACAATCGGGAGGAACATGCTCTATGTCCACGTCACAGACTAAACACACACACAGTCCAGGTGTCATAAAGAACTACTGAAAAAACCAAATGAGCTCTTAAATAGCTTGGGGTAGGGAAAAGACTTTCTATTCCAGAAACAAAGGAAAGAAAACTGACAGACTGTCATAGGACCACTAAGAACCTCTCTAAATAAAAATGTCTCCATGTGGGAAGGAGACTTTACTATATACTCTGTACCATCTGAATTTTCAACCACAGTAATGTTTCCATAAACCAGAAATAAAATGTATGTGGACAGGAAACAAAAACACTCCAAAATGAAACAAAAACATAACTAGAAACAAAATTAAAAGGTAGATATATTCAACTAAAGTGGTAAGTTAATATCCTTAACATGTAAAAGTGAAAGTCTTGCAATTCCATATAAACATAATAAACATATCAAATGAGAAGTGGGCAAAGGCTATACCAAGGCAAGTCATAAAAAGAAACAGTCAATCTATGTATCCAGCAGTCAATTTAGTTCTGCACTGTAATTCAATTTTTGTCAAGTTCCTACTTCATAAAGGTACTATCCTTTATACTTTACAAAGAACACAAGGATAAGCAAGACCATTCCCATCATCAAGAAATTTACAATCTAGAAAAGAGACAGGACGGTACACAAATTGACTATAATAGACAAGAGATGAACGAAGTCTCTAAAAAGGAGTCCAAGAAGAGAGAGATTATGCAGAGTTCGGTTAGAAGAATAATAAAGGATGAAGGTGACATTTGTGATGGTCCTTCATCATCTGACAAAAACACCTGAAGAAAGACAAACTTTATAGGCTTGCAGTAGGATGGACACATGATTCCGGGTGGAGAACAGAACAAGAAAAGGAAACAAAGCAGGAAGGAATTAGGTGCTCTTACAAGATAACAAATACGCTGCTTTGGCTTAAATATAGGGTATCTGTAAAGGAATAATAAGGGACAGGGTCAGAAATGCAAGCTAGGGTTTTGAGGTTTTGAAGGCCAGGGTTACTATTCCTACTTTGGAAAATGACAAGTCTTATATAAGACTTATGAAGATATCAATGTCACGCACAACGAGATCTAAGGACAGTTCACTTTCTCTAATTGCCACCAGTCTAATATTTGTAATGATTTTATAATATCAAAGCTAGAACTTCTAGTTTGGGCAGCTGTGCGTTGGGTATATACTACTGCTCCTCTGGAAAAATACAATTAAGTCAAATATCTCTACTACCACTTGCACCAAACAGAAGGGCTGTCATCTCTATTGACTACTCGGGATGTTTACTGCTTCAGTACACATTTCTTTGAAAGAGAAGTTTCAACATAAAGAACTTTCATATTACTCTAATCTCCGCTTCCAAAGACTTCCTTACTTTCCTGATAATTTAAAATAACTCATGCCATGGACCATTTCAAAGATAATTATGATCAAAACTGAAAGTACACTATGCTCTCCGTTCTAGAACTTCTCCTTCTGAGAGCATTATATATTTAAATATCACACACAAACGGGACTGGTAACTACTTACAATAAAACACCCAGAAGCTATTAGTGTCAGTGAGTATATTACTTGCCGTAGGTCACAGGCTCTACCAGGGGTGAGGGTGCTTAAAAAAAAAATCTGACCATGTTTCAGGCTACGGGTTTGTTTGTTTGTTTAATGCATAAGCACCATTTATTTATTTTTTATTGATATATAGTTGATTTATAATGTTTCAGGTGTATAGCAAAGTGATTCAGTTATACATACATATATGTGTGTATACATTCTTTTTCAGATTCTTTTCCATTATAGGTTATTACATATTGACTACGTTGTTTCAGACCAACCCTGCTGTGGAGGACAAATAAAAAGTGCTGAAGAAAATATAAAATACATATGTTTGAAGGTACGGTGGTATGGAGAGCTACCAAGGCAGTGAGACACTGTGGAGGTAAGACAGAGAAGAGGAGCCAGTAGGTGAGAAGCCTCAGGGCGACTGCCCATTCCAAAAGTAAAAGCTGCAGTTGAGAGGCTGAGAAAAGCTTTTGGCAGCCCTGTAGGGCTGGGAAGACAAAAACCGGAATTCAGGGCTTTCCAAAGTAGAGGGGCCCTAATATACACCTTAGGCTTTTGGTTGGAATCCCAAAGGCTACATAGTAGGGTACAGGGCAAATCAGAAATAAACCAGCCCTCACAAGAACTGACAACCAACTCAGAATCATGTCAATTCCAACTGTACAGGGGTAATCTGTCCCTATCCTAGCTGCCTGCCAGAGGCAAAAGACAGACCTCTCTGGAGGAAGATACTACCATTCAGAGCTTCAAGTCATTGTCCCCCCACCCCCCCCAACGTCTGACAGTAAAACAAAACAACAAAAACGTATGTAAGAAGATAATATTCAAGGACTTCCCTGGTGGCGCAGTGGTTAAGAATCTCCCTGCCAATGCAGGGGACATGGGTGAAAGCCCTGGTCCAGGAAGATACCACATGCCGCGGAGCAACTAAGCCCGTGTGCCACAACTACTGAGCCTGCGCTCTAGAGCCCACGTGCCACACCTACTGAAGCCCACATGCCTAGAGCCCGCGCTCCGCAACAAGAAAAACCAACGCAATGAGAAGCCCGTGTACCAAAACGAAGAGTAGCCCCCGCTCACGGCAACTAGAGAAAGCCCGCGTGCAGCAACAAAGACCGAACACAGCCAAAAATAAATAAATTTTAAAAATTAATTTCTAAAAAACTAAAAAGGAAAAAACAATACTAGAATTAAAAAGAAAGAAAAAAACTGTTATTATTGTAGACAACATGATGTACATACAAAAATCCTAAAGAATATACAGATGAATATTCAGAATTTAGCAAATTTTCTGAATACAAAAATCAGTTGTATTACTATACATCAGTAACAAATTTCTAATATGCTATTTATAATAGCATTAAAAACATGTACCTAGGAATAAATGTAATAAAAAATATGTAAAACCACTGCACAGATAAAGATGATGTAAATAACTGAAGACCACCCCATGTGCATGGACTGGATGATTCAATATTGTAAACGTCAGCTCTCTCCAAAATAACTGGCAGATTAAAGGCAATCCCAGTCAATACCTTAGCAAATTTTTTGGTGTGGAAATTGACAAGATGATAAAATTATATAGAAATGCAAAGGGCCAAGATCCAAGACAATTCTGAAGAGGAATGAGAGAAATGAGAAAGTTGGATGACTTACTCTACTAGATATCAAAACTTAAAGACTGTGTGGCACAGGGCAGAAAAACAGACCAGTGCAACAAAACAGAATCTATCAACAGAAATGGATCTACAGATATACTGACACATTATGACAAAGGTGGTGCTGCAGAGCAATAGGAAAAGGACGGGCCTTTCAATAAACGCTGCTGAGTCAAATGGATATTTAGATGGAAAAATACTAATTTTGATCCCTACCTTATATCATACACAAAAATCAATTTCAAGAGGATTATAGATCTAAATGTAAAAAGGAAAAATAATAAAGCTTCTAGAAGGTAGCATAAGAGAATATCATCATGACCTTAGGCAGGCAAAGACTTCCTCAACAGTACACAAAATACACTAACCATAAGTGAAAAGAGTGAAAAGAATGAAATGGTGAGCCACAGAGTAGGACACTTACTTGTTGCAACACATATAATTCACAGAGACCTTGTATCTAGAATATATAAAGACCTTACATAAATCAGTAAGAAAAAGACAGACAACCTAATAGAAAAGAGCCAAGAAACTTGAACAGGCCCTTCATAAAAAAGGACATACAAATGGCCAATGAACAGTTCATACCTCTATTTCACTATTAATCAGAGAAATACAAATTACTACTACTACTACTTCACACTCACTGGAATGGGTAATTAAAGAGACAGGCAACACCAAGTGTTAGTGAAGATGTATAAACACAGGAACAAAATCTCATACTGCACTGGTAGGAGAATCAACTGAAACATCACCTTAAAAAGAATTATACAGGGAATAACCCTAGACCACTGGTGGTCCAGTGGTTAGGACTCTGTGCTTCCAGTGCAGGGGGCACAGGTTCGATTCCTGGTCAGGAAACTAAGATCCCACAAACTGTGCAGTACGGGGGAAAAAAAAAGACTTATACAAACGAGCACTATTCACAACAGCCAAGACATGGAAACAACCTAAATGTCCACCAACAGATGAATGGATAAAGAAGATGTGGTACATACATACAACGGAACACTGCTCAACCATAAAAAAGAACGAAATAATACCATTTGTAGCAACATGGATGCAACTAGAGATTATCATACTAAGTGAAGTCAGAAAGACAAATACCATATGATACCACTTACATGTGGAATCTAAAATATGACACAAATGAACCTATCTATGAAACAGAAACAGAATCACAAACAGAGAACAGACTGGTGGTTGCCAAGGGGGAGGAGGTTGGGGGAGGGATGGAGTGGGAGATTGGGGTTAGCAGATGGAAGCTTTTATATACAGGATGGATAAACAACAAGGTCCTACTGTATAGCACAGAGAACTATATTCAATATTCTATGATAAACCATAACAAAAAAGAATTTTTTTAAAAAAGGATGTATATGTATGTATAATCATCACTTTGCTGTGTAGCAGTAATTAACACAACATTGTAAATCAACTATGCTTAAATTAAAAAAAAAAAAAAGACATACAAGAATGTCCATAGCGGCATTATGCATAACAGCTCCCAACAGGAAACTCAAATGTCCAATGGTAGAATGGATAAATTAATTGTGGTATATTCATATAATGGAACAGTATTCAGCAATGAAAATGAAAGACCTACGACCACATGCAACAACATGAATGAATCTCACAAGTAAAATGTTGAATGAAAGAAGCCAAACACAAAAGAAAGCATATTCTGTTTCCATTTATATAAAATTCAAAAACAGGGAAAACTATATATGATGCTAATATTGAGGAAGGAAGGAGGGAAGAAGTAGTGACTGTGAGTGGGTATGAGAGGGGCTTCTGCATGTTGAAAATGATTTATTACTTGACCTGGGTGGTGGTTACATGGAGCTGTACATCTATATTTGTTTTTCTGCACATTATACTCTAATTTTCAAACAGCCATTAGATAGATTACATGACATGGAATGCTATGCAATATATAATGATTAAAAAAGATGCAGAAAAACCATATATGCTATGATTCCATTTTGTTAAACAGACCAGAAATCTTGTGTATCATCTGTGTTTGCATACATAGTAGGAATGTTAACAGTAGGTACCTATGGGATGGACACTGAGATAGCCAGGACAGGGGAATTTTTACTTAACAGTTACCTATACTTAAAAAAGATTCTGAAGCCAGGAAAGGTAATATTGTAGCACATGTTACAAAATTCCAACAAGAATTCAGTAAAAAGTTTCCTTCCTATCCAATAGTTATTACAGTTTCTAATATATCCTGTCAACATTATTCTATGCACATCAAAAGATTAAAGAAACCAGCAGCATGAATAGAGGACACTATACACACAGTTCTGTACCATGCTTTTTAAATATAATATTTTGAGCTCATTCACATCAGTGCCTATTAAAGCTGCCTTACTGTTTTTAACAGTTACACAGTATTTCAACTTATGGAAATACTGTAAGTCATTCAACCAGCCCCCTAAAAAGGTATGTTTACATTGTTTCCAAGCTTCTGCAAAAATAATGCTACAATCAACATCCTTGTATATGTCTTTGAGTATATGTGTAGGGTTAATTCCTAAAAGTAAACCTGCTGGATCAAAGGGCATGTGCATCTCTAATGCGAATAACAATGGCCACACTGCCCTCTAGGGAACTGTACCAACTGATGCTCCCACTAGCATCCTTTTTTTTTTTTTTTTTTTGCTGCGGGTTGCACGGCTTGTGAGACCTTAGTTCCCCCACCAGGGATCCAACCCAGGGCCCCCGGCAGTGAAAGGGCCGAGTCCTAACCACTGGACCACCAGGGAATTCCAAGAAGCCTGCTTTTGCAAACATTTATTTTTATGGTTTCTATTTTACATTTAAATCTTTAGTTCATTTGGAATATGTTTCTCTAGTACTGTATATGAAAAGCTGCTCAAACTCACTCATAAGAGACACAAATTAAATACTATTCCTCACCTATCAAACTCATCTTTCATTTATATTACTGTAAGAGCCTTCTGGATTGATTAACTTATCTCAAAATTTTTCTCCCCTCGAAAATCTTCCTCCACACATGCTTTATTTTTTCCTAGCTACTATATATTGGGTACCCACTTATTAACAGGCACTGTAATGGGTACTTTTCAAACACTACCTTCAGTCTTTACAATAATGATTTAGAAATGAGACAAAGAGAGTTTAAGTGATTTACTTGCCCAAGGCCCCAGAGCTACTAGGTGTCAGAGCCAAGACTGGAACCCACATCTGTCTGGTAGCAAAGCTTGCTCTGTTCCCTAGGCTATACTACATCCTCTTTCTAAAAAAGAATTACAACCACTTCTTATTTTTAAACACTTTCATTAAATTCTCAATGCCTATAGGATAAATTTCTTTTATGATCCAATGCAATCTGGACTCAATCTACCTTTTGATTAAATTAATATCATTTACTGAATTATTCGTCCTTTGCCCATTTATCTGCAAAAATGCCTCTGTCTTGTATCAGGTTCCCACATATGATTGCTTTACTTTTTGGGCTTTCTATTCTGTTCCACTGGTCTATAGTTATCACTTAAGGGTTTGTATCTTCTGTTAGTGATAATCCCAATATCTGACAGATAGAAGGTATCTACAGATAACCAGGTAGTAAACACTGGCTGATCGATTAATTAATGCTAGGAACCCATTTCTCCCACAGCGCAAGACAAATGTACCTGAGAGAGACCTCGAGTAGAACTGTAGGAACTGGTAATGGCATTGCGGCTGGAGCTAGGGATGCCACCTGTGTATGTGCTTGTCAAGGAGCTCATAGAAGAGGTGCGGGATCTCTTATTCGAGTGATCATCTGAGCTCTGGGAATTGAGACCTCTCTTCAGAGACCCAGGCCTAATAAAAAGGGGAAAAGACAGTTAGATGTATTATTAAAGACATTCTTTTAAGGCTTCGTCCATGGACACAAAATCTTTCTTAAAAAAAAAAACTTAATAAAAGAGCATAATGCTCTTAATTTTATTATTAACAGTTTGGCTAAATATATCTGACAGTCAGGAAGAGAAAGCCAAATATTTTAAAAATCAAATATATGAGTCCACTGATATAATATTCTAGAAAATGCACACTAATCTACAGTGACAGAAAACAGATCAGCAGATACCTGGAGATGGGGACAGGATGGAGGGAGGTATTACTAAGGGGCATGGGGAAACTTTTGGAGGTGATATTTACATTCATTATCTTGACTGTAGTGATGGTTTCACAGGTGTATGCAAGTCAAAACTTATCAAATTGTACACTTTAAACAGGCAGTTTATTATTCGCCAATTATACCTCAATACAACTGTTTTTAAAAAAAATCAGAGTTAAGAGAAACCAACCATTTTTTCTCAGCTTCCAACTGAAACAGAAATTCCCTGTACATCTTTCCTGTAGAATAAGTCATCCAACCCCTGTTATGATACTCAACAACAGACCAGTTTATTCTTATACTGGATGAAAATGTATTTCCTCTAACTTTCACCCATGGATACTATTTGGAGCCAAACTGAGCAAATTGTTTTTCTTTTTTCACGTGACAGTCCTTCCATATTTTGGAGACCATTATCCAAATTTCCTTATTCTCCTTGAGATTTTCCTCCTCTGGGCTAGTATTCATACCCCTTCAAAACTGCCTTACCCACCACCAGCCCATAAAATCTTAGCTGCTCCACTGAGAATGAATTTCAGTTTGTGTACATCCTTACCGTGTAGTACACCAAACCAAACGCACTCCACAGACAATCTGAGAAGAACTAAGAGGAGCAAGACTGCCACTCGCCGGCCTCGTTCTAGTCTTTGTTCTTCATCAGCACAGACTAGGAGCACATTAGCTTTTTTGGCAGCCATATCATACTGCTGACTCAAATTAAGCATATACGTTACCACAAGGCTTTTCACACATATTTCTGAGCCACTTTTCCTCCCAGCCAATTCCTCCTCAAATGTATTTAAACTCAAATGTAGCGATTTAATATTTATCTTAAATTTCATATTGTTGCATTTTATCCATTGCACAAACCTTGTGATCTTTCTGTTTATATACTTGGTTATTAAATATACTTATAAACCCTCTTAGCCTTAGTGTGTTTTATCCATATTAATGAAAAAATATTAAAAGGAATTAGAAGATAGTTATTGTGGCAAGTTACTCAAAATGTTCCTCTCTGACTTCAAAGATTTGAACCTGAACTAATAAAGCAATGCAGAAAAGCAAAGAAAGCCTACAGGACAATAACTCTGATAATTCCCTTTTCCAACAGTCTGTATCTCACCCATGGATTCTCACTTACTTAGGCACAAAAGAAGCAGGGACTCCATTGGCCACCAGGGGCTCAAATGCTGAATGTCCGCTCCCACTGCTATCATGGCGCCTAGACAAATCAAAAAACTCTCAATTAAATGAAGTTACTTTCTTTCCCCTTAAATCATACTCCCATATTCTTGGGACCCTATACTCTTCCTATGGAGCACAGGTTCCATGCTAGACAAGAAGAGGGATGCTTCAACTCCAAAGATTCCAAAAGGTAAATTTACGCTAAGAGCGTCCAGGCAATAAGAAAAGTATGAAAATACTTCAAGACCTTTTGAACTCTTCAGGTGTTATCAATTATTTGCTAACTTCTCACCAAAGTATCAGAATCACAAATTTAACATCCTACCATCCCCAAATTGAAAACAAAAACAACACTTTAGGGATTAACCCACACATCCTATAGTGCTCTAGAGGTTAATATGGCAAGTCTATTAAGGAAAAACTTTACATATCACATACAAGAAGGGCCTATGCATGGTGCACATAATCATTGCTTATTCCCATTATGGGAAAGATAGTACAGAATCCTCAGTTATAGGCTCACTGGGGTCAAGCAAAATTACCACCCTGCAGAACATGAGAAACCTATCTGCACCATAAAAATAGTTATTTCTTCTCCCACCTCCACACCTCCCCACCCCCTGCCACTCCTACTTAGCTAGTTGACATCAGCTCAAATTGCTCACTTGTCAATCCTATCTCTAGTCATGATTACGTGATCTTCCCATTACATACATACACTTGCACTGATTAACATTTCCCTACTCAATTTTGTCACCTACAGTATCAAAGCTGACCAATTTTGAACCTATAGGATATGAACAATCTTCTCTAGGTAATGGGGCCAATGATTTTACGTGTGGGGTCCACTGTCTCCTCAGAGAGCACTTCTTTGCCCATCTTATATAAAGAAGCCCCCTTCTCATTACCCTCTGTTATATCACTCTGTTTTTTATCTCTATACACTTATAATTGATAATTATCTTGCTTATTTTGTTATCCTTATTTTTTGGTCTCTTTTCCTCAAACAAGTCCCATGAGGACTGCGTCTTGTTCAAAGCTCTCTCCGCTGTACCTAGAATAGGCTCTGGCACATAGTGGGTACTCAATTTATTGAATTAGAAAAATGACTGGACTCCTTAACTGACTCCTTTGCAGCCTGTTAAAGCCTTAACACCCATTTTCATTAAGTTATTGAAAACAAAATAATGAAATTGGTTTTACTCTCATTACTGATAAGTCTACCGTACCCTAGTCCTCACTTTTCTTTGCCAAGCACTCCCCTCAGCACGATCACAATACTGCAGCTGGTGGTCACCCAAATAATTAAACAACACGAGACTGTGAGGGGAAGACTTTAAGCATGCTCTCTCACAAATAAAATTTAACACGTTTGTATCAAAAGTATGAAGCTAACATGGCTAATAGTTATTGGCGTATCTCTAGTACTTATGGAAAAGGTAAATTACAAAATTTATCTAACATGTGTCTTAGGAAATGAACAGCATTAAAACCCTTGTTACCAAGCTCTTCCATGAAAGCCAAAGAACAGGACCTACTAAGGGTCACAAACTGGAGCTGGCCTCTACATCTTTTGGAGAGTGATCTATATTTCAACAAATCCCAGGAGCCCACGTGAGAGGCCTGTTACTACTGTTGGGACTGTTACCTTCTTTTATTTTCCTGGCCATCAGCAAATATTTGGTCTTCCTCCTCCACTGTCCTTTTCTTCCTCTCTTTGAGGGCATTCAGTACGGTCTCCTTTGCACATGGGTCTGGGGCACTAGTTGATGGTGAGGACAGTGTTGAGTTGATAACTTGCTCTCGTCTACAATGAAAGATAAGATTCCAGCATCAAGATATTTTAATTACCATGCCATATAGCACAGATTTCAGTCACTGGACATCAGAAGCCAACCAACAAGCAAAAGTATAATTTATACACTCACAGAAATCGCCCTTTGCAATTAAAGCTACAGTCCAAAGCAAACAAAACAAAAAGATGGTTCAATTACTAGAATTTGGGATTTCTCATTCAAATAAACAGCTACTTCTTTTTCTGCTTTGTCACAGGAATAACCAAAGAATAAAGTGGACAAACAGGAGTCTATTCTTTTAACGACAATACTCACATCGGAGAACGAGTCAGTTTGCTATCTGGAGGAGCAATCCTCACTGTCACTGGACTGCACACCATTTTGGAATTACGAGCAGACAGCACAGTCTTCTTGTGATAACCATTCCAGCATACAGTGGGAAGCACCCCCAGCAAGGAATATTGGGTCTGTTGAATTGGATATCTTCTTCGAGGTGTTATTACAAACCGATGTGATAAAGTCCCACAATCCCTGTGAAGAATGGGAGATACCAAAGAAGCTTAAAGGAATGTCAGAAAATTTAAATGACTAAAGAACCACGTGGGTTCAGATATTTTCCAGAGAGTTTAAACCTCTTTCTAAGCAACAAAGAACACATGGTATTTTTATGGCAACTTTCCCCCATTTCGTCTAAGGGCAGAAAGTGACAGCTGCTTAACAGCTGTCCCTACAATGGACTTCAACAATTTGAGAGGGAAATTGAAAACCTTGCCCACACAAGTAAACTACGATGGAAGAAAAGTGTGTGTTAGGATGTGTAAGGAGAAACTTTTCAAGAATGCTTCACTCTTGTATGCTAATCCATCAGTAACATACACTCAAAGTTAAACATTTTTAACACCTAATAACACCTAAACATTCATCTTCTCAAATAAATGTACTTTTCAAGAATCTAATATTTTCACCAAATTTTTGTATTCTTTTGTATCACTCAGCTATTGGGACTAAATGAAACTGTCTCTTTGATTTGATCATCTTTATCTACCAAGTTTTATCAATCAAAGAGGTGTTTCCTGGGAACACCTCTTTGAGCTCAGCTAACCATAGAATTTCTCTTAGTGGTCCAAAGAAAAAAAATCTAACAAAACATACTCTATGACTACACTCGAAAGATAAAGACATTTTCACTAGAAGTAGGGATACTTAATGGTTTATCAAGTATTCTGCTAAATCTATACTGTATGAAAATTCAGACAGGTTTAAGAACTAAAAGGAAGGGAACAGCTGTGGCATCACATCTCATTCCAAAGCCTAAAGGGGGGCAGGAGACGACTGACACGGATCAAGGTGTTTAAGATGACAAAACGACACAGAATCCACTTTGGACTTAATGAAAAAGAAAATCGGATTTGAAAGTCAAGTCCTCAATTCAAAGCCCGTCGACAGAGAGAAGGGTGTGGGAAAGATCACGGTTATCTTACCGGTGGGAAGGCCTCCTAGAGGATCGGAGGAGAGGAGTGGGGAGGAAGGGGTGAACTTGAACGCCACGGGGATGCGCCGAGTGAGCGGGCGGCGCGGTGCGGGCGGGTGGGCGTCGGCCCGGCCTCTCCCGCAGGTCCCTGCTCTCCGGGGCGGGGGCAGGCTGCGGGGGGCCAGGCTTGCCCAGGTAACTGCCCAAGAGGAGCAGTTCAGCGGGGTCGGGTCCTTCCAGCAGGCTCCGCGGCTCTAGAAGATTTCCGTTTACTGCCGACTTGGCCGGAGGCGAGGCGAGCAGTGTTCGCTGACGCCTGGCGTTCCGAACCAGCGAGAAGGCGCGCGAACCCCGGGGTTCGCGGCTCAGTCCCCACCAGGCCGCGGTAGCCCCCACAGCCAGCCAGGCCAGCGCAGCCGCCGCCGGCACCAGGTACAGCACGAGGCCGAGCAGCGACAAGACGAGAAGCGCCGCCCCAGCCGGCCCGCCGCAGCCCCAGCCCCGGCCCCGGCCGTCCCTGACACTCGCTAACGGCCGCCGCCGGTCACCTCCTCCAGCCGCCGAAGCCGGCGGAGACATCGCGGCTCCGCGCCGCGGAGAAGACTTAAATATCCCAGCGTGCACCGCGCCGCGCGCCGCGCGCCGCGTCGCCGCGCGCCGACTGCGTCACTGCGCAAGCGACTCGTACGCGCGACAGCGAAGGGAAACGCTACTACCTGGCGACGCGCTAGACCCGACCCATTTCAGAAAATGCCGCCTCGCTAAACGCCGAGTTGTGATTCTTGTCCCGCGTGTACACCCGCACAGCACCCATCCAGAGGTGAGCCTCTTGGAAGAATCGCGTTAGAAATAAAAGCTCCGGAAAGCGACTACTCACGTAATGCTTATTTTCTAGGGGGCTAAACACCCTAGAAGAGATTATCAGGCACTTTCACAATTGCTACCTGAGGCTGCGAGTTTTTTGTTACTCTGTTTTCTGCCAAACTATAAACTGCTAAAGGGAGTTGACTTCAACAGCAATAGTAAAAATCAAGACCAACCCAAACTATCCACCCTCATTAAATGTGGATCTGGTACTAATAAATTCCCTATCAAACTGCCTAATAGTCTAATAAACTGCAGATCAGACCTGAAGCTGCAATAGAAGTTTGCGTTTCTGCAGTACACATTGATAAAGGGGGGCAATTATCTACCAAATTTCACATTATGCTCCAGAATCGGGTAGATTTTTAGGATTTGTGATCAATTTACCTTTGTTAAGTTTGGTGGCCTGAGAAAGTAGATTAGTGTTTGTCTAGGTCCGGGGAGTGTGTTGGGCATCGGGGGATGGAGAGTGACTGCTAAAGGGTAGAGTTTACTTTCGGCCGGGACAAAAATGTTTAAAAATTAGATTATGGTGACTGTTGCACAACCCTATGAAATTGTATGGTATTTGAATTATATCTTAATAAAACTGTTTAAAAAAAAACTTGGTGGTCTGCTAATTCAGGCTTTGGCCTAGCTCAGCTTCCTTGGCCATTCATTCATTGATTTACTCATTCTATTACTGATACACATTAAAGAGAGTAATGGGGGAAAACACAGGGTCTCTGATCTCTAGAAGCCCTGAGTTTAGTAGGGAAGAAAGATGTGTAAATAGAAAGTTACAATTCATCGTGTTAACTGTGATAACAGAGGCACAAAAAGGGAAGGAATGATAAAGGGGAAGATGGGCTGGGAGATGCTACTTGAGCTAAGAGAACTGGCTTAAAGCAGGTTCAAGGCAGATGAAGAAGGATTTTGCAGAAGCACAGAGATGGAAAGGAGTATGACACAAGAGTCTGCAAACAGTTCGATATGGCTGGAGATTAGGATGTTTGGTGGAATAGGGAGGTTGGAAAGATAGGAAAGGCTCAGAAAAAGATGCCTCTGGAGCAACTGGGAGAGATGAGAAAAACAAACAGTTCTTCTCTTCCCCAACACATTGCCAGGGCAATTCTGCTTCTATCTGTTCAATAGACTGTAATTTCATATCAAACTTCATTCGAAAAGGAAAGGGTATGGGCTGTGTTCCTTAAGAAAAAAATCTTGGGAATTCCCTGGCAGTCCAGTGGTTAGGACTCTGCACTTTCACTGCTGTGGGCTGGGTTCGATCCCTCATCAAGGAACGAAGATCCTGCAAGCTGCGCGGCGCAGTCAAAAAAAAAAAAAAAAAAAAATCTCAAACAGTACTGGTATCAGTGGAATAGTGGGACAAAGCCAAGGTGCAATGGGTTAAAGAGTGAATAGAAGATGAGGAAATGGAGGCAGCGGCTGTGGACGTACCATTCAAGAAACTTCAATAAGGGAAGAAAGAAGATAGTATCTTGCTCAGCAAGGGTCCTTTAAATAATCATATACTACTGGTGTTCAAGAGAGGAGCTAGATGTAAAAGCCATCAGTGTACAGATGCCACAAGACTAAGTAAGATTTCTTGGGAATTAGTGTAGTTAAAGAGGTCCAAGGCCTGAGCCATGGGGCACTCAGTGTTTAGAGGTCAAAGAAATGGATGCAGAAAAAGCACAAATCATTTAGCAAAACAAAGATAAATATGACTACATTAAAATTTAACACTTCTGTATGGGAAAAGACAACACAGGCTGCTAAAAGATAAGCCAGGACTGGGAAAACACGATTCTAACTCATCTAACCAAAAAAGGATTAGTAACTAGAATTTATTAGGAACTCCTAAGAATCAATAACAGAAAGATGACCCAATTGTTAACTGTGTATGTATATGCATGTGTGTATATATATATATGTACATACACATACATATATATTTTAACCTCACCAGTAATCTAGGAATGGTTTATCGATGTAACAAGATAACATTTTGCATTCATTTGCACAAGTAGAAAAATGTAATAGTTCAACAAGATCAAATTTTGGCAAGGATGTGGAACAACTGGAATTCGTGTACTGTATGTGGATATGTAAAATGATATAATTTGGAGAGCAATTTGGCAATATCACAAAGTTGAAGAAATAATGTATCTCATAACCCTGTAGGTACAAAGATAGTCATTGCAGCAGCATTTGTATAATTGACAATTTGAATACATCTAAATGTCTAACGTCTACCAACACAAGAATGGATGAACAGTGGTATAATTCATATAATAAAATACTATAAAAGCAGCTGAAAATTAACAGCCTATCTAGCCATGATTAAGTGATACCAGACTAGTCCTCCTGCCATAAACAACTATACAAATGGACAAAAATTTAAGATGCAACTACTGTGAGAGTGTTTTCTGGATGAAATAAACACTTGAATTGGTAGACTGAGTAAGGAAGATTGCTCTTTCCACAGTGGGTGGGCCTCAACCAATCCATTGAAGGGATGAATAGAACAAAAGGGATGAGTAGGAATTCTCTCTCTCTGCTTGTCTTTGAGCTGGGACATCAGTCTTTTCCTGCTTTTAGACTTGGACTTGGACTAGAAGATAAACATGATACCAAATTTCTTGTTGTAAACAATGCAAGTGAGAAAACAGTAGAGTAAGAACTTTAAAGTACTGAAAGTAAAAAAAAAGTGTAAATCTAGAATTATATCCCAGCAAAAAATATCTTTTAATAAGGTGTCTTCAGACATACAAAAGCTAAAAGAATTCATCACCACCAGACTAACTACAAGAAATGTTAAAGAATGTCCTTCAGGCAGAAGGAAATGATCCCATATGGAAATCTCCATCTGCACAAAGGAATGAAGAGCACTGGAAATGGTAACTACAAAGGTAAATATTTATGACTTTTTTTCTTATTATTTAAATCTTTTAAAAACATGATTGAACAAAACAAAACAGCAGAGTAGGCAGCTTCAAGCTCCCATCCCCCCCCAGAAACATCAAAAAACAAAGCAGTGACTGTTAGAATCCAACTTTATCAGAACTCTGGAAAACAAAAGTTTACAAAAACCAAACAAATGCTAAATCAAAAAAATAGCAATTTAAAAGTGTTAGAAAGCTTTGTGGCATTTTTACTTGCTTTTCTCCCACCCATTCCCAGGCTTGGCAGCAATCTTGAAGACAGAAACCTGCATTCCCAGTGTGGGAACCTGATCCCTGGTTCCATAGGGAGCAGAGCATACCTTATTTGCAAATTATCATGTATTTCTGCTCCAACCTGTATGGAAGCTACCTGAAGGAATAATGCAGGCACTCATCTCTGTTTTGCTGAACTTGGAACTCAGGCCAGAAAAGTAGTGGGCATTGCTTGAAAATATCACAAGGTGAACAAACCACAGATGCCTGGGGCAAAATATGACAGTTGAGATACAGAATGGACTGCTGTTATGGACTGAATTGTGTTCCCCCAAAATGTGAATATTGAACCCCAATCCCCAATGTAATTGTATTTGGAGATAGGGCCTTTAAAGATGTAATTAAGGTTAAATGAGGCCATATGAGTGGGGCCCTAATCCAATATGACTAGTGTCCTTACAAGAAGAGGTAGAGACACCAGGGATGCATGTGTACGGGGAAAAGGCCATGTGAATATACAGCAAGAAGGTGGTCATCTGTAAACCAAGAAGAGAGGACTCAGGAGAAACCAGCCCTACCAACACTTTGATCTTGGATTTCCATCATCCAGAACTGTGAGAAAATAAATTTCTATTGTGTAGGCCACTCAGTCTCTGGTATTTTGTTATGGCAACCCCCTAACAGATTAATGCAGACTGCTTAAAGTCTGGGAGGAAAAGCTGGGGAGAGTTTCTTTGGGTAATCAGAGCATTTATAATCATCTATGTATAAGAGAGAATTTAGAAGGCCACGTGAATGCCCAGGGCAAGACGCACGCTCAGAAAATACCTGACAAAAACAGAAACAGATTCACATATATAGAGAACAAACTAGTGGTTACCAGTGGGGAGAGGGGCAAGATGGGGTAGGAGATTAAGAGGTACAAACTACTATGTATAAAATAAATAAGCTACTGGCTTCCCTGGTGGCACAGTGATTAAGAATCCGCTTGCCAATGCAGGGGACGTGGGTTTGAGCCCTGGTCCGGGAAGATCCCACATGCCGCGAAACAACTAAACCCGTGTGCCACAACTACTGAGCCTGCACTCTAGAGCCCATGAGCCACAACTACTGAGCCCATGCGCCACAACTACTGAAGCCTGTGCCTAGAGACTGTGCTCCGCAACAAGAGAAGCCACCCCAATGAGAAGCCCACGCACCACACCGAAGAGTAGCCCCCACTCGCCGCAACTAGAGAAAGCCCGCGTGCAGCAACAAAGACCCAACGCAGCCAAAAATAAATAAATAAAATAAATTAAAATAAATAAATAAGCTACAAGGATATGTTGTACAGTACATGGAATATAGCCAATATTTGATAGCAACTTATAATAGCAATAAAACATGAAATATTTAGAGATAAATTTAACAATATATGTGCAAGACTTCTGCACTAAAACATTACAGTAAATCTGCAAATAATTTTTTAGAGACATTAAAGAAGATCTAAATAAATGGAGAGATACATGTTCATGGATTGGAATATTCAACATGAAGATAGCCATTTTCCTCATACTGATCTATAGATTCAGTACAATCCCAATGAAAATCTCAGTAGGTTTTTTAACTAGAAATTGACAGGCTGATTTAAAATTTATATGGATATGCAAAGAACCCAGAATAGCCAAGTCAATTTTGACAAAAGAAACAATAATAACAAAATTGGAGGAATTACACTACCTGACTTCAAGACTACAGCAAAAGTTACAGTAATCAAGACAGTATGTTGGCATAAACAAGAGTCTGTCATACAGAGTGAAGTAAGCCAGAAAGAGAAAAACAAGTTATCGTATATTGACACATATATGTGGAATCTAGAAAAATGGTACAGATGAATCCATTTGTAGGGCAGGAATGCAGACGTAGAGAATGGACATGTGGACACGGGGGGAGAGGGGAGGGTGGGACGAATTGGGAAATTAGGTTTGAGATAAATACACTACCATGTGTAAAACAGATGGCTAGTGGGAACTTGCTGTATAGCACAGGGAGCTCAGCTCAATGCTCTGTGATGACCTAGATGGGTGCGATGGGGGCGGGGGGCGGCAGGAGGGAGGTCCAAGAGGGAGGGGATACAGGTATACATATAGCTGATATACTTGGTTGAACAGCAGAAACTAACACGACATTGTAAAGCAATTATACTCCAATTAAAAAAAAAAGAAAAAAAACAGAAAAAAAACCCACAGACATATAGCTTAATGGAACAGAAGAGAATATCCAGAAAAAGACATGTGGTCAACTGATGTTCTATAGTGGCACCACTGTAATCCAATGGGGAAGATGCTGGAACACTGGATGTATTTATCTGTCACTGCATAACAAATTACCCCACAATTTAGTAGCTTAAATCAACAAACCTTTCTTACAGAGCCAGGAATTTGGGAGTGGCCTAAGTGGGTGGTTCTAGCTCAGGATGATGAGGCGGCCGTCAGGACATCAGTGAGGGCCGCAGCCACGTGTAGGATCTGCTTCCAAGACAGCTCACTCGCCTGGTTATTTGGAGGAGGCCTCAGTTCCTTGCCAGCTGTTGGCGGAAGGCCTCAGTTCCCCACTACATGGACCTATCCATAGGATTGTTTAAGTGTCCTCACCACATGGCAGCTGGCTTCCCACGGAGCAAGTAATCCAAGGGAGAGCAAGAAAGGGGGAAGCCACAGTGCCTTTTAGGCCTTAATCTTGTGTCTCACACCACCATTTCTATCATATTCTACTCATTAAAAATCAAGTTTCATTGGAACCAAGACACACTCATTAGATTTTGTATTGTCTGTGGCTGCTTTTCCACCACAAGAGCAGAGTGGAGTCGTTGTGATAGAGACCACATGGCCTCTAAGCCTAAAATATTTATTACCTGGCCCTGATTTACATCATCTACAGTGCTTGGCTTAATGTCTTAAACATAGTAGGCTCTCAAGAAACGTGCTAGTGCTCATAAACAGTGCGTGTTGGTTAGTTTGTTCAATAAGTATTAGTTGAGCTCCTACTAAACGCCAAGTAATATCATAAGTGCTGATTATATATAGTCAACAAGACAGAGCTGGTTCCTACACTAATTTTCTTCACTGCAGAGGTCCAGGTTGCCTCAGGGTGCAATACATATAGGACTTTATTGTGCTGCTTCCCACTAGAGGGCAGCCTGAAGCTCGTCCACAATGGCGCAGAAGTCGTGTTAACTCCAACAACAGTACTATCAGTGAAGAACTGTCAGAAAGGACAAAATACCAAACTACATAAGAGCTGTATTTATTCTCTCAAGACTGTTGTTAACAGAATTAAAAAATGCATCAAGTTTGTCGTTGGAACTCCTAGCCTCCTGTTTCTTCACCATTTCCATCCTGTTCCCTGCAGAGGTGGCGTGAACCATTATAGGCACCACCGGTAAGTTAAAAATGTGGCTGAAACAATCAGGTGCATCTCTCACCAATAGATCAGTCAGGGTGGGGAGAAAGAAGTGATTCCCGGGGAGGGATGGATCAACCTGGTAAGCACAGAACCGCAGGCCAGAAGCAATTCTGGGAGCAGAAACACGTGCCTGGTGTCTGCCACAGGAAGAGAAGAAACACATACCTTCTAGTCATTAGTCCACTATTTACTGTGCACCCACTACCTACTTTGCACTACACAGGATACAGCAATGAGGGCTACAGACATAGTACCAGCCCTCAAGGAGGATGTACTTTGACAGGGAAGTCAGACATTAAACAAATAGTTAGAAAAGCACTGAAACTACCAAAGTAGTAAAGACTGTTTCGGTTACTAATAGCATAAGAAACCAATAAAGAATGCAGTGGCATAAAACAATCATTTTATTATCCTCAGAGACTCTTTGATTCTAGCTTGTTTCTGCTCCGCAACATCTGAGAGCTCAACTAGGAAGACTCAAAGGCTAGGGGTGATTGATGGTAGGGGGTTGGAATCACTTAGAGGCATCTTCACTCACATAGGTAATGGCTGTCAGCTGGGACATCTGCTGAACTGTGGGCCGGGAACATGTACACATTTCTTCTCCATGCTGTCTCTCCACGTGGGTTAGTTTGGGCTTCCCTGGAGTATGGCAGCTTAGTTCTAAGAGCCAGCATTCCCAGATAGAAAACTGGAAGTGCACAGCATTTTGATGACCTAGCCAGGGAAGTACCATAGAGTCACTTCTGTCCTACCTTACTTGGTTAAGGCAATCATAAAGATCTGCATAGGTTCAGGGGGAAGAGACATACCTCCCACCACTCGATGGAAGAAGCTTTAAGGTTATATTGTAAGATGAGCATGTGTGATGGGAAATATTACTGTGGCCATCTTCAGAAAATTCAATCTGCCACAGGCTGTCATGATAGCATAGGAAGGGGGTATAACTTAGCCTAGGGGGTCAGTCAGCAAAGGCCTCTGTGAGGAAGTCTTGTCTTTGGCTGAGGGGGTGAAGTGCTAAGAGGAGCCTTGGAAAGAGCTTTAGGTAGAGGAATCAACAGGTGTAAAGGTTGCAGTCCAAAGAAGCTAGTGTGTTTGAATGCTGCGTTTCGGACTGATGAGGGCCTGGAGGGCAAGGGAAAAGTGCTGCAGGGGAGGATACAGACAGGAGATACCATGTGCCTTGGCTCATGCCCTCCGTGCTGGATCCCCTGCGAAGAGAAGCAGCCTCCAGTCAGCAGTGTCTTAGGAAAAAGGCTGGAGAGGACAGAGCAGGCGTGGGCCGCTCCCAAACCGGTGGAAAGTGGGGAAAAGCGGCATGCTTTAGCAACGATCCTACCCCAGCAGCCCCATCATGGAAAATAAAATTGAATCTGCCCAAGTCTCATACAGATAAAGTAAGGGAAGTCTGTAGAAATAACTATGCCTGAGGTATCTGTGGATAAAAAGAGACCGCACAGGGCATGTCAACAACACAATGGAGGTGGGGAAATCCAGCAAGACTACCGTGAAAGACTTAAGTTGCCATCCCATAAGCATCTGCTGCCCCGTACTCTTTCCCCTCGTCCTCAATTCAGATCAACGACTGAATGTTTTATTTATTTTTTCTCATTTTATACTTTGGATTGAATGTGTTTCCAGCTGCTGGTCTTGTCTCAAGAGTCAGATCCAAGAGGTTTGTAAAGAATGGACACTGTGTATCACTGTGCAGGTATTAATACATTATATCAGATGAAATTATAAATATCTGTATGCACATGACAAGAGAAAAAGCTAGATATGTATGAAATAGATAACCAACAAGGACCTACTGTATAGCATAGGGAACTATCTGAAATAGAATCTAAAAAAGAATAGATATATATATATGTAAAACTGAATCACTTTGCTGTACACCTGAAACTAACATAACATTGTAAATCAACTATACTTCAATTGAAGAAAAACAAAAAGAATAGATTAAAAAAAAAAAGCTAGCAAATTAAGTAGGGACTAGATCATGAAGGACCCTGTAAATCAGGTTAGAGTCTGTCTTGTGTGCTTCTCTAAATGCACAATTTCAGTCCAACTGCAAACATATGACAGATTATGTGGGTACTAAACCACCAGCCACACTGATTTAAGCTTCTGAAATTTTGTTCCTCCTGCTTATGCATGAAATGCCTTTATTCACCAGGGCAAAATCTACTTACCTTCCAAGATTCAGCCTAAGTGTTACCACCTCTGTGAACCCTTCCTCAGCCCCAAACACATGGCCACTCCCACCCTGGTGTCCCCATTATCTTGCACAGACTATTTTCACTGCATTTATTTTTTTATATAAATTTATTTATTTTTATTTATTTTTGGCTGCATTGGGTCTTCATTGCTGCACGCGGGCTTGCGCACCGGCTTTCTCTAGTTGCGGCGATGGGGGCTACTCTTTTTTGCAGTGCACGGGCTTCTCATTGCGGTGGCTTCTCTTGTTGTGGAGCATGGGCTCTAGGCACCCAGGCTTCAGTAGCTGTGGCACGCGGCTCTGTAGTTGTGGCTTCACAGGCTGTAGAGCGCAGGCTCAGTACTTGTGGCACACGGGCTTAGTTGCTCTGCATCATGTGGGATCTTCCCAGACCAGGGCTTGAACCTGTGTCCCCTGCATTGGCAGGTGGATTCCCAACCACTGCACCACCAGGGAAGCCCCTCATTGCATTTATTTACTTAATTGTGCTCATTCACATATACATTACTCCCCACTCTAGTCTCTGGGCTCTTTGAAGACAGGGATTGTGTCTTATTTGTTCATCTTTTGATACTCAACATGGTGAGCATTCAATAAATGTTTGCATGAGTGAATTTCATCCTCAAACTGAAGCTGACAAGAATCTGACTTCCCTACTTTGGTGGGACACCATAGACAGTTTGGGTTTCTTTTACTTAAAGCTGAGGCTATGCCAAATTGAGGGTATAACAACCACTACTATGATTTAAGGACTGCTTATTCTATGCTTGCTGCTGCTTTAAGTGCTTGACATGTATTAGTTTATTTAATCTTCCCAACAGTCCTACCATAAGTTCATCAAGGGTTGAAAGGCTACAGCTGGCCACCTGGAGAAGAGGGCCCAAATGGACAGATGAAACGAGGAAGAAGATCTGGAGAGGTCTCATGAGCCCAGAGTACCAAGGCAGAGGGGCTGAAGAGTAGAGTTCTTTAGGAAGATGGTCTGGGTTGTATACTGGAGTTAGGTTTTTACTGGCTACTGCAGTATGAGACCATGAGACATAATACACAAAATGGATACGATTCTTCATTACACAGGAACAAATGTACTGTTACTAAAATGAGAAGTTACGCTCTAAACCTTATCAAGAAAACAATTTTAAATGCTTTATGTTGTTTCCAGTTCCACAGAAGATGGAGTATGCACATTCCATCATCTTCCTCTTGCTAATTACAACCAAAATTCCTGTTCAAAATACATGATACAACTATCAAAAAACCTCTCAAAAGGTGGAGAAAAGAAGGCAGACTGGCTGGGGCCTCAAGGGACAACTCAGTGGTGAGTTCCCTGGGTGGTCTGTTTGTTTGTTTTGCCTCCTATATATTTTGGCTTGGGTGTTAGAGCAGTCTGCAACTAGAAAAATGCCAATTAAGCCCCTCCCAAAACAAAACAAAACAAAAAAACCATAAAAACCAAGCTCTAAAAAAAGCCCATTCTGGGACTTCCCTGGTGGTCCAATGGTTAAGACTCTGCACTCCCAATGCAGGGGGCCCAGGTTCGATCCCTGGTCAGGGAACTAGATCCCACATGCCGCAACTAAAGATCCTGCATGACACAACGAAGATCCTGCACGTAGCAACGAAGATCCCGAGTGCCATCACTAAGACCCAGCGCAGCTAAATCAATCAATCAATCAATCAATCAATCAATAAATATTAAAAAAAAAAGCCCACTCTCTCCAGCAAATGACCATGAGGAGGGTAGCTCTGCAGGATGCTTACAGCCACCCTACTCTAGGCAAACACCCCAAAAGAACCCATACCTTTCTTCCTCCCCACCTGGTACTGTAGAGACTGTGGGGCAAAGCCCTGTTGACCATCCCCATCTTGTACCAGCAAAGCAGAGGTGGCATCTCTCCCCTCCCCACCAGGTACTGGAGACTGTGGGGAGGAGCCCTGTTGACTATCCACAACCTGCACTAATTGAATAACTGGAAAAAGTGGCACCTCATCCCCTCTCAAATAGAGAGTAGGGAGCTAGAAAAAGGGATTCTCTAAATATGTGTATGAAGTACTGGTCATGCCTTCCCAAGCAGTGCATGTGTGAAACCAACTAGTATCAACACAGAAAAAGCTCTGGGAATTGAACTACAATGTGGAATACTCTGCGGTTTCAAATCCGCCTCGAGGTAGCACGCAAGTGGGGCAGGCCAGAACCGCTCTGCAAAGGCTGTGAAAACAAAATTGATCTTCAAACCAGAGCCCACAAAATTGAACCAGAATGTGCATTCTGAATATAAGCATATTGATATTGACTTCCTGCTAAAATACAAGATTTACATAAAAACTAGAGCCTCATAACATAATATTCAAAATGTCCATGATAAAATAAAAAATTACTCCTCATACTAAGAACCAAGAAAAACAACTCAAATGAGAAAAGACAATCAACAAATGCCACCTGCAAGGTGAAAAAGATATTGGAATTATTGAACAAGGATTTTAGAGCAGCTGTCATAAAAATATTCCAAGAAATAATTATGAACGCTCTTGAAACATATTGAAAAATAGAAAGTCTCATCAAAGAAAAATATCTAACAATCCAGATGGAAATTTCAGAACGAAAAATTAAAATAAGTAAAAAATTTACTGGATGGACTCAATAGCAAAATGGAGATTTAAGAGGAAAGAATCAGTGAACCTAAAGATGTATCAGTAGAAATGATCCAATCTGAACAAAAGAGACAAAACAGAAAAAAAAAAGAATAAGTACCTATGGTACAATAACAAAAGATCTAACACTCATGTTACCGGAGTCCCAGAAGGAGAGGAAAAAGAGTGCAGTGCACAAAAAATATTTGAAGAAATAATGGCTGAAAACTTCCCAAATTTGGCAAAAGACATAAACCTACCAATTCAAAATTCTGAGCAAACCCTAAAAGAATAAACTCAAATAAATCAACACCCAGATACATCATAATCAAATGTCTGAAAATTAAAAATAAAGGAAAAATCTTGAAAGCAGCTAGAGAGAAACAAAGTATTACCTACAGAGAAGGAAAAATTTGAAAAACTACAGATTCCCCATCAGAAACCATGGAGGAGAGAAGAAAGTGGCAAAACATTTTTAAAGTGCTGAAAGAAAAGAATGACAACCCATAATTCTGTATCCAGTGAAAACATCTTTCAGGAATGAAGGTGAAATAAAGACATTAAGAGATGAAGGAAATGAAGTGATTTGCCACTATCAGATCTGCTCTGAAAGAAGTGATAAAGGAGAAGTTCTCCAAATGAAAAGAAAATAACAGCAGCTTGAAACATCAGAAATGAAGAAAAAGCAATTTTTAGGGTAAATATCTGTGTGGATATAATCTCTTGAATTTTTAAGTTATGTGTGATGGATGAAAGCAAACTTATAACATTGTCTCACGTGGTTCTCAATGTATGTAGAGGTAAAATTTAAGACAATAATGTCGTAAAGGAAGAAAAAAGGGACCTAAAGGTGGTAAAGTTTCTACATTCACTTAAGCTGGTAAAAGGTTGATACTAGTAACCTATCATAAGTATGTGTAATATAATCTCAAGAGCAACCACTGAAAACCTATACAAAGAGAGCTATATTTTAAAAATCTATAGCCATCTTAAAATGACATACTAAAAAATGTTCAAGTATCCCATAAGAAGGCAAGAAAAGGGAAAAGGAGGCACAAAAAAAGAGGGAATAAACAGAAAATAAGTAAAATGGCAGACTTAAATCCTAACCAATCAAAAAGTATATTAAATGTAAATCATCTAAACAGACCAATTAAGAAAAAAGAGATTATCAGAATATGTATTTTTTAAAATATGACTCAGAGTGATGTCACACAAAATGGCAGAGTAGGAACTACGGCTTTGTCCCTTCACCAAAGCAGTCATTGAGCTACAAAGAAAGACTGAAATCAACTATTTTGGAACTTGGAACATGACCAGAAACTTTTAACAACCAGAGGAGTCCTTATAACAATGAAGGGAAAGGTTGCTGATCTTCCACAAGTGAGCAGCATGTGCAAACTAGTCAATATCCCTCATTCCTCAGACGTGCTGCAGCTGTCAGGATAGCAGCCTGCATTCCTGAAGAAGCTGGCTGATGCCAGAGTAGACGGTGGAATCACTGTCCTCCAAAAGTTTGGGCTTACAGGGACCTCCCTGGTGGTCCAGTGGTTAAGACTCCAAGCTCCCACTGCAGGGGGCACCGCCGGTTCCATCCCTGATCAGGGAACTAGCCGCCGGTTCCATCCCTGATCAGGGAACTAAGATCCCACATGCCACGCCGCGGGGCCAAAAAAAAAAGAAAAAGTTTGCGGTTACACAGTTTGATCAGCACAGATGCTTGCCTTGGATGTGACCCTACTGGCAGCTTTGCCTTTCCCGGGGGCATCTATCAGATTTAAAGAGACAGAATACCCCTCTCCTACCTCCCTATTTAGAGTCAAACATTTAAGGAAATCTATGTCAGGTCACTGACTAACTGCAGAGAAAATGGAACAGAAACTTCAGTGACCACAGAAAAACAAGGAATACACACTTTGCAAAAACAGTTTGTAAAAGTAACAGCTCCAACCCTCAACAAGCAAAAACTAGCAATCCCTAATGAGTAAGAATCATATTTTGAGAGTTACCACATTATAACACTTAGAATGTACAGTTCTCAACAAAAAATTTTAAAACAAAAAAACAGAAAAGTATGGACCATTCAAAGGAAAAAAACAATTTGACAGAAACCATCCCTAAGAAAGCCCAGACAATGGACTAACTAAACAAAAACTTTATTTTTTTAAATATAAGTTTATTTTATTTATTTATTTTTGGCTGCATTGGGTCTTCGCTGCTGTGCACGGGCTTTCTCTAGTTGCGGCGAGCAGGGGCTACTCTTTGTTGCGGTGCGCGGGCTTCTCACTGCGGTGGCTTCTCTTGTGGAGCACAGGGTCTAGGCGCGCGGGCTTCAGTAGTTGTGGCACGTGGGCTCAGTAGTAGTAGTTGTGGCTCTCAGGCTCCAGAACGCAGGCTCAGTAGTTGTGGCACACGGGCTCAGTTGCTCCGTGGCATGTAGGATCTTCCTGGACCAGGGCTCGAACCCATGTCCCCTGCATTGGCAGGCGGATTCTTAACCACTGTGCCACCAGGCAAGTCCCTAAACAAAAACTTTAAATCGACCATCTTAAACATGCTCAATGAGCTTAGGAAACCATGGACAAAGAAACTAAAGGAAATCAGGAACATAAAAGATGAACAAAATGAGAATATCTATTAAAAAAATTATAGAAAGGAAACAACCAAAAATTCTGGACTGAAAAGTACATTAACTGAAATGAAAAATTCACTAGAGGGGTTCACCAGCAGATTTGAGAAATAAAAGACCAGAAGACTTGAAGACAGGTCCTTTGAAATTATCCAGCCTGAGGAGCAGAAAGAAAACTAAATTAAGAAACCAAACAGAGCCTGGGATACCTGTGGGAGAGCAGTAAGAATGCAAAGAACAGAACGATGGAGACAGCTGTATAGGACCTGGCACCTCACAGAATGATGGGGCTACAAGGGTGGTTAAGAGTAAAATCTGACAGTTTCGTGCTTTAGTGACTGTGGTGAGTTTAGTGAACACACAAGAGGTGGGAGATAGGGACAGAAAGTGAACATTGTGACTTCAGATTTTAGGAGTCTGAGGTATGAAAAAAGGCACACAAAGCTGCCTTACAGACAGATAAAATGCAGTCCGAGAGCTTAGAAGTCCTGTTAGTTGAGAGCGCTTAAGGAACCATCTAAATCACCCTGGTAATTGAGGAGATGTTACAGGAGACCATCATCTGTTAAAAGAGGGCCAAGAACAGAACCCTGAACAGAGACATGTTGCCGAGCTGAGGAGCAGATATCAGGGAAGGAGCAGCAAGCACAGAAGACTGAACGTCTTCCAGGAGCACCATCTTGGGACCCACAAGGCGGGAGCATGGAAACCAGTGACGAAGACCAAGAAAGAACGGCTGGGGCGATCACTAAGCAACAAATGCTGTGCACTGACTACGCGCTGAACTGCCTTGTAAATTTGACGTGTTTCACCACCCCCCCCCCCCCCACCACACACACACACGGCTCTGCGTCCACCACCTCGTCGGAGTCGGAAGCCGCGGGTGACCAGCTCAGAGAGGAGCCTGGGAGACGCCCAGGGCCTAGGCAGCCTGAGGGCGTGTAAGGGGCTTACCCGACTGCGCACCTCCAGGTGATGGCCGGGCCACGGCTCCCGCAACAGGGCAGCCCAGGCGGCTGCGGCCCGCGAGGACCCGACGTGTGCCAGTCTGGGCCGCGAGGACCTGTCCCCGGCCTCCGGGACCAAACCGCCCAGAGGCAGCCCGAAACCGCGTGGTCCCAGCATGCTCTGCGCGCATCATACGTCACTGTGGGCGACTCCCGCCTGAGGGGCGAGACGCAGCCGGTTGCCAGGCAACGGGGTAGGCCACTCTCCGCCCGCAGTGGGCGGGCAGAGTCTTAGGTGGAAGCCGGAAGAGCGCTTGGTGAGGCTCGCTGCATCACCACGTTGCAGACCGGGGGAATCCTATTCAGTGACTCTTTTCTACAGGAGGGGGCATCTACTCAGTCCCAGTAACCCACGCTCCCTACAGTGTGAGTTCCTCCAAGGCTGTGGCTCTTTGAGAGCCCTAATCCCCTCTCTGCTCTGCCCTTTGCAGGTGCAAGGTTTTTCTGGGACAACCCCCCACCCCACCCCACCCCCGCCAGGAAGAGAGCACCCGCACACAGCTGGAGATTCCCCATGGTTGGCTGGCTGGATTTTGTTTTGTTCTTTGTAAGCTACTCAGATCGTTATAAAGACTGCCTGGAAAACGGTGCATTTAGAACCGGCACTTATTTAAACAATTGCTAAGAGGATTTCCTCCATTACAATAATTCTATTACAAGATCTAGCCCAAACTGAACAGCTAATACCTGTTCTACTAGTCTGAGGGTTAAAGAAAAGCCCTTTTGGTGGCTTTCAAACTCTGAAATTCCTTCAAACTCTGATTCTGTCACTCCTCTCGCGCCTTCATTTTATTGAGAATAGTTCACATTCCTCCAGTTCTACTTCAAATACACTTTCATCCTTAATCCAGCCTGTAGGGCGCTCTTGCTCTAACCAGCAGCATTCTGGGCTTCTCTTCTGTCCCCAGGTAGCTTGGATATTATGACCAATTATTTCAACTCTCACCTCAGTGATTTTTCACTTTGCCCTTTTTGCCAGTTTCCATCCCTCGCTAAACCAGGCTGTGTGCTTTCTCCAGTCTGGCTGCAGAGATTCCAAACATGGCTGGTGAAAGAACGGTGCTCTCACTCCTCCACAAATGTGTGCTTTCTCACAGCTTTGTGCTCCTTCCTACTGTAGACTGCAAGTTCTTTTATCCATTCTTGTGACCTTGCTGTCCTATTAACTACATTTCCCCCAAACTTCCTATGGTCTGCCACAAACTTTCCACTCAATCCCACTCTACTTTTGGTAAGTGATCTCACCTACATCTACTTTGCATCTGTATTTTTTATATATATATATAAATTTATTTATTTATTTACTTTTGGCTGCATTGGCTCTTCGTTGCTGCGCGCAGGCTTTCTCACTGAGGTGGCTTCTCTTGTTGCGGAGCACAGGCTCTAGGTGCACGGGTTTCAGTAGTTGTGGCACGCGGGCTTCAGTAGGTGTGGCTCACGGGCTCTAGAGTGCAGGCTCAGTAGTCGTGGCACACGGGCTTAGTTGCTCCATGGCATGTGGGATCTTCCCAGACCAGGGCTCAAACCCGTGTCCCCTGCATTGGCAGGTGGATTCTTAACCACTGCACCACCAGGGAAGTCCCTTAGTCATCTATTTAACCAAAGTGACAATAAAAGATTTTAAAGGCAAATACAGAAGGTCACATGGGTGTGAACAAAACTTAGCTCTCTTGATACTGAGAAGACTCAATCAAAGACCTGATAAAGACAACATGAAGCACAGAAAATAATTACAAAACACAAAATCTGGTTTCCCAGGCAGATTACTTAAAAGATAAATCTTTTTTCTTTTCTTTTCTTTTTTTCTTTTTACAATTTCTTATTAAGAACAGACCAATAATCTAAGAAATCTTTGTCATTTTAACAGAAAGAGAAAACCAAATTTTAGGTGTGTATCAGTGTACAATGAACACTAAAGCTAATTAAAAAAAAACCTTATAAATAAATCTGTCCAATCTTAGCCAGCTTTGACGACACAAAATAAGATTCCTTTTCCACAAATCTTCAACAATTAAAAAAAAAAATCCATTTAGGTTTTGTCCTACTCTTTTCCTCCACCTCATTCTAGAACAACCAGTCATTCTATTTTAGGACAGAATTTCTCTTTTTCCCTTAACAAAAATATGTCCTTCATACTTTGCATGTTTGGCATATATAGCTGTTTCACTTCATCCTTATGGTTTCTAGTAGTTTCATTTACATATGTTGATTATAATTTTTACCCATTAATAATCTTTATTTTTCTGTGAACACTAGGAAGTAAGCAATTGTGAACTGTCTGCCACATACTATCATTCTGTAGAAGATTAATACATTTTACAAATATACTGTCTCATAATTTTTTATGGGTATATGTTTCCTTATAGTACAACTTTCAATTTTTTTTTTTTTTTTTTTTTACAACTTTCAATTTTTAAAAATTGAAGTATAGTTGATTTACAATGTTGTCTTAGTTTCTGGTGTACAGCAAAGTGATTCAGTTATACGTATATATACATATTCTTTTTCCTATTCTTTTCCATTATGGTTTATTACAGGATACTGAAGATAGTTCCTTGTGCTATACAGTAGGATCTTGTTGTCACAGTACAATTTTCCATGTGGCAAAATTCATGTTCACTAATAAACCCGAATATCTTTTGTCTCTGTAGAATTTAAGAAGCCCCAAATATATAAACTTATGGTCAGCAATTAATGTTTCAGTATTTTACCTTATTTGGAAATGATCTAGATATTCCTTGAATATCACTTAACTTAGAACAGCTTTAAGGTTTCAAGTTGTCAAAAGGTTTTTGAACCTTTTTTTTTTTTTTAAAACATCTTTATTGAAGTATAATTGCCTTACAATGGTGTGTTAGCTTCTGCTTTATAACAAAGTGAATCAGTTATACACATACAATATGTTCCCATATCTCTTCCCTCTTGCATCTCCCTCCCTCCCACCCTCCCCATCCCACCCCTCTAGGTGGTCACAAAGCACCAAGCTGATCTCCCTGTGCTATGCGGCTGCTTCCCACTAGCTATCTATTTTACATTTGGTAGTGTATATATGTCCATGCCACTCTCTTACCCTGTCACATCTCACCCCACCCCCTCCCCATATCCTCAAGTCCATTCTCTAGTTGAACCTATTTTTAAGTAGACATATTAGAAAACAAAATTATTGTTGAAAAGTTTATTTATAAACTTTTTTCATTCGTGTCTATTTAATTCTCTTGTTCTTAACACTTTTGAATTAGCAATGCTTGACTTGCTTGTGAAAATGTCATGAGACAATAAACAAAGCGAGCCATCATCTCAAGTTATTTTTCTTGTTGACAAATCAGGCACGTATCAAAAATATCGCAGAAGCAAAGAGCCTTCAAAGTTAAACATAATTTTTTTTTAAATTGCCATGCTTGACACATCAAGCAATTCATTTCTATTGTGAATATTGTTCTTAGGTTGGATTTATAGTTTTATAATCTTAAGTATCTAGTAGAGATAACTTAAGCTTGTTTGACTTAGTATAAACCTAGGTAGGAAAAAATTGTATGTCTGCATTATATTTAATGCTGACAACTCCAAAGACATGCCCATTTTTATTTTGCCAACAATTTTAAGACTAGCTTTATTTACCAAATATTTATCCCAGATCATGTGAACTTAAAAAAAAAATTGGGTTAGTTTCTATACTTCTCACTCATTTATCTCTAAGCCAATTCAAATAGAACTTCTTTAATGGATTTTATAACTAATTTGGTAATACCATCCAAAGGTAGAAAAATATCACCTATACATAACATACATGCATAGACATACACATACAGACAAATGCAGTGATCCTAGAGCTTTCATTTTATAATTTTAAGCATGAGTCAGTAAAACTTAGTAATACAAACTCACTGGTTTATACCTACTTTATATATATATTTTAAAATATTTATTTGGCTGAGTTGGATCTTAGTTGCGGCACGCAGGATCTTTGTTGTGACGCACAGGCTTCTCTCTAGTCGTGGTGTGCAGGCTCTAGAGTGCACGGGCTTAGTTACCCCGCAGCATGTGGGATCTTAGTTCCAGGGATCGAACCCACGTTCCCTGCATTGGAAGGTGGATTCTTAACCACTGGACCACCAGGGAAGTCCCTATACCTACTTTATATTTTTAACCAAATTGTGTTTCTGGCAAATGGGACAAGTTGAGGTTACCTGCTCAATATGAGGGCTAATTCTTTTTATCAATATTTGTGGAGCAAGTTTCTAGGATTTTCACTTGACCTGATAGGTAATCTTATGGAGGCTGAGAACTATGCCTTAGGTGAGTGACTGAGGAGACATCTAGCGGCTGTCTGGATGTCTCCAAAGCTCATCTGAGTGGATAAAATATTCAGCCTTTTTGCAATTAGCCTTTTTCCTTTTCAGCCTCAGGTAGTTGCTACTGGGGGACCCTCAGTCCCTTGAGAGCAGGGGCCTAAAGTTCAAGTGGCTGAAGGGCTGGTGTATAACAAGGTCTGGCAGAGGTGGACAGAAGGATGGAGGAGCCAGGGGCTTGAAGGGAGTCACAGCAGAGGACTCAAGGGAAGTGACGGAAGATCAAAGAAGGCACAAGGGAAAAAGAAGCAGAAGCAATGGCAAGGGAGAGGTTGAAGAGGGGCCAGTTCGGGGAGATCTTATGTTTCCCAAAGAATCCAGTGACGATCCAATTATCCTCAGCAGCATCATGTCAACAAGAAGGAGGAAGACAGGGCTTCCCTGGTGGCACAGTGGTTAAGAATCCGCCAGCCAATGCAGGGGACACGGGTTCGAGCCCTGGTCCGGGAAGACCCCACATGCCGTGGAGCAACTAAGCCCGTGCGCCACAACTACTGAGCCTGCGCTCTAGAGCCTGCGAGCCACAACTACTGAAGCCTGTGCGGGTAGAGCCGGTGCTCCACAACAAGAGGAGCCACCGCAATGAGAAGCCCACGCACCCCAACGAAGAGCAGCCCCCACTCGCTGCAACTAGAAGAAAGCCCGCGCGCAGCAACGAAGACCCAATGCAGCCACGAAGACCCAATGCAGCCACAAATAAATAAATAAAATTAAATTAAAAAAACATTAAAAAAAAAAAAAGAAGGAGGAAGACGGATCTGGTGCACCATACAGTTGGCAGGGGCTCGAGAAGGGGGTTTCAGTTGACAGCAGTTCCCAGGGAGCAGCAGGGCCACACAAACAAGAGACGCCTTAAAAAACAGCTCCTATCAGGGTCTGAATATCAGCTTCCAATTAAGCCAACTTCTGACAACAGAGCTCGTTAAAAAAAAATTTTTTTTTTTGGCGCGGCTTGCAGGAATCTTAGTTCCCCAACCAGGGATTGACCCCAGGCCATGGCAATGAAACCGAGTCCTAACCACGAAGCCGCCAGGGAACTCCCCTCGAAAAAAATTCTTTCAAATATCTTATCATCAGCTGAGATAAACAACAAATATTCCTGGCAGTGTTGACTACCCCCTCCTTTTTTTCTTTTTTTAAAACCAAAGTCATACCTATGCCAACTGACTCAAAACCAAAACTAGTAAAAGCTGTTTATGACCTAACAGAGGACACAAGAGGCCTCCGCACAGAGGGTGCAAGTATGCAGTCCTCCTATGATCTGGAGCCACTCCCAAAGAGAGCCAAAAGAAAGAAAGAAAGATCACTGTTTCCCCCAGAGAGCTGGGAACAATTGGCAGGATGTTAGCTGCAAATGAGGTGCAGCCCACATTTCTGTGCAGCCATATTCTTGGGGACCCTACCCGCTGGTTGGCCTCCTGCACAGGCAAGAACTGACAATTTTCATGCTTTGGCAGGAGGAAAGCCAAGACAAGCCCCCAGGACACAAAACAAGACAAACAGGAAAGCAGGAGCTGACAAACAGGAGAGCAAGATCAATAACCAATGGGTCCCCCAAACCAAATTTAACCAGAGTCACAATCCAAATAATTTTTTTAAAATATTTATTTATTTGGGCTGTGCCTGGTCTTAGTTGTGGCACATGGGATCTTCGTTGTGGCCCGTGGGGTCTTTAGTTGTGGCATGCGGACTTCTTAGTTGGGGTTATGCATGTGGGATCTAGTTCCCTGACCAGGAATCGAACCCGGGCCCCCTGCATTGGGAGTGTAGAGTCTTAACCACTGGACCACAAGGGAAGTCCCACAATCCAAAGAATTAATTTTGACAAATGTTTTTCTCGTGCTAATCTGAATTTGAAAAGGAAGGGACAAGGAGATATTTTTTACCTTGCTCTCTCAACTGGGCCCTACAGATGGAGATCCGGGAGAGCTGACTTTGGTAGTACATTCTTACCTTTCACTGGTTTTGGTTAGTTTTCCCAGGATCCTATCTACAGGCCCCAGATCCAATGAGGTGTCCCAGCCATCCCTCTGTGGTTGCCAGAAACTATAACAGAGGGAAAAGGTCATTTCCCTTTACCCTTCTATGTTCGCAGCTGGGGCCCTTGTAACAAAAGACTAACAAGAGAAAAGCACACAAATGTCTTTGATGTAAGTTCTATGTGATGTGGGAGGCTTCATAAGGGAATGAAGACCTAAAGAGGCAGTCACACCTGAGTGTTTTTATGCTCGATTGGATAAAGAGCGGAGAATTAAGGGAAAATGGGAGAGGACGAAAGGACATGAGCTGAGCGTAGGAAACTGGGAAACAGCGAGGTCTGCTCAGATTCCTCTCGGCATCCCTCACGTGGAGATAAGGAGGTTCCTTCCCTCTGGGTACAAGGAGGGCACCTCTCACATTATCTGCTTCAGAGGAAGGTCAGAAAGTCCCTCCTCCGTATGCCATTCTCAACTTCCTTCAGTTTCAAATATTCCATAGGCCAAAGTGCTATATTTGGGGGTAGCATGTCCTGAACCCCATCAAAAGAAAACAGTCCAGGTAAAAACGAAATTCCCTTTGTACCCCACCCAAGTGGCATCCTTACATGCTCTCAGAGAACTCTGTCCCGTTCCTTTACTGCACTTCCTCCAGTTGTCGTTACACACTTGTTACTGTGATTATTTGATTGTCCTGTTTGTCTCCTCCTGTAGCCTGTAAGCTCCAGAAGGGCGGGACCACGTCTATTTTTGCTCTCCACCGTGTTCCCAGTGCCTGGTAGATTAGACACTTAACAACGACTAATGAATATGTTAATGTAAGGACAGGGAACGGAAAGGCTTCACTGGAAATTTCAGAGCCTGCGCAATGAACGGATGCATAAAATATGTGTATAACTAAGCATGTGGTGTAAAAAGAGTTCATTCACTCCAAAATGTTTAAACAGACGTTGGGTAATGTGTTAGAGGCTGAGTACAGCCATGGTGAGCAAGGTTAAACCTCACTGGCTTTAAATCACAACAGTATAGTATGTAGGATATTTTGGCTATATGCCCTTGGCTTCAATTTCATCTAGGCTACCCTCCCACTTGCCCATTTCAACCCTTTGTTCATTTTCACTTTGCCAGGGCCACGCCTGGGTCCCAAACAAATGTGGCTCCTGTCTGTATAAACCCTAACTCCCCCTCCTTCCTTCTCTATGGCTTGTTAGCCATAAAACATTCTGGTGGCCTGATCTCACGATTCCCCGCAAGAAATACTCCACTGGCCAGAGTGACCAGCCACCCAGGCTGCCCTCTTAGAACTGGGGCCTGGTCACAGGGCCCCGGGAAGACCCCTAAGGGGGTAAGTACCAGAGCCTCTGGGGCATCTGGTCAACGTCATGTGCAGGTTTCGGGAGAAGGCACTTCAAAGCCTGGGGCCCCTGTTTTCTCCAGGTAGTCCTCTACTTGGCTTTCTGGACCTCTCAGTTTCACACTCAAGCTCCAGGAGTGACATGCAAGAGGGCTGTGAGCAAGAACCGTCCATTCTATCAGCAGGGCTTTAAATGGAGCGGGCTCACCTTTGTATCCTGCTAGAGAGAGCAGAAAAACACAGCTGTAGGCAAGTGTTTCCCATTTTCTGTATTCATCCAGATCATCTTCCCCACTGGGCACTTTCAACACTATTTTCCTTCAGTTTTCCTGGTTATTTGACCTCCTTAGTTATAGACTCTACCGATGGCTTTCTTCATTCTCTCTGTCCTTTATGAGTCATTTGGGCAATTCTCCTGATTGCCAACCCCAGGCCTTCCCCATCTCCCTTCCTCCCTTGCAGGTCCCCTGGGCTTAACACACTGGCAGCATGAGGTTACAGACGATCCTGCCAGGGAAAGTCACCATGCAGCCGGCCCCATTCTGTCAGCTCCCTCTGCAAATCCTCTGGTAGCTGTGACTGGCTTGCTCTGAATCCCCTTATGATTGGCAGCTTCTGGCCCTGAGCAGAATTTGCCCCATGCATTTTTAAGGTGGCAGATTATTTTTACATCTTTAGGGTGGAGAAGGGAATATCCATAGCTCAAGACCCCAGATTTCATGCAGTGACCTGGCCTTCTAGATAAATTACAGTACTATATTGAACACTTAGACACTGTCTGTTTGATCACTCCCAAGGACAAGAGAGTGTACAGTCGATGGAAAAGTGCTAAGGGGTGCAAACTAATGTTTCTTTTTTCTAGAGTAGCAAGGGAAATGCAATAGTTTTACGCTTCAGAAAATGTCCTGTTTTTAAGACATAGTCCCAGAGGTGCAGAGCTAAGTGGATTCAGTGAACCTTGGGATATAAATGTAGGCTTTTCACTGAAACCCCAGACCTCAAAACCACTTTGATTGGTCAGTTATCACCACTACTCTCCATTGCCAGGTTGAAATATTTATTGAAAAATTGAAAACACAGATGCAATGTATTATACAAAGAAAAGTCTTAATACCATAATAAAAGTACTGTTGGAAGGAAACAAAGCCAGTGGCTACCTGCCCTGGGAAGGTAGGCACTCAGTGAAAAATGAAATTCATTTATAGGAACTATTCTAATGGAAAATTGGGGAAAAGGTTAAAAACAGAAGAAAAAACCCAATCCCATCCCTGAAAACCTAAATGTGAGAGTTTGTTGTAAGTTTGAGACAATTGCATTATCACCAAGATTTATCTGAACCCCCTCAGTTTGTCCCTGTGAGTAGTAATCAGCCTAATTTAGGGCCTTCAAACCTGAGGTAGTTGAGGGTCACCTGAAAGACATGTCTGGAAATCACCTACTCTCAGAATCGGACCCAACGATGTTTGACCAATTGTTTCATGTTGCTTTGGCTCCTGGGGTGAGAGGCCAAGTTGCCACTGTGGGTTGCTAATCCTGTATTTGCTCTGGACCTGGGAGATGTGAGCAGTAGACAGCTGGCCTGGTTTGCTGTGTTGATGGCTGGCAGGCCCGAGGTGGTGGTTTTCTATGCAACAGGCAGCGCGGTCTCTGGAGGACCGAGGATGGTGGAGAGAGGGCAAAGCCAGTCTGGTTGGAAGGCCAATGCCAGGACTGAAGGCTTTCACTGGCAGAAAGGATTTCCAGAGACGCAGAAAGGTGGTAGAAGGTAGCAAGAATATCACCACTTGGTAAAGACCAAGGTAAGTGGAGCCAGGAGATCCAGACTAAGGAGCTGCCCAAGAAGCAGGCAGCAGCACCCAGGTGTGAGCCCAGAACCGGCTTCTCAGTGAGAGGCTGAAGCAAACCAACCGGCCTGGAGACACGCGCTCGTGATCCCCGTGGTACCCGGTGTAAACCCTGCTCTCTGCCTTGGCAGCCCAGACACTTCCAAGAAAGGATGCTCTGGACAGTGGTTCTTCCAGCCACTGGGTCAGGGACTCAAATTCAGGTAGGATCCTAGGGATCCTGCTGTGGGCAGCAGAATCAGCAAACAATCTAAATTCGAGTCTCATTGAAACTCCGTGCTCAGATATAAATAACCCCACAAAGGTAGGTCTTTCCTTCAATTTTTGTTCCTTATTATGTACACTCATATCCTTCCTTACTCTAGAGATATGAGACACTGTGCTACACAATTAAAATACTGGATACGGCTGTATTTCGGCCTCTCGTCAACCCTAAGCCATCACTTCATTGTTGTCCTGCCTTGCTCTGACCCATTTACACTGACCCATGAGACTCAAGTCACGAATGATGCTCAGTGACTAATTTAAAAGGCTGTGAGGTTCATTTTTAGCCTGAGGATGTGATTCCTGTTTTAACCAAGGCATTTCACACCCAGGATAGCACACTCATTTTTAGAGTAGCCAAGGTACGACATTTTGATTTGCGCTAGAGAACGGACTAGCTTCTAAGTCAAGCGATTATGAAAGTAATTATACTAATTCTGACATATATTTCCTCATGTGAGACTGAATTAGCCTGTGTTCCTGTTTAAGTGCTTTCTTAACTGTTTTATTACTCCGGAGAAGCCCATGAAGGTTTTAAAAATGACTGTGGCTTCTTTTTAGAGGGAGTGTTACTCAGGGAATCCTAATCTGGTCCCATATACTAGATTTTTCCCCCATTGGTAATTTGGAGCACAATAGTCTGAATGGCTGAGATTCTGGAAGTGAGGACCAGCCACCTTTGGAAATGTTGACCCACGCTGAGAACACACCAATTGGCTTAACTGGCACAGCTGGGCCAGGGGTGCTACACATCATTCCTTCTGAGGCTTGGGTGGAAAAATAGTTGAGCACAAAGAAGCAGTAAACGTAAGACCGGTCAATTTCCACTGCTGCTATCTCGTTAGCCCAGTATGGAGATCACACGTCTGAGTCTCATAATCTGAGCTAATGGGACGCAGCTTTTTGAGTGCCCTAGTTAGAAATTGCAGAGAAAGGGAGTTGGCGGTGGGGGCTTAGGAAGGAGAGAGAGTTGATTCACAGTGATCAAACGAGAGTCTCACAACCTGTCACGTAGCGACACTCAGCAATGGTCCCTGGGGACAGGTCCTGGGAAGTGCTTGTTGGCTACTACCTATGAATCGCTACAGATAAAGGAAGACATTGTTTGTCCAAGATGGGAAGGTCACTTAAATGCTGGGGTCCATCTGGAGGTGAAGAAGTGCTGGCGGGCCGCCCATCTCCAGGACATCATTCATGCTCCTTCTGTCCTCATCCTGTCCGCAAGGCATCCAGGGCCCGGGATGTGTGGTTGGAAGGGGTTAGAGCCAGTGGTCCCCCTCTCTTGTTTTCCCTGACCCAGATGCTCTGAGGAACTTTCTTGCTTCAAGATCCAAACCAGCAATGACAGATCGGGATGGCCTCTAGGTCTTGTTTCCGATTCTTGAAGGCGGATGTACTCAGGCAGCAACGCAAGCCCAGCCATAGTCACACCTGAAATCCTGCTTGCTGCCAGCACTGCTGCTGATGGGGATTAGTCATAATATTCAAGGTACCAAACCAAGCCCAGGGTCTTTCCTGCTGGGAGCAAGTTGGCCTGATCTTCTGGGTCTGTCGATTAGGTAGAACATGGAACTATCTTCTTGAGATTCAAGAGGATGCCAAGGCAGACATTTGGAGAAAGGGATTGGAAACCCCTCACGTGTTCCCTCTTAGGGCCCTGCCTGGGTATGAAGGGAGGTGTCAACTTGACGGGCCATGGAAGATTCCTTCTGGGGGGAGGAAGTGTGGCTACTCTCACCGGCTGGGTTCAAGCATGGGATAAGGCTTTTCAGCCCGGTCACAAGGAGTTTCCAAGAAAGGTGGTCTCCTGAAGACCTGGGCTGTGTGCACCCTTCCTCTCCCTCTCTCTGTCGCCCCTCACTTGTGAAGGTGGGCAGAGGCTTTCGGCTGGGCTCCAGCTTTAGAAGGCAAGGCACTCGCTCTCCTTCCGCCCGACCCCGGGGAGTGGCCTCGGCCGACCCATACTCGCTCAGCAGGACACTTGGCTCGGGGGGCCGGCGGGGAGCACCGTGGCGAAGCCTAGGCAGCACCATTGCTGTGAGCTGCTGTGGTTAGGGGCCCCCAATAGCTCAGGGCTTCAGGGGCGATCCCCTGGGAGTGTTGGCTATGTGAGTGAAACTTGGGAAAAAAAGACCCGACCACCATGAGAAGCAGTGGGAATCCATGGAACTGCCAAAAGAGGGGGGCACTGCCTTGGCGTTCTCAGCCAGGACACTCCTGCTCTTCTTCCGACTCCGTGCAGCCTCAGGGTCGGGTCACGGTTTGGAATCCACCAGTCCCCCAGTGTTCACAAGTTTGTGCAAATGATGAAACGGAAAAGGCTGAGAAGAAAACAGAAAAGAAAACGCGTAAGATCTTCGCTCTCCAGCTCAACAGCGGTAGCAACAAGCCTCCCACCCCACCCCCCAACAAGGACACCAACTGTTGGGGGTAAAACAGGCAGGACCTGGAAGGAGGTCCCCTCTGTCAGGGTGGCCCTGGGCTCCCCTCTTTTTGGCGGTCGGGGGGGCGGGTAGTGAAAGAACACAGAACATGGGCTGTGGAGGGAGTCTCTGGAAGGCCGGGCAGGTCCTCAGCACTGGATGACGGGCGTGGCGTGGACCCCCAGGGTCTGGCCCGTGACTGGGGGAGTCACACACACACACAGATGGGCAGCAAGGATTTACACTCTGACCTGTGGGATGTCGGTGTGACTCTATTCTTTTTCGGTGATCGCTTCTTGCAGCGTAGGTGGTGATGCTTCTGTTCCTAAAAGACAACAGTCACTTATGTTTCATAGTGTTTGGTGCACGCACGCACTCATCTAGCCAACAGAAACGGCCGCCAGGGTGGGCTCTAAAATACATTATCATAACCACCTATTCCTGGGTCAGGTGTCCAGGAATGTCTGGGCGGCATCTGTTCTGGGTTCCCAGAGTCAGTGAGCCCAATGAGAATCACGATCTTGCTTGTGATCAAGTTGGCCCCTTTGGATGTTCAGAAAAGCAGCCCGCACAGACTCCGGGCGACCAAGAGTCCCTGGGCTGGTGGGGTGAACCTTACTCCACTCCACACTGTTTCTAGCTCCTGACCCTTTCTATCTCTCGCCATTGCTACCCATCGCTGGCTCTAGGCAGCCAGAAGCTTGGATTTCACTTGCCCTGTCTGCTGGACCTTCACTGACCACTATTCATTCATTCACTACTCAACTTGATGCTGGCCTGAAACTAAACTCCTGGGGAGAAAAACCAGGCTAACTGGGTCTGGAAGGCAATGGGGTGAGTGAGTGACCATTCAGTCTACTGGTCAACATTCAGGTCTTGAAAGATGACCACAAAAGCTTTCTATTCACCACAATGTGCCCCAGTTTGGGGCTTGCGGGTTATTCACCACTGGAGAAAAAAGATGCCCTGTGAATAGAAGGGAGGAGGGAGAAGTTCCTGGTTCCGCTGTATGGGAGGGGGAGGCCCTCATCACACAGCAGCCCCCCACCTCCCTCCCTGGGGGCTGTGCCAGTCCTCGGCCAGGCTCACCTTCCTCCCAGCCCTCGGCGACACCAGCGAGCTCGTAATGCTTTTTCCGAAGCTCTCCCAGTTTTTGACGCTCCTTTTGCAGTTCGTTTTCTAGCTCCAGCACCCTAACCTGTGGGGAAAGTGGCCTTTGCTTTGAGCAGGGACCTGAGAACGGTCTCACGTCAACCTAATCCCTTTCCTCTGTGGGCCAGGACTCATTGTCTATGTTATCCATCGCTTACCCAGTCCTCAATTTCACTCTTGTCTCTGTTCTAATTTTTCCATCCTCTCGTTCATCCATCTATCCCAATGGCTTTTATGCTTTCTCACTGGGACCCTCTACTGGAAATGAATGATACTTTACGGTCCAAATGCCTAAATGGGAGTAGGGCTTATCTTACGTTCCTCTGATAAATCACTAACTAAAAACATACTACTCAGCTATTAAAAAAAACCCCAAAATCTTGCCATTTGCAACAACATGGATAGATCTAGAAGGTATTCTGAAAAGTGATGTAAGTCATAGAAAGACAAACACCATATGATCTCACCTAAATGTGGAATCTAAAAAACAAAACAAACAAAATAACATGAAAAGAGACTCACAGATACAGAGAATAAACAGGTAGTTGACAGAGTGGAGGGGAGGTTGAGGGGTGTGAAATACGTGAAGGGGATTAAGAGGTACAAACCTCCAGTTATAAAATAAATAAGTCACAGGATATAATATACAGCATAAGGAATATGGTCAGTATTATTGTAATAACTTTGTATGGAGACAGACGATTACTAGACTTATTGTGATGATCATTTCGTGATGTATGCAAATGTCAAATCACTATGTAGTATACCTGAAACTAATCTAACAGTGTATGTCAACTCTATTTCAATAAATAAAAAGAGAAAAAATGGAAAGAAAAGGACAACTCTCATGTTTAGTCTATCTATATGATACATTCTAATCCAGTTGTAACCCATCTCCTTCAACCCCAGTTCTCTGGAAGTCTAGGCAGGAACCAAATACAATGGTTCTGGCATTTTTGAGGGGTTGGTATAACTTAGGGTTATTATTGTGCAGGAAAAGGTACAATCTCGCTAAAGGAAGGGTTGGTTCTTGGCTATTCCTCCTCCTCATTAATTATTTTATTTACTATTGCAAGAAATATTTGCTGAGCACCCATAATGGACCCCAGGCTCTGTTACAGGTGCTGGAGACACAGTGGTGCACGGACAGACAAGGTCCCTGCTTACCTCATGAGGGGAAGAGACAAACTAATGAACAAGAAAAGACCCGATCATAAAGCAAATGACACAGGGCGACTTAGTGATAAAGACTAAGGGTGAGCAGCAAAGGCTACTCTCAGGAAGTAACTTTCGACCGGGAGAGAGTCATGAGGTGAGGTTGGAGAAATAGGCAAGGATCATTACGCCTGCGGCCCACGGGCCAGGGGAAGGAGTCTGGGTATTACTCCAAGTCCAAAGGAAGCCAGTGGAAGATGCGGAACTGACATGTCGTCATTTACATTTTTACAATATGTCGAGGCTGAATGCATTGAAGATGGGCAGAGTGGAAGCAACTAGACTCAGTAAGGTGGCTCGTATTTTTTGCTTTTTAAACTTTTTATTATGGAAAATGTAAAACATATACAGAAGGGTGGAGACTGGTACAGTGAACCCCACCATGTGCCTTTCATGTTATTCCATCAACTACCAACTCGTGGCCAGACTTGTCTCAGCAATACTCTTTCCTGTTCTCCCTGCCCCACCACGGGATAATTCTAAAACACATACTTGCATACAATATAGGTAAGCTGCTTCTGCAGTAGCTCAGCAGAGACAAGTGGCTTAGACTAGGTTAGGGAGATGGAAGAGTGGAAAGGTTAAGGCTATGTTTTAGAGACTGAGAGTTGACAGGACTTGCTGGTAGGTTGCATGTGGAGGGGGAGGGAGAGGAACCAAGGACGACTCCCAGGTTTGGGGCTCAGCACCCAGGTGGGTGGTGGTGGTGCCATTTACTGCGATGGAGAAAACCAGGGGAGGGACAGATGTGGGTGAGAGGGAAACCAAGAGACCTGTTTTGGACACATTAAGTCTGGATGCCTGTACTTCTTGGGCATGAAGTGGAGACATCACATAGGCAATTGAGCAAGTACAGAGCTCAAAGAGAAGAACGTGGGGACCTAAGTTGGGGAGAAGAATGGGGTATTTGTCGGCATATAGATGGTATTTAAAGTCAAGAGGGATGGGATGAGAACAGTAAGCAGGAGGGTGTAGGCGGAGGAGACTCAGGCCTGAGCCCAGTTCTTTCAGTGTCTACAGACATCTGGCACATGACTTTTCCTAAAAGTCCTGAGTGACCCACCTATAGACTTCACCAGTCTCAATCTGGACTTTACCCCAGGCCTGTGACCAGAAATTCTAGAACAAGGATGTCAGGTATTTTCCAGGATCCTATTTTGCATGGCATAACTTTACTAAAACTGAGAAATGGCGTTGCCTTTGATGGGTTAACAGTGGACTGACTTTTTAAAAAAAAACCCTGAAGGTCATATACAAATAACTCATATTGAAAGTTTTCAAAAAATTGTCAATATAAGACTATTAAATACCAGTTTATGGTCTGCTTAGGAGAGAGCTGATAACATTTTGAGGGATGCCAGACTAAGACGGGTGGGCAAGAGTTAAGATTCTGATCTTTACTAATCACCTCTGTCCACCTCTGCTGTTTCTTCCAGCATCACTTATGTTCATTCTTGGGGTGCAATGTACCTCTGTGTTCATTTCCCCCGTGAGTTTCTCTCTGACTTCTCCCCATGGGAATAATATTTGGGGTCAGTGTCATAGGCAATAGAGTCTGACCAGACTTAGAGATGGGAGTTCCTACCTGGGAATCCATCTCCTGGCGTTTGATCTGGGTCAGCGTCATGCTTGAGAAGTCCATGCTGTCTGCAATGATGGAAATAGGAGGGTCTTGTCGAATGACACCCCAGCTGACACTTACCTGAGAGGCGGCCGGTGCCAACGCTCTGCTGAAATGCTTGGTTTGTCATTTACCAACACACGCGTGAATGTAAGTGAGGGGTGGAGAGGGAGGAAGGCAATGACAGGGTAACTAGGGTCAGACCCCACCCCAGTGGACAATCAGGCCTGTGGAGTCATTTCTCTGAATTCAGAGAAATAGCCAAATGGAAAATCTAGCTAAGGCCTGTCCCTAGAGTCATCAATAGCATGCTTATGTGGTGTCTCAACTTTTGAGAAGGTAAGTTTGAATGTACAAAGATGAAAAATAAGAGAGAATTTGGAAACAGGACTGTGGGAAATCGGAATCGTGGAGAAGAATGTAACGAGCAGCCACATAGGATGGACGAGAAAAGCATTGCTTCTGAAAGGCTACCTGTGTCCTCGATCTGTGATTTGCCGGAAATGGTTGAGGCCACAACTGCGGCGGTGGCCTGGTTCACGCCCCGAGAGGCCTGCTGCAGCTGGGTCAGGTTTGGGCTGTCCTTATCCGCTTTCACCTGCCAGGACCAAGCAGATTTAGGGTCACACAACATAGAGCAGCAAGGATGGAATCAGATAGTCGGTCTGATGGTTCTTGACAAATATATGGGCTCTGCTGTGGTCACCAATCAACTTCTCAAAAATCGCTACCTAGGGGGTCAACTCCTGGCATCTCTCTCTAATATCAAAAATCATTCCTGGGGCTTCCCTGGTGGCGCAGTGGTGAAGAATCTGCCTGCCAGTGCAGGGAACACGGGTTTGAGCCTTGGTCCAGGAAGATCCCACATGTCGCGGAGCAACTAAGCCCGTGTGCCACAACCACTGAGCCTGCGCTCTAGAGCCTGCAAGCCACAACTACTGAAGCCCGTGAGCCGCAACTACTGAAGCCCGCAAACCACAACTACTGGAGCCTGCGAGCCACAACTACTGAAGCCCGTGTGCCTAGAGCCCGTGCTCCGCAACAAGAGAAGCCACTGCAATGAGAAGCCCGCGCACCGCAACGAAGAGTAGCCCCCGCTTGCCGCAACTAGAGAAAGCCTGCACGCAGCAACGAAGACCCAACACAGCCAAAAATAATAAATAAATTAAATAAATAAATTAAAAAAACAATCATTCCTGGCTTATTTGCTTGGTGGCCTCGAACTCTAGCTTTATCACTTATTTTGGGACAACAATAAATAAGGACAGTAAAAGAACACTCCCCGGGGAACTCTACAACTCATGGAAGGATTTTGGTGATGAGCTTTGCATTAGGATTGGCTGGGGCAATGGTTCAAATTTGGACCCTTTTTTTTTTTAAATTAATTAATTAATTAATTTATGGCTGTGTTGGGTCTTCGTTTCTGTGCGAGGGCTTTCTCTAGTTGCGGCAAGTGGGGGCCACTCCTCATCGCGGTGCGCGGGCCTCTCACTATCGCGGCCCCTCCCGTTGAGGAGCACAGGCTCCAGACGCACAGGCTCAGCAGTTGTGGCTCACAGGCCTAGTTGCTCCGCAGCATGCGGGATCTTCCCAGACCAGGGCTCGAACCCGTGTCCCCTGCATTGGCAGGCAGATGCTCAACCACTGCGCCACCAGGGAAGCCCTGGACCCTTTTGAAGAGAGGCAGACATTAATTGTGGAACTGCAGAGCCAAGCCAGGTAACCAGCTTACTGGGCCAGCATTTTCCTTATTTGAGCGCTCCTTGAATGTACGATTGCTCATCAGAGGTCGGCATGGCTGAACCCTTAAAGGCCACTTGCAATAAAAATGATGAAGCCAAAAGGCATGCACGTGGAGAGGTGGGTTAGAGGGGCTCCCTGCCGAAAGGCTTTTAGGGGACCCTTGGAGGCAGAATTTTTATCTGGGACTCAACTTACCTGGATGCTGGATAAATAATCAGTTCTTGGGGCCAGTGCCATGGTCCAGGTATATTTTCTAACCCAGTCAGAACTTACAGTGTCCTGGGGAGCCCAACACAGGTCCTACCTTGGATGCGGCCACAAGCTGGGCGGTGCTAGCAGCAATTTCATGCGAACAGACCATCAGCTCCTCGAATTTCCCTCGGCCTTGTACCACCAGATCAGCTGCATCCCTGAGAGTCAGGAGACAACCAGACGGGTTATGAAACTGATAGCTGCAACCCCTAATGATCTCACCTTTAGACCACTCTCATCACCCTGGCAGACAGGAAGCCCAGCCTGCCTGCCCCACCCCTGTGTTGCTCCAGGAGACACAGACTCCTTTTTTTTTTGAAATTTATTTTTTTTATACAGCAGGTTCTTATTAGTTATCTATTTTATACATATTAGTGCATACATGTCAATCCCAATCGTCCAATTCATCCCACCACCACCACCCCCCACTTTCCCCCCTTGGTGTCCATACGTTTGTTCTCTACATCTGTGTCTCTATTTCTGCCTTGCAAACCGGTTCATTTGTACCATTTTTCTAGATTCCACATATATGCGTTAATATACAATATTTGTTTTTCTCTTTCTGACTTACTTCACTCTGTATGACAGTCTCTAGGTCCATCCACGTCTCTACAAATGACCCAGTTTCGTTCCTTTTTATGGCTGAGTAATATTCCATTGTATATATGTACCACATCTTCTTATATTCAGACCCAGACTCCCTTTTAAACTTTCAGTCCTATTAACTTCCCTATCAACAGTTCATTTCTAGGGGGCAGATTTTTCCCCTTAGTTGTTCTCTGGGGTGGATCACTGGAAAGCAGGGTGAAGGTGAGGAGCCTTAGGACGGACGGATACTTACACCATGACAGTGGCTCCCCAGCCCACAGCTTTAGAGGCTGAGATAAGTCCTTCCGTCCATCGAGAATTCTTGGCATAAAACTCTTTAGGGGATGCTGTACCCTAGGGAAGTGAAAAATAATATTAGCTATCTTTTATTGTGTGCCTACTATGTGCCAGGTGCTTTTATATATATTATCCCATGCAGTCTTCACAGTAACCCCGAGGGGTGAGCATTATTATTCCCATTTTTAAAGATGAGAAAACTAAGATTCAGAGAGGCAAAAATACTTTCCCTAAGGATATGCAGGAAATAAATGGAAATAAATCCTAGGCTTTTCTGACTCCAAAGCCTATAGCATTTCTATCACATCCCAATATCTCTATATTGTATATATAAGAATATATATATTATTTATATGTATATACAAATAACTTATGATCTGAGGGGAGTCTAGCCGCTCTCTGTGATTTGCCAAAAGAGGACAGTGAGTACACAGTGAGTGATTAAAAAAATAATTGCTGAGGGGTGGGGGAGGGAATTGGAGGAAGGGAGCCAAAAGGTGTAACTTCCAGTTATAACATAAATAAGTACTAGGGACGTAATGTACAACATGATAAATATAATGAACACTGCTGTATGTTATACATGAAAGATACTGAGACTAAATCCTAAGAGTTCTCATCACAAGGAAAAAACTTTTTTTATTTCTTTCATTTTGTATCTATAAGAGATGACAGTTGTTCACTAAACTTACTGGGATAATCGATTCATATGCATAAGTCAAAGCATTATGTTGTACACCTTAAACTGATACAGCGCTGTGTGTCAATTATATCTCAATAAAACTGAAAGAAAAATATAATAATTCCTACTTGGAATTTTAAAATGCTTTTATGCTTCGGAAGTACCTGACAGTCTGAGAATCTACAGATACTCCTTGCTCAGTCCCTCTTTCTATTTTGGGGGCAGAAAACATCACCTCTCAGACTGATAAAAAGCGCCACCAAAGCAGATATAGCTTTGTTCTTTTTTTTTTTTTGAATTTTATTTATTTTTTTACACAGCAGGTTCTTATTAGTCATCAATTTTATCCACATCAGTGTCAATCCCAATCGCTCAATTCATCACACCACCATCCCCACCCCCCTGCAGCTTTCCCCCCTTGGTGTCCATATGTTTGTTCTCTCCATCTGTGTCTCAACTTCTGCCCTGCAAACCGGTTCATCTGTACCATTTTTCTAGGTTCCACATATATGCATTAATATACGATATTTGTTTTTCTCTTTCTGACTTATTTCACTCTGTATGACAGTCTCTAGATCCATCCACATCTCAACAAATGACCCAATTTCGTTCCTTTTTATGGCTGAGTAATATTCCATTGTATATATGTACCACACCTTCTTTATCCATTCGTCTGTCGATGGGCATTTAGGTTGCTTCCATGACCTGGCTATTGTAAATAGTGCTGCAATGAACACTGGGGTGCATGTGTCTTTTTAAATTATGGTTTTCTCTGGGTATATGCCCAGTAGTGGGATTGCTGGATCATATGGTAATTCTATTTTTAGTTTTTTAAGGAACTGCCATACTGTTTTCCATAGTGGCTGTATCAATTTACATTCCCACCAACAGTGCAAGAGGGTTCACTTTTCTCCATACCCTCTCCAGCATTTGATGTTTGTAGATTTTCTGATGATGCCCATTCTAACTGGTGTGAGGTGATACCTCATTGTAGTTTTGATTTGCATTTCTCTAATAATTAGTGATGTTGAGCAGCTTTTCATGTGCTTCTTGGCCATCTGTATGTCTTCTTTGGAGAAATGTCTATTTAGGTCTTCTGCCCATTTTTGGATTGGGTTGTTTGTTTCTTTAATATTGAGCTGCATGAGCTGTTTATATATTTTGGAGATTATTCCTTTGTCCGTTGCTTCGTTTGCAAATATTTTCTCCCATTCTGAGGGTTGTCTTTTCGTCTTGTTTATGGTTTCCTTTGCTGTGCAAAAGCTTTGAAGTTTCATTAGGTCCCATTTGTTTATTTTCGTTTTTATTTCCATTACTCTAGGAGGTGGATCAAAAAAGATCTTGCTGTGATTTATGTCAAAGAGTGTTCTTCCTATGTTTTCCTCTAAGAGTTTTATAGTGTCTGGTCTTACATTCAGGTCTCGAATCCATTTTGAGTTTATTTTTGTGTATGGTGTTAGGGTGTGTTCTAATTTCATTCTTTTACATGTAGCTGTCCAGTTTTCCCAGCACCACTTATTGAAGAGGCTGTCTTTTCTCCATTGTATATCCTTGCCTCCTTTGTCATAGATTAGTTGAGCATAGGTGCGTGGGTTTATCTCTGGGCTTTCTATCGTGTTCCACTGATCTATGCTCCTGTTTTTGTGCCAGTACCATATTGTCTTGATTACTGTAGCTTTGTAGTATAGTCTGAAGTCAGGGAGTCTGATTCCTCCAGCTCTGTTTTTTTCCCTCAAGACTGCTTTGGCTATTCGGGGTCTTTTGTGTCTCCATACAAATTTTAAGACTTTTTGTTCTCGTTCTGTAAAAAATGTCATTGGCAATTTGATAGGGATTGCACTGAATCTGTAGATTGCTTTGGGTAGTATAGTCATTTTCACAATATTGATTCTTCCAATCCAAGAACATGGTATATCTCTCCATCTGTTGGTATCATCTTTAATTTCTTTCATCAGTGCCTTATAGTTTTCTGCATACAGGTCTTTTGTCTCCCTAGGTAGGTTTATTCCTAGGTATTTTATTCTTTTTGTTGCAGTGGTAAATGGGAGTGTTTCCTTATTTTCTCTTTCAGATTTTTCATCATTAGTGTATAGGAATGCAAGAGATTTCTGTGCATTAATTTTGTATCCTGCAACTTTCCCAAATTCATTGATTAGCTCTAGTAGTTTTCTGGTGGCATTTTTAGGATTATCTATGTATAGTATCATGTCATCTGCAAACAGTGACAGTTTTACTTCTTCTTTTCCAATTTGTATTCCTTTTATTTCTTTTTCTTCTCTGATTGCCATGGCTAGGACTTCCAAAACTATGTTGAATAATAGTGGTGAGAGTGGACATCTTTGTCTTGTTCCTGATCTTAGAGGAAATGCTTTCAGTTTTTCACCATTGAGAATGATGTTTGCTGTGGGTTTGTCGTATATGGCCTTTATTATGCTGAGGTAGGTTCCCTCTATGCCCACTTTCTGGAGTTTTTATCATAAATGGGTGTTGAATTTTGTCAAAAGCTTTTTCTGCATCTATTGAGATGATCATATGATTTTTATTCTTCAGCTTGTTAATATGGTGTATTACATTGATTGATTTGCGTATATTGAAGAATCCTTGCATCCCTGGGATAAATCCCACTTGATCACGGTGTATGATCCTTTTAATGTGTTGTTGGATTCTGTTTCCTAGTATTTTGTTGAGGATTTTTACATCTATACTCATCAGTGATATTGGTCTTTAATTTTCTTTTTTTGTAGTATCTTTGTCTGGTTTTGGTATCAGGATGATGGTGGCCTCGCAGAATGAGTTTGGGAGTGTTCCTTCCTCTGCAATTTTTTGGAAGAGTTTGAGAAGGATGGGTGTTAACTCTTCTCTAAATGTTTGATAGAATTCACCTGTGAAGCCATCTGATCCTGGACTTTTGTTTGTTGGAAGATTTTTAATCACAGTTTCAATTTCATTACTTGTGATTGGTCTGTTCATATTTTCTATTTCTTCCTGGTTCAGTCTTGGAAGGTTATACCTTTCTAAGAATTTGTCCATTTCTTCTAGGTTGTCCATTTTATTGGTATAGAGTTGCTTGTAGTAGTCTCTTAGGATGCTTTGTATTTCTGCGGCGTCTGTTGTAACTTCTCCTTTTTCATTTCGAATTTTATTGATTTGATTCCTCTCCCTCTTTTTCTTGATGAGTCTGGCTAAAGATTTATCAATTTTGTTCATCTTCTCAAAGAACCAGCTTTTAGTTTTATTGATCTTTGCTATTGTTTTCTTTGTTTCTATTTCATTTATTTCTGATCTGATCTTTATGATTTCTTTCCTTCTGCTAACTTTGGGTTTTGTTTGTTCTTCTTTCTCTAGTTCCTTTGGGTGTAAGGTTAGATTGTTTATTTGAGATTTTCCTTGTTTCTTGAGGTAGGCTTCTATAGCTATAAACTTCCCTCTTAGAACTGCTTTTGCTGCATCCCATAGGTTTTGGATCATCGTGTTTTCATTGTCATTTGTCTCTAGGTATTTTTTGATTTCCTCTTTGATTTCTTCAGTGATCTCTTGGTTATTTAGTAACGTATTGTTTAGCCTCCATGTGTTTGTGTTTTTTACGTTATTTTCCCTGTAATTCATTTCTAATCTCACAGCATTGTGGTCAGAAAAGATGCTTGATATGATTTCAATTTTCTTAAATTTACTGAGGCTTGATTTGTGACCCAAGATGTGATCTATCCTGGAGAATGTTCTGTGCGCACTTGAGAAGAAAGTGTAATCTGTTGTTTCTGGATGGAATGTCCTATAAATATCAGTTAAATCTATCTGGTCTATTGTGTCATTTAAAGCTTCTGTTTCCTTATTTATTTTCATTTTGGATGATTTGTCCATTGGTGTAAGTGAGGTGTTAAAGTCCCCCACTATTATTGTGTTACTGTCGATTTCCTCTTTTATAGCTGTTAGCAGTTGCCTTATGTATTGAGGTGCTCCTATGTTGGGTGCATATATATTTATAATTGTTATATCTTCTTCTTGGATTGATCCCTTGATCATCATGTAGTGTCCTTCCTTGTCTCTTGTAACATTCTTTATTTTAAAGTCTATTTTATCTGATATGAGTATTGCTACTCCAGCTTTCTTTTGATTTCCATTTGCATGGAATATCTTCTTCCATCCCCTCACTTTCAGTCTGTATATGTCCCTAGGTCTGAAGTGGGTCTCTTGTAGACAGCATATATATGGGTCTTGTTTTTGTATCCATTCATCAAGCCTGTGTCTTTTGGTTGGAGCATTTAATCCATTCACGCTTAAGGTAATTATCGATATATATGTTCCTATGACCATTTTCTTAATTGTTTTGGGTTTGTTTTTGTAGGTCCTTTTCTCCTCTTGTGTTTCCCACTTAGAGAAGCTCCTTTAGCATTTGTTGTAGAGCTGTTCCTTCATCTGGTACACAGCCCTCTGCCTTTTCATCTTGTCTATCTTTCCGTGAATGTGGTTTTTGTTCCACAGGCTGCAGGATTGTAGTTCTTCTTGCTTCTGCTGTCTGCCCTCTGGTGGATGAGGCTATCTAAGAGGCTTGATGGGAGGGACTGGTGGTGGGTAGAGCTGACTGTTGCTCTGGTGGGCAGAGCTCAGTAAAACTTTAATCTGCTTGAGTGCTGATGGGTGGGGCTGGGTTCCCTCCCTGTTGGTTGTCTGGCCTAAGGCAACCCAATACTGGAGCCTACCTGGGCTCTTTGTTGGGGCTAATGACAGACTCTGGGAGGGCTCACGTCAAGGAGTACTTCCCAGAACTTCTGCTGCCAGTGTCCTTGTCCCCATGGTGAGCCACAGCCACCCCCTGCCTCTGCAGGAGACCCTCCGACACTAACAGGTAGATCTGGTTCAGTCTCCTATGGGGTCACTGCTCCTTCCCCTGGGTCCTGATGCGCACACTACTTTGTGTGTGCCCTCCAAGAGTGGAGTCTCTGTTTCCCCCAGTCCTGTCGAAGTCCTGCAATCAAATCCCACTAGCCTTCAAGGTCTGATTGTCTAGGAATTCCTCCTCCTGTTGCCAGACCCCCAGGTTGGGAACCCTGACGTGGGGCTCAGAACCTTCACTCCAGTGGGTGGACTTCTGTGGTATAAGTGTTCTCCTGTCTGTGAGTCACCCACCCAGCAGTTATGGGATTTGATTTTACTGTGACTGCGCCCCTCCTACCATCTCATTGTGGCTTCTCCTTTGTCTTTGGATGTGGGGTATCTTTTCTGGTGAGTTCCAGTGTCTTCCTGTTGATGATTGTCCAGCAGCTAGTTGTGATTCTGGTATTCTCACAAGAGGGAGTGAGAGCACGTCCTTCTACTCCGCCATACATTTATGATGAGCCAGAAACATTTTACTCATCAAAATATTAAACAATTCTGGAACCTGACAAGTTCAAACTCAGGGTGCTGGCAGATTTTACTTTTGATGAGACCCTGCTTCCTAGAAAACTGTCAGTCATTTCACTGTAACATCACATGGTAAATGGTATAGCTTCGTTCTTTATAGGTTGTTTTTAGGCTCATAGCCCCCTCTCTGGACCTTTGTCTCCTGAGCTGCAGCCGCACAAAGGGATGTGAGAAAGGAAAAAAGAGGCTGATGACGCCAGCAAAGAAGCAAGATAACTGAAGTGATGATGTCAACAAGGGATGGAGGCAGAGTCTGTCTGAATCATTGCGAGTTAACTGCTGTCGGAAAGAGACGGCAGGGACTTCCCTGGCGGTCCGGTGGTTAAGACCCTGCGCTTCCACTGCAGGGGGTGCGGGTTCGATCCCTGGTCGGGGAACCAAGATCCCGCATGCACAGAAAGAGACACGGGCAGAGCCTATAGTGGAGAGTCAGTGCCAGGTTGGCATTGCTGATTTGCCTGGTTTTAAAAGTCCTCACTCCCTCCTCCGAGAGCCCAGACTTGCAATGCACACTGGGCTTCCATGGCAGGTTCCGGTGACGTCCACCGGGGTGAATGAGCCTGCCGCTGGAGGCTCTGGCCGACTGCCCTCTGGGGACCTGGCCATACCCCAGCTTCTTTCCATAGCATTTGTTGACGTCCATGGGAGTGGCAGCTGTGCCCTCAGGTGGACACACACGGCTGGACGGCAGCACACCTAGACCTCACTGTATGTGTATCAAGTAGACTCCACCTCTCACTGAGCTGGGAATCAGTAACTGATGTTTGCTCTGTCTAGGGCCCTCACCCACGCTTACCCGGCCACTCTCCACTATCTCTCTCTGGAGCTCCTTTGAGGCCACGATCAGGACCTGAATAGCCTGCATTAGGCTGGTACAGGAGCCAAGGATCCTGCAATAAGCAAAAACACAACAAAAATGTCAGGGACACAAAACAGATACCAAAAACAATGCGGAAGACTTGTTTTCTTTTTCTCTCCTGAACACAGGCAAACTTGGGATGGGAAAAAAGGCAGGGAATATTCTGGAGGTGAAGCTCTGAAGGAAAGGTGGGTGAGAGAGGAGACTTGATTGTGGATCTTCTTCATAAGGAGTAGGTAAGTAGTGGCTCTTGGGGTTTCTTTCCTCTATAATGCAATATTGATATCATGGTCATCATTAATACTGATACTGACAATTCCATAGACTCAGCCCTTCCCTGTGGCGGCTAATGTTCTATTCTAATCAGTATGATCCAGTGCAGGAAAGACGGATCCTGACCACCTAGGTGTCACCACGCCGCTCAGACTGACCTTTCATTCACCTCCAATTTAACTCCTGTGTCTCCAGCTCGGGATTTGCTGAGCATCTCCTATTAAAAAAGAAGCAGAGTTTCTCAGTACATCACAGGTACTGAGAACCCACTGGTGTCCTGCTACACCTGGGGTCCAACATCCTGCAGTAGCTGAGAAACCTAGAAGTGCCCACCCATGTCCTCGTGAGAGTCAGGAAAAGAACCCAGACCTCTGATCTACTCAGTGGGAGGCAGCTGGAGCTACAGTCTGTGTCTTGACATTTTGGCACCTGGGCTGACGTGCACAGAACTCTGAGAGCTACGGCACCATGCCAACAGGGGCAGCTGCTACCAGGTCCTCGAGGCAGGCAGCACACCAAGGCAGGTGCCTGAGTCTTCCATCAAAGGAGTAATACGTGACCTTTCCAACAGTGCCCGCTCAGCTTTTCCCTGAGACAACAGTTACCGCTGGTTTACTGAGTGCCTGGCACTGAGATCCATGTGCATTACCTCACTGAGCTCTTTACAACACCCCTCTGGGGAAGGTACTGTTATCGTCACCATCATATAGAAACGGAAGCCAAATCTTAGCGGGGTTAACGTAACTTAGCGGTCAGTCTGGAACTCGAATGTAGGATGGCCTGACACCAAAGTATGTGATCCTTGAGGAAACTGCTCATTTTCCCTTGGAGAACTTTCTATTTTCTGTACCTCAGCGATCCCAGGGGATTTGGGTTTTGGTTTGTTTTACAGGGGGCTCTGCAGAGAACGGCTGAGATATACCCAGCGGGCAATGCTGCCGAAAGGTAGCTGCATGGCATCACTTCAGGTGATCCTGCAGAGACTTCCATACCTCTATTCTGGCCGTAGCGGTTTCAATGGCAGCGGAAGTGGCAGCCATCTCTTTGTCCACCAGGTCCCCCAGTTCCTCCTGTTTGATGTCCAGGCCTCTGGGCAGGAGCTCCTGTGAACAGCATCATGAAGGTGGAAATGACCCTTTGACCTCCTCTCTACCCTCCCGTGGTGGACAGGTAACCCCCACATGACGGCAGAAGGTAGGAGGGTCCCACCACGTAACACACTTCTGCATGCCGTGGTGGGACTTGTCTGGAACTCTCTACCACATGAGCTCTGCAACTCCACGCTCCTCCCGCCTCTATTCTCACTCAGAACCCACCTCTTTCCAGAAGGCCATCCCTGTCGAACCCCACAAGGCCATTCAGTTGCAGCCGCTCAGACCCTGACCCCACCATTGTGCAGCACTGACTGTATTTGCTGCTTGGGAGGTACTTTAAAAACACCTTCAGGGCTTCCCTGGTGGCGCAGTGGTTAAGAATCTACCTGCCAATGCAGGGGACACGGGTTCGAGCCCTGGTCCGGGAAGATCCCACGTGTCGCAGAGCAACTAAGCCCGTGCACCACAACTACTGAGCCTGCACTCTAGAGCCCGCGAGCCACAACTACTGAGCCCACGTGCTACAACTACTGAAGCCCATGTGCCTAGAGCCCATGCTCTGCAACAAGAGAAGCCACCGTGATGAGAAGCCCGCGCACTGCAACGAAGAGTAGCTCCCGCTCGTCGCAACTAGAGAAAGCCCGCGTGCAGCAACGAAGACCCAACGCAGCCAAAAATAAAATAAATAAAATAAATAAATTAAAAAAAAATTCAGATGAGGGAATTCCCTGGTGGTCCAGTGGTTAGGACTCTGCACTTTCATTGCCAGGGGTTGGATCCCTGGTTGGTGAACTAAGATCCTGCAAGCCACTCGGCGGAGTTCGAATGAGAGATGATGAGGATATGACCTCTGGCCCTGGTCTCTTCCTTCTCTGAATTTATCATTCCCACTATTTTAGGTGGCAATATTCCTACTATTCTAGGAATTAGAAGCTGCCTTGCACTGTACTCCTTAAATAGATCTGTATCACACTGTATAGAAATGGTTGATTTCCAGGACTCCCCTGATGGTCCAGTGGTTAAGAATCTGCCTTTCAATGCAGGGGACCCAGGTTCAATCCCTGGTCAGGGAACTAAGATCCCACACGCCACGGGGCAACTAAGCCCATGTGCCACAACTACTGAGCCTGCGCACTACAACTGGAGAGCCCGTGTGCCACAAACTACAGAGCCCACATGCTCTGCAGCCCATGTGCCACAACTAGAGAGAAGCCTGTGTGCTGCAACAAAGATCCCGCAACTAAGACTCAACACAGCCAAAAAAAAAAAGGTTGATTTCCTTATTTTTCTTCCCCAGGGAGGCCATGCCTTATTCGTCCCTGTAGAACTACACCTGGCACAATTCACTGTACATAGGTCACAGTCACTACATCGTTATTGAGTGAATAAATATATTATCTTCATTTTAGGTGTTACCTGCCCAGCTAGATAAAAACCCTTAAAAACAGGAAAACTGTGCTCATCCTTCTTTGACACCGCTTAGCACGGTGATGATCACACAGAAGACTCTCCATTAATAATATCCAGTGAATTAAATATAACTGGAAAGTCATTCAGAAGGTCAAGTTTTACAGTTCTAACTCTACTTTCCAGAGTCAAGTTTAAAGTACAGAAAGAACTGGCTTAGAACATCACTGATCCCTGAAGAAATCCCCAGCGCTCATACCAAAAAACGACCTTCCCAGGGATAACACTGATGATACCTCGCCAATGGCTGTGATCCTGCTGAGGCAGCTCCTCATGGCTGTGCTGTCGGCATTCTCGACGATTCCTTCATCCTCCAGGAAAGACAGATAGGTGAGGGTCTCCCTGCCATACTGCTTACAGGCCTCGGTCAGAGCTGCAGAGGCAAGGCGACAGAGACTTTTAAAGGCCCCCCGCTCCCCGTGCTGTGGTGGTGACCCCTCACCCTGGTACTTACAGTCGGCAGGCTCTGGCGGGGCTCTAAGGCAGGTGGTGCTGCCATGAACAATGGTGTCACTGGTTAAGTGGGCCAGGAGGGTTACCGAGTGGAGAAGCCCACTGATATCTGCCAGGAGTTTAAAGGAAACTTTCTCAGTCCTGCTGGAGGGGTGGTGGGGGTGGCGGTCACTTTCATACCTCCTTCCTCCCCGCTGTGCAAGTTAGACACACACACTCCTTTCTGGGTGCCTAGGAACTGGTCGCCATTGCCACGTTCCAGCGTTTCGGACCCCTGCCCAGCTGTCACTAGCGACAGACCCTATCCTTCACCTCTCTTACCTTCTGGGCAGGCCAGATACTGGCTCCAGCATTTTTCCAGTTGCTCGATGCAGCTGGAAACGGACCTGACCGTGGAGAGTAGGTGATCTGTGAGAGGGAAGACAGGGCAAAGTCAGAGTCAGAGTTGTCTCAGCTCGCTTCATCCCTGTTAGTTAAGCTGCCTGACGGATGGCCTTCCCAGTGGGGGGCCCCAGCCCTGCAGGAGCTTCCCTAAGTAGGGGGAGGGAGGAGAGATCAATGGCTATGCTGGTACGTGATTCTCTTACTGTAGCTTCAAAGGCTGTACTTCTGAGCCTACCTGGTCCTTTAGCCAAGAACCACGGCAATGGCATCACGGTCTAGCTTCTGCCCCTCATTTCCCATCACTGCCCACTGAATCAAATCCAGGCCTTCCTGTTAAGTCTTTCAAGGCCCTTGGACTCTCATTACTCTTGGGCTCAGACCCCTGGCTCCATGAGGGCTAATCTACACTCACGTTCTGCCCACAACACCGTCATTCCCACTGCTGTGCCTCTGTGCACTGGTCCACGGAGACTGAATCGCACACACAGGAGTTAAAGTATGGGCTCTTGCGTCTCGTGGCATACGTGTTGTAGCTCCTGGCTCTATCACTACTGGCTGTGTTCTCAGGCCACATGCGCCTGCTTCCTCATCCGACAAAGGAGGAATAATAGTACCACCTCCCGGCATCACAGTGAGATTGCTGGGCCAAGGCACATAAAGCGCGCACAATCGTGCCTGGCATATTGCAGCACTCGGTAAATGTCAGCTGTTTTTATGATTATTATTCCCCACTCTTGTTCCTCTCCACGGCTTTATGTCTCTCCTCTTCCTTCAAAACCCAGCTCATACCATCTCTTGTGGAATCCGCCCACAGCTGCCCCATGTCCTGGTGTTCTCGCAGTACATGAGGTACCCAGTGCGCTACTTCATTTGCAACTGTTGGATTTCCCTACAGACGGGTTCCCCGCTGAACAAGATATCACAGTCCTTCCTGAAACACTTCACTGAATCGAGACCTTTCTAGCTGATAATAAAAATCACCCGTCAGCTGTTTCCTCCCGTCTGCCTTGTTCTGAACGGGACCTCTCAAGACTACCGACAAGTCCCCTCTGCTCGAAAATGAGCTGTAATGAGATCTGTTCATGGCTACGTCCAGGACTTCACAAATGCCCCGGGCCTGGATGCTCTCCCATCTACTGTGCACCAAGGCCCTCCTCTCATCACGGGGGCTCCTGACTTCACCACACGCCCCGAGAACTCTGGGGCAAGCGGAGTGGGCCCTTGCTCGTGCCCGGGACCCTCTGGGGATTTTATTGTATCTGCCTCTCCATGCTTAAGGATGATGACTCCCTGTCTAGATTTGAAGCTCATGGCAGCCGCCTCTGGATTCAGACCACACTGTTCTCCTCAGAGACACAGAGGCCCGTCTGTTCCTCCTCCTCCCGGCATTCAGAATTGTTATCAGGCCTCAGCTCCCGGGATGCATTTCATCAGCGTGATCCATGACCAAAGCAGTAGTTATCACACCCGGGGGTGAGGGGTGAAGGCTGGGCGGCGGGGAGGGGGGGTGTTAGAAAATACTATTGCGCAGGCCCTGTGCTGCAGAGCTGCCGACTGAGTAGAACTTAGGCGGGGGGGTGGGCATCCCTGGGCATCCCCAGGTGATCCTGACGTGCAGCTGGGCTGGGAACCCCTGAGATCAGGGTCTCACGGGATTCAAGGCCGATGCCGAAGAGCATTGGGCTGTAAGGATCCGGCACCTGCAAGCCGGGCAAGGGGAAGGGCACCTGCAGATCCGGCGCAGCTGAAGAGAGTGGGCTCCTCAAACCGCCTCAGGGCCTCCTGCACCACCTGCACAGCAGCCCTCCTCGACTCCGCCAGAAGCATTTTTCGTTGGTCCTTCGCGAGCCGGCTTACAGATTCCTAGAGATGGTCCAGGGAGGTGAGAGTCGGCCATGGGCCCCCTAATGAGCCTCCATGCAGCAGCCACCTGTGACACAGCTGGGATTCCTGGCACCTGAGCTTGAGCTGCTGCTAATGAGGCCGAAGCCAGTTAGCTTGACACAGAGGAAAAAGCCTTTAACTTTGTCCACAGGTGTGTGCCACGGAGCACAGGAGGCTATGGGGATGGACCACGGCAGCCCGTCCTCCACCCTTGGGGAGAGAGTGCCAGGTGCATCCCTTCTCACCTGCTCTGTGTGCTGGCATTAGGAGCTATGCCCGCAGAATATTCGCCTTCGCGATCCGGCCAAAGGCCCCAAACCCCTTTCACAGCCCCCCTGCCTCCATGCATACACTGCCGAGGCCCACGGGTATGAAACTGGACTTGGTCAGCCCCAGTGGGTGTCCGTTACTTGCCTGTGTGCTGGACAGTTTGATCTGGGTGTATTCCAGCTGTTCCCGAAGACTGGACAGTTCCTCCTCTCGACAAGCCACGGCATCCACCAGGCTGCCCCGCTCCTTCTCCAGCTCGGCGATCTGGGCGGTCCATTTTGCTTCTGACTGCATGGCGACCGAGTGGGAAGAGGGAGTTGCTGGGAGAATTAAACTGTTCCCTTTCCAGAGGTCCAAACCCACCACCAGGCCACAAGGAATCTGCCCCTTCCCAAGGACACACCGATACCAGATGGGACCAAGGTGGGCCATGTGCTGATGGTGATGGATGCCGGGTGCCAGCAACACCAAAGCCAGAGATGGAAAGGAATGAGGAAGGGAAAGACAGATGACGCTTACCTGGGCAGAACTTTCCAGGCTGCCTTGGACAATACGGAGTTCCTGTTTGCTGGTGGCAAGTTCTTGCTTCAAACTCTCTAGTACTTCCGTCTGTTCTTGAGTCTGAAAGAGAAGAAAAACAGGAGTGCTCCGACCTGGGTGGTGATTTCACGGGATAAACACGTGTAAAAATTCCCAAGCTATACTTGTGAGATTTGTATACTCTTTTATATAGAAGCAAGTTTTACCCTGACAAAAAAGCAGGGGGAAGGTGAGAGCTCAGAATGTTCCAAAAATTCTTTTTCCAGCTTCAGGAAATGTCAAGGGAGCGGGGCGGTGGGTGGGGGGGGGTAGTTTTAGGGACATTTCCCAAATGTCATGCTTGAGCCCATAATACTAATTAAAGCAGAACCAGATCTTTAATTCAGGCATCCCAACACCCGGTGGTAGGTATATTGCTGACTCACCCCATCCCACCGTCTTGAAACAATTTCCCTTCTTTGATTTCTAAGTGGTGTTTTTCAAAGAGCGGGTTGTGACCCATGAGTAAGAATTCACAGCTAACATTTTTAAAAGAATGCAGTAAACAGAGCTTCCCCCGCCAAAAAAATCCACATGCATTCACATAATAAGGATAAGTATTGCTCTGTGAAACTTTGATTTCCATTAGATGTATTTTTCACTTTGGGTCACAGGAAAGCGTGAAAGCCACTACTCTAAGTGTAAGGCATTCCATTTTATCCACCCAACATCTCTTTACTCCAGTCGGACCTGCCGCCAACCCCATCCCAACTCATGGGAGTTCTGGCTGTGGGTCTTTATAAATGCCACTCCTCTCTGACATCCACCTGCTTCCACTTCAAAACCTCCTCGAGACTCGTCCTAGCTGATGAGCCCCACTCAACTTCAGACCCTTCATCACGTCATGCCTCTAACCCCTTACACATGGGTAACCACGTCCTGTCCTGTACGGTCCCTTGTCACCCTCCCACAGGGCTCTACCTGCTCGTGAAGCAGACGACGAGGTCTTTCAATCTGTGCAGTGCTCAAGGCCCACCTCCATCTCGGACAGACACCCTCCCCCCCACCAATTCCCACCTAGTTCGTCTACTCACCTTCCGCTGGGCCTGGTCGCTTATGCGCTGGAAAGAATCCTCTAGCTCTTTTTTCTCTCGTTCCAAATCCACTTGGGCTTGTCTGGCCACGGACACCTGTTTGGTCACCTCTGCATTCTGTAAGAGAAGAACAGTGTCTCGAACTAGCTTATCTCCAGCATAAAGGCCATCTTCCTTCCGGAACAAATGATGGCATTCAGACCGTGAGTGCCCTAGAGTCGGACACAGACATCACTTTCTCACCCAGAAGGAAGCTGTCACCTTCAGATGCTCAACTCTCAACTATTTGCCAAAATGATAAAGATGGGGGATAATGCTAACGCTAGTGGGGTTGGCACCTAAGGTGGAGCTCGAGATAGAGGAGGCCAGGGAGCTGTGGTTTCCAAGAAACGGAGGGGGCGCCAGCCCTGGAGAAGCCACGTGGCCCAAGTCACCGTCTCCCCCGTGCAGTGGGGCCTGCGCATGCCGATGGGGGCGGTGAGGGGCCTACCTTCCGCAGCAGGTCGGCGTGGTTCTGCACCAGCTCGCTGTACTTCTCTTTTAGCTTGCTGTAGCGCTGCTCGTTGGCTTGGGCTTTCCCTGTATTGTCATGGACCAAGGTGAGGGGTCTACACTGGCGGGGACCCTCTGCCCTCCTTCCAATAAGGCAGAACCCCTAGAAGATCGTCCCTCCTTTTCGCAAGCATATATACCTCCTTCTTCCTCGAAAACCCTACTGAAATCAAGTCCTCTGGGAAGTCTTCTTTAATGAACAATTCACCTAATTCAAATCCCTCCACTGATGAACGCCCTGAGCATTTCATGCTCGGCATTTACTTTATCAGAGTTTTTGGTTTTTATGCCACGAATTTTCTTAGGCTCCCTCTCCTTCGTCATCCTCTGTATCCCCATCTCCGTGTTCCCAGCAGGGCCTCAAGTGGGGCTCTCAACCTGCCGGACGCCAACCTGCCCTTCTGACTGGTGACACTGGCATCCACGGTGGCCTCCCGGACAGACTCGAGGCGGGGGCTCTGGCGCCGGGCCTCAGCCTCCATCCAGGGTCTCGCTGGGCTCCGCCCCCCCCACCCCGGCCCGACCCTCACGCCCAGCCCAGTGGCAGCCCCTCACTCTCGATCTCCGTCAGGCTCCGCTGAGCCTTCTCTGTGTCCTCTCGCTTCTTCTTGAGCTCGTCCAGCTCGGCCCGGAGGAACTCGCTCTCGTCGGCCGCCTGCTGCCGCAGGTGCTGCTGCTCGGCCAGCTCGGCCTCCAGCTCGCTGACGCGGCCCTTCAGCTGCAGCATGGCTCGATGGCTCTGCGGGAGGGCCCGGGGATGAGCGCTGGGCGGGCCGAGCGGGGCCGACCTGCCGCGTCTCCAGCGCCAGCCGCATCAACACCTCGGTCTTCCTAAGAAGCCCACTCCCAAGGCCTCATGAGAGCGGACCCCTCTGGTCACAACAAGCCACCCACCCAACAACAACTGGGGGCGACGGCAGGGGAGTTCTGGTCCTGTTAGAGGGGCCTGGGAGCGGTGATGGACCAGCTGGAACGAAGAAGGAGAGGACATTTGCCGGTCCCAGGGTAAAGCCTCAGCACCAGACACTGCAAACTGCCAGCAGAGCTACAAGTCAGACCTTCTCATCGCCAAGTGAGAAGAATAGGTCTCTCACCGCACAGCTTCACAGCCAGCTGGTGATCACAATTATCTCTCACTATCACAGGGCCCCTGGAGCGTGGCTTAAATGCTGCTCTCAAGGGTAAGTGCACTGGAAATGCGTAACGACCTGGTGAAGATGTGGCCCAACAAGGGTGGATGTGAAGCAAATGTAATATTAAAAGCTGTCATGTTCCGGTGAAGCCCAGCTGCGGATCAGAGCCCAATTCATACCTCAGTCTTCATGTTTTCCAGCTGTGCTTTCAGCCCACTGATCTCTCCGTACAGTTGATCAATTAAGTGATCCCTGGGAACAGAAGGAGAGCAAGTTTGCTTCCACTGTGCTTCTATCCCTTGCCTTTTAAATGCGAGCTAGGAGACCCAGGGAGGAGGTTAAAAGCCGATGTTAATTTGGGAACAATTCTTTGAAATCCTGTAAGTTATACTCTAAGACCGTCAGTGTTTCCAGATACTAATCTACCACCCACAGGTCCATGGGTATTTCAGCCTCATTCGATTTTCCTCTGGGATTTTAAAGGGGCCAGTATTCGAAGGTCAAGACATTTATCGAAGAAGCCCAAGAATTCCTCTTTGGTTGGGTGTGGCAAGTGAGATCGTGGCTTAATTTAGCTTTTGCACCATGTGCTTTAACTCCACAGCCCGGACTCACTTCTCGTCCTTGTTCACGCCGTTCTGACTGTTGAAATTGAAGGGATCGCTGCTGGAGGAGCTGCCAAAGATGTCATCGAACTTGCTGTCGTATGAATTCTGCGGCGACCAGAAAGGAGTAAGGACAAGGTTAGAGACCCAGAGAGGTCTGCGTGGGTCTCACGAGTGCCACGTGGGAACGGATGCTTTCTTAATCTGGTTCAGGTCCACTTACGGCACCTCCTAGGGACCGCAGGGCAGCATGATCAGCCTAGGTCAGCGCTTGGGTTAGAAGGTGGCTGAACTTGTCCCGGGTCCTCCCGCCCTCCCCGGGGGCAACGGGAAGGCCTGAGCTTCCTCCTAAGTGGTCCTCACCTGCTGGGACGCATCCATGTCCATGAGGTCATCCTTCTCTAAGACTGGCTCGCTGTCGGGGGACGAGGCCTCGGCTGGGATCACCACCACGGGGCTGATGTGCTCTGACAGGGCGGAGGCTCGTAGGAAGTTGGGTGGGTTCTGAAAAGGGAAGACGCATCCTCAAACCCTGCCCACCTGCCAGCCTCTAAGACAGCCTCCAGGACTCAGCAGCTCCCTGGGTGTGGCCGGGCACACTTACGTCTGGCAGCTGAGGGATCTGAATGAGCCGCTTGAAGTACTGAAGGTTGCTGGAGCGGTAGAAGAGATCTTTCAACCTAAGGGTGGAGAAAGGCCTGAGGGCTGCTGGGGGCCTTCACCAGCCCTGAGGAGGGGACACCCTGCTTTCCTACTGCCTGCCCAGCCCCCGGGCACAGGCTGCCAAGGAGATGGCCTCCATGGTTCTAGGATGCAATTATGATGCTGCAGGGAGAGATTATTTATAGCCAGTCCTCACTGAGGAAAGAGTAATTCAAACCACAAAATCCTTTGGAAGAGTAGACAGTCCAAAAACTAATTTCTGCATCACCGTAGAATATATGCTGTTGTTTGGCAGATGTATCTTCCTAGGAATGTTTGGCTTAGAGTAATATTAAAATAAATTTCTGAGGATAAACCAACTAATGATACGAAGAGGGAAGGGAACTTAATTACTAAGGTAGATCTCTTTTTAATGAATTCCCCTTATTTGAGCGCTATGTGTTATCTCCTCAACTAGACTATAAGCTTCTAGAAGGCAGAGACTGGGCCCTGCTGAGCTAGGTTTAAAGTAGTACCGGGCCAGCCATAAAAAGGAACGAAATTGGGTCATTAGTAGAGTCGTGGATGGACCCAGAGAGTGTCATACAGAGTGAAGTGAGTCAGAAAGAGAAAAGCAAATATCGTATATTAACACATACATGTGGAATCTAGAAAAATGGTATAGATGATCTTATTTGCAAAGCAGAAATAGAGACATAGACGTAGAGAACAAATGTATGGATACCAAGGGGGAAAGGGGTGGGGAGGGAGGAATTGGCAGACTGGGATGGACACATATACATTATTGATACTATGTATAAAATAGACAACTGATGGGAACGTACTGTATAGCACAGGGAACTCTACCTAATGCACCGTGGTAAAATGGGAGGGAAGTCCAAAGGGAGGGTATATCTGTTATGTGTGTGGCTGATTCATTTTGTCGTGCAGTGGAGGCTAACAGAACATTGTAAAGCAGCCATGCTCCAATAAAAATTAATTAAAAAATAAAAATAAAGTAGTACCAGGCATGGAGGAATTACTCAGCAATATTGGTTGAAGAAAAACCATTTATACTGTGTCCTAATCTTGGATGAATATGGGAATAAAGAAACCCCAATTTTTTCTCTTCCTCAAGTCTCCATTTTGAATCTAAACACTGAAGGCCAACAAAACTGAGGGCACCAGACATATTTTCTGAGATATAATAAAAGAGGGTCAGGGATCTCAGCACCCTCTCTCTGCAGCACAGAATTTTCTCCAGCTCAGCCCAATAAACGAAACTCCTGGGGTCTCACGATAACCCTTCAGACCCCAAGGTTAGGACTGTCCCTGTGACATCACTGTTGCTTTCCCCGAATTCGGGGACATTGAGGCCTCAGCCGCCGTGTCTGTGGAAGAGAAGGTGAGGCGGCACTCATGGGAAGTGCTTTTATAAGCTCAAAAAATGAAAGGAAATAGAATCACCTGACCATACGTTCCCCGCTTTCTGGGCTGGAGCCAACAGTAATAGGCTCTGCTGCTTTCCTAAGCTACTGGAATTTAACATTCCAGGAAATCAGCCCCAGGGCCTGTCTCCTAGCATTTAATAAGTCATTTATTATAGAATAAACATACGAGGCTTTTCAAACGGAACAAGGAAACCGGGAGGATAGCACAACCCCGAACTTGCCCTCTCTGATTGTTGCTCAGGAACCAGCAAAAGAAGCCTAAGCTTGGGATCCGGGGGGTGGGGGTGGGGGGGCGATGCTTTTCCTGCAGTCAAGGGTGAAGAAATTAACAAGGAAAACATCATGCTAATGCTTTTCCCGCCCCGCCCCGCCCCGCCCGCAGTCCTCCTGTCTCTCCCTTCATTCCGTCCCTTCTTCTTGGGGCATGCTTGATTGAAAGATGAGCTGGACTTCTCATCTCGTCACCAATTTTCTTTCCCAAATGCACCAGAATAACTTGCCCTTTTGTCAGACAAGCTCTTCCTCTTCTAGACTAGCTGATTAGCTTATTAATTCATTCAAACATGACTGAACACTATAGGCTTAATTGACTGCTGTGAATCAGTTGCTAGAGATAAAATAATGGGCAAGACAGTCAAACAAAAATAAAGTCATCCTAAGAACTAGGAAGGAAATAAACAGGGTGCTGTGATGGAGAATATGAGGGTGGGGTTGGAGGAGCAGAAGGTAGGGAAAAAGACCCCAAATGAGGGGCCAGAGACTGCCTTTGTGTGGGGGTGACTGAAGATGACCTGGATGGAGCTGGCCAGGCTGGGAGAAGAGCATACTGAGGACAGGGAACAGCAAGTGCTAAGCCTCTGAGCGCAGGCTATGTTCCGGGAACTGGAAGAGGGCCTTATGTGGCTGAAACACTTGGAGAGCTGGAGACAAGGTCACAGATGGCGGGCTGGGGCCAGATCATGTAGGGGCCTTGCAGACCACAGAGAGGAGCTTCGAATTGATTCTCAGTGTAATCAGAAGCCATTGAAAGGTTGTAAGCAAGGGATTTATGTTTTTACAACTGCTGGGTGGGGACAGGATTGCAGGGGGCAGGAGCTGAAATCCAGAGCATCCCGTCCATATCGGAGGGTCCTGGTAGACAGCAATGGAAGTTGAAGAGATGGGAGGTATGACCAGAGACAAGATCTCTTTGTCAATTATCACCTGAACTTGCTAATAGATTGGACATGGGGAGTGAGGAAAATGGTGAGTTCCGGATCTCTGTCCTAAGTGGATGGTGGGCAGCATTTATTGAGATAGAAGGGAAAGAAAAAGGTTTTTGAAGAAAACCTAGAGTTTAGTTTGAGATGTAAGTTTGGTATAGTGATGTCAAATAGACCACTGGGGATGTGAACCTGGAAGTCAGAGGTAAGGTTCGGCTGGAGTTGTATCTTTGGGAGTTGTCAGCATGTATACGGTATAAAACCATGAGAACTTAGGGAGAAGAAAGACGGAAGAGGATGAAGCCCTGGGAATAAAGCAGGATGACTGAATGAATGAAACTGTCTTTCTCTGTGAGATTTATTAGAGAACCGATAGCTTCCCCAGCCATTGGTAGGTTTGCTGCCATCTTCTTTTTCCTTCGCTTTTTAAAGCATTAAAGCAGATACCCTCGCCCCTCGATGATTTAAAAGCAAGTGCTTCCTGCATGGATTAATTGACTTTATAGCACTTTTAGATTCGCCTTCCCTTCTCTCACTTAAGCCGCTTACTTTGTGAACTGCTCCATGAAGCGGTCCCGGTGGCCTTGCAGGGTGTCGGCTGGAAGACCTGGAAGAAATTGGAAAAGACTGAGAGGGAACAGGAGGACCAGAGGGCAGGCAAGACACAGCAGGAAGGGACCATCCCTCCTGGGGCTGGGGGCCAGCCCTGCAGGAAGGCATTCTTGACCTAGAGTTGCCCTGGGGCTGGTAACCAAGAGGGCCCAGTGGGGCCAGCAGGGACTCTGGGGCTACTTATCAGTCAAATCTTTCCTTCTGTTTGCTCCTGGACTGCAAGCCACTCTCGGCAGAGCAGGATGGAAGTTACGTCCCTGACTACGGCAGCGGTGACCTGACCCAAGCAGCAGGGTGGACCACGGCAGGCCCCAGAGGGGGGCTCTCTCCCAGGGGTTGTGTGCAGTGGGCACACTGGGTGAGGCCCAGCACAGACATGAGTCTGGGAGAGATCCAGAGAGCCTGCCAGAGACAGGCAAAGACCGCAGGACTGAGACCCTTGGGTTCAGGGGTATATGGGAACTCTCTGAACTATCTCTGCCACTTTTCTGTAGATCTCAATCTATTCTAAAAGAAAACGTTTATTTTCAGAAAAGCATATACTGTATGGAGCATCCCTTTTGCCCTGACCACACAGTTCTCGAAGGTCTTGTGTATTGCTCTGCCTTTAAAGAAGGCCTTTAAACCCGAATAATTACCTGTCTCTTATCACAACTCACCACTTTATAGAAGGAAGTGGGGATGTCCTAGTGTGCAACTGGTTCTGTAGTATCTTAGGAACAAGTTCATCTGTATTCAGAGCTTCTACGCAACTGCCTGCCTTCTTTTCTTGGGATTTAGTCTACCCTCTCTGCTTCCTTCAGGCATGCCCCCCTGCTCCAAAACCCTTCTAACCCTTGAACATAGAATTCCAACCTCCCTCCCACGAAACCCTCCTAGATTAATGACAGTGACGCTGCTTCCCTTGTTCTGGTCTAAATAACCAGATCTACTCCTTGTCAGTGACCTGTTCCAGAGTACCCCGTGTCCTAGACTTCTGCAATAAAACCTTGCTAATATCCATTTGAGTCTTGATTTTTCTCGGTTTTCCATCATCCATGCACTCTGAATGTGTATACCCTTCACGATGGCCACCTCACAGTGTGACCCAGGGACCACCCACATCTGATTCATCTGGGATATGGTTTAACAATGCAGACCCTGAGGAAGCAGCACCCACGCACATCGTTTTCAATAAGAAGCACATAAACGGATAAGAACTTCCACAAGACCAGTAGTTTCCAAAATACATTCCGCGAAACCATCCCAAGGATCTGTGGCTAGGGAAGGTATGGCCTTCCATTTCTTTGAGCAGCCCTGTTTTATATTTTACATTTCTCCACAAAAACCCACTTGTACGAAGAGGCTGCGTTGATGAACTCTTTGGAAACTGCTGCCTTTGCTCCTGTGGGTCTAGGCCAGGTCTGTTCTCATCTGTGTGGTCTGGAGACTACATGACACATATGGATGGAGACGTGGTCAAGCTGGAGGTGGAGGGTGAGGGCCATCCTGAGTCACTGCTCTGGAAGGCCAGGTGCTTCCCTGAGCGCAACAAGGCTTGGCCCTGCTCTTCTATTCTCAAGACAGCCGGGAGCTCCAGGACCTTCTGGATCAGGAGCAGAAAGCCAAGGGCACTGGGGGGGAGCTGCTTCCCTCCAGGGACAGCCTCAGGCTGTGAACCTCTTTCCGGCCAGAAGCTTCCAGAGATCAAGGCTGGTATACTCACAGGAGTGGAGTTTGAAGAGAAGTTTGACAGTGTAATCATAGAGGTGGCTGCAGTCCAAGATGACCTGGATCAGCGGGGCGAGGCGGCACTGCCCAGCTGTTGTCACTGACACGGAACGGGACATGTCCAGGGAGTTGAACACTAGGGGACAGAAAGGGGAGAGGCAGCAGAGCTGGGAAATTAGAGGCGACCTTCTCAGACGGCAGAAGGCAGGAGTCTAACACACGAGGACCTATTCTGTGCAATCATGATCTCATGTAATGCATTTAACCCTTTCAACACTCCTATGGGGTAGCTAAGAGTATCCCCATCATACAGGGGAGGAAACTGAAGGTAAGTAACTTGAAGGTGGTCACAAAGCCAAGAAGCGGTTTTGCTGAGAGATGGTGAGTTAAAAGCCAGAGCCCCTGTGGCCAGCGACGGCTAGACCAGGAGCCTGTGGCCCTGGCAGCCAAGATGCTCTGTGTGTCACAAACAGGTGAAATGTGGGGAAACTACCAAACATTGATCAGAACACGAAGAAGGAAATAATTCAGCCTTGGCTTCCTGCTGGCTTGTCACAGGGTTCTTGGAACACCACAAGGGGGGAAATGCAGGAACCCTGGTGGACAATTGGAGGAGAGGCTGCGAGGACCCAGGGCAAGGAGCCAGGAAGAGGACGAACCATCAGGATCAAGGCTGACGGAGGTCCTTGGGGGAGCCGGTCAACAGAAGTACTGCCCTCCACTCTCCCGGGCTCCAGAGAGCAAGCTGCTCCCACAGACCCCTCCACGTTAACCCCCTGCCCCTCGCTCCTAAACCAAGCAACTAGATGCCTGGCCGTGGACCCTGAGTGCACACCACTGGCCAGGGCTGATTTCCTCCCTGCAGAGGCTGCCCACCACCTCCGGAGTCCCTGCACGTGGCCGGCACCAAAAGACTTTCCCTGCAGTCCCTCAGCGAGTGGGACTGCCCCGGAGAAAAGCCCAGAGCCACTGTGTTCGGCCTTCCCTGGCTGTACTAGTCCCTGTTAACAGGCTTAGTCTGGCAAGTGAAATAAAAAAAAAAAACCCAACGGTTCTAATTAAAAGGCAGCTTTTCTTCTTGACACAAATTAAAAGCAGCTGTCACTGCGAGGCGGCCATCCCCAAATCTCCTGGCTTCCTTAGGCTCCACGCTGGCAAGGAATCCCAGGCTGCTCCATCTCCCGGCCTGCCCCATCTCCCGGCCTGCCTGCCGCTTTCCAGGAATGCCCCTTGGCATCTAGAGCTGTGTGACTGTGGGCAAGTTACTCAACCTCTCTGTGCCTCCAGATGCTTTTCTGTAAGATGCAGATGGTTCTAATAGCACATACCTCTTAAAGGTCTTGTAAGGAGGTCTCGTAAGGATTAAATGAGAATGTCCTATAAAGTTCATGGCAACGTGCAGTGGTCCTTCCCATTTGCTTTGAGATTGATTAAAATCACCTGGGGAAATTTGAAAACTACTAATGTCTGCCTGCAACTCCTCCATGCCTCCTTCTTTTTTAATTGGTCTGGGGTAGGGTTGAGCCATTAGTGGGTTTCAAAAGCCCACCAGGTGATTCTAATATGCAGCCAGGGTTGAAAGCTATTTTCTAGCTCAGTGCTTCTCAAACTGTAGCATGCATCAGAATCCCCCCATAGGATCACTCCATTAGAATTCTGTGATGATGGAAGGGCTCTGTACGTGTGTCCAATATGCTAGCCGTGTGTGGCTGCTGAGTGCCTGCAACGTGGTGAGTGCAACTGAGGCCCTGACTTTTGAATGTTACTTAATCATAATTAATTTAAATAGTCACACGTGGCCAGTGGCTACCCTGTTGGACAGTGCAGACTTGGGGAGTTTGTTAAAACAGATGGCTGGGCCCCACCCACAGAGATTCTAATTCAGAAGGTCTGGGGTGGGACCCGAGAATGTGCATTTCTAATACGTTCTCAGGTGATGCCGATGTTGCTGGTCCAGGGACCACACTTCGAGAATCACTGCAAGTGCACCAAACAAATGTTAATTGTAATTGGCCCACGTTTCCCGCAGTTGAAAACGCAGGGCCTCCTTCCGAAGGTTCTGGTCCCAATCTTACAGGGTCACAGACTAGGACTCAGAAGCTGGACAGACTTCTTCTAATACCAGCTCTCTCGATTTCTGTGGCTCACAAGAGGTGACTGAGGATGGGGCGCGGGTGGGGAAACGTGCAGAGGACGCTCTTGATTCCAAATCACTGCTCTGTGGGGAATGAGAAAACCACTGCCATTTCACCATGGAAGGGTTTGTGCGAAGACTTGGGGGAGCTCTCTCTAGAAAACTCTAGCTAATTCTCCCCAGATAATTCCAGACCATTCAGCTGGATGTTGACAGTATTTTTTTAAAAATAAATTTATTTATCTATTTATTTTTGGCTGAGTTGGGTCTTTGTTGCTGCGCACGGGGGCTACTCTTCGTTGCGGTGTGTGGGCTTCTCATTGCAGTGGCTTCTCTTGTTGCAGAGCACGGGCTCTAGGCGTGTGGGCTTCAGTAGTTGTGGCTCACGGGCTCTAGAGCACAGGCTCAGTAGTTGTGGCTCGCGGGCTCTAGAGCACAGGCTCAGTAGTTGTGGCTTGCGGGCTCTAGAGCACAGGCTCAGTAGTTGTGGCTCGCGGGCTCTAGAGCGCAGGCTCAGTAGTTGTGGCTCGCGGGCTCTAGAGCACAGGCTCAGTAGTTGTGGCTCGCGGGCTCTAGAGCACAGGCTCAGTAGTTGTGGCTCGCGGGCTCTAGAGCACAGGCTCAGTAGTTGTGGCTTGCGGGCTCTAGAGCACAGGCTCAGTAGTTGTGGCTTGCGGGCTCTGGAGCGCAGGCTCAGTAGTTGTGGCGCATGGGCTTAGTTGCTCTGCGGCATGTGGGATCTTCCTGGACCCGGGCTCGAACCCGTGTCCCCTGCATTGGCAGGCAGATTCTTAACCACTGCACCACCAGGGAAGCCCGTTGACAACATTTTATGAACTCTGTCCACCTGTTGTTTCTTCACTGCTGTTAATCCAGAAAGCAAGCATTCTAAACTTGGTTGTCGAGCACTTGCTATATGCCAGGAATGGGGCTGGAACAGAGGTGAGCAGGCATGGTTCCTGATTTTTGAGGAGGAGCTCAGCGTCTATTGCTAATAACCCAAGTGATCAATGCATATGGAAACAGAGCCGGGTATCATGGGATGCCAGGGCAGAAAGGGTGACTGCGCAGGCCACCTGGGCAGAAATACACCCTGAGGGCCAGCCCAGCTGAGCAGCAGACAGGCCTGGGCCAAAGGACCAGCCAGTGCTGGGGCCACAGTCTAGGGTCTGTCAGAGGCCGGAACTATCTTTGGACTCTTGGAGGCCTGGGCTTAGCGGGGAGGCCAGCAGGGTGGGGACCGCAGTCTTTCCGCTCACGTGAAAATGCCCTTGGGCTTCAGCCCCTCCCTGCACCAGGGCCAAGAGAACAGGCACGGTGTGGGCAGCTCCATCTCCCTGGCCCTGAGCTGCACAACTTGTATGGAGACGGGGGCTAGGCCAGCTGGTCCAAGCAGGGAACCAGGCTGGGGGTTAGGTGATGCCCAGGAAAGCCTGGGCCAGACAGGAGGGAGAGACTCACCAGTTTGGAAGAGGTTAAGTTCACACTCCAGGTAGTCGAACATTTCCACTGTCAGCTGGAAACTGGACCCAAGAGGAAAGACAGCTTAGACTCCACGGCCCGAGGCCAGCGCTCCCCCTGTCCCTGCCGCCAAGCCCTGTACTGCCGCCAATGTACACGTGCACACACACACACACACACACACACACACCAGCTTCAATTCTTAGCCCCGACCTAAGTGGGTATTAAGGCCATTGGAAGATCAAGCAGGGCGAATTCAACAGTGACAGCAGCAAAGAAAGAGGGCAGAGGGGCACAGAGACGGGAGGCCTGGAGTGGGAGACGCCCTGGAAGGGTTCTTGAGGAGGCGCCAGGAGTAAGTGGCCCCAAGGTCAAGTCACTCAGGGGCTTTAGTCCCCACCCCAGCCACTGCCCTTACCCTCAGGCCCTCTGTGACCCTAACCGGAAGTGGCAGCATCTACCCAAGCTTTCTCTCCCATCGGGTCCAGAATGTGAGGACAGCCACTTACAAGTTGTTAACATCACTCTCTCCGGCCTCGTCCAGCTGCCGGTCACTCATCTGAAGGTTGCCTGGGAACCTAGGATTCTGGAAGGGAGGCAGAGGAAGTCAGAACAGGGCACCTCAAGAGCTCTCTACACAGACCAACTAAGCCGGCATCAAGCAAGCCAGCCCCGCTGAGCTCGGGCCTCAGCAGGTGGATTCTGCTTGGCGCAGGTGCCTGCATGCTCCCTGGGGAGGTGTGGCAGCGCTCACAGCCTCACACACGCACACACAGGCCCTGCGATTGGTTCACAGCAAAGAACACCCACCGCCCACCATCACAGGGGAAGGCTTCATCCCAACCGTGGGACCCAGCGGAGGGCCGCTCTCTCACAGCCTGTGCCACGGACATCTTCTCCGTGGTGCAATGACACCGAGCGTGTGAGAGTGGTCGGTCTTCAACTTGACACCCACACCATGCAGGCAGTGCAGCCTTTGCTTGTTTCCAATATGTTCTGAATACTATCCAGGCTTCCCGCTGCCCTCTGGCCATTTCCTGAAGCTGCTATTGTGAGCTCAGGGCAGGCAAACCCATTCTCATATTAACTTTAGCAAAACATAATTAGTAAAATAAACTTGAAGGCTGGAAAATATTACATCAAGCACCCGCACAGTCAGGGGAAATTATGTGGGATCATCAGTTGTCGAGTATCTGTATCCTGCTCTCTTTCTCGGTGTGGTCTGTCTGGAGCGTGTGGAACACAGGGCAGCGGGGCAGGTGGAGGGGAGCACAGAGAGATGGGTGGCCAGGCCACCAAGGGGGCTCTAAATGCCAGTGTGAGCTCTTCAGGCTCTGAAGACAGAAATCCTCCACTCCGGCACCTCCCTCTCTGGCTGTAACACCCAGCGCTCTGCCCTTACAGCCCCTTCCTGCCCTCAGGCCCACCACCCCTGCTCCTCTGCCTCAGAGACTCAGGCCGGTTCCTTTATCCTTCTGGTCGCATTTACTTCCTCACTCAGTCTGGACATTATGATGACCTGGTCCCCTTCTCTATTTCCACCGCCAGCTCCCTAATTCTGGCCATTTTCCCTCCCACCTGGCACGCCATTCTTCCTTACCTCCTATCTGCCTCATAACCACCCTTCAAGGACCACCTCAAGACCCACTTCCTGCCCTTTAGGATGCCATATTCCTCCATCATTTCAAAACATCCCTGGCACTTTTCTGCAGGCACACATACTTGCCTGGCACTATTACACAGCTACTGCAAGTGTATAAGCTTCTCTCCCCAACAGATCTGTAAACGCCTAAAGAGTAGACCCTTTTTTCTTATTCTTATATGCCACTTGGCACACAGTTTTACATGCATTAAATGTGTAAGAAATACCAGCTAGGGCTTCCCTGGTGGCGCAGGGGTTAAGAATCCACCTGCCAATGCAGGGGACACGGGTTCAAGCCCTGGTCCGGGAAGATCCCATGTGCCGCAGAGCAACTAAGCCCGCGAGCCACAACTACTGAGCCTGCGCTCTAGAGCCCGCGAGCCACAACTACTGAAGCCCACGTGCCTAGAGCCTGTGCTCCGCAACAGAAGAAGCCACCGCAGTGAGAAGCCTGCACACTGCAACGAAGAGTAGCCCCCGCTCGCCACAATTAGAGAAAGCCCGCGTGCAGCAAAGAAGACCCAACGTGGCCAAAAATAAATAATAATAAATAAAATAAATATAAAAAAATCTTAAATATATAAAAAAGAAATATCAGCTAAAGTCATATCTTGATTAGAAGGTCCTGTGTGGAAACTTACTATATAAATGGAAGGCGTGGGGCTTCCCTGGTGGAGCAGTGGTTAAGAGTCTGCCTACCAATGCAGGAGACACGGGTTCGTGCCCTGGTCTGGGAAGATCCCACATACCGCGGAGCAACTAAGCCCGTGAGGCACAACTTCTGAGCCTGCGCGTCTAGAACCTTTGCTCCGCCATAAGAGAAGCCACGACAATGAGAAGCCCGCGCACCGCGATGAAGAGTAGCCCCTGCTCGCCGCAACTAGAGAAAGCCCACGCACAGAAACGAAGACCCAACACAGTCAAAAATAAATAAGTAAATAAATAAATTTTAAAAAAATAATAAATAAATAAATAAATAAATAAATGGAAGGCGTTGTTTCTATTAACAGTCAAGTCAGTGCTTCTGAAGTATTTTTATAAGGCCACCTGGTGGATTGGGTTCCTCTTTCTATTTGCAAAATGGGGAACAAAAGGTGCAGAAGACCCGGGCCAAAATCCCAGGCCCCTTGTCACATCCCAGGGGCCTGACTGCAGTCACTCTATAAAATGTCTCCTCTTATGTAGCTGGGATATGGTGTGAACACTCCCTGAGAAGCCAGGCTGTCTCATTACCTGGAAAACCTGACAATTAAGCCCAGCCAGGTGTGAGGGGGCAGGGCGGGGAGGTGGGGGAAGCAGGGGCGGGGGGAGTGCACGGCTGGCAGTGGCAGCAGGATTGTCACAAAGACTCACTTTGGTGTGGTACTCCATCTTCGTTCTCAGCAGTTTGAGGTAGATGCTGCAAAGCTGCCCATACCCCTCACTCAGGTGGCCCTTTCAGGATGAGGAAAGAAAGCAGGGTGTCAACACGAAGAACACTGGGTTGAAAGATCTACAGCCAGGATTTCTTTTTGAAAGAATATATATTTTTTCTGAGTATGAAAATTACATACATCCGCTGTTGAAAATCTGGAAAACGTAAAAAAGTACATATGCAAACAAATCACCCTTAACCTAACCACCAGATATAATCATATATATACTATTGATACTATGTATACGATACATAACTAATGAGAACCTACTATATAGCACAGGGAACTCTACTCAATGCTCTGTGGTGACTTAAATGGGAAGGAAATCCAAAAAAGAGGGGATGTATGTATACATATTGCTGATTCACTTTACTGTACAGTAGAAACTAACACAATATTATAAAGCAACTATACTCCAACAAAAATTAAAAAAAAGAACTACAATGAGATACCACCTCACATCTATTAGGAAAGCTAATATCAAAAAAAAAAAAGTGCTGGGGAGGATGTGGAGAAATTGGTACCCTTGGACACTGTTAGTGGGGATGTAAAATGGTACAGCAACTGTGGAAAACAGTATGGCAGCTCCTCAAAAAATTACAAATAGAATTACCATATGATCCTGAAATTCCACCTCTCAGTATATACTCAAATGAATTGAAAGAAGGATCTTGAAAATATTTGCACACCCATGTTCATAGAAGCATTATTTACAATAGCTAAAACATGGAGGCAACCAAAGTGTCCATCGACAGATGAATGAATAAACAGAATGTGATATACCCATACAACGGAATATTATTCAGTCTTAAAAAGGAAATTCTGCCACGTACTACAACATGAATGAATCTTGAGTACATTATGTTAAGTGAAATAATCCAGTCACAAAAGGACAAATAGTGTATGATTCCATTTATATGAGGTACGTAGATTAGTGAAAAATCTTGAGACAGAAAGTAAAATGGTGGTTTCTAGGGGCTTGAGGTGGGGAGGGGAATGGGGAGTTATTGTTTAATGGATATAGATTTCCAGTTTTACAAGATGAAAAGTTTCAGAGATGGATGGTGTGATGATTATACAACAATATGAACGTACTTAATACCACTCAACTGTACACTTAAGAAATGGTTAAGGTAGTAAATTTCATGTTATGTGTATTTTACCACAATAAAAATTTGGAAGAATTTTAATAAAATGTTGATATACATTGAAAAACAAAATTAGAAAGAACATTTGAAAAATGTAAAAAAGTACATATGCAAACAAATCACCATTAACCTAACCACCAGATATAATCATGGCTAACATTTTGGGGTTCACGATGTTATTTTTTCAATTTAAACAGACTTAATTTTTTAGGGGAGTTTTAGGGTCACAGCGAAATGGAACAGAGAGTACAGAGATTCCCCATGTCCCCCCTGTCCCCACACATACACAGCCTCTTCCACTGTTAACATCCCTCACCAGAGTGGGACATTTGTTATAATTGATGAAACTGACACATCGTTATCATCCAAAGTAAAGTTTACATTAGGGTTCACTCTTGGTGTTGTACATCCTATGGGTTTTGACAAATGTATAATGACATGGATTTACCATTATAATATCATACAGAGTAGTTTCACTGCCCTAGAAATCCTCTGTGCTCCACCTTTATTTTAAAAGATAAAATGGGATCAATATGGTTTTTTTCACTTAATACACTGCAATTTTTTCCATCTTCTTAAATTTTCTTCTGTATCATTATTTTTCGTGACTACTCAGTACATTATAAGTCTGTACTGTAATTTATCAGACCAGCTCCCTACTGTTGTGTGTTTTAGTTGTAGGCAAGTTTTTCTATGTAAACTATGTTTCGATGAACATTCTTACAGTATCATCTTGTGTACAAACATCCTTTGGGTAAATTCTGGACTATGCTACTCATCTAAGAACCTTAAGTCTCCCATCCTTAGTAATCACAGTCTGACTATAGACTCTCTCCTTCCTTTTGTCTCTCTATCTAAACACAGGAGAGGAAACACCTCCTCCAGATGGATTTCAACAGACTAAGAGCATCTATGGTATTATACCTGGGATGGGGGTTTGAAATGGGACTAAACCTAGCTGGTAAAGAAGAAGCCTTCCCATGGAGTCTGCCCATGCAGTCATGTCCTAGGTGCCTGGGCAGAAGCTAGGCTTAGCAGAGTGATGCTGGCAACTCCCCATTACATACAAAAGAAAAGGAAAATGGGGCACAAAGAACCTTAAACTGAATAACTATGGCTCCCACGTGAGTCTTGACTTCTACATCCTCTAGCGTAGAGGAATCCCTTTGAAAGATGTCTCAAGGGGCACCAAAGAGAGTTGAGTAATCAAAGGAGTTTAAAAACATCAATGCCAGAGATGACAGTATTTCATAATGTATTAATTTTCTATGAAAATTCGTATTTTATGATATACTTGTTCATTATAGAAAAATCAGAAAGTAGTGAGAAGTAGAAAAAGCAAAAATATGATCATCATCAAAGACAACTATACTTCATGTGAAAATGTATGAGGATCAAAAAGGTGGGGACTTCCCTGGTGGTGCAGTGGTTAAGAATTCACCTCCCAATGCAGGGTATGCGGGTTCGATCCCTGGTCAGGGAACTAGATCCCACATGCATGCTACACCTAAGAGTTCCTATGACACAACTAAGGAGCCTGCTGGCTGCAACTAAGGAGCCCACCAGCCACAACTAAGACCTGGCACAACCAAAAATAAATAAATAAAATGAATAAAAATTTAAAAAATGGATTATATTAAAAAAAAGTAAAAGGTGAATGGATCAAAGACTTAAATGTAAAATACAAAACTATAAAACTCCTAGAAGATCACAAAGGAGAAGACCTGGATGACCTTGAGTATGGTGATGACTCTAGATACAACACCAAAGGCACAATCCATGAAAGAAATGATTGATAAGCTGGGCTTCATTAAAATTAAAAACTTCTACTCTGGGACTTCCCTGGTGGCGCAGAGGTTAAGAATCCACCTGCCAATGCAGGGGACATGGGTCCGAGCCCTGGTCTGGGAAGATCCCACATGTTGCAGAGCAACTAAGCCCATGAGCCACAACTACTGAGCTCACACACTGCAACTACTGAAGCCTGCACGCTCTAGGGCCCATGCTCCGCAACAAGAGAAGCCACGGCAGTGAGTAGCCCATGCACCACAAAGAAGAGTAGCCCCCACTCGCCGCGACTGGAGAAAGCCTGCGTGCAGCAACGAAGACCCAACACAGCAAAAACAAACAAACAAACAAACAAACAAAAACTTCTACTCTGCAAAAGACATTGTCAAGAGAATGAGAAGATAAGCCACAGACTGGGAGAAAATATTTTCAAAAGACATATCTGGTAAAGGACAGTTATCTAAAACATATATACTCCTAAAACTCAACAATAAGAAAACAAACAATCCAGCTAAAAAATGGGCCTAAGACCTTCACAGAAACCTTATGAGAGAAGATGTTTAGATGGTCAATAAGCATATGAAAAGATGCTCCACATCCCATGTCAACAGGGAAATGCAAATTAAAACAATGAAATACCACTACATACCTATTAGAATGGCCAAAATCCAGAACACTGACAACACCAAATACTGATGAGGATGCAGAGCAACAGGAACTCTCATTCACTGCTGGTGGGAATGCAGAGTGATACAGCCACTTTGGAAAACAGTTTGGTAGTTTCTTACAAAACTAAACATACTATTACCATAGGATTCAACTATGGAGCTCCTTGGTTTTCACCCAAAGGAGTTGAAAACTTAAGTCCACACAAAAACCTGCACATGGATGTTTTTAGCAGCTTTACTCATAATTACCAAAACTTGGAAGCAACCAGGATGACCTTCAGTAGGTGAATGGATACATAAGCTGTGATGCATCCAAACAGTGGAATATTACTGAGCAGTAAAAAGAAATGAGCTATCAAGCCATGAAAAGACGTGGAGGAAACTTAATTGAATATTACTAAGTGAAAGAAGCCAGTCTGAAAAGACTACATACTATATGATTCCAACTATATGACATCTGGAAAAGGTAAAACTATGGAGACTGTAAAACGATCAGTGGTTGCCAAGAGTTGGGGGGGTGGGGTGGGATGAACAGGTAGAGCACAGAGGATTTTTAAGTTGGTGAAAATATTCTGTATGATGGACACATTTGTCCAAACCCACAGAATGCACAACACCACAAGTGAACTGTAATGTAAACTATGGACTTTGGTGACTGTGATGGATGTGTCAGTAGGTTCATCCATTAGGGGAGGCTATGCATGTTTGGGGGCAGGGCAGGTATATGGAAACTCTGTACTTTCCACTCAATTTTTCAGTGAACCTAAAACTGCTCTTAAAAAAAATTAAGGTCTTAATTTTTAAAAAAAAAGTAAAAGAAGTTTCTAACTTCAGAAACTCTTAGTCAAATGGAAGAGACAGACTACATAGGAAAAAAGACCTAAAAGAATTCTATTTTGGATAACAAGGCAGGCAGGCTAGGTACCTGGGTTGACCTTCCCACTGAAAACTACTAACAATATTGAGTGAAATATTAAAAATGCTTTGAAGGCATTAATGAACTTGCAAGAGAGTAAGGAATCCTCAGGCCAGGAACTGAGTAATTCAGATATTCAGAGAGCAAATGACTTGACGGGGTCAGGGAATGGTGGGGAGGGGGCACTTTGCCACACCAAGTGAACCTGAGTTTTGGTTTTCTGGGCCTTAAGGCCCAGGTGGTGAACAGGAGGCAGGGCTCTCACCTGCCCAACTTGAGGAGTCTAGTTGAAGAGCCAAAAGACTTACTCCTCGGTGCAGGGGAATTAAGGGTCAATTGGAAATAACACACATGTACTCCTACACTGAAGGAGTCCCCCCTGAGGACTGCAAAGAAAATCTACTGCCTTAAACCACTGTTGTGATCAGAGGGCGGAAAAAACTACTGCTGAGAATTGGACCGGTGAGCCAGTCCTCAAGGGGATCTGCTCAGAATTCACAAAACTTTTAAGCTGAGAATTTAATTTAGAGTGATCTTAATGGATGCAAGTGCCAATTCCCTCTGGAGGAAGCTGCCTTTGTTAGAATTCAAAGAATTCCCACCAAAAAAATCTCCAGGAAAATGAGCAGCTCACAGTAGAAAAGTAACTAAATACAAAAAGAAACTACACAGCAGGAGCAAAATTCATCAAAACAACAGATGGCAGAAACAGACCTCTAAGGGCTTTAGATACTAGAATTATAAAAAGTGATATATAAAACCACTATATTTAACAAGCCTAAAAAAATTAGAGACTGTTTCAAAATATATGCAGGGCACAATAAATTATAAAGAATGCCGAGCAGATTAGAAAAAACCAAACCAAACCAAACCTAAAATTCCAAGAAATGAGAATGATACTAAAATTGAAAACCTTATGGAGAGGTTTAGCAACAGATTAGACCCAGCTGAAGAGGGAATAAGTGAACTGAAAGCTAGATCTACTGAAATCATCCAGAATGCAGTATAGAGACAAACAGGTAGAAGAAAATGAAATGGTGGTTTAAAGACATGGGGAATAGAGTGAGAAAGTCTAAAATACTGCTAACCAAAGTCTCAGAGGAAAACAAAGAATGAAGCAAATCAATATTTAGAGACAATGAGAATTTTTCATAACTGATAAAATATAATAATCTACAGATTTAAAAAGTCCAAAGAATCTAGAATAAATTCACACCTAGATAAATACTAAGAACTTAAAAACAAAGAAACAAACACAGATTAGCTTCAAAGAAGCAATGGTAAGTCTGACAGCAGACTTCATAAAAATGATGGAAGCCAGAAGTCAGTGGAAGGACATCTTGACTAATATCTTCCATGTGCTGAAAGAAAAGAACTATTACCCCAGAATTCTAAAGTCAGAGAAAATATCTTCCATGAATGAGGGTGAAATAAAGACATTCTCCATCAGGTAAAAGTGGTTGTTTGCCACCAGCAGACTCTCACTAAAGGAAGTTCTAAAGGAAATAACTCAGGCAGAAAGAAAGAGATCCCAAATGGATGGCCTGAGATGTAAGAGGAAATGAAGAGTGCAGAAGAAAACAATTAAAATAAAATATCTTCTAGGGTCTAAAAGCAACAAAAATTAAAATGCATGACAACAACATACAAGGGAGTGAATGGGGTTAAAATATTCTAAGGTCTTTGCTATACTGGAAAAAGATATGATATTTAGACATTGATATGAATTTTAGACATTGATAACCTAAGCATGCACTTTGTAATTGTTAGATAACATTATCAAAAAATTAAAAAAAAAACAAAACCTCTGCTTTTATTTTTTATCTTCCCACTAGTAATGAGGGGGAAATTGAATGAGAAAGAAAATACCCAATCAATCCAAAAGAAGGCAAACAATGAGAGAAATAGAAACAGAACAGATGGGACAAATAGCATAAAATAAGATGGGAGATATATATCTAAACATATTATGAATTATAATAAATGTAAACAGAGTAAACGTCCAGTTAAGACAAAGACTGCTATCTTGAATTTAAAAAAAAATCCAACTAAATGCTATTGACAAGTATATTTCTAAGACAAAAGACTATAGAAAAGTCAATCAGTCAATCACTATGCTGTACATCTGAAACTAATATAGTATTATAAATCAACTATACTTCAATTTTAAACAAAAACTGACCATGAACTAGCTCACACAGCAAGTCGCAAAAAACCTTTGAAAATCAGTATCATATTGATTCTCTGGCCACACTGCAATAAATATATATGTAAAAAATATTAAAAAGAATATAGAAAAGTCAAAAGTAAAAGGATGAAAAAAGATATACCAGGTAAATTCTAGCAAAAAAAGGAAAAAGACCTAAGCTTTCCATGTTACAGAAATGTAATAGAAAGCTCTCTAGCATACAGTTGGGAGTTTTGGGGACAAACCTCTGCTTTGTTTAGGTTAACTAGACTTGTGACATAGGAAAAGCTGCTTCCCTCTCTGGGCCTGTATTTCTCATCTATAATGGGTAGATTGGAAAACATAATTGCTAACATTTTGTGAGTTCAGACAGACACAGGTAAGAATTTGAAGGAAAGGGCTAACATAGTAGTTCTTAACCAGTGGGGCAAAATGACACATCAGAATCACCTGGGGAGATTCTTCAAAAGGCAGATTACCTCCTGTCCATACACATACTCCTTGAATCTAGAGGGATTCCGGTATGTGTACAAAACCACTCTTTTCAATGTATTCTGATATTGCCACCTACCTCCTCCCTCTTCCTAAGGCACTAAGAATCCCTAGACAGTAAAGAAAAACCACTGGCATTAAGGATTGGGAATGCCAGTTCTCAATGTACTGTGACCCCAATGGGACCAGTAGAAGGAAAGAAGTAGGAACTGTGACAGTGTCACTGCGGAAGGATCCCAATGCCCAGAGAGCATTATGACATGAGCTTCCATCGGCAGGAGAAACTCCCAGGCCCTAGAACTTCCCTACAGCTTTCAGGGACCCCAGGTAAGACTGTGGATATCATGGTTCCATTTGGGGGCATCTTTGACTCCCTCCCTGATGTTCATGAGAGAAATGCTAAACAAGCTGAAAGAGATGAATTTGTTCCATTCCACAGTCCTTGTTCTGTGGCCTCTGGGAAAGGATAAGGTGGCACAGGTGGCCCCTGGGTGCGTGTCCAAACTCACCCACATCCTGCTCATGTCACTCAGTTCGTTTTTGTATCTCAGAGAGTCCTTCAGGACCTGGAGAGAGAAGGAGAGGAGACAGAGGATGGTGAAACATGGGTCTGGGGTGGAGTAGAGAGGGTGATGGGAGAGAGACGAAGCCGTCTCTGAAATTGGTACCCAAGAGGCCAGGAGATGCGGGCAGATGCCATCCCCTGTGCGAGAGTGGATAGTGGCTCTTGGGACTCAGGCAACTGCACTTTCCCCACGTGGGTCCCTGGATCCCTGCCCATCCCCTGCAGCCCCAGGAACTCACATTTGGGTGTCCATCCCGGAGGAGTTTGTGGAACACGTGGCAGAACTTCCAGCAGAGCACAGCGTTGCTGGAGAGGGGCAGCCGGTTGACAACAGACCAAAAGGTCTGTGCCCCCTTTTCATGGTGGGTGCCCAGTATGCACGGTGAGGGAAGGTCATGGAAAACAAAGACAACCAACCCTGGGATGAAGCCTCTAAAGGCCACCATGGGGGCTGTGTGTTGTTCATGGCGCCTGGCACTACCCGTCAGAGGGCACCGCTTATAATGAAGGCACCACAGATCTGTATAAGTATCCTGGCAGTTTTCTGACAGATGGCAAAAAAGTGCCTCCTTCTAATAAAATCCATTTTATTAGACGATTTCCAAAGAGACAGCAATGTCTTTTGGGAGGGGTGTCTTTTCCTAGTTTGCACAAGTGCGTTCTGGGCCAGCAGCGGCTCTGGTTGGCCTTAGTGGGAAGATGATTCGGTTGGAATTAGGGCTTTGCTGTGGGAAGACAGACTCTGCCCTTCCTCTAGGTTTGCTGAGTTTGTGGTGGGGCCTTTGTGGGGAGGTGGGTGGAGGGTGTGGTGTGTGTTTATAATTACAGCTAACATTTTAACAACACAATACAGCCTCTCAAAATTCTTTCTTATGCACTATTCCAAAGCAAGGGTGTGCTTCAGCTCTTCAAGTGCCCCGGCCCCTGCTGGGGACCTTACCCCCTGGCTACTGACACCCTTGGCTCCTCTTCCAGGTAGCATCTGACTCCTCTCCCATTAGACACTGTGCTCTTACCCTGAAAGCGGCAGTCTTTGTTTAAAATGTATTTTCCCTAAATTTAAAATGACGCTTTCGGGGCTTCCCTGGTGGCGCAGTGGTTAAGAATCCGCCTGCTGGGAAGATCCCACGTGCCGTGGAACAACTAAGCCCGTGCACCACAACTACTGAGCCTGCGCTCTAGAGTCCGTGAGCCACAACTACTGAAGCCTGTACGCCTAGAGCCCGTGCTCAGCAACGAGAAGCCACCGCAGTGAGAAGCCCGCGGACCGCAGTGAAGAGTAGCCCCCGCTCACCGCAACTAGAGAAAGCCCGCACGCAGCAACGAAGACCCAACACAGCCATAAATAAATAAATAAATAAATAAATAAATAAATAAATTAAAAAAATGACGCTTTCACTCCACCTCTTCTAAAAACCTTCCTGGCCTCGTTCAGGGGTGCCTTCATTTCCCAACACCTTGAATTCCCTGTATGCGGACTCCTGGGGCCACTTCCTCGTGAGATCCAATTCCAAACACACCCGCCACATGGAGCGGCTGCCACGCTTTGCGTGTAATAAATGTCCTTCTGGCCTCGAGTGACTTTAACAGAGCTCCAGACCTCCGTAATTAGGGAGCCCCCCCCTACTTTTTTTTTTAACATGGAAGACATTTACATTTATTTTTACTTTCCCACATCACCAGTCATGGATGAGTGGCTTGTATCTCCATCAGGAAAACATAGCACTATCGAGTTACTATTAATATTATATCCAATAGAGAACTCAATCTTTGGTCACAGTGTTAACAGCTCCTGGATTTAGTCCCATCAGCCCTCTCTGAAATGACCTAAGGGAGCCCTTTTTGAGGCAAGTAGAGGATTTCCACATTTCCTTTGTAATGGATGCTTACACAGGCTTCACACACTCGGTAACTGGGCACCATTAACCCCAAGTATGGCAATGTCCTCTGAACTTTCGGCTTTTTAATCCAGGCTCAGGTAAGAAGCACCACACCATTTAGGAAAGACTTGCCTCAGGTTAGAAACTATGGGACTCACCCAAAAGACGTGTTGTTTTGCTTCTGAGCTGGAAAGTGTGGTAAAGTTCCCTCCCTGGACTGAAATTTGCATTTTGAGAGGGGCTGCCTTGAACACGGACTTTTGGGTCTAGAAGCTGAAATCAGCTTTTGGTCTTCGAGTGATTCTGAAATAACTTATGGTTTCACCTCAAGCACAGCCCCCTGGGACTCGAAGGAAGCCGAGAGGAGAGATGGACAGCCCCCTACCCTCAACTGAGATGATTTCTCACGGCAGATTGTGGCTCCTTTACCGCAGAGCAATCTACTGAAACAGTAGCCAGGGACGTGTGGAGCTGGCTGGGCACCCTGGCTTGGAAAGAGGCAAGCAGACCTTTCTGTCTTTCTTTAATTTTCTAAGCATTTTAACGCACCCAATTCGTGTCAGGCACTTGGGGATATAAAGAAAATAAGACTTCAGTCCTCAGCCCTCTAGGAGCGGATACCACGGTCGGGGGTGTCAACCTGTTTACCAGTCAGGCACCCGGGATAAATGGTTGTCTGAACAGCATTTCTAAATGAAGCCAGGTTTCCAAATGCTCATTCAGTTGGTAGTGAGGGTAGCTGATGATCTTTAAAAGTATTGATAAAGAATAAATGTTCTGTGAGATCTTTAGGCTTTAAAACCCTACTGTATGGAGCGGATCTTTTCAACATTTATCCACCCCTTAGAAATTGTGAGGCAGAGAGACTCCCAGAATGTCAGAGCTGGAATGTTAGGCCTTTGAAAGCTTCTTTGGCCAACACTTTCATTTGACAGACAAGGGAATCAAGGCTCACAGAGGTCCCACTGGGCCCACTCGAGGTCCCAGAGGAAGTCAGAGAGCTCCAGAGATGAGATTTCGGAATGTCCCTCCAGGTCTGTTCCATCGCCCCAGGGAGCCTCCCTGGCAAGGCGTGACCTGGGTCGGCCACTACAGGCCTGGCCCTCTCTGCTCACACCCGTCCAGAGGAGCACACTGCCCTGTGACAACTGTCTCTCTTACTTCATATCTTGCACCAGACTGACTGATCAGTATTCTTAGCAGGGAACGGTCAAGACTGGGTAACTCCCTGCGAAAATCAATTGGGCCACTAATAATGAGGGCTTTTCTTGGTTTGGTTTTCTTGACTCAGTAAAGCATCAAGGGAATAAAAAGGCAAGGTCTGGCTAGGCTCACGGTTGGGCCAGGCTTCTGGGGTACCCGGTAGAGGTTCTAAAGCCCCATCTTGCAGCAAAGCCCTAATTCCAACCAAAGCATATTCTGCTAAAGACAAGCTGCTTTCCTTCCAGTGCAGAGCGGTACATGCTGTTAGCGACATTTCCGGAGGGCCTGACCTGTTCTGGGCATCGCACTGGCAGTGCCGGGCTTCCATGGCCTTCTAACCTGGAGGGTCTCCTCCACGGAGGGGCGGGGGTGGGATGGCTTCAAGACGGGTTGTTCCAACCCGACTGGCTGGGAAGGAGCTTCCCATCGCAGACAGAAGCCCAGCCTCCCCTTGCCCTGTGCTTGGCCCCAGCACACACAGAGACAAAGCCTTGGCCCACTGGCAGCCTCTCCTCCAGGCTTTGGGGATTAGCACTCGAGCACCTGGACTTGACCTCAAGGGCAGGTCCCGAGGGATCCATCGGCCAGGCTGCCTGCACTTCCCTCCAAAGCCACAGACCCATGACGGTGGCCGCCCAGGACCTCCACCAACTCGGCGTGGGGGGCTTGGCGAAAATCTTCAAATCGTCAGTTCCCTAGTCTACTCTGACCTTCTCATCTTCTTCCCTCTGGTTTGGGGTGAACCAGTTCACACAAGTGGCTCTTATTTCCATGGTAGAGCCCTTGCGTCGGCTTAAGGCCAACCGCTGCCGCCAAGGTCTCTATTTTGCTTTCATGTTCAGAGAAGGGCATCTGATCATGTCCCCAAGGGGGTGGTCAGTGTGGCAAGGTGCAGGGCCAGAGCGCTTTGATGATACAGGTGAAAACCCCTCCAGTGCCCCGAGGAAATCTCTCAAAGGAGAGTAAATTCAAAGGACTCGGCAGTTCTGAAAAGCTAAGTCCCAGGAGAGAGGCGAGACTGGGCTAGATGGCCGCTTTGGTCCCTTCCACCCCAACGGGCTGTGGGCCCTGAGGCCAGCTGTTGCCAACCCACACTGTTCAGACCCTGCTGGGGCCTGGCCGGTGGGGGGCGGTTCTCCTTCCTGAAGCTGAGCAAGGATGCCTCGCCCCGACCTCATTCCCACCCCCCGCCCCCCGCCATTTGACCCCCCTTGGGGTCGGTCCTCCGAGCAACATCCAAAAGGATATTTCTGGCGTGTTTTTCCTTTACAGCCACTTCCTGCGTATTAATGGCCTTATTGATGCTGACAGTCTGAAAAACAAGAGGGAGGGGGGAGGGGAAGGAGGATGAGATGAATAAGCTTCTGACAGTGGCTGGGACCCTCTCAGACGCCCCGCCCCTTCCCCTCCCTCCGCAGACCCCTCTGCTCCACTGTCCCCTTGCAGGGCCCCCTGCGGGGGTTAGAGGTGGGCAGCACTCCCAGGCCAGCTGGCCCGGGCTGTCCTAAGGCAGCGGGCTTTGCTGCCTGGCATTGGCTGTGCCCAGCTGCTGCGCCTGCATGCCACTCATTCACTTGGCCCAACATGGCAATTAAAGCCTGCACAAAGGGATGCCTTTCATCCCCCAGGGAAACATTATTTCTCCGGGAGCAGGAGGAAGAGGCGCTGAGATCAGGGAGGGGCTGTGGCTCAAAGAAGGTCCGGCCACCCCTCTCTCACAGCTAGAACCTTCCATGGAGCCTACCCTAGCTGGCCCGGGGTTGACAGTGGTCACTCTCCTCTCTTGTTTCCCTGCTCTTGGGCACCTTCCAGCTCCTAACCAAATTCCCTTTTATTTTCTTACTTCTGTCATAGGACATGACGAATATTCACCCCTTTCTGGTCGTTTTAAAAATTGTAACTCTCTTTTGAAGTAAGCAAAGCACGTTATACATGTAAATATAACTTACACACACACATACATGGGATCGTATCATGTAGGCTGTTTTTTGAAATATAGCCTTTTTCTGTTTTGCTTTGCTTCCTTCCACAGACATCATTCTACCCCAACCCATGTTAGCAACTTGTTATGCATCCTGCACGCGTGCACGTGCGCGCGCACACACACACACACACACACACCCCTACATTCCGAAGGGGTTATTTTTGTCACTGTTCTATAAAACTGGGACTGTCATGCACAGACTTTTTTACATCTTGCTCTTCTCACTTGAAAATATCCCATGAAACATTCTCCAAGTGAACTGGTAAAACGCTAGTTCATTCTTTAAAAAGATAACATAATATTCCAAGGCATGGGTGGATGTGATTTATAGCATCCTGTATTGGGAGGCAATTTATTTCCAGTAAACTATTTTAGTAAACATCCTTATACATATATCCTTATTAATTGAGGCTTTCGTTTCCAAGGGATAGCGTACTAGGAGTGAGATTACTGGGTCCACTTTATTTTATTTTTTTTAAACTTTTCATTATGGAGAAGTCCAAGCACACACAAATATGATGATTAGTCTAATAAGCCCTCATATAGTCAGTCCCCAGCACCAATTATTATGAACTTGCAGCCAAACATGCATCCTTATGGGTGAGGGGTCACAAACATTTTCTGTAGCGCCAGTTAGTAAATATTTCAGGCTTTGCAGGTCACATGGTCTCCATCACAACTATTCAGCTCTGCTGCTGGAGGGAAAAAGCAGCCTCAGCGATACTAAATGAATACGGAACTGAAAGACTGTGGCTGAATTCCAATAAAACTTTATTTACAAAACCAGGAGGTGGTCTGGATTTGGTCTGCACCTCTACTGTGCTGACCCTTGCTTTATACCATTGGTCACTGATGCCCTTGCTCCCTGGATTATCTGAAGTAAATTCTAGGCGTTATACCATTTTACCAGTAAATATTTCAGTATGAACTTCTAAGAAAAAAAAAAAAAAGACTCTTTAAAATTTAACCATACTATGATCACACCTAAAATTTTAAGGATAATTTCTTAATGTCATCAAATGGTTAGTGTTCACACTTTTCTCTTGTGTTAAAAAAAAAAACAAACAACTTTCTTGCAGCTGTTCTAATCAGGATCTAAACAAGGCGGCCATCAGGCTTTGTAAACAGGCTACAACAATTCACATTTCCACTGGCGATGATCAAAAGTACCCCCTCCAACAGGGGTTATCACTTCTTTTCATTTTTGCTGGTCTTACGGGTATAGCGACATTTCATCATGAACTTGTAATTTCCTGACTGCTAGTAAGTTTTGAGTATTTTCTTATATGTTCTCATGGTTGTTGATTGCCTTACCTAGTGAAGTATGTTCATCTTATCTTTTATAGCTTCTATGTTTACTTACGGTTTCTCCTGCCCCATGTTTATACTGGTAGACTCTCACGTTTTCCTCTAAGTGTTTTATTGTTTGTATTTTATTGTTTGTGTTTGAATCTTCATCTGGAAAAAATACATACTTATGTATATGTCATATATGTATATGTACATGTATATGTGTATGAGTATATTTGGTACAAAATAGGTTATACCAAGATATGGTCTTTTATATCTGGTTTACATAACTTTTAGGTGTGTTCTTTAAGTCCACTATTGCACGTATTTTTTTTCCTCTACCAGAATCAACACTTTTGTGTTAGTTTCAAGTATACAGCAAAGTGATTCAGTTATACATATATATATATTCCTTTTCAGATTCTTTTCCCATGTAGGTTATTATAAGATATTGAGTATAGTTCCTTATGCTCTACAGTAGATCCTTGTTGTTTACCTATTTTATATTGGGTTCGCCAAAAAATTCGTTTGGTTTTAAGTACAAATAAAAGACGTTTTTCATTTTCATGAAGAACTTTATTGAACAACGTATTCACTAACCGAACGAAACTTTTGGCCAACCCAATATATAGTAGTGTGTATACATACGTTAATCCCAAACTCCTAATTTATCTACCTCCCTCCCCCATAAATTTGTTTTCTATGTCTGTGAGCCAGACTCAACTTCTTTAATAGCATAAGCTCTGTTGTGGGTTGAACTGTGTCTTCCCAAAAAAGACACGTTCAAGTTCAAATCCCCCAGCGCCTGTGAATGTGATCTCATTTGGAAACAGGGTCTTTGCAGATGTAATTAGTTAAGATGATGTCATACTGGATTAGGGTGAGTCCTAAATCCAGTATGACTGGTGCCCTTATAGGAAGGCCAGGTGAAGACACAGGGACACAGACACTCAGGAAGAAGACAGCCATGTGAAGATGGAAGCTGACACTAAAGTGATGTGTCTACAAGCCAAGGAATGCGAAAGATGGCCAGCAACCACCAGAAGTTAGGAAGAGGCAAGGATGGATTCTTCCCTAGAGCCTCCAAAGGGAACATGGCCCTGCTGACACCATTATTTTGACCTTCTAGCCTCCAGAACTGGGAAAGAACAAATTTCTGTTGTTTTAAGCCACACACTATGTGGTAATTCGTTATGGCAGCTCCAGGAGACTAACACAGGGTCCTTTCCCCATCATGCTCAGTCACCTCCGAAGACAAGGAGAGGGCAGATACTCTTTTCCCTCTTCCTTACAGCACACACAGGGGGCTCCACTGAGCACAGCTGTTGGCTGTCAGTGCAACGGTAAGACCAGTCCAGAAGGAATCTCATATAAGAGATGCTGCAAGAAAGAAGTAAAAAGTTTATCCCCCTAAAATCTCCCAGTGAGGCAGCACTTGTGTCCTGTGGAGACCCAGTGCTTCCAGCTTCCTCTTCACAAGTCCTTCCTTGGACCTTGTTTCTCAGCTTCTGCTTCCAGGCCTGTCCCACGTCATCCTCTTTCCTTCAGATTTCCTCAGGTGAGTTACACGCTTTCAACTATGTTTCTCTCCTGGCTCTAGAACAATGATGGGATCCTGGCTGCAGACAGACCTCTGGGCAAAGTGACCACATTTGCCGAGCCTTTAAAGGTTGCCTGCGTTCATAAGGAGTTATAAGGGACCTAAATATGTAAGGTGACACCAAGAGATGCAAATCCAGTAAGGTGCGAACTGGATGTGGTCAAGTTCTAGGGGGTTGGTAGAGACAGCCAGTAGCACAGGCTGTGATGGAAAAAGAGAAATCCATGTTGGCCGGAAATGCTAGAAACTGCGTCAGGGCCTTGAGGGAGGACTGTGATGGGTGGGGTTTAGACTTAGTCCACAAATATCTATTTATACTGATGGACCAAAGACCAATTGCCCAAGCCTGTGGTCAGTATGAGCCTTGCTTACAAAAACAAACAAAAAATCCTTAAAATTCCCTTAAGCCACATAAAATAATATACCATGAGTTTGTAACTGTAGACTGTGTGTGTGTGTGTGTGTCTGAAAACTGAAAATATCCTGTACTCTACATGTTGAAAGGAAGCAGAGATCCTGTGAAACTGCGATGCTGCTCAGGGAAACTTTGTCGAAGGAAGAAAGGGGTCACCTGTCTGTCCCCGGTGCTTCCCCTGCCATTGACTGACTTCTCTCAGTGACACTGCCTACAGATTTGAGGGGCACTTATGGTTGTTGCACAGAAAGGCTAAGCCACTTGCCCAAGGTCATACTATTCGGGCGGCCGGATCCTCGAGCCCAGCTCTGGAAAGGCTTGGAACACGAGGGCTGGTTCTGCTGCAGGGCCACGTGTGTGCAAGGGCAGAACGGGGGATGAAGGCAGAAAGGGAGGTAGCGCTGGGTGCGGGGGGCCAGTGGGTTTCGGAGGGGGCGGGAAAGGATGGAAGCAGCTGAAGGGAAGAGAGTTGAAGGAGGCAGCTATTAATAGCAGAGAAGTGAAGGAATAAAGGCCTTAATCTAAAAGGTGGAAGTGAAATGGAAAGAACCCGACACAAGGTGGGCTATGAAGCAATTCCAATAGGATTGGCCAGTAGGAGCTCCCAGTTACAGGGAACACAACAGAGGGAAGAATCAATGGTGCTGCAGAGGTTTTGAAGCTGGGCAGGTGGCAGAACAGAGGCAGGCATCTGGGGCTGAGGGGACACTGTAAACAAAGGACAATGAGGCTGGGGGGGCTTGGGGTGAGAAACAGTCATTTTTAAAAGATTGAAGAAGTAAACTAGCAGTAGCAGTGGTTATAATCATCAAGATAATGGCAGCTAATGAGTACTTACTACCCAGCCCTGCGTTAATAAGTATTTTGTATGAATTATCTCATTAAAGTCTTATAACTCTACATCCTACGAGTGAGTATTAGTATCAGTCATCTTCATTTTACAGATGAGGAAACCAAGGCTTTGAAAGGCTATGTAAATTGCCCAAGGCTGCTCTACCAGCCAGTGTAGAGCTGGAACTCAGACTCGGAAGTGGGGCTCCACAGCTCAGGCTCTGGATCACAATCCCCACATGAGACATGGCCCTCCACACCCCAGAGACACAGAACCAGAGTCCAAATGATTTCCACAGACTGGAAAAATGGGTGAAACTTCACTGGATGCAATCCAGCAGGTATAAAGGAAGCTTCCTATATTTAGGTCTAAACTCGCTGGCACAGGGGAGATATGAGTCAAAGCAGCACTTGTGAAAATGATTTAGGTGTTTTATTTGGCTGCCAACTTAATACAAGCAACGCTGTGATGTGGCTGATCAAAATGCAAGTCTGAGCTCTGGAGGTATTAAAAGGAATACAGTGTTCAGAATGAGGGAGGGGATGGTTCTAATTCTCTACGAAGATAAATTCACAGGTAAAACACTATTCAGTTTTAGACCTTGTACATTATGAAGGAAACCAACAAACTAGACTGCTTCTAAAAGAGAGTGACCTGGACTGGGATAAGCCTGGGGCCTGAAGAAAACTTAGAGGAATATCAGTATTCTTAAAGGTGGTCATGTGGAAGGAGGAATAACTCCAGGGATCAGAACCAGACCAACGGGGGCTTCCCTGGTGGCACAGTGGTTGAGAGTCTGCCTGCCAATGCAGGGGACACGGGTTCGAGCCCTGGTCTGGGAAGATCCCACATGCCGCGGAGCAACTAGGCCCGTGAGCCACAACTACTGAGCCTGCGCGTCTGGAGCCCGTGCTCCGCAACAAGAGGCCGCGATAATGAGAGGCCCGCGCACCGCGATGAAGAGTGGCCCCCGCTTGCCGCAACTAGAGAAAGCCCTCGCACAGAAACGAAGACCCAACACAGCCATAAATAAATAAATAAATAAATAAAAATTAAACTTAAAAAAAAAAAAAACAAACAAAAAAACTAGACCAACGGGTAGAAGTACAGTCAGGCCGTTTCTGGATAAACTTAAAGCTGTCTCATGAAAGAGAGAATTCCCCATTATTAGAAGTATACAGGTAGAGGCATGGCAACGTCTCCTTACAGTTACTGTGAAAAAGATTTACAGGCTCAGGCTGGATTAGGTGATTTTTAGGTTCCTTCTCACTGTTAGACTCTGTAAATGTCCTTCAGATGATGGAGGGCTTTGGATATAAGGGCAAGAAACTGTGACCTGGTGGACACTGAGATGCACAGAAGGCTCTTCTGTTTTTATGTTTTTTATTTTTGGCTGTGCTGTGGCATGTGGGATCTTAGTTCCCTGACCAGGGATCGAACCCGTGTCCCCTGCAGTGGAAGCACGGAGTCCTAACCACTGGACCACCAGGGAAGTCCCAACAGAAGGCTCTTGAGCAGGGGAGGGACCGGATACAAACGCCCCTCCATCCTCCTGAGTTTGAGGAGTTACCTTTTCAGTGCCCTGAAAAAGGAAAGTGTGAAAACAACTTGTGTGTGGACATTCAGAGTCACAGCCCCAGTACGAGCCCAGGACCCCAACACAGCACCTAGCCTAGCACTGGGCTATGGAACGAAGTCTCTACCCAAATCAATAGCTACAAGACACCTGCAAGCCTTGTCTGCCCTGGTCAGGACTGCCCCAGACCCTTCTCTTGCAGCTCTGGCAGGCTCCTGGGAGTGCCCACCTACTGCAGCCAACATGCCCAAAGTTCTCCAACCAACGCTTCCCTACCGAGAAGTTGGGCAGGGTCCAGCCCACAGCTGCAGGCCCACCGCCCGGTTTCTGTAGCAAGGCTTTCTGGGCTCAGAGGCAGGGCTGAGCCTCTGGGCCCGTAAAGGCAGGCTGTGGTCCTCCAGGGTCCTCGGAATCTCAGACACTGGACACATCCAGGGCGGAAGTACCACGCCAGGCTGAGTTTCCTGTACTTGTGCAATGCTCGGTGCCTGGGATGCCACCCCGCGTCACACGCCCCTCACTTCCTTCTGCATCCCAAATGCTGCCCCGTCTTCTTTCTTTTTAAATTCCTATTTCTCTTCGTGTGTTTGACAACAAGTATATTGTCTTACCTCCCCGTCAAGATTAAAATCCCAAGGGCGAGGACCCTGCCTTCTGCCCTTGTGGGCCCGCAGCTGCTAAGGCAGGGAAGAGTCTTAATAAATTATTAAATCATTAAGGACTTAATGACTGCTTCCCAGTGCGCCTGCCTCTAAAAAGTACCAGGTATGTGATTCATGGTGTCTTGAGAAAATCTGCTCTCTTCCCCTCCCCTCCCCAGACTCTCTCTGAAGTAAATAATTGGGTTCGGAGCTGGGCGATGCCTGGGGGGACGCTCCCAGGGCAGAGGGTGGGAAATTCGGGGCTCCACTGCTCACCTCCGGCCTACGTTAGAGAGCATCCTCTGAGAACAGGCTGTTCTACAGATTTCGCCGGAGTCACACAGGACCTCAGACCGTGCAGTGTCCCCCCTGAAAGAGCAGCATTGTACACCACTTCCTGACCCAGCTGGCCCTCGTGTCCCAGGCTGGTTCCGGAGGGCCAATTATCAGCAGGCACCGTAGGAAGGGCGGCTTTCCGCTCCCCCCTCCCCCCCTCCCACCCCCGTCCCTGTCCTCTGCTCCCTCAGGACAGCCTCAGCCAGGCTGCAGCCAATGGGAAAACTTCGGGCCTTGCTTCTGCGGGGGGCCAGGCCTGGGCCCGTGCTGCGGGGGCAGCTGGCCACAGTCAGGTCACGCACACAGCTGCTGGCAGGGACCAGCGCTTGGGCTGCCAAGGCCGGGCTGGCTCGCAAAGGTTCCATGGCAGGGGCAGGCACGGAGGATGTGCCCGGTGTGGGAGGCAGGTCCCAAAGCCAGGGACCGGAGAGCCCAGTGCCCGGGCCAAGTGTAGGAAAACCTGCGACCAGGCTGGGCAGAAGGAGAAAGGAGGGAGTAGGCTAGAAAGGACACAGAAGGAATGAAAAGCGCATCAGTGGGCGGGAGGCATTTGCTCAGCAAAGGCAGAGGTGGCCACCACCGATGGCCCTGGTAATGCTGCCCAGCACGGGCGCTGCACGCTGCATCCCTCACCGCGTCAGGTTTGGAGGCTTGGGGTAAACAGACGAGGCAGGTGCTCCTGTTAACACCTGCTGCGCAGGGCAGAAAGGGATGCTTTGGGCCGTCGGCTCCTCCTGGAGAGGAACAAGGCTGGCGATGGGGGAGGGTGGGCTGTGATGCCGGAGAGAGACAGGCTCAAAAGACTGCTGGGGCACGTCATGGTAAAGGTGGGGGCAGCCTGAGCGAGGATGACAGATTCAGAACCGAGTCGCAGTCACATGAGTCTCGGGGAAGAGACAAGCGAGGCACAGAAGGCCGAACGTAGCCTTCAGCACTGAGTGAGACTGGTCTGGTCTTGGTCGTGATACTTGGAAGTGGATGTCCGACATCAAGTCTTTTGAATTCTTCTCTTGATCAGAAATAATGATACTAGAATGTCGTCGTTGTTGTCACTGGATTGATTAGTGGTAGCAGCTGAGCCTCTGCCAGGCGCTGCACCTGGGGATTTGCTTCTGATCCTCCCTCCCCTGGAGGGCAGGCAATGTGACCCATTTTCCAAGTCGCGTTGCCCAAAGCAGCACAGGCAGCCGCGGGTGGAGCCAGAATTCAAACCCAGGTCCCTCTCCCCACACACACTGTGCTACCTTCAGCAACTCGGCAGCCTCAATGCCATCCACCTGCCTGATTTTCTCTCTTTTTTTTTTTCTTACTCTGGCTACACCGTGTGGCATGCGGGATCTTAGTTCCCTGACCAGGGATTGAACCCGAGCCCCCTGCAGTGGAAGCGTGGAGTCCTAACCCCTGGACCTCCAGGGAAGTCCCCTGCCTTGCTTTCTACCCCACGGCAGCTACGCCCCCAGATCTCTACTGCTCCTGAGTGATCTCAACCAGGCCCATGGCTTTGAACTCTTCATTTCTGCCAACATGCCCCACTGCCCAACTATTCCTCTCCCAGTCTCCCTAGAAGTCACCCTTAACTGCTGCCTTTGTCTCAATGCTCCCATCCAACCCTTCAGCAATGCTGCCTTTCCGCCTCCCAAATCCCTCTGTTATCTCTCCATCTCCTCTGCCTCCAGCCAAGCCCAAACCTCTATCATGTCCCCACTGGACCACTGAAATAGCTTCCCAAGTGGATTAGCCCTCCCCAAGCGGCTCTCTGCCCAGCAGCCAGAGTGATCTTGATAAACCACACCTGAGATCACGACACCTGGAGCAGAGCCCACCACCACCAATGAAGCCCACCCTCCCTCACGGCGGACAAAGCCCTACACCGGCATCAACTCCCATTCGCCCTCTTACTTGTTATACCCCGACCACATGGGCTGCCTCTTTGTTCTTCAAACATTTTAAGTTCTTTCTGTCTCTGATGCTCCTTATGCCTGGAATGGTCAGATTTTTGCCTCCCATTCTTTGCAAGGCTGGATGTTCCTTCTTTTCCAGGCTGTTCAAATACCACCTCCTAGGCAGCCTCTCTAATCTAAAGCATCTCCCCACCCCTTGGCCTGCATTACCTCTTTATCATGACACAACCATCCTGGTTATTTCCTGTAGAGGCTCTTATCTCAACCTGAAATCCCCTTGTTGGTTCCTTTGCTTGTGGTCGGTCTCACCACTAGACAGTGAATTCTGTGCTGGCAGGGACCGTGTGATCCTGCTGTTCCCCCCCAGTGGACACACTGTGCCTGACACATGGATGGGCTGACAGAGGAAGAAGGCTGCTCGGCCCAGCCCTCTCCAAGAAGACATCCTCATCAGCACGTGATACCTTGTTTGTTCCACTCACCTGTCTAGGAACCTCCATCTTCCCCTTCCCAAGTCACATTTCTTTCTCTCCAACGAAAAATCTTGCTGATATTTAAATATAAACTATCTTAACTAATGATATCCAGTTATCCTTTCTTACAATCCTTTAGCACTTAGCTAGGCTCCATATGGCTAAATACTTTGCCTCATTTAAATGCTTTTATAAAAGGTATGTGCTATAGACTGAATTGTGTGCCCCCCAAATTTGTATGTTGAAACCTTAACCTCCAGTGTGATGGTACCTGGAGCCTTTGGGCAGTACTTAGGGTTAGATGAGGTCATGAGGATGGGGCCCTCATGATGAGATTAGTGACCTTAAAAAAGAGACACCAGAGCAGGCTCCCTTTCTCTTGCTCTCTTTTTCTCCACTATGTGAGGACACAACAAGAAGGTGGCCGTCTACAAGTCATGAAGGGAGCCCTCATGGAGATCCAAATCAGCCAGCACCTTGCTCTTAGACTTCCCAGCCTCCAAAACTGTGAGAAATAAATTCCTATTGTTTAAGCTACCCAGTCTGTGATATTTTATTATGGCAGCCTGAACAGACTAAGAGTATTTTTTTCTCTTTTTTTTTAGTATTTTGTGAGTCTTATCTACTTCATAAGCTGAGGACTATTGAAATTAGGATCACATCTCCCCCTCCCCTCCCACTCTAAAGCCCCCAACCATCCTCTGGCTTCTGGAGAGGTGGTGAGTAATCCAATTATCTGGGTCATGCAGATTTTGAAGGGTTTAGCAAAAGGAAAGGCACTCGCTCTTCTGCAGTCTGATCTGGAGGGGAAGATGGAGTAAGAAAGTTGAGAAGATTAAAAAATGTCAATCAACTCTGTAATAGGTGTACAAACCTGTGTTGGGAGCAGGGTGGCCAGGACTGTGAAGCACCCAGGACAACTGAAGAAACAAGCATCCAAAGTGGAAAACACTGGGGGAAGCCATCCAAGTGTCCGTCCACAGAGGAATGGGTACACAGAACATGGTCTATCCACACAATGGAATATTATTCAGCCCTGAAAGGAAGGAAATCCTGACACCTGCTACAACATGGCTGAACCTGGAGGACATTATGCTGAGTGAGATAGGCCCGCCACAAAAAGACAGACCCTGTTGGATTCCACTTATATGAGGTACCTAGAGCAGTCACATTCAGAGAGACAGAGGTAGAATGGTGTTTGCCAGGGGCTGGGAGGAGGGGCAAGTGGAGAGTTATTGTTTAATGGGGACAGAGTTTCAGTTTGGGAAGATGAAAAAGTTCTGGAGATGGATGGTGGTGATGGTCACACAGCAATGTGGAAGTACTCAATGCCACTGAACTGTACACTTATAAGTGATTAAAATGGTAAATTTTATGGTATGTACATTTTTACCACGATAAAAACACACACCCACACACAAAAAGGAGGAACTGATTATGCTACAACAGGGATCAATCTCAAAAACATGATGCTAAGAAGCCAGACACAAAATGTCACATATTGTATGATTCCATTTATACGAAATACCCAGGATAGGCAAATCCATAAGAGACAGAAAGCAGATTGCTAGTTGCCAGATTCAGGTAGGAGGGGGAATGGGGAGCGACTGCTTGATGGGTACAGGGTTTCCTCTTGGGGCGATGATAAAAATGTGAAGTTAGATAGTTGTGATTGGTGGCACAACATCATGAATGTACTAAATGCTACAGAATTATATACTTTATATTGGCTGAGATGGTGAATTTTATTTTATGTGTAAAACAATTTCTTTTTTTAAAGGTGGAAACCACGGAGGAATTATAATTCTGACTGAATACCTACTTCTTGCAGGGCAGGGCCACCATCTAGGCTGTAGGACTATGCTACACAACTCCAGGTGGGCCTCTCCCAGACTGTGAGGGATGATCCTTGTACCTAGACCAGGGATTAGGAGTAACATGCGTGGTGAGATTGTGGGGAAATGGAGTGGTGCCCAAAGACCACGCATGGGTGAAGATAATCGTGATTTACCGAAAGAGAAGAAGGCAAAATTCCACCTGTTATTCATGAGAGATTCCCAAAAGGAAAGGCGGCGCCGCTCACCAGGCACCAACTTACGTTCACGGAAGCAAGTCAGGCCAGAATGACCTCGTTTCCTGGTTAAAACTCTAGGCCACCGTTTCAGGAAAACATCAACGTCTGTGTCTGATTTTCCATCATCAAGGTGCTTACCAGTCTCTTATAACATCTCATCGACAAGGATGAGAAAGAACAGGGGCTACTGGGGGTCGAAACTACTGACTGCCAGCCAAACCTGACCTGCAGCCTGAGAATAACCTATGAGCTGGGATTGGTTGTGGGATCTTAGTTACCCGACTAGGGCCACCGGCAGTGAAAGTGCGTAGTCCTAACCACTGAGCTGCCAGGGAATTCCCCTGGTTTTTACATTTTTAAAGGAAGCAGAGGAGGTGGAGGAGGAAAGAGGAGGAGGAGGTGGAGGAGGGGGGAGGAACAACAGCTGCAGGAGAAGCTGGCCACAAAGCCAAGACTATTTCCTATCTGGCCCTTGGCAGAAAAAGTTTGGCGTCCCCTGAGCTAGACAGGGAGGTCCATGAGGGTAGATGTCTGCCCTTACAGGTGCTGGTTGTTGGCTACCATCATCTTGATGTTGGGAGTAAATGCATTTGGATGATACTGGCAGACCATGACCATGGGCGAAAAACAACAAAACAGATTATTCCTGGGCCCAGAATCCTAGTACATACGGGCGAACAGCAAACCAGGTGAAAAGGACCGAACTCATTCCCGGTAAGTTCGTTAACAGTACGATGTGGCCACCATAATAAGATAAAATTTAAGAAGGTAATTTCATTTTGAGCTACATCAACAGAATTATAAGATCTAGAACAAGAGCCAATCCTTGGTTTTACAGCTTTCAACCTCACCTGGAGTACTGATTCATCCTACCACATGCGGAGAGGCTGCTGGGCAGTGAATAATGCGTTCAGCTCCGGGCACCCCATTCTAAGAGAATTACAGATCAAGTGGGCGTGTGCAAAGGAAACCAACTAGGATGGTGGACCACAGAAGGTCAGATGAGAGAACAGAAATCAGGGAAAGTGGTGGTGGGGAAGAGTGATGGGGAAGAAAGGGCACAGGTGTCTTCAAATATATTAGTTCCCAACACCCGTGAAACGGAAGGTCTCAGGGCCAGATGGGGACCCTTGAGTGAGGATGAAAAGAAGCCAGGTTCTGTCTTCATCACCTTCCCAAACTGGGAACAATCCCAATGTCCTTCCACGAGGGGACAAACTGCGGTATAGCTACACCACGCAAAGCTACTCAGAAATAAAAGGAAAAAACTACTGATTCATGCCAACTATAGGATGAATCTTAAAAGTATTATGTGAAGTGAAAGAAGCCAGTGTGGTTGGTGTGTCTGGGGAACAGCAAGAAGGCTGGTAAGGCTGGAGCAGAGCGAGAGGAGGGCAGGAGGCAGCCAGCCCAGGCAGGGCCTTGAAGGCCATTAAGGACTTTAAGCAGAGGAGGAACGGGATCTGATTCTGTTTTTGAAAAGGAAAAGAGGCCCAGATGGAGCCCCGGGCCATTCCACCCGCATCGGGGAGACGAGGAGGAACCAGGGAAGGAGAGGGAGATGAAGCAGCAAGCCAGGCAGGAGGGGAATGGAGGCAGCAGGTGACCTCTCTCCCGGAGGAAGAAAGTGAGGCAGCTTAGAGGGAGCTTCAATTGTGTTGACCCCTGCTGAAGGGGCGGGGGCACCAGGACTGAGAATTAGCCACTGCGCACGACAAGGATGTCACAGGTGACCTGGGCAAGAACCGCTGCAGGGGGGTGGGGAGGGGAGCAGAGAACGGGAGGAGGAGGAGTGGGAGACAGTGGGGACAGAACGGACGTCTCCTCCCCTCCCAGGGCCCGGGGCTCAGCGCTGGGGCTCTTGGGGTGTATGAACAGCCCCTCAACTCCAGGTCCCCCCTCCCCCACCAGTGACCCTATTTAGAACCAGCTCCCTGGCTGGTTCTCCATCCCCTGATGGGGTCACATAGACAAGAAATACTGGCACTAGGAAGGCAGAACCAAGGCTTCCTCTGTGACAAGAGAAACAGAACGGTGGGGGGCAGGGCATGCCTGTCTGAAGCCACAGCCGCCTGCAGGTGGGGAAGAGGGAAGATGGGCCAGCATCTCCTTTTCCCTGAGACCCGGCGTCTCAGTATCTAACCCTCATGCCCTACATCCTGGGACCTTCTGAAGGCCCACGTGGGTACCCTGTGGTTGTCACAGACGCTCTCCCTTGGGGGGAGGCTGCTGGTGTGCAGCCTCCCCGTCTGCAATCTTTCTAGATCGGGTATAGAGAGGCTGCAAAGAACACTCTTTTTCCAGAGACAAATACCTATATTTCCTTCTCTGAAAGCTATCCAGGATGCTCATAAATCCCCAGAGAAGTGATCTCCCTTTCTACATGACAAGACCCCTCTCCCACCTGCCTCCTCATTACCAGTTCCCAAGGCTCCTCTTCAGCCACGGTTCCAGCTTCTGTGGGGACAGAGTGAGAGAGCCGACGGGAGCAGCCTCCCTCCTGTACCTTCAAGCCTCTGAGAGGCCTTCCCAGGGCAACCCGGGCCCCTTGCTGTCGTGCAGCCCTCGTCCTCTTGTTTTCTCTGCCACTATGCTGGGAGAGACCCCCCGGCTCTGCATCCCCAAAGGTCCCCAGAAATTTCCTACAGACTCTGAATCAGACCATCCAGCACAGGGGCAACTGATTACAGAAAGGGGGACCCCATCGTGTCCTCCTGACCCGGAGAAGAAGCCAACAAGCTCCGTCTTCCCTCCCTCATTTATCAGGACTACTGAAGAGTCCCCTTCAGCCAGGTCATCCTGCATATCCTCAGGCAAAGATCAGCATCTTCCCTGCACTTTGTCCCCCAATGTAAGCCAAGCTCAGGTCACCCACCAACTTGAGCAGCCCAATGTCTCCTGTGGGTCTCAGCCACTGTGCACACCAGCAGCCTCCCCCCAAGGGAGAGCGTCTGTGACAACCACAGGGTACCCACGTGGGCCTTCAGAAGGTCCCAGGATGTAGGGCATGAGGGTTAGATACTGAGACGCCGGGTCTCAGGGAAAAGGAGATGCTGGCCCATCTTCCCTCTTCCCCACCTGCAGGCGGCTGTGGCTTCAGACACGCATGTCCTGGCCCCCACCGTTCTGTTTCTCTTGTCACAGAGGAAGCCTTGGTTCTGCCTTCCTAGTGACCCAAACTGCACTGCCACATTCACGGGGGCTGCACCAAGAACTCATTAGAGTCCTTCTTAGGGCCAGGCCTCTGCCTAGAAAGTGATGTTGGGGCAGGCCCATCAGATGCATCTTGATCATTCAGGAGGCACCGAGCCAAGCTCGAGTGGCCTTTCGCAATGGCCTTGGTTTCCAGATAGACAGCTGGTCTGCAAGAGTGGAAACCCTGAGCTGTGTCTTTCCCCAAATCACCAGCATTGCTCAACTTCCTCTCCTCCCCCCACCATGCTCTCCAGCACTCTCCACCTCCCAGATTTCTAATGGGGAGGTTAGTTTTGTTTCTTCTCTTTCAGCAGCACAGAGCAACTTTGCTCTCACTCTCTCAAGACACAGGGGGGAGGCGGTGGCACACCATAGGACCCACCCTTCCTCAGCTCCGTGCCTCTCCCAGACCCCATTCCTAACAGTGTCTCCGTGTCAAATGAATGAGCCGGGAGGCACTTGAGAGACCCAGACAATGCCAGTGCCTGCCACTTCCCGCCCCCCAAACCTCTGTTTTATCATCTATTTCTACAGCAAACTCACCCCATATTACTATATAACTGACCCTCTACCTTTACTCTCCACCGCTACGGACCCAAATAAAGCAGCAAGAATACCTTTCCTCCTGAGTTCTCCCAGCTGAGAAAGCCAGGGGTCCCTGATCTCATGAAATCCAAACTCTCCCACGTGGCTTCAGCGACACCCCTCGCATCTCCTTCTTCAGCTTCACTTCTCACTTCAGATGGTGGTCTTCACAAGACTGTGACCCAGTTTTCCAGGAATGCAATTTATAAATAAATAGGGTCCCATTTTACACAAGAGGGCGGCTGCGGGAAGATATGTTACTTGACTCCAACAATGAATTCGGTAACCTTAGATCTTCCCAATTCACCGGTTTGGCTCATTCAGATGTGTGAAGACAAGGTGTGCATGGAAAATAATGACAAGAGCATTTCTCCTTTATTGTCTAGCCCTTCACATTCTGCAAAGAGCTTTCATTTGCAGTCTGACTGATGCTGAGAAACCCTGGTGAGAGACCTGGGCACACTTTATGGGTAAACAAGTGGGCTTGGAGAGGTCCAGCCACACCAGTCGGGCACATGCTCTACACTCTACAACCTATATGGTTACAACTGAACTCTTAGCCAGAGCCAACTTGTTTACTAAACCCCTGCTCTGACCTCTGATGTGAATCAAAAGGAGAAAGTTTTTCAGAAAACCTAGAGTGGGTACCTGAAGAAGACCATCCCTGAGGTCAAACAACCTCTAAACAAATCAGCTTGTACTATTGTCATGGAAGCAGGTTCTAGTCTTAGTTGCTCGCACACCTCCCACCAAACCCCCATAATACACAGTTTTATTCTTTCTCGGGAAGAACCTGTTCCAGTCTGAAGGGAGACAGATTGGATGTTGGGCCTGTAAAGTCCAAGGTCACTGCAGGCAGACACTGTTGAGAGCACCTGGACTAAACTCCATCAGGCAGAGGTCCCAGGAGCTCGCTCTCCTCTGAGATTTCCGCAGGTGGGTGACGTACCGAGAGGGGACAGTCCGGAGCCCTGAACTCCAGCCCCCAGACAAATCAGCCAGTCCGGTCACAGTCTATGGTCGAATTCACATCAAGCACCTTCTGCAAAGCCCCATAGGGGGGCTTCCCTGGTGGCGCAGTGGTTGGGAATCTGCCTGCCAATGCAGGGGACACGGGTTCGAGCCCTGGTCTGGGAAGATCCCACATGCCGCGGAGCAACTGGGCCCGTGAGCCACAACTACTGAGCCTGCGCGTCTGGAGCCTGTGCTCCGCAACAAGAGAGGCCGCAACAGTGAGAGGCCCGCGCACTGCGATGAAGAGTGGCCCCCACTCGCCGCAACTAGAGAAAGCCCTCGCACAGAAACGAAGACCCTACACAGCAAAAATAAATAAATAAATAAATTTATTTTAAAAAAAAGCCCCATAGGGGATGCCCGTCCAGCCTCATTCAGCAGCCTCAAATAGCAATACAGTGTTTTTTTGGTCAGTGGCTCTCCAATCTGGCTGTACCTGAATATCACCTAAGAACTGACCCCTGTACCCCCCGTATGCATTCACCCACCCCTAACAGATTCCTTTGCTCCACCCAGGATTGGACTCATCTGGTCTGAGAAAGGGCCACTGTTCATTACACTCTAAATCCGGCCGTGTTACAGAAGAACATTCTATGTCAGAGTCTAAGGGAGGAAAAAAGCTCAGCTAAAGGAAAAGCAGGAATGAAGAGGGGGAAGAATGGGAGGAGCAAAGAAAAAGGGAATAATAAAGACTTTATATTATAATATTTACTTTTATAATAATAAAGTGGAAAAATGGAAAATGAAGAGATTTCCTCAGCTCAGACAAGCATACCTTGATTTAAGTAAATATAATTTTTTTTCCCGGAAAATATGAATTGACACTAAGGACAAATCAGGAGATTAGTCATTTTACAAAAGAATTTGACATCAGATTCCTTTAAATAGCAGTCTCCGCTAGTACATTTAAAATAGGATTCCTTTTACAGAAGTGTGATTTATACAAAACCACATCTGTTGCATAAACCTCAGAAAAAGAGCTCTCCTGCCATATACTCTGGCTAACTATAGAACTGGCCCAGTACAGATGGTCACCTCTTTTCTTCCAAAAGATAGATACCCAGCCCTGCTCTCTGTCACCTATTTCTCTGTTTTACCTGATTATGGTTCATTGATTCCTAAGGGCCACTGGATTCTTCCAGTCTTCCCTAAACTCAGGGAGCAACTGCTCTGAATTCTTTTCATACTCATTCATTAAACACATATTTCTTGAAGGCCTATCATGGGCACTACTCTAGGGGTACAGCCGTGAACAAAAAACGATGTCTCTGGTCCTGTGGATCTCATATTTTAGTGGGAGAGAGAGGGTAAATAATTAAAATACACAGTACGTGAGATGGTGCTCTATGGAAGAAAAATAAGGCCGACAATGAGGCTGGCGCATACTAGGCTGGTGTTAGCACCTTACACAGGGTCATGAGGGAAGGCTGTACTAGGAGACAAAGGGCTGCATTTGTAGGTGATGAGGAAGCAAGCCCGGCAGACACCTGGGGGAATAGCTGCAGGCAGAGCCCACCTGGCAGGTATGAGGAACAGCTAGAGGTTAAGCGTGGCTGGCGCTGAGAGGTCAGAGGTGGGAGGGGCCAGATCACAAGGGACTACTTTAAGGACCAGCCTTTGTTCTGAGAGAGACAGGAGCCACTGGGAGGTTTTTTTTTTTTAAGATTCTTTCCTATTGGTTTCACATTAAAGCGAGACAATTCTCTTTTTCTTTTAACATTTATTTATTTTATTTATTTATTTTCCTTTTTTTTTTTTTTTTTGGCTGCGTCAGGTCTTAGTTGTGGCACATGGGATCTCTTTCGTTCCGGCGCAGGGTCTGCTCTGGTTTCTCTCTAGTTGCAGTGCGTGGGCTTCTCTCTCGTTGTGGCATGTGGGCTCCAGAGCGCGTGGGCTCTGTAGTTTGCGGCACGCGGGCTCTCTCGTTGAGGCGCGGAGCTCAGTAGTTGCGGCACGTGGGCTTAGTTGCCCCGCGGCACCTGAGATCTTAGTTCCCCGACCAGGGATTGAACCCACGTCCCCTATATTGGAAGGCGGATTCTGTACCACTGGACCACCAGGGGAGTCCCCCTCACTTTTTTTTCTTTTTGAGCAAAAGGGTGACATTATCGGACTCAGTGTTTTAGAGGATCCCTCTGGCTGCTGTGCTGAGAAGAGGCTGCAGGGACCAGCCTGCAAGCGGGGAGGGGGGATGATTAAGACGCTGCTGCTTTAATTCGGGCCAGAGATGATGGTGGCTTAGATGCGGCTGGCAGCAGTGGAGGTGCTGAGATGTGGTGGGATTCGGATACATTTTGAAGGCAGAGCTGACAGGATTTGCTGCTGTTTGGACGTGGGGTATGAGGAAGGAAGGAGTCAAGGAAGGCACCATAATTATTTGCCAGAGTAACGAGAGGGCCCAAGTTGCCATTAACAAGATGGAAAGAATCACGGGAGGACAGGCTTGGGGCAGGGCAGATTGGAGCTTGTTTTTGGACATGTTAAATAAGAGATGTCCATTGGATATCCAGACAGAGCTGTAAATGAGCCGGGGGATGTGCAAGCCTGGAATTCGGGAGAGGTTCACGCTAGATGCATCAATTTGATAGTCATTAGCATATATAGAGATGGGATTTAAGAATGAATAAGATCACCAAGGAGTAAGTCCAGATGAGAAGTCTGGGGACAGCCTGAGTACACCCAATATTCAAGAAAGAGAGACATGAGGGAATGAGTAACGGAAACAGAAAAGCAACCAGGAGAGGGTGTGGCCTCCTGGAACTGCATGAAGAAACATACTTGAACTTCAGTGGTGTTGGACGTTGCTGATAGATCAAACAGGATGAGAGCTGAAAACTGACCACTGGCTTGAACATCATGGTGACCTTCACCAGGGCTTTTTGGTGGAGTGGAAGAGAGAGCCTGATGGGGGATTCAGGAGAAAAGGGGTAACAGGGGCACTGGAGGCAGCAAGTGCTGGTAAGGGGGGCAGAGAAAGAAGAAGGTAGGGTCTAGGTTTCCTTGTTTTAAATGGGAGAAGGTATAACCTGTCTGTATAGACATGAGGGGAGAGAAGGGAGAGGGTCGCTGGGATGGGGAAGGGGTCCAATGCACAACAGGAGGCAGCCACCCTGTTAGAGTAACAGGCCAGGTCACAGAGTACAGACACAGGTGTAGGCAGGTGCGCTGGAGACAGCTTGTGTGAGCTCTCTTGGGATTGCATCTCCTTTCACAGTGAACTAGGAAGCGAGGTCAAGGGCTCAGCATGAGGGCAGCAGAGGAGAAGGCAGGAAGTACCGTTGAGGAAAGTGGAGGGCTGCTTAGACTGCAGGGACGCACAGGCCTCTGGAAGCAGCACCAGCACCCATCGAGGAAGGAAATTCAGCTGGCCCTCTGCCTCCTCTTCTCCCAGCCAATTCTCCTCCATCCCTTTCACTTTTCCTCACACCAACTCTTCTCCTCCTTCTCTTTGCCTTTCCAGATTTAAAACAGTTTGGACCTTGATGGACTCAGTACTCAGATATACTTGGTCACTTTGGTGCCCTTCTTCTTCTTCTTCTTCTTCACTGAGGCCTTGCAGGAAGGAGAGGTGGGGTTGACCTGTGCTTGCTTTCGTAACATGGGCACCAGGGACTTGGTGGTCGATGTGTTTGTTTTCGGGGGATGAGGTGGGGGCAGGAGTCTGAGGGAAGCAAGGGAAGTATAAGGACAAAACATCGAGACTCCCATCACATCAACAAAAGAAAAGATAGAAACTACATGATCATCTCAGATGCTGAAAAAGCATCTGATAAAATTCAACATCCAGTCATGATAAAAACTCTTGCCAAAGTGGTCATAGAGGGAACATATCTCAACATAAAAGCTACTTATGACAAACCCACAGCCAACATAATACTAAACAGTGAAAAGCTGAAATCTTTCTCACTAAATTCTGGAACATGACAAGGATGCCCACTCTCACCACTTCTATTCAACATAGTATTGGAAGTTCTAGCCACAGCAATCAGACAAGAAAAAGAAATAAAAGGTATCCAAATCAGAAAGGAAGAGGTAAAACAGTCATTATATGCAGATGACATGATACTCTATGTAGAAAACCCTAAAGACTCTACACAAAAACTATTAGAACTGATAAATGAGTTCAGCAAGGTAGCAGAATACAAGATTAATATACAGAAATCTGTTGCATTTATTTATGCTAACAATGAAATAACAGAAAGTAAAAAAACAATCCCATTTAAAATCACATCAAAAAAACAAAAAACAAAAAACCTAGGAATAAACCTAACCAAGGAGGTGAAAGACTTAAATGCTGAGAACTATAAAACTATAAAGGAAATCGAAGATGATCCAAGGAAATGGAAAGCTATCCCATGCTTTTGGAATGGAAGAATTAATATAGTTAAAATGGCCAAACTACCCAAAGCAATCTCCAGATTTGATGCAATTCCTATCAAATTACCCATGACATTTTTCACAGAACTAGAACAAATAATCCTAAAATTTATATGGAACCACAGAAGACCCAGAACTGCCAAAGCAATGCTGAGGAAAAAGAACAAAGCTGGAGGCATAACGCTCCCAGACTTAAGACAATACTACAAAGCTACAGTGACCAAAACAGCATGGTATTAGCACAAAAACAGACATACAGATCAATGGAACAGAATAGAGAGCCAAGAAATAAACCCACACACCTATGGTCAGTTAATCTTCAACAAAGAAGGCAAGAATATACAATGGGGAAATGACAATCTCTTCAGCAAGTGATGCTGGGAAAGCTGGACAGCCGCATGTATATCAATGAAGTTAGAACACACCCTCACACCATTCAGAAAAATAAACTCAAAATGGCTTAAAGACTTAAATATAAGACATGACGCCATAAAACTCCTAGAAGAGAACATACACAAAACATTTTCTGACATAAATCTTAGCAATGTTTTCTTAGGTCAGTCTCCCAAGGCAATAGCAAAAATAAACAAATGGGACCTAATCAAACTTACAAGCTTTTGCACAGCAAAAGAAATCATAAAACGAAAAGACAATCTAGGGACTGGGAGAAAATATTTGCAAATGATGCGACCGACAAGGGCTTAATTTCCAAGATATACAAACAGCTCATACAACTCAATAACAAAAAACCAAATAACCCAATCAAAACATGGGCAGAAGACCCAAACAGACATTTCTCTAAAGAAGACCATCTGGCCAAAAGGCAGATGAAAAGATGCTCCACACTGCTAATTATTAGAGAAATGCAAATCAAAACTATAATGAGGTATCACCTCACACAGGTCAGAATGGCCACTATCAAAAAGTCTACAAATAATAAATGCTGGAGAGGGTGTGGAGAAAAGAGAACCATCCTACACTGTTGGTGGGAATGTAAACTGGTGCAGCCACTATGGAAAACAGTATGGAGGTTCTTTAAAAAACTCAAAATAGAATTACCATATGATCCAGCAATCCCACTCCTGGGCATATATCCAGAAGAGATGAAAGCTCTAATTCGAAAAGATACATGCACTCCAATGTTCATAGCCACACTATTTACAATAGCCAAGACATGGAAGCAACCTAAGTGTCCATCAACAGATGAATGAAGAAGATGTGGTACATATATACAATGAAATATTACTCAGCCATAAAAAAAAAGAATGAAATAATGCCATTTACAGCAACATGGATGGACCCAGAGATTATCATACTAAGTGAAGTCAGATAGAAAAAGATAAATATTATATGATATCACTTATATGTGGAATCTAAAGAAAAGATACAAATGAACTTATTTACAAAATAGAAACAGACTCACAGACCTAGAAAACAAACTTACAGTTACCAAAGGGGAAGGGAGGAGAGGGATAAATTGGGAGCATGGGGTTAAAAGATGTACACTACTATATATAAAATAGATAAACAAGGACCTACTGTATAGCACAGGGACCTATATTCAATATCTTGTAATAAACTATAATGGAAAAGAATTTAAAAAATAGATATAGGGCTTCCCTGGTGGCGCAGTGGTTAAGAATCCGCCTGCCTGAGCAGGGGACACAGGTTCGAGCCCTGGTCCGGGAAGATCCCACATGTTGTGGAGCAACTAAGCCCGTGCACCACAACTACTGAGCCTGGGAGCCTACAGCCCGTGCTCCGCAACAAGAGAAGCCACCACAATGAGAAGCCCGCGTACTGCAACGAAGAGTGGCCCCCACTTGCCACAACTAGAGAAAGCCTGTGCGCAGCAACAAAGACCCAATGCAGCCAAAAATAAAATAAAAATAAAATAAATTTAAAAAAAGAAAAAAATAGATATATACATATATCTATATATAACCAAATCACTTTGCTGTACACCTGAAACTAACACAATATTGTACATCAACTATACTTCAATTTTTAAAAGAAGAAAAAAAAAACCCATCCAGACTCCCTCCTCAGTTCTCTCACCTTCCTTCCTTCTCTCCTGTCACCCCCTCCCTCCTTTTGGTTCTCAATTTTCTTATCTAAAAACACAGACTAAAGAGTCACTTACCTCACTGTGGCTCAGGTGCTAATTCTCTATTTCAATTAACCTCTCCTGGCCTGTAATAGATCCCAGATTCATTTGCACGCCTTCTTTCATGTAACCCTTAGAGTAACACTGAGACTGCTACCTCCATTGACTAGATGGGGTAACTGAGACTCAAGAATGGTTAAGTGACTTGTCCAGCTGGTTGTGATGCCTGACTAGCTAGATGACCTGGCTGGTAAGTAGCAGAGCCAGGATTTGAACCAAGATCTCACTCCAATTTCAGGCCCATCCATCCCAGCAACATCGTTCCAGGCCTGGGAAGGATCATTCTGACTCATTTCCACTGAGAGAACACACAGGTCAATGTCAAGCCCAAGGTTCCAGGAACCGAAGTCCTTATTAGCATATAACTAAAGCACTGGCTCACTGAACTCAGGTCAGACCCAACAAGAAGAGAGTGGAGTGAGTAGGGCAGGATCTGGTTACCCCCCGGAAGGCCATCAACTGTCCCAGCTGGCAGGCAGAAACCCGAAGGATATTTCCAGCCCCGGACCCAGGGAGTAATAACGAGCTGGGGTGGATTTGCTAAACGGTTTTCTAAAGTGGAGAGACGGGTGGTTGCTAATTCTGTAGGTGGATTTCGTCATCAGCTGTAGGGCTGCGATGTGACTTCCTCAGAAATCAGAGCAGCCAGAAACTCTCACTTCTGTTTCTCGAAGGGTGAAGGAGAGCCCTTCCTCAGGGGAAAAGCCACAAGGTTCAGGATAAGTGTAGGGGTGTAGAGGGAGACACCCAAAGGGCCCAGGCAGGGTGAACCCCCGCTGGGCACGCAGGCCTGACATCCTGCTGGTTTCTGGGCTACCAGCACCTGGTGGTCATGACATGGCCAGACCTCTCTTTCTAAAGCACAGCTCCTGGACTTCTCTGGCGGTCCAGTGGTTAAGACTCTGTGCTTCCACCGCAGGAGGCACGGGTTCGATCCCTGGTCAGGGAACTAAGACCCCGCATGCCGCATGGCACGGTCAAATAAATAAATAAATAAATAAATAAATAAAAATAAAGCACAGCTCCAGCGATGCCAGACACATCCAGGGGCTCTCAGCTGCACCCCAAGCCTTTGCTTCAAGCCACCCCTATAACCTAGATTAACCCCATCCTCCCCAAACCACCTCTGTTTATTTAAGTCCTGCCATTAATTAGTCAGTCATGATTGTATTCATTCAATAAATTCAGCCACCAAATACTGAGCACCTATGTCAGGTGCTGTACTAAGTTAACTCACAGATGAGTGAGACTTAAGTCCTGGCTTCAAAGAGAGTGATCTAGGTGGGGAGAAAGATGGTGGCATTGTGTACACAGCCCGTGGGAGGAGGGGTTGGTGGGTGCAGGTTGTAGGGAGGGTGGGGTGAGCATCGAACCAGGCTGAACGGGTCAGACCCGGCGGCCCTTCCCTGGGACCCAGTGAGCTGGCCTAGAGAAGGGGTCTGTAGGCGCATTCAGGGGAGAGGCCAGCACCGGGCACAAAAGTGGGGGCCAGTGCCCAATGGCAGTGTTGCCGGAGTGTGAAAAAGAGAAGAGGAGGCCGGGCCCAGAGAGCCTAGCGTACAGCTATAGGGCAAAGGAAGAGAGAACCGTCCAAGCAACTTTCCCTGTAAGCACCACTCAGCCCAAACACACCAATTAAAAAAATTCTGAAAAGCCCAAATCGTTTTTTTTTTTAATTGATTAATTTATTTTTGGCTGCGTTGGGTCTTTGTTGCTGCGCGCGGGCTTTCTCTAGTTGCCGAGAGTGGGAGCTACTCTTGACTGTGGTGCGCAGGCTTCAGTAGTTGTGGCTTGGGGCTCTAGAGCGCAGCCTCAGTAGTTGTGGAGGACAGGCTTAGGTGCTTCATGGCATGTGGGATCTTCCTGGACCAGGGCTTGAACCCGTGTCCCCTGCATTGGCAGGCGGATTCTTAACCACTGCGCCACCAGGGAAGTCCCAAGCCCAAATCTTAAAGCCCAAGTTATCAAAGTGTAAAGCAGTGACCAGATAGACACACTTAGATATGTGTATAAGGATCTTACCTCAACTGTGGAAAACGGATACAGCTAAATGTCTATTAGTGGGAGAGTGATTACAATGAAACGATACATGGCTCTACTCATCTGGAAATATGAATTGCTAACAGTTGCTGAATCTGCCTTCACAACAACACTATACGGAGGTTACTGTGATTATCCCACTACACAAGTGGGAAAACTGTGGCTCAGGGAGCCTCGGTCCCCTGCCCCAGTGAGTAAGTGGTGGCTACGGAATTTGAACTCCAGGACCGATGCCCTTCACCACTCTGATATAACTGTTTCTAGATCTAAAGTGTAGTGAAAGCTAAAATACAAGTTTACAAAACTGTATTATGACATGGCCCCATTTTGTTTAAATATGTATTTGTCTATGTGTATATGCTTGTATTTTGTTAAATCAAATGAACATTTGGCCATTTTTGACTTCTAAAAAGTTCTTTGCCCTTTCATATGGTTCAACCTAGCACACGTGCATGTGTGTTGGTGTGTACACATTCACACCCATGAATAAAAAAGTCTGTAAGGACCTATACCAAATTATTAGTAGTTTTGGATGGTGGGAGTATGCCTGATCTTGCTTTTTTTTTTTTTTTTTTACATTTTTTCATATTTTCTGAAAACTAGCGTAAGTTAAATGTTTTCCTGTGGGTTACCTGTTTCCTCACCACAGCTGCTGATGACTACAGCTATGTGAGATTAAAATGTACCAAAAGTGCAGGAGCCCAGCCCTCCTAAATTACAGCATCCGAGGCCAGTACACTCATGGCCATCTCCCCTCGGGAGCTGAGAAGTCAAAGCATAGGCAGAAAGTTGTCACAGAAAGAACTCAGAGTCTGCTGACTCAGGGGACAATGCTGACATATGCACAGGACAAAAAGGATGATAGCCAGGACCCTAGCTGACAGCACTGGGAAAATCGCCGTCCAGCACTAAAACTGCTGACACGGATCTTTGAGCTAGGGGGGCCAAGGAGGCAGTGACTTGGTAAGACTACTTCCCTAAGAATCCAGCCTGGGAGAAATCCAGCAAAAGAAAGCTATTTTAGGTCCCAGAAAATGAGGCTGAACTCGTGCTCCAAAGAGAGGTCATGATAGAAAGTTAATGAAATGCTCATCTCCAAAAAACTTTCCCCCACCCATGGTGTGCAGCTCCCCCGCATATCCTGGCACCAGCAAGGGCCACCTCCAGGCACTGGGACCAGAAGCAGGTGTAAGCCTGTTGGCCAGAATAGCACTTTCGGGTCTGACTGTTCAGTGGAGACTGCCTCACTTATGCAACACCTGCTGATTATTTTTAACTTGGACCCTCACTCCCTGCTCCCACTCATCTCTCCTCTCTCATTCCTCTGGCCCTGCTCCTGACAAACCTACTCAACGTCCGTTCACCTGCACACAGCGCCACTCTCCTAACCGGAATGTCTTCTCATCATTTCATCACCCATTCAATCAGCACCTACTGTGCGTCATGTATTTTCATCAATGAAATCACCACTCCCCAGATTCACAACACAGCTTAAACACCACCTTTTTCCAGGAAACACAACACCGAGGTATAAAGATTTAGACCCCATGTTCTGGGAACTTTGCTAGTCCCACGGAAACAGGGACTACACCTAATCTTCTGGTATAAAGAACAGGTGGGTCCTGAACCCATCCCGTGGTCTTGTGACCTTGCGCTTTTGCATGCATGGCTTTCCTCTGCCTGGAATGCTCTTACCTTCCTTACCCTCTGGGCAAATTCCTTCCCCCTCCTCCTCCAGTTTTCTCAGTGAGCCCCCTCCTCTAGTGCCAGGCAGTTAAGCCCACCCTCTCCCACCCTAGCACATCCCTCAAAAGTACCCTGTGCGTTTTATCACGTGTACTGTAATTACTTATAACATGTCTGATTGCCCTGATTACCAGCAGAGGGGTGGTCCCGAAAGAAGGACTGTTCTACTACTTCACCTAAAGTTTCAAGATTTTATTTGGTCTCTCTTGGAAACTGATGGCTTAAACAACACAAAAAGCAAATTACAAAGATGAAGAGATGTATTAAGGTTAAACTAATAAATATATGGAGAATTCACCCAACAGAGAACAGACATCCTTTTTGGGTGCACATAGATCATTCACAAAAATTAAACATGGATTAGGCCATAAAGGAAGATTCAGTAAATGCCAGAGAATCAACATTATACACACCATGTTGAGACCATAACATAATAAATTTTTAAAGTATTAACAAAAGGATTGCTTGTAAATCCAAAAAAAAAAAAAAGATTTTATTTGTTGCCTAAATGAATAAGCAAAAATACTAATAATTATAGCCATGGCTTACGAAACCCCTCCATGTGCCAAGAACTGTAAACAGGCCATCTCAGCCTCTCACAAGTTGGCAGACACCAATCGATCTGAGAAAGTTAGCTGATGTATAGCAAGGTCAGCTAACCTGTCCGTGGTCCTAGAGTGGCAAGTGGTGGCATCAGGATTTAGCCTCTGGCCTTTGTGACTCCAAAGCCCCTGGTCAGCAAGTAGGGCAGTCTCAGGACACGGAAGTCACCTCCTGATCCTCTGTGTGCAGGGGGCAGTGCTGGCTTCCACTCACATTTATAAATATGCCTCCCACCCTGTAATCCCTGTCCTATTTGCTCACAAGCAATCACCTCCAGATCAAAGACTCACTAGGATTTAAGGAATCTAGAGGAGACACGGAGATTTTTTTTTTTTTTCTTAAAATGGCTTAATTTCTTTGGTGGCCCGGGGAACATGAATTTTGTCTGACTGCGAAAATCCTTTGGTTCAGGGGCAGCTGACAGACCACGTGCCTGTCTGGCTTTGGACTGGGACCTCTAGGGCAAGAAACAAGACAAATGTAGAGCAGAAACAGCCCCTGGACATGCTCTTCAAAAAAATCACCGAGCTGTGTCTGGGGGGATGGGGTTTGGGGTGAGGGGAGTGGAGTAGGGGGAAGACGGCAGGGAGGGTCGGTCGGCAGGGAGGATTGGTCATCTGTGGGCTGGGTTGTCTTAAAACCTACATGTGCATCTGAACTTAGGACACTAAATCCTGTTTCTTTCTCAAGGCTATTTTGAGGGAGCAAATAATCCGGGTGGGAGTGTTCTATCAACTACAAATGTCTATGAGTCCTCCCACTCAAAGCATTTCAAGGAAATCTGTCTCCCTCTCTTGACTCTAAGCCTTTCAAGAGACAACTCGGCCATCCTCAGCTCTGGGTCCCCAACATCTTAACACTCACTCCCCAGGGGCCTGAGCATACAGTGAGGATTCAACATGCGTCTGAATTGAACGGAACCTCATCCGGGTAGGATAAAATCTTAGTGTTCAGTGACAACAAGAGACAGCAATCAGATGGTAAATAAAAAACTCTTTTTTTCGTAAGCATTTTAAAAAGAGGCAGATAACAGATTTCCTTCCCCACTGGCACTTGGCTGAGGCCAATGTCATCTCTGATCCCTGACCTTATTCCACGGGCTGTTTGGAGAAGGTGGCTGGTCCATGATGCTCTGCTCAGTTTGAGAAACTGTGCTTGGTGATGCATAAAGCTCACTTCTCTGGAACTGCTCCCCAGTGTGAAAAGGAGCTGCCTTTCACCTGGGGCCAGCCACACCTTAGCCGAGGAATGACAGGTCTCTGAGGGCTGTTCCCGAAGTCTGAGCACTGAGCCAGAGTCTCTAGGTTGGCAAGGACTCGGAGGCCATGCTCCTCTAGGGTCCTTGGGCAGCTCCAATGGCCAGGGAGGTGCTCTCCCTCTTCAGGGAGTTGATTCTGCCATGGGATGCTCTGCTGTGGGGCGGTCCTGGCCAGCCAAAGCCCCACCTCCCAGAGCCCCCCCCACCCCAGTACATAAACTACCTCTTCCTCCCCACAGCCCTCAGCTGTCGATCAGCCTCTCTGCAGTCTTCCCTTCCACAGACGGAACGACTCATTTTATGAGGCTGACGTCCTCCTCACCGCTCTCTGGACAGCCTCCAGTCAGAGGCTTCAAATCTTCTTTGACTCTGACCACGGTAAAAAGCACATCTTACAAGGCCAGTCCATGCTCGTGTGTGCGTGTGTACACAACCAAACCAATTTCATGAACCTTCTTACATGGAATATACTTGGATGTTTTCTAGTCTGTTTCACTCTTTCGAATGCTTAGCTGCAACCCACTAACGGATATTTTGTGACCCAGAACTGAAAACACTGCTCTGGTTTCACCAAGCCGGTCATCCATGTCCAGCTTTGACTGGTTATTTAGCTCAGACACTAAGCCTTCCTTTCCACATGGCTTAGCTGATGCAAGCTGTGGATAGAGTCCTGGGCATCATTCTACCCTGGGATCTCTCTGGCTTCGCCTTTCCCTCTACCACGCCTCTCCTCGACCCAGCAAATACACACGAACCTCAGCAGGCGGCAGGTTGGCCTGAAGCTTCTTCCTGCCCCACCATCAACATCATTTACTCAGAATACCTGAGATGCTTTTCTCTGCTTTTTTCCTGACCTCTTCCCATCTTCCTGCTGTGTAAGCTGGAAGATCCCAGGGGTCAGAAGTCTCACATTTGAGGCAGGCAGCCGAGATTCATAAAGAAACCCCAAGCATTAAAAACAGCTGTAGATGACTGACGAGGGGCGTAGTCCACATAGATGGAGGCTAATCCCTTCTCCCTGAATCTTCTCCCCTGGGGGACCCAGAGGCCAAAGGCCACCACCTCCAGCTCATCGTTTTAGATCAGCTTCTGTCCATCCTAGAATCTGTTCACTAAATCTTTTCCCGTACCCTTTATTGGCTTTGTCATAATTTTGGTGATGTGGAGAACTGGGGATACCACATCTTGCTCCAGGATTACACTTTTCTGAACTTCAGTTTTCTTATCTGTAAAATGTGGCTAATTCTTTCTGCCCTGCTTTTCTCAGGGGGTTGTGGTGAACAGGAACAGGTGTGAAATGCATTGTAACCTGTAAAGCACTATGTAAATATAAATCGTTACATAAACTATACGTCCTTTTGCTAAGAAATGACAGCGATGACTCTGATCCCCTAATTACAGCACGGTGCATTCATGCTCTGTATTCAGTAAAGGCACAGACCCCCACCATCAACCCCCAAAAGGCATCTGCACTTTACCCCTGAGTGCCGGGTTAAACCAGCTCTCCCTTGGGCAGATATCTGATGTCATCAAAAATTCATTGGGTCACAGCAGCTGGCGAATCCATTGTCTCCACTCATTTGTACCTTCATTCAGAAAGATAACTAGACTTGGGAGAATTGGTCCCCAAAGCAGTCAACTGAAATACAGCCTAAGTTCAGCTCTTTAGGCCAATCAAGAAAATAAAGGATGTGTGTGTGGTTGTGTGTGTGTGGGGGAGATCAGAGTCATCTTAGATCAGACTTTGGGGACCATCATTATCATAATAGCCACCATGTATGGAGGACTTACTATGCTAGGTCCTGTGCCTTAAAGAATTATTTCCAACCTTGATGAGGATGCTCAAGGCTCATTTTACGCACGAGGCTAAAAGGTTAAGAAACATGCTCAAAGGGATAAACTATAATCTGCTTTTTCTCATTCAGCAATAAGCAAGTGAAACCCCAAGGCTGGTGTTGGGCTTTGCCAAGGATGTGACTGAAATGCTGGGTTTGAGGTCTACCCTGGAGCCAAGGGCCCCCAGAATGAGGACTTTAAACCGGAGATGGGGCTTTCATGGTCAGAACAGAAAGTAACTTCGGCCTTTTGCAGGAATAGGAAGCAGATGCCAATTCCCTGGGGTGGGTAAGGTTCTCGTTGCTACACAGTCCAGGGTCTGTGCTCTTTACAAAGAGCTGAGAACAATTGTTTCTGGGCTGGAAGCTTGGCTGCTCAATGATTAATGAGAATCTAATATCACTTTTGTTTGGACCCCAAGCTAAAAGAGGAAAGAGGCAACACATGTGCCTCTCCTGTGTCCAAAATTCTCTGAAGGTTACCCACTGCCTACAGGCCAAAGTCGGAACGTCTTGGCTGGCACTCAAGGCCTTTCTGGTTGGGCCCCAACCAGCGATCTTAACATTTTCTGATCTCAAACTTCTGTCCCAGCCAGACGTCCTCAGCCTCACCCAATGGGTTCTGCCCATTTGTCTTCCTGTGACTCCCAACAGGCAATGCCCCTCACTGCTCTCAGCAGAGCCGACTCCACTCAGCCTTGAAGACCCAGCCTAGGGCCTCATCTTTCTTCTGGACTCTGCGGCCCATCCCTTCGCAGACCCCACAGCCTTCTGATCGGGGCCTGCACTAATAGCTGTTAGGTTGGCCTGCATCTCTCTGGACCCCTCACCCAGATGCTAAGGGCCTGAGGAGCAAGGAGGCCATACGTTACGTTTCTGTGTCCTTCACACAGCACTTGCTATAGAAATGACAGGAATTAAATAAACACTGTTGAGTTAAAGAGGGGATGGATGGAGGGAGGTGGTAGTGTCAGAAGTGGACCAGATCTCTAGGCACAGAGGTCCCTAAACCCTGTAAGCTGGTCCTCACAGACCAGCCTTTGGAAAGAATCTAAGCTCAGGGACAGAAGGAAGCTCAGAGGTGATCTGGTTTGGCAGCCATTGGACTAGAACTTCAGGTTCCCTGTCCCTCCCACCCGCCCTCCCCCATAGCCTAGACAGGTGACTCTGGTCTTGCTAAGACACCTCTTGGAAAGGGTCTGGCTGCTGCTCAGCTTTCCACCTTCCCACCCCCACAGATGCATAGATGACTTTTTTGAGGGGTATTTTAATAGTTACCCAGAGAAAATAAGCTTTCATGATACACACATAGGGAATGGTGGTCCAGCCTCTTGGCATTGCCCAACCATGGGCAGGTTTGTGTCCTCAGACAAAGATGAGAGCCAGTGAGGCCCCTCGCCCCAGGGGCAGCACTCAGTTTGAGAGTGGTCTCCTGCCACGGGAAGGAATGACTCTCACCCATCCTCTGCTCCCTGTCCCACTGTCGCCTACCCAAGACAGAATGCCAAAGGCCTGGCAGGGCCCGGAGCTTACTGGTCTTCTCCAAAGAGATGGCTATTTCCAAAGGACGCTTTCTGGGAAAAACTAGCCTAATTCTGTACAAGACCAACTGAAATTCCAGTACCTTCCCTTCCCTAAGGTATAGGCAGATCCAGAGCCCCCCTTCCCCAGACACACCCCAACCCAGGTCTTTTCCTCTGAAGCCCTGGGGCCCCCATGAAGCACAGGCCATCATGGGGTACCTCTCCAACCTGAGGCACCGGCCCTCAAAGGTTGTAAGGCTGGGGTGTGGGTCTAAAGCCAGGGTCAGGGTGGTAGTGAGCTCAAGGACACCTTTAAATCTTCATTCAGAGTGGGAGCCAATCAGAACTCCTAGACAAACCTACCCCAGGTCTCCAAGTGCTCCCAGAGAACCCCTCCCTTCAGAGTCCCCCAAATCACATCCCACCGCTACTCCCACCCCAACCCCCAGGGCTGCTCCTCAATCAATCAATGAACAACACTGTATTCAGCTCCTACTGTGCCCCTGGGGGAGTGGAGGGCTGCCCTGGGGGAAGAATCAGCTCCCTCCAGAGAATTAGATGCTTAAGAGTCAATGGTGTCTGCTGCCCCCTAAGCCAAGGCAGTTGGGGGTCTACAAGTGGTAAATCTAGAACACCCCTCCAAGGATTCTATGCCAAGGGGTCCATCCCTGTCCCCTCACCCTGTAGGATGGTTAAAGCCCTGGCTTCTCCTCACTGCTCTCCCAGGCCACCCACCTGTGCCCTCCTGCCCACTGGCTCAGTCCAAAAATCTTCCCATAAATCTCAAATACGTGTGAGGGCAGGGGCTCTGGAGGAGATAGGACGAGCCCCCTTCCCGCAACCCTGCCCTCCCTCCACCAGGCTGGTTCCCCAGTGTGGGAGGCGAGCTCAACAGCCCTCTCTCCCTGGAGTCTAGCGAGCTCTCCGGGGCAGCCCTGGCGGCAGCGCGGCGGGAAACCGGGAAGCCCAGCTGTGTCGGCCACCCGCCTCCAGAATCCTGGCCCCGCTCCCTCCTCCAGCACGCCTGGAGTTGGGGCCAACAGGCAGAATCAACCTTCCAGAAACTTTCAATGGATCAAGCCGACTGGGAGGGAGAGAGGGACGGGGGGAGGGACGGAGACGCGGACGCGGAGGTTCCAGGGCAGAGCCCCCGCTCTTCACTTACCATCTTGCTCACATCCATGACCGAGGCTGCAGGGCACCCCCCCGCCCTTGGAGATCCCGCGTGCCCCGAACGTTGCTCCCGGCTAATTCAGCCCGGATGGTGCCATGCTGCGGGGAGGGCGGCCGGCAGGGCCCCCGCGGACCGGGGAAGGCGGCGGCGGCGGCGGCGGCAGGACCGAGGCTGGTCCGGAGAAAGGAAGGGGAGGGGGAGGGGAGGGGAGGCGGGGAAGGGGAGGGGGCCGCGCGCCGAGCCGCAGCGCGCACCGGGGGCGGGGGAGGCGCGGCCCGGCGCGGTGGAGCGCCCGGGGGCCGGGGAATCCCGAAATCTGCTGCAGGCGCCCGAGCCGCCGCGGCGGTGGCGGTGACGGTGGTGGCGGTGCGGGGATGCCGGGCGGGGTGGGATCAATGGACGGATTCCCGGGGCCGGAGCCTGCGGCCCGGGCGCGCGGCGAGGGTGTGATTTGAATAACAAAAGGTCGCTTCTCCCCGAGGCCCGCGGCCAGGATCGCTGAGCCCGCAGCGAGGCCGCCGGGGAGTGAGTGTGAGTGTGTGCGCGGGTGTGCGCGTTTGGGTGGTGGGATCAGTGGGACTCAGGAAGTGAGCGGCGGAGGCGGCTGAAAAGCGGGGAGAGCTGGGGGGGCGCACCGAGCCGACATTCCAGTGGGGGCAGGGGGTCTGCTCGGCCCCTCCCCACTTGGCTTCACTGGACAAAGGCGGAATTCAGACCCAGTGGTTAGCCGCCTGTGGCTAATCCGGAGGGGACGCCCAGAAGAGTCTGGGGTCCGCAAACAGATGGACGAATAGCAGGAAGTGGTACAGGTATCCCCGGAAGGCTCCGAGGCCCCCCGCAAGGGAGCCCAGAGCCAACCTGCCTAATGGCTTCTAAATGATGTCTGCCCTGAGCTCAGAGCCCCTTTCTCTCAAGCCAGACTCCCTTACTCAATGCCTAGTCTGCCTAAGAGAAATGGGAGAGACTCCTCTCTGCAAGGAGATGCGGCTGGTGGTGGAAAAGGGCTCCTGGCAAATGCTCTTTTGGGGCACGGTCTCCAGAAAAAGGCTGGAGGCCCAAGCCTATGGTTTCAACACAGGCTGCCTCACATCCTCGGAGGAGCAGGAAGAAGCAGCCTTCCAGGTCAGCCGAGTCAGCGCGGACCCCAGTCCACTTACACCAAGCCTGCTTTACAGGGTAAGGAAACTGAGGCCCAGAGAAGGGGAGTGATTTGCCCCAGGTCACACACCTGGCGAGAAATGAGGGCAGAAGAAACCTCACTAAGGACAGTGCAGCCCAAGCCCAAAAGAGCTTCTCGTGCTGCCACGGAGTGAAATCCATTTTTATAAACAGGTGACAGGATGCATCCACAACGCTGGCCCTCTGACCCACACCAAGGGGCTGGGGAGGCAGCACTGGTAAGGCCCCCATCCTGGCCCCAGGGCCTGCTGGGCTGACAAGGACAGCACCCTCCCCTTCAAAGCTGAGTTCTTGATCTATGTCATAGGGGCTGTTTCTCTGCCTGCCTTCTAGGGGGTTGTGAGAACCCCATGATATAAAAGATGATATAAATAAGATATAAAAGCAGAAGTACAGGAAGGTCAGGGGCTTTTTGTCGTGGTGGTTATTTTTACTTCCCAGCTCCAGAGCCCAGTCCAGGGTCCCTCAGCTTCAGGAAAGGGCTCTCTGGGCCCAGGTCTCTCTGTCCAACCCTGAGTCTGGACCGCACACTGACTCTCCTGTCCCACTCCAGGGCTGCCCCTGGCAAGCCCAGCTCTTCCAGCACTGTGCCCCAGCCAGGGAAGGCAGGAGGGTGCCCTGGTCAGTTCTGGTATTCTGGGCTCCATAGACCCTGCTACTGACTCACGTCTACAAGAGTCAACCCAAATGAGGTACGAAGCAGGAGGGAAGCATGCCACCACTTCCTCATCCTCCAACCCGGACACCCAAGGGAGGTCAGGGCCAGGTGAGCCAGCAGGAGTCACCCAACGCAGAAATGAGTTTTGGATTATCTGCTGGTTGTTTAAATGGACAACCACCTTTTTTCTTTAAAAAAAATAAAAGATAGATTTCATGTTTTAAAAATATTATGAACCTGGGACTTCCCTGGCGGTCCAGTGGTTAAGACTCTGCACTTCCAATGCAGGGGCCACGGGTTCAATCCCTGGTCAGGGAACTAAGATCCCATATGCTGTGCCTCGTGGCCAAAATAATAATAATAATAAATGAAAAAATGAAAATAAAAATATTATGAACCCTTAGGCCTGGGGTTGATCAAGGTCTCCCAATAGATCTTGACATCTTAGCTGGCAAAGCCCATTTTCTCATTGCTAAAATGGGGATAGTGACACCTGCTTCACACACAGGTGTTAAGGGTTGAATGAAAGATCTTTCCCAAACCTTACCTGTAGTAGGTTGAATGATGCCCCCCCCCGCCCCGCCCGCCGCCACACACACACCACCAAAGATATCAGGTCCTAATCCCTGGAACCTGTAAATACTACTCTACGTGGCAAAGATCATGTGCACATATGATTAAGCCAAGGCTCCTGAGGTGTGAAGAAGACCCTGGATTATCTGCGTAGACCTTTGATGCAGTCTTGGACATCCTTGTAAAAGGGAGATATGACACACAGAGGATGTGGAGATTAGAGTGATGCGGCCACAAGCTAAGAAGTGCTGTCAGCCACCAGAAGCTGCAACAGGCAAGGAAGAGATTCTCTCCTAGAGCCTGTGGAAAGAGTGGGCCCCGTCAAAACCTTGATTTTGGCCCAGTGATGTGACTTCGGACTTCCGGCCTCCAGAACCAGGAGAGAATCAATTTCCGTTGTTTTAGCTACCAAGTTGATGATAATTTGTTACAGCGGACACAGGAAACTAACATACTGCCCAAAGGCAGTGAGGGCCAGTGTCACCGCTCCAGACAGGCGCCTGCCTCAGGGCTGCTCTCTGTGCTGGACTTCTTTGCTGGGGAGCCGCTCTTGTAAAAGAGAGGCCAGCAGGAGCCACGAATAGGGCTGTTCCTCTCCTGCTCCATTTGGGGGGCGGGGGGGGCACCCCGGCAAATAAGAAAGTACCTACAGGCAAGCATATGGATGCACGTGCGCACACAACATACAAATACAGGGAAGGAGCAAACAGCTTCTTAAGAGAGCCTGGGCTTCTTTGCCTTGGCTAACCCATCACCTGCTAGGCCTGCCCAGCACACAAACATCTTTGGGTGCCTGCCTTTCCTGCAACTCTTCTTGGGGTGACAGGTTCAGACTTAGAGAAGAAGTGAAAAGATGGGGGCTTTGCATTCCCCATTCCACAGCGTCTGTGCCACGAGGCATCCTGTGGTCTCAGGTTTTTAAGGAAAGACATTTCTAATTGTGCCACTACAGAGAGAAGCAATTTGAAATGTGCATGAAACCCAGCTCAGGCTGGAGGAGTCTCTTTTGAATAAACTGGATAGAAAGAGAAACAGTAGGTCAAAATAAGAATGCTGTGCCCCTCAGGCTGCTGTCCTTTCTTCATCAGCTCCAGGTCACTATATTCAACTGTCTACCGGACATCAACACCTGGGAAAGTCTCACAGGTACCTCATACTCAAGGAATCCAAAGATAAGATTTTCTTTTCCCTCTGTTTTCACAATCTGCTCCTGCTCCTGTTTTCTGTCTTCACTAATGGTTCCACATCCACTTAGTTCATCAGGCTAGAAACATCAAGGTCAGCCTTAATTCCTCCATTGACAACCGCCACTCTCAGCCCATCTAATCAGTTCCCGTGTCCATGCAGTTCTTTCTTGCCAACAGTTTCCAGTCTATGTCTTCCCTCCCCATACTAATTGCTCCTGCACTGGATAAGACTTTAAACCACAGCCTCCTAACCGGCCTCCCTGCCTCCAGTCGCTACATGTCCAGTTCATCTTCTACACCTTTAGCTGTGACTCCTTACTGGCTGACCCCAAATGGAAACAAAAACAAAATGAAACAAAAAACCCTTCCACAGTTCATCTGGCCCTCAAGGTCATTACTAACCTGGCTCATCCCCCTCCATTCTAGCCACCTTCTCCCATCCTTTCCTGTCCACCCCATCAGTGAAGTCCTGGCCCACCTCAGGACACTCCTGGAATGCCCTTCCCACCTCCTCAGCCTGGAAGATTCTTTCTCACCTTTTAGAACCCATCTCAAACATCACCTTCTCTACAAAGACCCATCCAGACATAGCCAGTCACTCAGAGTCCCTTCCTGCAATGGACAGCCTCTGGGTATAGCCTGCATCAACCTTGGATGGGGGTGGTCCTTGCCCTGGGCTCTCTCTGCTCACCTGTGAGTTCCCTCAGGCAGAGGCTGAGCCTCCCTGAGTGCCCCACCCCATACTTACTTACCTGCCCCAGGCCTCTTGTCAACCCAAATTCCACACCGGAATCACTGCTCCACCTAACTTCAACTAAGAACAGAAGGTACAGAAGGTGCAGAGGATGTGTCCTGGTGGAGGGTGACACCTACTGGAGAACCGTGATTCTGCCGCCTAGCCCTACAACTACCACACTGAAGACCCCGCTGAGAGGCTCAGGGCTGGGCCTTCGAGTACTTTGAGGAATGAGATTCCATTAATTCCCAGTAATGAGGTTTAAACTAAACAATAGGGACTTCCCTGGTGGTCCAATGGGTAAGACTCCGCCCTCCCCATGCAGGGAGCCCAGGTTCAATCCCTGGTTGGGGAACTAGATCCCACATGCATGCCGCAACTAAGAGTGCACAAGCCTCAACTAAAGATTCCGCATGCTGCAACTAAGAATTCCACATGCCGCAACTAAAAGATCCCGCATGCCGCAACGAAGATCCTGTGTGCCTCAACTAAGACCAGCGCAGCCTAAATCAATAAATAAATATTTAAAAAACAAAAAACAACTAAACAACAACACTCCCTACAAAATGGCCTTATATAATGTATGTTACTATGCTACCTGCTACCACTAACAGTAAGCATATACAGAGGGCTGCAAAGTTTATAAAATGCCTTTTTGCCCATTATCTCATTCAACTCAGGTAAGGCAGATAGAATAGGTATTATGATTATTACAACACTTATTTTGCACGTGAGGTGTTGTAGAAGAGAGAAAGCCAGAAAAGGCACTGAGATGGGGAGGGGAGGTCCAAAGCTTCTTTAGCTTTGCCTAACGTGTTTTAGCATTTCATAAGGAGAATGTAATGAAATATTTTACCTGCATCATAACGGTGGCTGTTAAATTAAACGGTGGCTGTTATATTTCTTTCTCGAAAATGTAGGCTCCGGAGTGAGACAGACCTCAAGTTGAAATCTGGCTGCATGACTTTCTAGATATGGGTTAAGTTCCTTAACCTCTCTGAATTTTAGTCTTCTTCCCTGAAAAGAAATAAATATTCTACCTCCCAGGACCGATGTTGAGAGTTAAAGCAAACCAGTGCCTGTAAAGCACACAGCACTGTGGGGGGCTGGCCTCAGGCTTGGCTTTAGCACACCCATCTCCCCATTTCCTTGGTGGCTAGTTCCTGAAAAGTTCTAGATATTTTCTTCTTAAAAAGCTGAACTCATAAGAAAAAAGAAACAACAACAAAAAAAGCCAAGGATAGGGCTTCCCTGGTGGCGCAGTGGTTGAGAATCTGCCTGCCAATGCAGGGGACACGGGTTCGAGCCCTGGTCTGGGAAGATCCCACATGCCACGGAGCAACTGGGCCCGTGAGCCACAACTACTGAGCCTGCGCGTCTGGAGCCTGTGCTCCGCAACAAGAGAGGCCGCGATGGTGAGAGGCCCGCGCACCGCGATGAAGAGTGGTCCCCACTTGCCGCAACTAGAGAAAGCCCTCGCACAGAAACGAAGACTCAACACAATCATAAATAAATAAATAAATAAATAAAAGAACGTGAATTTCTAAAAAAAAAAAAAAAAAGCCAAGGATAACAGTAGTCATTCTGATTTAAATGACAGTAAGTTAATAGGTTTGTAGGGAGAAAAAATATAGAACTACAGCCACTATACCCAGCCGAGCCACAGAGGACATTAGCCAGCAGCCACCAGCTGAGTAGCTCCTAATCTTCCCGTGCGGGCACATCTGCAAACAGAGGCTTGGCCAGGGTGACTGCGGTCCCAGCACCGCCTGTGATCCTGGTGGCTCCGTCATGGAGGATTTCCACGGGTCTTTCTTTGGACAGAACTTGGCCTTTTCAACGAGTCACTCTGACTCCAGTGGGAAAAGCCTTCCGCTGCCTCTCTCTGCGGGGACATGATTACCCTTAAAAGTTGAAAAAGAAAAAAACCTCAAGATGCATAAAGAGTCCCCTGACCTAGTACGTATCTCGGGATACCTGAAGGGCAGGGCATCACAAGGCGAGTGGGAAGGGGGGTGCTGCTGGCAGCGGGGGTGGGAGGTGAGGTGGGGGCACTGTGTCAGGCTGTGAATAATAATAGCAACTGATAACGTCTCCTGAGTTCTTACCAGGTGCCAGGCACTATGACAAGTACTTTACAGGCGTTATTTCTTTTAGTCCCCACAACAACCCTGTATACTAAGCGTTACTATTATTATCCTTATTTTACAGATAAGGAAGGAGACCCAGAGAGGTTAAGTGCCTTTCCCAGGGCCCCATGGCTAACAGGCAGGGGAGCCAGGGTTGAACGCAGGCAGTGTATTCCAGAGCCCCAGCTCGTAGCCCCTACTCCGCTCGTAGCCCCTATTGCGGGTTCATGCTGAATCGCACTGGGCAGCATCCTGGGCACCTGGCACTGCCCTACCTGTGGGAAACCTGCCCTCACTGGGGTTGGCAGGAAGTGTGAACTATGTTATTGTTAGTATGTATTTTAATTTACGGGGTTGTTTTTCTTCATTTTAAAACCTTGTTTATTAATTATATATTAATTACACTGAATTCGGCTGCCTTCCCCTCCTTCCCCTAAGTGATTGGCATAAATCCCCAGTGCCAGGTACCGAGCATCAGTGATTCAAATGCAGGGCCTGCTAGCTGCCTCTTGGACTTCAACCCTTATTCCCTCTCCCTTCGCTGTGTGTACTGCTGTATAATAGGCTTATCTGCTGTGGATATGCAAGGATGGGCCCTAAGAAATGACTCCTTAAGCAGTTGAAACATTTCCCCTGAACACACTAAACAGGCCTATATCTTAGAGATACCTGGCATTGTCCCAAATTCTGAAACTGAAGTTAAAATAAATATTGACTATAACACGCCAGGGAGAGAGAAAATGATTGCAGCTTAGGCAGGAAACTAATCAATGAATGAGATATCTGGGCATGACCAAGAAAATCCCTTAACCATAGGGGAATGAGGGGAAGTAAAAGAAAAGCAGAGAATGCAGAAGGGAGACCCCAGAGTTAAGAAAGTACTAGAAAAGAGAGTGAACTGCTAGGTAGGGACTAAAATTCCCACCTCCTTGGTGGTTACAAATGTTACCCCAGCATCTGGAGGTTACAAAGGGAATCAGCCTCCATCCCCACATTATCTTGCCAAAACCTCTCAGCTGGAACCAGTGGGAAGTCTTTCCCATGACCTCTTGGAGCATACCTCTAATTTATATCGAATCCTAGTTATTTGCTTTCAATATGCAAATTTCATTCTATAGGAACCTCTCAGCAATACCCAGGTGCTGGTGACATGGTGACAATAAAATGTGAAGCTGATAACTCTCTTGGGGAGGCCTTCGGCTGGCAGGGGCAGCTGGTGGCAAAAAGGTTCCCCACCTGGACGTTTCTGCCGAGCCCTGGATCTCGGTGGGCATCCGTGTGAAACGACTCAGCTCAATGAGTTGCCACAGCTGCCCCCAGAAGCCTCATCCTTTGTGGTCCTGAAGGGCCAGGTTGTCAGAAGCTTAACTCATCTGATTGGAGTCCCGAGCTCACGCCACAGCCAGGTACCGGGTCTGCAGGAACCCCTGGCTTCCTTGTGGACAGGCCACCAGCCCTCGTCACCTGGACCAGCCTCAGGTGTGTTGATGTTCACAAGAGGCCCAAACAGGAGCATGGGTGGTAATCTCCATAAATCTCCATTTTGGGCACTGAGCAGGCAGTGCCACCAAATTGGCACAAGGGCTCTGGCCTGGCCTCTGAGCAGCCGCTCAATAAAGGTTTAGCTACTGAAGGGCAGTGTTGAGCCTGCATTAAAAGTAATAAACATCTGTGAGTGGCCTGCCCATCACAGGGTCCATGGGAGCAAGGAACTCACCTGCAACGTGCCAGGCACCAGACCAGATGCTCTGCCTACCCTGTCCTGTCTCATCCCCCCAGCTCACAGTTCTACAGATATGGATGATGAGCTACAGAGAGGCCAGTGTCTTCCCAAGGTCCCATAGATGCGACTATGACAGGTCGTCTGCCTGCAAATTCCCTGCTTTCCCTCTGTATTCACAGCCCACTTCCCCAGGGTAAACTCAGGCACTGCTGGGGCTCAGATCACTGTCTGCTGACAGCTTGTCAGCCTTCCAGGAGCGAGGCCATGGAAGCCCCTCCATCAGCTGGGATGTGTCTGCCCCTGCTGGGACCGCTGGAGATGTCACAGCTACCCCTGGGGACCCTCAGCATAAATGAGTAATGAGAAGAGGCCTGAAGTGCCACTTAGAGCTGGGAAAGGTCAAGGGCTCTGCTATCATCAGGCCCCCTCCAGGACCAAGGGAGTTGCGGGCGCATACCCGGGAGCCCAGGGGTGCAGCTCCTGGAAATACCTGCTCCTGGTCAGGGAAAGGGCCTTCCTAGGAGGAAGAGCCAGTGGTCTGGGGTACCCCTCTCACTCTGGCACTAAGTGTGCATGAGCCTGAGTGCCTAAGCCCTGGTTTTATCATCTGCGAACCTCCAGATCTAGAATTCTATTTCCAGTCCTGCTTACCAGTGGCTCCCTTTGGGACTTCAGTTGCTGCAGCTGCTAAAGCATCCGGGAAATGTGCTTCCCTCCAGAGAAATGATACACATAAATGGGCTGGGGTATGAGTGGGCCAGACAGCAGTTTCAAATTGAGAAAACCAGAAGCTCTCAGGCAATTCAAGAGGACTGTGCAGGGCTGCTACCAGGCCCCTGCCAATCCTGGAGCAGCTCGTGCATCTGCACGGACAGGGACTGCCCTACACCCCATTTCAACTGCCAGCGCACTTGAACTTTCCTCCTGTGGGGTCCGGGGAAGGAGCGTGTGGATGGAACTGTGGCGGGAGATGGGCAGCTGGGGAAAATCGGAGCACGTGCAGGAAGACTGGGCGGCAGGGCTGAGCAGGAGGGTAGCGTGACCAAGCATGGCGAGTGAAACAGGCCATGTGCATCTGTGTGGAAGCGGCAGGTCCACGGGGAGGGAGGGGGACTCCCAGCTAGGACACTCAGGCTCATGTGTAGGCAGCAGAAAGACAGACAGGCTGCTGTGTACCAAGAGCCAGACACAGACTCAAGAGGTAAAGCGGGGCTAGTGACCCTCGGCTTTCGGAGCTGGGCTGAGGCTGGCTGGAGCCCCTGGTGAAGGTGGAGGGGAGTCGGGCCATAGAGGGTGGGCTGAGTGATGGCTCCTGCTGCCCCTCCAGCCTGTAGGTTCTCTCTTGCCCCGCTGTGTTTGAGGCCAGCCGCTGGGAGTGCTACCTGGGAGGCTCCAGGGAGGAGACAGGCTGGAGGCTGCAGGTGGTCAAGGGCAGCAGTGGGGAGCCAGGAAGACAGGGCTCCAAGAAGGGAACAATCGGGAAAGGGGAACGGCTGCAGGGTGAAGGCGGGGCAGAGGAAGATCTGACCCTGGGGGCTGGGGGCAAGTGGTCCTGTAAAGAGGAATCAGGAGGAATTAGGACAAGGGCCCTGCTTTCCGGGGCATTGCGGGGAGGAACGTGGTCTTCACTGCATTAAGTCCGCCCTGCTGGCTGGCCATGTTCCCAGGGAGGGCCTCTGGCCACGCTGCAGTTTGAGTAGGTGGGGCTCAGAGACGCAGATCCAGGAGTCTCCCGGGAGTCAAGGGAGCCAGGAGGGCCATGTGGGAGGCTCGCTTGGTCCTCAGGACAAGAGAACCCAACTCAGGCCAGGCCCAGGTGAAGGCAGTAAAGCTCTCAGAGGATGGGTCATTTGCTGGCTGTGGGCTAAGGGGAACCTTTGTTTCTAAGCCCCTTGGGGGACTTCCCTGGTGGTCCAGTGGTTAAGACTCTGCACTTCCACTGCAGGGGGCACGGGTTTGATCCCTGGGGAACTAAGATCCCTCATGCCAAGTGCACTGTGGCCAAAAAATTAAAAAAAAAAAAAAAAAGAGCCCTTTGGGACCTTAAGTACAACTTTCAAACTGATCTTTTCCCTTCGGTATTTATAGGGGACTCTTTGTAATGAAGTCATAGCAAAGGACTTTTCGAATGCTTCTAGTCCCTAGAGTGTGGCCTAAATTGTCATCATCATCGTCATCATCATCATCATCAACGGCACAGCAGCCCTCAACATTATTTACCCAGCCCGTTACGTAGGACATGATGCTTGGTGTGGCAGTGCCCACCTCTGAATTTGAGAAATCAGAAGCTGAGAAGCAAGGCGGAGGGTGGAGGAAAACAGGTTATTGCCAGCGGTGGCTCACCACCCCCGCTGCACGCTGCCATCACCTGGGAAGGTGGGGCCCCACCCCAGGGATGCTGATATAACTGGCCTGGGGACAGTGCCTGGGCACTGGCATTTTCAAGCTCCCCCAGGATGTGCTGATGTGCACCTGAGACCGGGAACAACTGAACCACCAACCAACCACATAGCTGGGGCACAGGAAGCCCCGCCCCAGTCCTGGCTGAAGCCGAGGGATGCAGGAGACTAGGAGGTGTGGCACTTCCCTTAGCACTTCTACACTGGGAATTTCTGAGCTTCCACCTGGAATTTTCCATCCCTTGGCCAAGGTTCAGCATAAGCGGGGACCTCTGAACCCTTTGCCCCTGGTAGGTTTCTTTTCCCTCCTTACATTGCCATTCCATTCCCCCCCCACCCCTGCCATATTACACACCAGTGTCCCTTTCTACATATTTGACATCACAGGCGAAAGAGACTCCAAGCACGGCTGAGCTGTACAAAAATGCCTGGCATACCCCCAGAACCAATCCATTCTGCAAGACTTCCGCCGAGGAAGAAACGTAGCCCACTCTCAGGATGCCGCTTTTAGCTGGCGGGTTGTGGGCAGCAAAGATCTGCTGGATTTCTAAATCCTCTCCAGGTGGCCTGTGGGTGGCTGGTGGGGGTAAGGGGCCTGTTAGAAGCACAGAGACAGATGCGAGCCACTCAGCCAAGGCCCTGAGTCAGCAGACGGCCTGGAAACCTCGATGCGGGGGCCCAGGCTGCCAGAAAGCACTCCACTCCTGCCCTCCAGGCTCCTCCCTGGAGGCAGGAATTTGGGGCTCCCTCAAATGGCCCAGCCCAGAAGCTACCAGCCTCTTACTTGGAGGGGTTTTTCCACTGCTCCTCCATGGGGAGGACAAGTCCAGGGATCTGTCTCGCCCAGTTATCTGATGAACAAGGACCTGTCCCGGGAGCATGGACCAGGGCAGGAAGGCAGCAACTCGGAGACGTCTGTAGTGACCAAGCACTGGCATTTTTGTGTTGGAGAGGGCAGCCGCCAGGCTAATTCCGTGTTATTACAGCCTTACAGGAAGCCAGCCTGGCCCAGCTGTCAGCCAGCAGCAGTTTATGGGCCTTGGGGGCAGAAGGAGGGAGGGAGAGGAGAGAAAGGAAAACAGCCCTCTCCCCACCCCAACCCACCCCGCCCAAAAAATTGATCCGGAGTTATTTTTAGGTGCTTATTCATCCCACACATTCCTTTTCAAGAGCCAGGACATGGGCTCTGTACAAAAGCCATTTAGCAGAAGGCAGTTGCTCACACAGGCAGATGGGGCAGGGGACACCTGTGAGCACAGGGCCTGCGGGAGAAGGAGGGAAAGTGAGAGGGTCTTCGAGGACCCCCTCACAGTAAAAACATCCCAGGATTCTGAAGGCAGAGTCAGAAGTCTGGATGAATAAAGGTTTTTAAATCCAAATTCCCAGGTTCAAGTCCAACCTCCAGCTTTCTCTTGCCATATGGCCTTGGGCAGCTTACTGGGAAAGTCAGATAAGACCCTGGGCTGCAACCCTGGCCACATGTGGCCTTGGGCAAGTCACTCAACCTCTCTGTGCCTCAATTTCCCCATTGATGAAAGGAGGCTAGTTAATGTAGGTAAAACACAGAGAATTGCCTGGTATATCCAATGTTATGTAAGAGTTAGCTGTCATTTCTATTACAGCACCACACATATGTTAATTATCGCTGTCAGTAATAATAATCATTGAAATAGTACATTGGAGCAGGATGGAGTATGAAGCCACAGAAGGTCTGAGGTGGAAGAGGTAAAGTTGCAGCAAGCTGTAGTCATGACCCAACGCCTGCCAAGGATGGAAAGAGGCTTTGCTCTGTTTAGGTGTGAATGCTGAGACTTAGCTTCTCTTCTTGTATGTAGGGTAGTACCCACTCTTGGAGGGCAAATGGATGCACATAGCACGGCCACAGGGGGCTGCTTGGTAATGCTAGTTGACTCTGAAATCACCTAGCCTGCTGTGATGGCTAATTTTGTGTCAACTTGACTGGGTCACAGGGTGCCCAGATATTTGGCTAAACGTTATTTCTGGGTGTGTCTGTGAAGGTGTTTCAGGAAGAGATTAACATTTGAATCAGGAAACTGAGTACAGAAGATGGCCCTTCCCAAAGTGCGTGGGCATCATCCAAGGTTGAAGGCTTGAATAGACCAAAAAGGCAGAAGAAGGGAGATTTCAGTTCTTTTTCTGCCTGATCGCATGAGCTGGGATATCAGTTAGGCCTGGAACTTACACCACTGGCTCCCCTGGTTCTCAGGCCTTTGGACTTAGACTGAATTACACCACTGGCTTTCCTGGGGTGTTTAGCTTGCAGATGGTAGCGTGAGCCAATTTCCTATAATCAATCAATCAATCAGTGTGTGTGTGTGTGTGTGTGTGTGTGTGTGTGTGTTGTTTCTCTGGCTGCCCACTCAATCAGACCCACATCTGGCCTCTCTCTGCCAGCTGTCACCCTTATTTGCACGGGCCACCCTCCACCTGCCCCCTCCCCAACACCCACCTGCCTCACTTGTGGCTCCTTCTGCCCTCAACACCCCTTACATGTTAACCCAGCTTTTACTAACCTCTCCCTTCTAGTTCCATTCAGTAAACCTTTATTGAGTGTCTACTATATGCAAGGCACTGGGCTAAGTGCCATGACTACTGAGACAAATAAAGCCAGGGTCTCAGCCCGCAGATCATTTCAAGCCCATGTGAGGGTTACCTGCACAAGAAGACAGTGCAGGTGGCCAGGGAGCACCAAGCAGAGGCTGGAGGCAGGTGGGGGAAGGGGCAGAAGGCCAGGGACATCTTCCTACAGGAATGTGATATGCAGTGCATGGGATGTGTGCTCAGTGGCCATGAGCTCTTGGGCCACCTCCAAGGGCTCCTGAGGGGCAGGGCTCAGTGAACAAACCAGATAAGCAAACCTCTGTCTCCCATGGGGCCAAACAGGGCCAAAGTGTCACCAGCAACATTCCTAGGCAGACCTAGTGTTGCAGAGAGCCTGGTGACAGTCGCCCTGATTCCCACCCCTAAACTCCTGCAAGAAGAGGCTTGGAGGCTCTCACATTTTTCCTGTGGGTGGCAGTCAGGGGAGTATCTGGAATCTTTTCTCTCCCTTTGCTTCACACAGAAACCCCCAAAAGTTCCCCTCCCTCATGGCATTTCAAGCTGCTTGATTTGCCAAGTACCTGGCCTATTCTTTGTTTTACATTTTCAAATCCATTTTTCTCCTTAAAGCTGGAGACACCTCCTTAAAATACAAGCTCTCCACTGGCATTTCTTGCTGTGTTTTTAAAAAGTCTAGAGTTGGTACCAAAAGCATTGGGAAGGCAGTTAGGACTCTTGGGGTTTGTTCTTGGATCTTGTTCTTGAGCAGATTGATGAGGCCAGGGCCTTTTTGTCTCTCTTGCTCATGGCTGAAGCCCAGCCTCCAGAACACTGCCTGGCACAGAGCAGGCACTCAGTAGATAGTGGTTGGATGTAGGAATGAATGCATGCAAGAAATCAGTTCACCGATGTGCCAGGCTCTATTCTGAGTGTGGGGTACACACGGGACTCTGCGATCCCTCCCGCTAGTGAGTGCCTTTGACGTCAGCAAAGGGCTTTCATACCCAGATCTCATGTCTCAACATCCTGTACAGCAGGAGTGCAGTTGCCTTTCACAGATGAGCTAAACAAGACACACAGAAACTAAGGGCTCATGTAAGAAACAGAACTCAGGTCTCTTGTTGGATGCATGCGCCAATAGTATGGCTGCAGGCTCGTTCCATTGCTTCTTGCTGTCCCGTTATACAGTCAGGGAAAATCTTGCTCTTCCAGTGGTCTGGAGTTCATCTGTCCATCCACCCACCCACCCAGGCCGGCCTTTACTTGGTACCACCATGTGCCGAGTTCTGTGCTTGGCTCCAGGGGTGGGGGGAAATGTGGGCAGGTGAATGTAAAAATGGAGTAAGAACAGGACTCAGGGACTGATCTTTCTACTAACAGTGAAGGAAATGACATCTCCTCTGTGGCCACCAAGGAAAAGAGTTAAACACAGAATTACCATAGGACCCAAGCAGTTCCACTCCTGGGTATACACCCAAGAGCATTAAAAACAGGGACTCAGGTAAGTGTACGCCAGTGTTCAGAGCAGCATTATTCACAATAGCCGAAAGGTGGAACAACCCAAGTTGCCCGCCAACAGATGAATGGATGTATAAAATGGAGTATATCCATACAATGGAATATTCTTCAGCTATAAAAAGAAATGAAGTTCTGATATATGATACAACGTGGATGAACCTTGCAAACTTATTCTAAGTGAAATAAGCCAGACACAGAAGCCAGACACGTTTTCACTTATGTGAAATCTAGAATTTGGAAATTCACAGACACAGAAAGTAGGGTAGATGTTACAGGGCACAGGGTTGGAGGGGAAAAGGGAGCTATTGTGTAATGGGTAGAGAGTTTCTGTTTGGACTGATGAAAAATTCTGGAAATAGTGATGATTGTTGTACAACATTATGAATGTGATTAATGCCACCAAACTGTATACTTAAAACTGGTTAAAATGAAAAATTTTATGATTTTATATATATATTTATATATAACCACAATTTTTTTTTTAAAGGACAAACACACTCAAAACATGATTGCAGTAGTACAGGAGCAAACATATGGGTCAGTGAAATAGAACAGCAAGTCTAAAAACAAAGCGGACTATTCACGTGGTACCAATACAATGGAAAAAGTCCCCCTCCCCGGGGCGGGGTGTGTGGAGCCAAATGTAAAAAGCAAAACTACAGACTTTGAATAAAAATACAGAAAAATCTGTTTATACCTTTAGCAATGAGAAGACCTTCTTATGCAAGACATGAAATGATGACACCAAAAAAGAAAACATTTTTCCTGTGGTAGTACAGTCTTTGATCTGGACAATCTGGCAGGATCTAATAAAATTTCAAGTACATATAAATATATATATCATGTAACCCCTGGGCATCTGTCCTAGAAAAATGCTCCCATGAGCCGTGTTCAAGGGCATTCCCTGAAAACATTGTTCCCAGGGAAAAAGCAAAAACAACTTAAATGTTTCCACAAGAGCAGAAAGTTCAAACAAACTAGGGCACGTTAATTCTAAGGAATACTATGCAGTAACCAAAAGGAACTAGGTTGATCTAAAAATGCTAACAGAAAAAAAATCTCAAAAGAAAAAGAAAGAAAGAGAAAGATACCCTGGACCACTCCAGATGGGTCTGCTTGGTGGCTTACCAGCTTCGTCCTCATTTTCAGAGAATTTTGCAGGTGGAATACACATCTGTCCAGCTCCACGATGACACCGTGTGATGCTATTTGAAGAGTTGTCAGACTTGTGATAAGACCTTGGAACGTCCTACCCTAGCAGCTGAACTCTGAGGGAGGGAAAGTAAGGAAGGGGGCACCTGGATTGGGTACTGGTATTCACGCATGTAGTGGGGGCCAAGGGAGGGAGGAACGCAGAGAAAAAACTATAAAAACAGCCAGAAAGCAAACTAAGGCAAGCCGGTGTGAAGGCCAAAAGGGCCATACCAAGTGCAGTAATATTCTAACCACTGGCCCGTCATTTATGGGTGGAGACACATCCTGTGATATCAGCATGTCCTCAGATGATGCTTTAGGTCATTTTGTCTCCTCCTACTTCTGGCCACTTCCAGGGCTGAAACTGTAGATCATTCATGGAGGATCCTGGGTTATGGTAAACGAGGGCAGTCTCGCAGATGGCTTTCCCTCGAAGCCTGCAAAAATGCTTGGCTTTGGTCTCACTGGGTGTCCTAGCGTCCCCCACGCTGGTGCCCAGCCCACTCCATTTTTCCCAGCTCCTTTCATCTCAGGAAGGGGAGGGGACTCACACTTCTTGAGCATCCAATATCACATTTCATCCTCACGATGACTGTAATTAGAAAGGTAAGCAATGTGCCCGAGGTCACACAATGAACAAGGATCAAGGCCAGGATCAGCATCAGAATCTGGGTCTGTTTACTTCTAAGACTCATGCCCTTCCCGTTAGCTGACGCTCCTGAGGAACACTGAGTACCCGCTGTGTGCAAGCGTCTCTGTTACATGTTCCAGAGTTAAAATAAGTCAAGTCCTGATCTCCAGACAACCTAAGTGAACTCATGGAGAGTATGAGCTACAGTACGTGGTAAAATGACTACAATGCCATATTTGACTGGTAAGAGAAGTATGACCAGAATGTTACAAAGGTCATGAGCAGGGGGGTAAGACACAACAGGTAGAGAAAGACCACGAGGCAAAGAAAGTTTGGGGCACGTCCAGAAAATAGCAAAACAGACATGTGGCTTGCTGGTCTTCTTCCAACCCTTTTTGCTGTACCCTAAGGAATCCCTCATGCCATTCTGCCCAAACCTCCCCCCCAATAAAAAGCCAACAAAAACCCAGCAGTACCACCAAACCAACTCAAAGAACTCCCCCTATCCTCAAAGTCTTCTCAGCACCTCTCTTCATCTCCTTGTTTATTACTATAGATAATGGAGAAAGTGTCAAGAAGAGAAAAGCCCGAGGACAGAGCATTGGGGAAAGTCTCCATCTAGGATGCGAGGAGCGGCCACTGCAGGAGCCCAAGAAAGTGCAGACAACGCGGTAGGAGAAGATGAGGACCGGGGGCTGCCCTAGAAAGAGGAGTTGGCCAAATCCTTCAGGGAGATCCCTGAGGATGGGAACCAGGGGGAGAGGGGAAGGCAAGGCACTAAATTAAAGATGCTGGGAATTCCGTGGTGGTCCAGTGGTTAGGACTCCACGCTTTCACTGCTGAGGACTGGGGTTCAATCCCTGGTCGGGGAACTAAGATCCTGCAAGCCGTGTGGCATGGCCAAAAAAAGAGAGAGACGCTGGCTAGGTCTCTGATGCCATCTGGGGAGCAGCCGCAGCAGAGGAATTCAGGCCTAAGTCAGACTGTGAGATGTTGAACATCTGGGGAGAGGGGAAAGGGGGAGGCAGGGAAGTGGCCTTCTCTTTGGAAAAGGCTAGTGGTGAAGGGCAGAGAATCCCAGGAAGTTCCTAAGGGGATGGAAAATTCCTGAGAAGGCAGTAGGGTGTGTAAGGAAGGGGAAGATCTGTACCTGCTCGTGGGCATAATGGAAGGAATGGGCAAGAAGTGCAACAGAAGAGAGATGGACGACCGAGCAAGGAGGAGGCGAGCTCAAGGGAACCAGGGAGTCAGTGAAGCATGGTCGGGGAGAGGTGGGGAGGGCAGGGTGTATCTGACGACGTCATGGTGGAAAAAAATCAGAAATGGGGAAGCAGTTTGCATTGGAGGGTCTCCATCTTTCCCATAAGGCTAAGTTAGCTTCTGGAAGGAAGGAAGAACCAAGAGAACGTGGTGTCCTGGAATCAAAGGTGGGAAAAGGGTTTTCGGATAGTAAGCAAGGGGATGGTGAGGAGGGGGAGGCGGTGAGGATCTCTTCTTTTGAGAGTGTGAAAGGAAAGGATGGGGAGGGGGGCACCCTGAGGAAGAGGCAGGGTGGGAAAGTGGGTTTTAAAGGTTGGGGGACACATGGGCATGTTTACAGGCTGAAAGGACGGATGGGAGGGAAAATTACTGAAGAATGAGAGAATGGGGACAATGACAGAGCAACGTCTCCGGGACACCAGCTGGGCAGGCCAGCGTCCCAGCAGCGTCCTGCAGCCTCGCCACACTGGCGACCCACGTCGAGGCTGCTTCCCCAGTGAAAATCCCCACCTCTTATCACATGAACTGCTGCAAAGCCATGGTGGTCCAACCCAAAATGCGCACGCTTGTTACTTTTGGATGTAACTACAGGAATTTACACTTATCCTAATGACATTTCATAAATTGTCTTTATGACCATCTGTTCCAGTACAATGACCAAGAAAACATTAAACTCGGTCTGTGGTTTGCCAAGTCCCTTTTCAGTTCAGCTGTAGCACTGGGTATGTGCCAGGCCATGTGAAAAGCAAGACACTATCCTTGCTCTCAAGATGCATATAGTGTAGTGTGGGGACAAACACAAAGACAGACCATTTTAATACAGTTTCAATATCGTGACAGATGCTATGAAGGAAGGAAGTGGGACGGTTCCCATTGCCCTAGAATTGGCTGCTGGGACCCAAAGCTGAGGTTCAAGCGGTGATATGAGCTCTATATGCTAGAGTCAGCTCCCAGCCAGCCTCCTAAGAGGCATCCAGACCAGCAGGCTGCTCAACAAACCACTTAGGAATGTGCAGGATGCTAGGATTACCTGGAGGAGGGGGGTCACGTCCCCAGCCTGGGGCTCAGGGCCGAAGATGGCTGAGCCGCCGGGTGAAGTAGGGCAGTAAGCGTGTTCTTGGAAGGAGTGGGGTAGGTGTGTGGCACGTTGGTGTCACTAAGACATAAAGTCCAAGGCAGGTGAATCTGGGGAGCTGGGCAGTTAGAGGTAATGGAGGAGAGGGCTTTGCAATGGCAAGCTATCAAGGTCTGGGACTCGAATGGCATGGGAGGCTTTTTTCCAAATTATAGGCGCTCCCTCACCGACAAGGGGATTCCTTCCACACCGCTCTGACCCCCAGGCTACAGCAGATGAGACTGACCTATGGCAGGGGACGAGAGTAGGCCCGGGTTTTAGATGCTCCGCTGGCACCTGTGTGGGGGACAGCATCAAGGATGGCCAGGTTGATGGTGGTCCAGTGGTTAGGACTCCACGCTTTCTCTGCCGAGGGCCTGGGTTCAATCCCTGGTCAGGGAACTAGGATCCCACAAGCCACGAGGCGCAGCCAAAAAAACAAGGATGGCCAGGTTGAAAGAGACCAGTGAGGGAGCTACTGCAACGGTCCAGGCGTGAAACGATAAGGCCTGTCCCGGAGCAGGGGAGGGAGACAAGCGAGCGGAGGGCAGAGACAAGACATATCTAGAAGGTCAAACCCAGTGGGCCAGGGTAATACACAGGCTGGGAGCAGCAGGGAGGGCAGGCTGACGTGGGCAGTTAACAGAGCCACGGTCCTACTAGAGCAAGATGGGATGGGATTCCAGCACAGAGGTGGCGTTAGCTTCAGACAGGAGGGGAGACACCTTCTGTTTTAACAGGTGAGAGGTGGAATGGATGGGTTTGAGTTCAAATACATTTTGAGGTCTGGTGGTGGAAGCAGAGAACATTTGCACCTGATGACTTTGGTTTTCTGTGTAAAGTACAAGCCGAGCAAACGAGAGAGTCACGGAGCAGTGTTAGAGCCCCAGTTGAAGGTAGAGGCTGTTTTGTCTTTTGACTTTGCTTATGGTATGTTTTCCTATACTGAAGCTTCTAATTTTTACGTAGCCAAATCAATCAACTTCTCCTTTATAGCTTCTAGGTTTCATGGCATGCCTTGAAAAAGCCTTCCCCCATATGGCAATTTAAAACAAACAAAACGAAATAAACAAACAAAACAAAAGCAAGGCAGTGCCCTATGTGCTGATATAAATGACATCCAAGATGTATATTGTTAAGTGAAATAGCAAGTCCACGTTGACGATAAGCTTGCAGACGCACAGACTGTCTCAGGGAGATCGTCCAGAGACTGTAAGGGAGCTGCCTCTGGGGAGTCAACTGGTTGGAGTGGATGTTACGGAGGTCACAGGGCGGGGGGTGCGCAACAGATCAGAGGGTATGAGCAAGATGAACTGACAGCAAGGACGCTGCTGGCCAAGGGCAAGGGGAGAGGATGTGTTTCAGACACAGAGCAGTTCCTGAACCCAGGAACAGAGATCACCTGGTCTGAGAGGAGAGTGCACAGGATAGACCATATTTTGCACTAAGGTTTGTAATAGCTAATATTGTTCTAAGGTACAAAAAGGCTAAGCAGCATTGACAAGGGCGCACAGCTAACAGGCCCATTACATTCTGGCTTCAGGGCCTAATTAACCTTCACCACAAGGCCATGCCACGTCTCACAACATCATACTATGTGAAAAAGCAAGACACAACACTGTTTATAGTATGAGTACAATTTTGTAAAAAAAAGTATCAATATATATGTATGTGTATATATATGTGTGTATGTATATATATATGTGTACATATTTATAGGCAGTATATTTATTTATAGGCAGATACTGGAAAGAAATACACTAAATTGTTAACAGTAGTTATCTGCGTGGGATTAAAAACAAGTTTTTCTAGATTTTCTACAGTTAGCATTAATATTATTAACAGAAAAGAAATGTTATCGGAAATAATCACTGGAGTGGGCAAGCATTAAAGACATTTTACAAAAATAGGCTTTCTGGAAAAAGATACCTTGGCAACATACCCTGAGAATTTGAATAGGCAAAAAAAGAAGTACTCTGCTTGATTCATGGGGTAATAGTGGAAAGAACGTGAGATTTAGAAGACCTGGATTCAGACGACTTAGAAAAGTGTTAACTCCCTAAGCCTCCATTTCCTTATGTAAAATAAGTGTGAAAATAATAAAACTTGCTTTACGTGGTTGTTGTAGAGACAAAGAGTAGCCCTGCTCGCCACAACTAGAGAAGGCCCGCACGCAGCAATGAAGACCCAACACAGCCAAAAATAAAAAAAATTAAAAAAAAAAATTAAACTGTGATTGTAAAAATACAAGGCCTATTCTTGACTAATCAGTCACTTTGATTTCATAAAATGGACATTAAAATCAGGCTATGGGTTGTATTATTGAGCCATAATTATAGAATATCTCAAGTTTCCTCTTATTCTTTTTTTAAACATTTTTAAAAATTGAAGTATAGTTAATTTATAATGTTGTGTTAGCTTCAGGTGTACAGCAAAGTGATTCAGATTCTTTTTCAGATTCTTTTCCATTATAGGTTATTACAAGACATTAAATATAGTTCCATATGCTATACAGTAGGTCCTTCTTTCTCTATTTTATACATAGTACTGTGTATATGTTAATCCCAAACTCATAATTTATCTCCCCCCTACCCCCATCCCCTCTGGTAACCATAAGTTTGTTCTCTATATCTGTGAGTCTGTTTCTGTTTTGTAAATAAGTTCATTTTTATCAATTTTTTAGATTCCACATATAAGTGATATCATATGATATTTGCCTTTCTCTGCCTGACTTACTTCACTTAATATGATCATCTCTAGGTATCCCCCTGTTGAAGTTTCCTCTTATTCTAGCTCAAAAATCATTGTTAGGTCCAAGAGGACTGCTTCCTTGACATGCAGCCCTGTATACCCAGTCTCAGGGCTCCCGATCTTCCTGGAAGCCAAGGCCATGTTCTCTGCTTGCCCACAGCTATTTCAAGCTTCCAGGCATCCTCTGCCCACAATGGCTCATAACCCTTTCTGTACCAAACCAAAAGACAGATTCAATTTTCTAGAATGCCTACCCCTGTGTCTACATCCCTTCTTCCCTCTTACTTTGGTGTTGGGAGTTGTCCCTCTTCCTGCTGAAGCCAGCATCTCCAAAGGATTCCTGTCCTGAGCTTTCCTATCTTTTAAAGCCATCATGCCCTTGGCCTTAGAGTGCCATCAGCTCACCACTAGACTAGACTACAACAACCTTCCAGTTCCCACTCTCAGTTGCCTATGGTCCATCCCTATATGCAGCCAGAATAATCTTTTTTTAAAAGTTGAGATATAATTCAGATACCATAAAATTCACCATTTTATATTCCCAAAGTATGAGGATTCCAATTTCCTTGATGGGAATGCTAGGCCAGAAGGATGATGGCATTAAAACATCTACATTTCCTTCTAAGAATTTTATAGGCTTAGCTCTGACATTTAGGTCTTTGATCCATTTGGAGTTCATTTTTGTATAAAGCATGAAGTAGGGGTCCAACCTCATCTTCTGCATATGGATATCCAGTTGTCCCAGCACTGTCTGTTGAAAAGACTATTCTTTCCCCATTGAATGGTCTTGGTACCCTTGTTGAAAATAAACTGACCATAGACATATGGGTTTCTTTCTGGACACTCAAAACTATTCCACTGATCTGTATTTCTGTTCTTATGCCAGTACCACACTACTTTGATTACTATAGCTTTGTAGTAAGTTTTGAAATTGGGGAGTATGAGCCCACCAACTTTGTTTTTCTTTTTCAAGATTGTTTTGGCTACTGGGGGTCCTTTGAGTTTCCATATGAATTTCTGTATCAGCTTGTCTATTTCTACAAAAAGGCACTGAAATTTTGATAAGGATTGCATTGAATCTGTAGATCAGTTAAGGGAGTACTGCCTTGTTAACAATATTAAGTCTTCTGACCCACGATCATGGGATGTCTTTTCTTTATTTAAGTCTTCTTTAATTTCTTTCAACAATGTTTCATAGTTTTTAGTGTAGAAGTCTTGCACATCTTTCGTTAAATGTATTCCTATTTTATTCTTTTTGATGCTATTATAAAAGGAATTATATCCTTTATTTCATTTTTGGATTTTTCGTAACTAGTGTATAGAAATCCAACTGATTTTTAAAATATTGATCTTGTATCCTGTAACCTTGTTTGATTCATTTATTAATCTAATAGTTTTCTTCCTTTTTTGGTTGTTGTCGTTGCTGGACTCTTTAGAGTTTTCTATACATGTAAGATTATGTCATCAACCAATAGAGATAGTTTCACTTCTTCTTTGCCAACCTGGATGCTTTTTATTTCTTTTTCTTGCCTAACTGCCTTCATTACGACCTCCAGTACAATCTTGAACAGAAGTGTAGAAACAGACATCCTTGCTTTATTCCTCATCTTAGGGGGAAAACCTTCAGTCTTTCACTATTAAGTATGATGTTAGTTGTGGGGTTTTTTTTTTTTTTAATATTAATTAATTTATTTATTTAGGCTGTGTTGGGTCTTCGTTTCTGTGCGAGGGCTTTCTCTAGTTGCGGCAAGTGGGGGCCACTCTTCATCACGGTGCGCGGGCCTCTCACTATCGCGGCCTCTCTTGTTGCGGAGCACAGGCTCCAGACGCGCAGGCTCAGTAGGTGTGGCTCACGGGCCTAATTGCTCCACGGCATGTGGGATCTTCCCAAACCAGGGCTCGAACCCGTGTCCCCTGCATTGGCAGGCAGATTCTCAACCACTGCGCCACCAGGGAAGCCCAGTTGTGGGGTTTTTGTAGATGCTTTTTCTCAGGCTGAAGAATACCTTAATTTCTCCTTCATTTTTGAAGAATAGTTTTACCAAATATAGAATTTTTGATTGGCAGTTCTTTTTCTCCTTTCATCACTTTGACTATGTCATCCCACTGCCTTCTGGCCTCTGTGTTTTGTCTTGTTTTTTAATGAGAAATCAGCTGTTAATCTTATTGAGGATCCCTGTACATGATGAGTCACCTTCCTCTTGCTGCTTTCTCTCTTTGTCTTCGGCTTTTGATAGTGTGATTATGATGCATGTAGGTGGGGATCTCTTTAAATTTACCCTACTTGGAGTTCGTTGAGTGTCTTAGATGTGTAGATGAATGTTTTTTCATCAAATTTTGCATGTTTTCAGCTATTATCTTTTCAAATAGTCTATCTGCCCAGCCCCCCTTCTCTTTATGGGATTTCCATTATGCATATGTCAGGTCACTTAATGGTGTCCCATAGTCTGTCCCACAAGTTCATTTATCTTCATTCTTTTTCTTTCTGTTCTTCAGACTGGATAATCTCAATTGACCTATCTTCAAGTTCACTGATTCTTTCTTCTGCCTCCTCAAATCTGCTGTTGAGCCCCTCCAGTGAATATTTTTGTTTGAATAATTATACTTTTCAATTCCTTAATTTTCTCTTTGGTTCCTTTTTATAATTTCTGTCTGTTGATTGTCTCTATGTGAGACTCCATTTTCATACTTTACTTTCATTGTTTACATATGGTTTCCTTTAGTTCTTTGAACAGATTTAAAATAGCTGATTTAAAGTATTTGTCTTGTAATTCCAGCTTCTGGGCTTCCGCAGGATCAGTTTCAATTAATTGCTTTTTTTCCCTCCTGTGTGTGGATCATATTTCCTTATTGTTTCTTTGCATGTTTCATAATTTTTGTTGAAAGCTGGACATTTCAAATAATATAACGTGACAACTCTGAAATCAGATTCTGCCCCCTCCACAGGGTTTGTTGTTGCTTCTTATTGTAGTTGTTGTTTGTTTAGTGACTTCCCTTAAGTAATTCTGCAAAGTCTGTATTCTGTGTCAGGTGTACCTACTGAAGTCTTTGCTCAGTTAACTTGAGTGGTCAGCTAATGATGAGGCAGATATTTCCTTAACCTCCTGGAAACAATAAATTGCCCACTCTTCACTGAGGGGTTCTGTATGTGTGTTGGGACATACCTTTAACACTCAGCCAGGCAGTTTATAACTCTGCCTCAACTTTCATGTCCTGCTTGCACAGAGCTTCAAGGGGATTCAGAGGTGACAGATTATTGTCTTCCCAAGCACATGGCCATCACATGCACATAGATTCCAGGAATATGTCAGAGCTTTTTAAAGCCCCCTATGGACACTTCATTCCTCAGCCTTTCCTTTTTAGTTTTATGTTAGTCTATTGTTTACGCCAACTGTTTTCCATTGCCTCAGGCAGCTGTGATGTCAAAATCCTTGACAAATGTTCCCAGGAAAGGCTTTTAGCATTGGGACAGTTCAAGTAAGGTCAAAAAAGGACAAGCCTTCCAAGTGAGGTCTTCAAGGGAAGCACTAGCAGGTCAAATAATGACTATTCTACATGATCTGGCTGCTGCCTAACTTTCAACTTCATCTCCTATCCTTCTCTGCCTCATTCACTCTGTTCTAGATACTCAGGCATTCTTGCAGTTTCTTGAACAAGCTTGTTCCTGCTTCAGGACCTTTGCACATACTGTTTCTGCTGCCTGCAAAACTCTTTCCCGGGCTCTCTGCTTGGCTGGTTCCATCACTTCATTATGGTCTGTGGTTAAGTGGTACTTCATCAAGGAGGTTTTCCAACTACCCTCTCTAGTATAACCTCCTTCTTACCCAACCCCCACCTCCAACACTCACTATTCTCTTTCTCTCTTTTTTTTTTTTTTCAAATAGTACTTTTCACAATCAGGCATCATATCACATATGCACTTGCTATTGTCTGATTTTCCTGTTGGAACCTCAGTTCTATGAGGACGAACTCTGTCTAACTTACATTGTATCCCCAGTTCCTAGAACTGTGCCTGGATCCACTAATAAACAAATATTTGCCTAAAAATAAAGTCACTTCCTAGGATGGATTTGTATTATGTCAGATTAGCAAAACTGAACTACACTTTCCTTGTATAGTTCCAAATTAGTATGAGACTTTGCCCAAGGTTTGGAAGGCAGCCATGAAGGAGCGACCATGCTCCTTTATGCTCAGAAGTTGGGGCAGGGCACCAGGCATGGCTGCAGCTCATGCACATTGCCAGGGTCATCTGGCTGCCCTGGAGCAGCAGCTGGGCCTGCAGCTCCTCCAGCCCTAGCTTCTCTAACTCCTGGGCCAGGTGCATGTTTAGCTCTGTGACAAACACCAGTACCCCACATGACACCCTCATTATCCGAGTTGGAGGAATGGAGTCAATGAGAAATTGACAAGGGTTCCAGGCTATCTTTGTGGGTTCCAGCTCAGCCTATAAGGTTCCAGCTTTTTCTTGCTTTCTCCACTTCACATCCCTCTTCCCTTCCCAACCGGCCTATGGCCTTCAAGGTCCCTGTGGCCTTCAAGGTCCAGCACCAGACACAGAGACAACAACTTCTCAATGACAGGGTAATGGGTTCCCACAGCTGCACAAGGTCAAATCTTTATGATAGATCTCTTATTACATGTATCTCTAATCTGCTTCTCTGATTGAACCTACCTGATACGTCTCCTCTGTCCTATAACTTCAACCATTCTCTATTAATTTATCCCTATCTGTTTTTTTAAAAAGTTCCCCAATTAAAAAAATTAATTCCCTCCTTGAACAACCCCTCCTCCCTTTCCTAGTCAAACTTCTTGAAAGACCTGCATTCATTTACTGTCTTCATTTAAAGAACTCCTCTTGCTCTTGCTAGGTCAACAATAAGTTCCATCTGCAAAATCCAAAGGATACTTTTTTTTAGTTCCATCTAACTAGAGCTTGTCACTCTGACCTCCATGAAACTCTCTTCCCTTGGTCTCCATGGTACCAAGCTTTCCTGGTTTCCCTCCTTTCTCTCTTCATTTTCATTTCCTTGGCTGGCTTCTTCTCAACCTGCGTGTTAAATGTTGGGGTCCTCAGGGCAGTTGCAGACTCCCTTAGCCCTCTGTACTCTCTCCTTCAGGGGCCTCATCCACCCCCATGCCTCCAATTACCACCCATACACCAGCATAACTTCCATCTTGATCTCCAGATCTTAGCAATGCCACAGTGACCTCAGACACGTCACAAATCCACCCTGACCATCCCTGCAAATCTAACAACACCACTGTGCTTTCAGTTGTGGCCAAAACCAGAATCCTGAGGATAATCCTTAACCAGTGACCGAGTCCTGGCAATTCAGTCTTTTAATGCAGCCCCCCCCCTCCAGTCCATGTCTCTCTGTGTCCATGGTTACCACCATCATCCTCCTAACTGACCCTTTGCCCCACCATCCCATTCTTCACAATGAGGCCTTCCTTTCATCCTGTCCTACCACCTCACTCAAAAATTTATAGGGTAGCAACTATATGCCAAAAGGATCTTTAAAAAGTGCAGGGGCAATCATGACATTATTTTGCCTTGAAGGTTTTCCATTGTCCTTAGGATGAAATATAACACTCTCAACACAGCTTCAAGGCCCTGTGCATCTGTCCTGTCTCTTCATCCCTACCTTAAGCCCCTTAACCCCTCCTTGTCTACCCTGTAGACATGCCACACCATTCCTGGAATGAGCAGCATCTTCCTAACCCTCTGGCCTTCGCACCCTGGAATTTTCTTGACCTTTTCTTCCAGCTAATTCCTGCTCTTCCTTCAGATCTTGGCCTGAATCTCCCTTCCTGCCATCCCCAGACCAGGGCGGTTTTCCTATTATTCACGCCATAGCGCCTGTTCTTCTTTATGGTCACGACATGTTTGTCATTACATGTTGAACATCTGTCCACCCACCAGACCCATGAAGGTGGCACCTGGTCCTGCCTTGTCCACCCACCATAGGTGCCAGCAAGGCTGGCACAATGCCTGCACATAGCAAGCAAGCAATAAATGCCTGTTAAATAAATAAATTTAAAAGGCTTGAAAGCTGTTTATCTAGATCAATATCCTCATTTCACACACACACACACACACACACACACACACACACACACACACAGCCCAATACAAACAAACAAAAAAATCCTGTAGCCCAGAGGGAATTAATATTCCTGTTTTCCAGGACACAAGAGTTTTAGTTGTTTCTGCAGGCCTTTGACCTTGGAATGCTTAAGGAGGCATTGACAAATACATATATACACTCACTGGAACATTCCAAAACACACCTGCTACAAAACTCATAAACAGAAGCAAACTGTTCTGACCATGCACCCACCTCCTCCTTGCTAATGTGTCCTCAACTGCTGCCCTAGAGGCATTTGCTGCTAATCCGTTCTTGCTCTGCTGGTCAGGCAAGGCCAAGGTACCTGGGATGGGGCATGCTATTCAAGGACTTCAGGAGTGAGGCTGGAGGATTTAAATGAACTCCAGGCGGCAAACATTAGTATTCATCATCCACATAAGATTTATGAAGGGCTGGGAGGTGCCTGGAGTGGGGCACTGCGGAGAGGATCTAAGCATGCATCAGATGAGATTGTTTGACCAAATGAGCTGTGAAGGTCCCTTTGGACCCCAAAAGGCTGTTCCTGTGAGGTTCCTGGGCAGGAACTGATCGGAACAGAGTGAGAAAGATGGTTTTGGTAGCTGTGTACACGCTGGAAGAGAGGTGGCCTGGCAGGAGGCACAGGCTTTCCTTCAGGCTTGTGGCAGAGAGGCATAGGACAGCAGGGCGTGTGCATGTGCATGTGTGTGCGTGTGTGCACACGCATGTGTGTGGATGTGCCTCAGGGAAGCCGTAGGGGCAGGAGGAAAACAAGCTTGGAGGAAGAAATGAGACCACTTGGGGCCTCTACTTTTCAGGCATGGAGGAGAGAGGCATCTTGAGGCTCTAAGCCTCTGGAAGTGCAGCTCGTGGAGGCTCAGAGCTCATGGGCATCTCTGTATCCTGCCCCTGCCCCTGCCCACGTGGCACTGGGGAGAAAAGAGCACCTGGTCCCCACTTGTTAAAGGGTCTCTTCTGGTCTCTGAAGTTCATCAGGGAGGAACGAGAGACAAAGAACCATTTGTACAGCCCTTCACAGTTTATAAAACCCTTTCGTGGGCATTATTCCATAATGGGAGACAGTGTGGCTTGAGTCAAGTCCCAGCTCTGCAGCCAACCAGCTCGTGAACTTGGACCAACTACTCCCCCGAGCCTCAGTTTCCCCATCTCTAAGTAAGGGTTAGAGATCACCTCTAACCACTTCGTGGGTTGCTGATTAAATCCGGTAAAGTACAGCACAGCATCTGGTGCCAGGAAGCACTGTATACCTGCTGCTGATCGTTCGTATTATTATGTGGTCCTCATAACAACTTTGCAAATTGGTATTATCCCCATTTGCCACTTGAAACTGCTGCACAGAGAGGTTAAGTGATTCCCCGGGAGTCTCACGGCTACATGCGTGACACTGCTCCTTCCAGGGCACCATGGTGACGTGGTGCTTCAAGAGTTTCAAAGAGGTTCACCGGTACGTGAGTGGACTGCTTAGAAGTGAAATTGCTGGGGCTCAGGGCATGCAAATTTTAAATTCTATTTCCAAACGGATCTCCACAGTGGTGACAATGTACACTACCACCACCAGGAGACAGTGCCCCAGGGGGCCCATCTACTTGCCATCATTTGTGTTCTCAGACATTTCGATTTTTGCCAATCTGATGGGTGTGAAATGGTTTTTCTTATGTTCGTTGGCCGTACACATTTCCTCTTCCGTGAAATACCTATTTATGTTTGTCCACTTTTCTACAGCGTTGCCTGTCTCCTTTCGTGTAGATCTGTACTAGTTCTTTATATCTTCTCATTACTAGTTCTCTGTCAGTTTTCTACAGGTATTTCTACAAATACCGCCTTCGGCCTGTGAACTGTCTTTTTATTTACAATGGCATCTTTTGTGGACAAACTTGACAATTTTCTTTGATATTTTCCTTTATTTTTGCACTTTTAGTGTCATATTTAAGAATTTTTCCCCTGCTCTAAGATCATAAAGAGACTCTCTCATATTTTCCTCTAAAAGTTTTAAAGTCTTGGGTTTTACAGTTAGGTCTTTAATATACTTTGAATTTATTTTTTAGTTTGGATATAAAGTAAGATTCTAATCTTATTTTATGTTTCTCCTATGGAAAACCAGTTGCTTTGGCATCATTTATTGAAGAATCCATCTTAGTTTGGGTTCCCACAGAAGCAGACTCCAAAGAGAAGAGGATTCTAGAGCAGACAGTTTACTTGGGAGGGGCCCCAAGCAACCCTGGGGCAGGGGGTCAGGAGGGTGAGATGAGGAATTTCTCTTACTATCGGATGAGCACTTCTATGCATGTGAAAGGATATTTGTTCTCTTTATTTCACATTTCTAAGTGTTTGTGGCATCAGGGTTTTCAGGTTGTCTGGTCCACTCTGAGGCTATAACCAAAAGTCTCCAGCAGCTCCAGGACCTCTCCCCAGGAGCCCAGCTGGTGCCTCATATCTGCTCCCTCACACCACGCCTTTAAAATCTAAGGTGACAAACACACACCATCTGGGCCCAACCTTCCTTCCCAGCTTCATTTCCTCTGTGCCTCACTCCCTTCCCAACCTGTATCCCCAAACTCTCCTTGATCCCAGAACACCAATCTCTTTCATACCTCTGGGTCTTTCCACATCATGTTTTCTTCACTGAATTTTTTCTTTGGTGCCCTCAGCTGTAAGACTTCAAGGCATGGCTCAAGGGTTACCTCCTCTGTAAGCTTATCCTCCCCGTCTATTAAGAGTCCTTCACGTCCCTCCTAGCGCCCCTAGAGCATCCCTACATCCCTCAGCTAGCACACTCACTCTAGCTGGGGATGAGTCTCTCCTCCAAGAAACTGGGTGCAATGCTGGGGTCTTTCCTCCATCCTGGACCCAACACAGCACCTGCCCAGGCTGCTGGTGCCCCACCCTGTGAGCCACAATCCCAGAGGTACTGTCTGCAAACCCACCAGGGCTTCCTTGCCTTGAGCCGGGTGGGACCTCACAGAACTTTCTGTGATCGGAGAGTGAGACTCCCACCACCATGAAAACAGAAGGCTCTCAGCCCCACAATGAGTGGGCAACGCTGCGTGGACCCACAGAATGTGGAGCCTGGGTTTCAAAGGGGTGCCCACCTTCCTGGGTCTGTAGAAGGGGGGTGGGGAGGGGCTCTTGACAGAGACCCTCAAGGGGTGAGTGGCTGGAAGGCGGCCAGGTGCGGCCTGGAAGAGAGGGAGCGGGGTTGAGGGGAGATGTGCTTGGCCACCCCTCCAGATGAGGGCACCCGGGACACAAGCTCCACCTGTCAGGCTCCACGCAAATCCTCCATCTGCCTGGTTCTCCCAGGCCTGGCCCTGTGCCCGCCACCGGCAGCTGCCACCCTCCCTCCCTTGCTCCCTCCCACCCTCGGGGGCCTCTGGTCCTCTCCCGGGGACAGCTGCACTGCAGCAGCAGGCGGAAGGGGGTTTATCACAGGCCTCCCAGCTCGGGGTCCGAAGAGCAACCTTCAAATTGCTGGATCCTCCCTGGCAGCCAGTGGCAGAGAGTGGCCCCATGGCACCTGGTGTCCTCAACTTGAGTGACAAGCAAAAGACAGGTGCTTCCAGCTGACTGGTTGACCAGAGGCTCTCTTCAAGGCCCCCTTCCTCCTCTGTGAGCTCCCCTGGCTCAGCTCCACACTGTGGCTATGCCTGGGACCCCTGTTCTCCCTCTGCAGAGCCTTCTGGACAGCCTGCAGCCAACCCAGACAGCAGGACAACAAAGCAAACACACAGAAGGAAATCCTAAAGAGAAATGCGGAGCAGACTATTTTTAAATTTTTTATAAAGGCAATACCCGCTCATTGTACAAAATTATGTATACATGTATAGATGCATGAATGTATAAATTTATGTATACACATACATATAGGAATGGATACTATAAATACAAATTTTGGCTGTGCCCTGGCACTGGGGGGCAGTCAGTCTCCTTGGAGTACAGTCAGTGACTGTGTCTGTGTTTCCACGAGGAGCCCAGGCCACAGACCACGAGAATAAATAGAGGGTGACGACTGTCAACAAAATGAACACTCAGGTATCTTAGAAACGGCTGCAAGTAGAGAGATGTCAGCTGAGTGGGTTTTGACAGGTGCATGTACGGAAGATGGTCTGGAGCCCTGATGGATCTTATTTGATCTTGAATGTGAACTCCCTGGTGTGAGAGGTTTCTTGAACTTTGTGTCCTTGGTCCCTGGTGCAAAACAGGTGCTGGTAAGAGCTAGAGAATAAATTTCATGCATTTTGCATTTCCCAGCATGCTCAGAGTCAGATGCCCCAGCCCCAAAGAAGGTAGAAACCTTTACGTAAATAATCACACAGGGGCAGCGAGAGCCCAGCCCAAGCTGTAGTCTCCACTTTCTGATCATTCTCTCCCCCAACCCCAGGTGACGAAATCCTGGGAAAACTGTCCTAGCTGAGACAGGTTGGATGATTGTGCAAAAGCTAAGGAGATGGTGTATTTTTGATTATTTAATATTCCACCACCCAGAGGTAACATTTTTATTTACTTCCTTCTTTTCCCTATGCTATCTTTTCATCTTTATTTTTACCAATAAATAAAATCTTTAAAAAAGAGATGGTTGGGAGATTAGGAACCAAGATGGCGGAGTACAAGGACGTGCTCTCACTCCCTCTTGTGAGAACACCAGAATCAAAACTAGCTGCTGGACAATCATCGACTGGAAGACACAGGAACTCACCAAAAAAGATACCCCACATCCAAAGACAAAGGAGAAGCCACAATGAGACGGTAGGAGGGGTGCAATCACAGTAAAATCAAATCCCATAACTGCTGGGTGGGTGACTCACAGACTGGAGAACACTTATACCACAGAAGTCCACCCACTGGGGTGAAGGTTCTGAGCCCCACGTCAGGCTTCCCAACCTGGGCGTCTGGCAACGGGAGGAGGAATTCTTAGAGAATCAGACTTTGAAGCTTAGTCGGACTTGACTGCAGGACTTCGACAGGACTGGGGGAAACAGAGACTCCACTCTTGGAGGGCACACACAAAGTAGTGTGCGCATCCGGACCCAGGGGAAGGAGCAGTGACCCCATAGGAGACTGAACCAGACCTACCTGCTAGTGTTGGAGGGTCTCCTGCAGAGGCGGGGGGTGCCTGTGGCTCACCGTGAGGACAAGGACACTGGCAGCAGAAGTTCTGGGAAGTAATCCTTGGCCTGAGCCCTCCCAGAGTCTGCCATTAGCCACACCAAAGAGCCCAGGTAGGCTCCAGTGTTGGGTCGCCTCAGGCCAAAAAACCAACAGGGAGGGAACCCAGCCCCACCCATCAGCAGACAGATGGATTAAAGTTTTACTGAGCTCTGCCCACCAGAGCAACAGTCAGCTCTACCCACCACCAGTCCCTCCCATCAGGAAACTTGCACAAGCCTCTTAGATAGCCTCATCCACCAGAGGGCAGACAGCAGAAGCAAGAAGAACTACAATCCTGCAGCCTGTGGAACAAAAACCACATTCACAGAAAGATAGACAAGAAGAAAAGGCAGAGGGCTATGTACCAGATGAAGGAACAAGATAAAACCCCAGAAAAACAACTAAATGAAGTGGAGATAGACAACCTTCCAGAAAAAGAATTCAGAATAATGATAGTGAAGATGATCCAGGACCTCGGAAAAAGAATGGAGGCAAAGATCGACAAGATGCAAGAAATGTTTAACAAAGACCTAGAAGAATTAAAGAACAAACAAACAGAGATGAACAATACAATAACTGAAATGAAAACTACACTAGAAGGAATCAATAGCAGAATAACTGAGGCAGAAGAACGGATAAGTGACCTGGAAGACAGAATGGTGGAATTCACTGCTGCGGAATAGAAAAAAGAAAAAAGAATGAAAAGAAATGAAGACAGCCTAAGAGATCTCTGGGACAACATTAAACGCAACAACATTGGCATTATAGTGGTCCCAGAAGCAGAAGAGAGAGAGAAAGGACCAGAGAAAATATTTGAAGAGATTATAGTCGAAAACTTCCCTAACATGGGAAAAGAAATAGCCACCCAAGTCCAGGAAGCACAGAGAGTCCCATACAGGATAAACCCAAGGAGAAACACGTCGAGACACATAGTAATCAAACTGGCAAAAATCAAAGACAAAGAAAAATTATTGAAAGCAGCAAGGGAAAAATGACAAATAACATACAAGGGACCTCCCATAAGGTTAACAGCTGATTTCTCAGCAGAAAATCTACAAGCCAGAAGGGAGTGGCATGATATACTTAAAGTGATGAAAGGGAAGAACCTACAACCAAGATTACTCTACCTGGCAAGGATCTCATTCAGATTCGATGGAGAAATCAAAAGCTTTACAGACAAGCAAAAGCTAAGAGAATTCAGCACCACCAAACTAGCTCTACAACAAGTTCCAAAGGAACTTCTCTAAGTGGGAAACACATGAGGAGAAAAGGACCTACAAAAACAAACCCAAAACAATTAAGAAAATGGTCATAGGAACATACATATCGATAATTACCTTAAACGTGAATGGATTAAATGCTCCAACCAAAAGACACAGGCTTGATAAATGGATACAGAAACAAGACCCATATATATGCTGTCTACAAGAGACCCGCTTCAGACCTAGGGACACATACAGACTGAAAGTGAGGGGAGGGAGAAAGATATTCCATGCAAATGGAAATCAAAAGAAAGCTGGAGTAGCAATACTCATATCAGATAAAATAGACTTTAAAATAAAGGATGTTAGAAGACACAAGGAAGGACACTACATAATGATCAAGGAATCAATCCAAGAAGAAGAGATAACAATTATAAATATATATGCACCCAACATAGGAGCACCTCAATACATAAGGCAACTGCTAACAGCTATAAAAGAGGAAATCCACAGTAACACAATAATAGTGGGGGACTTTAACACCTCATTTACACCAATGGACAGATCATCCAAAATGAAAATAAAGAAGGAAACAGAAGCTTTAAATGACACAATAGACTAGATAGATTTAATTGATATTTATAAGACATTCCATCCAGAAACAATAGATTACACTTTCTTCTCAAGTGCGCATGGAACATTCTCCAGGATAGATCACATCTTGGGTCACAGATCAAGCCACAGTAAATTTAAGAAAACTGAAATCATATCAAGCATCTTTTCTGACCACAACGCTGTGAGATTAGAAATGAATTACAGGGGAAAAAACGTAAAAAACACAAACACATGGAGGCTAAACAATACATTACTAAATAACCAAGAGATCACTGAAGAAATCAAAGAGGAAATCAAAAAACACCTAGAGGCAAATGACAATGAAAACACGACGATCCAAAACCTATGAGATGCAGCAAAAGCAGTTCTAAGAGGGAAGTTTATAGCTATACAAGCCTACCTCAAGAAACAAGAAAAATCTCAAATAAACAATCTAACCTTACACCTAAAAGAACTAGAGAAAGAAGAACAAACAAAACCCAAAGTTAGCAGAAGGAAAGAAATCGTAAAGATCAGATCAGAAATAAATGAAATAGAAACAAAGAAAACAATAGCAAAGATCAATAAAACTAAAAGCTGGTTCTTTGAGAAGATAAACAAAATTGATAAACCATTAGCCAGACTCATCAAGAAAAAGAGGGAGAGGACTCAAATCAATAAACTTAGAAATGAAAAAGGAGAAGTTACAACAGACACCACAGAAATACAAAGCATCCTAAGAGACTACTACAAGCAACTCTATGCCAATAAAATGGATAACCTGGAAGAAATGGACAAATTCTTAGAAAGGTATAACCTTCCAAGACTGAACCAGGAAGAAATAGAAAATATGAACAGACCAATCACAAGTAACGAAATTGAAACTGTGGTTAAAAATCTTGCAACAAACAAAAGTCCAGGACCAGATGGCTTCACAGGTGAATTCTATCAAACATTTAGAGAAGAGCTAACACCCATCCTTCTCAAATTCTTCCAAAAAATTGCAGAGGAAGGAACACTCCCAAACTCATTCTATGAGGCCACCATCACCCTGATACCAAACCAGACAAAGATACTACAAAAAAAGAAAATTACAGACCAATATCACTGATGAATATAGATGCAAAAATCCTCAACAAAATACTAGCAAACAGAATCCAACAACACATTAAAAGGATCATACACCATGATCAAGTGGGATTTATCCCAGGGATGCAAGGATTCTTCAATATACGCAAATCAATCAATGTGATAAACCCTATTAACAAATGGAAGAATAAAAACCATATGATCATCTCAATAGATGCAGAAAAAGCTTTTGACAAAATTCAACACCCATTTATGATAAAAACTCTCCAGAAAGTGGGCATAGAGGGAACCTACCTCAACATAATAAAGGTCATATACGACAAACCCACAGCAAACATCATTCTCAATGGTGAAAAAGTGAAAGCATTTCCTCTAAGATCAGGAACACCACAAGGATGTCCACTCTTGCCACTATTATTCAACATAGTTTTGGAAGTTTTAGCCACAGCAATCAGAGAAGAAAAAGAAATAAAAGGAATACAAAGTGGAAAAGAAGAAGTAAAACTGTCACTGTTTGCAGATGACATGATACTATATATAGAGAATCCTAAAGCTGCCACCAGAAAACTACTAGAGCTAATCAATGAATTTGGGAAAGTTGCAGGATACAAAATTAATGCACAGAAATCTCTTGCATTCCTATACACTAATGATGAAAAATCTGAAAGAGAAATTAAGGAAACACTCCCATTTACACTGCAAACAAAAAGACTAAAATCCTAGGAATAAACCTACCTAGGGAGACAAAAGACCTGTATGCAGAAAACGATAAGACACTGATGAAAGAAATTAAAGATGATACCAACAGATGGAGAGATATACCATGTTCTTGGACTGGAAGAATCAATATTGTGAACATGACTATACTACCCAAAGCAATCTACATATTCAATGCAATCCCTATCAAATTACCAATGGCATTTCTTACGGAACTAGAACAAAAAATCTTAAAATTTGTATGGAGACACAAAAGACCCCAAATAGCCAAAGCAGTCTTGAGGGAAAAAAACGGAGCTGGAGGAATCAGACTCCCTGACTTCAGACTATATTACAAAGCTACAGTAATCAAGACAATATGGTACTGGCACAAAAACAGAAACATAGATCAATGGAACAAGATAGAAAGCCCAGAGATAAACCCATGCACCTGTGGCCAACTAATCTATGACAGAGGAGGCAAGGATATACAATGGAGAAAAGACAGTGTCTTCGGTAAGTGGTGCTGGGAAAAGTGGACAGCTACATGTAAAAGAATGAAATTAGAACACTCCCTAACACCATATACAAAAATAAACTCAAAATGGATTAGAGACCTAAATGTAAGACCAGACACTATTAAACTTAGAGGAAAACATAGGAAGAACACTCTTTGATAAATCACAGCCAAGATCTTTTTTGATCCACCTCCTAGAGTAATGGAAATAAAAACAAAAATAAACAAATGGGACCTAATGAAACTTCAAAGCTTTTGCACAGCAAAGGAAACCATAAACAAGACGAAAATACAACCCTCAGAATGGGAGAAAATATTTGCAAACGAATCAACGGACAAAGGATTAATCTCCAAAATATATAAACAGCTCAATATTAAAAAAACAAACAACCCAATCCAAAAATGGGCAGAAGACCCTAAATAGACTTTCTCCAAAGAGACATACAGATGGCCAAGAAGCACATGAAAAGCTGCTCAACATCACTAATTATTAGAGAAATGCAAATCAAAACTACAATTAGGTATCACCTCACACCAGTTAGAACGGGCATCATCAGAAAATCTATAAACAACAAATGCTGGAGAGGATGTGGAGAAAAGGGAACCCTCTTGCACTGTTGGTGGGAATGTAAATTGATACAGCCACTATGGAGAACAGTATGGAGGTTCCTTAAAAACCTAAAAATAGAATTACCATATGATCCAGCAATCCCACTACTGGGCATATACCCAGAGAAAACCATAATTCAAAAAGACACATGCACCCCAATGTTCATTTCAGCACTATTTACAATAGCCAGGTCATGGAAGCAACCTAAATGCCCATCGACAGACGAATGGATAAAGAAGGTGTGGTACATATATACAATGGAATATTACTCAGTCATAAAAAGGAACAAAATTGGGTCATTTGTAGAGACATGGATGGATCTAGAGACTGTCACACAGAGTGAAGTAAGTCAGAAAGAGCAAAACAAATATCATATATTAACGCTTATATGTGGAATCTAGAAAAATGGTACAGATGAACTGGTTTGCAGGGCAGAAATTGAGTCACAGATGTAGAGAACAAACATATGGACACCAAGGGGGGAAAGTGGCGGGGTGGTGGTGGTGGTGGTGTGATGAATTGGGCGATTGGGATTGACATGTATACACTGATGTGCATAAAATTGGTGACTAATAAGGACCTGCTGTATAAAAAAATAATTAAAATTAAATTTAAAAAAAAAAGAGATGGTTGGACCATATTCCAGATAAACTTTTAAATGTCATTTTTGCCTTGAAGTTTAAGAATTTCATATTATTAAAAATAATATAAATACAATTTTACAAGATTGCATAATATCTCATCCTATGGATGTTTTGGTTCATTCAGCAACTACTTATTTTATGCCTACTATGTGGTAGGCATTTTCAAGCACTGGGTGTATCAGAAATTACTCATCCACCATCTGTTGAATGTTTAGGTTGTTTGCAATTTTTCATTCTTAAGCTAACACTATGATAAACATCTTTGTATGTAAGAGGGTTTTTGTATTTCAAGTTATTTTCTTAGGGTAGATTCTTAGAAGTTGAATTACTGGGTCAAAGAGTAACAGTATTGTTAAGATTCTCAGTACATTGTGCCAAATTGCTTTCCAAAAAGGGTACCAGGGACTTTCCTGGTGTCCAGTGGTCAAAACTCCATGCTCCCAATGGAGGGGGCCGGGGGCCCAGGTTCGATCCCTGGTCAGGGAACTAGATTCCACGTGCCGCAACTGAGAGCCCACATACCTCAACGAAGACCCGCTGCAGCCAAATAAATAAATAAATATTTAAAAAACAATAAGGCATACCAATTTGTACTTCCTTTATCAGAAGAGTATCTATTTTGTATATCCTGACATTATTCAATTTTGTCACTAGGAAAAAAAGTACAAATATCTTATTAGATTAATTTGTATCTCTTACTAATTTTTCTTGTGTTTTAAATTGTTTTTCTCCTTTGTGAGTCATCTATTCATGTCCAGTTATCTATTGGAGTCTGTGTCTTTCTTACAGGTCTGTATAAGTTTTTTTTATATACTAAGATAGTTACTCTACATTTTTAAACATATTATCTTGAAAAAATAATATCTATGATTTTATTCTTTTACTAATTTTAATTTTTTTAATAAAGATCATCAAAATCACCCATGAATATAGTTTTAAAATCAGATGGTAACACTATCAAGAAAGTGAAAAGACAACCAACAGAATGGGAGACAATATTTGCAAATCATATATCTGATCAGAGTCTAGTATCCAGACTATATAAAGCACACTTACAACTCAGCAACAAGAAAAACAATCCAGTTTAAAAATAGGTAAAGGACACGAATGAACATTTATCTAAAGAAAATATACAAGTAGCTAAAAAGCACCTGAAAAGATACTCAACATCATTAGTCATTAAGGAAATGCAAATCAAAATCACAAGATACTACTTCACACCCACTAGGATGGCTATTAAAAAAAACAAAAACAAAACAGAAAATAACAGATGTTGGCAAGGATGTAGAGAAACTGGAACCCTCATACACTGCTGGTGGGAAATGTAAAATGGTGTAACTTCAGTGGAAGAGTTTGCGAATTCCTCAGAAAGTTAAATATAGAATTACCACATGACTCAGCAATTCCACTCCTAGGTTTATACCCTAAGAATTGAAAACAGGTATTCAAACAAATACTTGAACAATGAATGTTCATAGCCTCACCATTCACAACAGCCCCAAGTGGAAATAATCCCAATGTCCTTCAGTTACTGAATGGATAAACAAACAAAGCTGGTATTATTCACGCAAGAAAATATTATTCAGCCATAAAAAGGCATGAAATACTGAGACATGTTACAACACGGGTGAACCTCAAAAACATCATGCTAAATGAAAGATGCCGACACAAAAGGTCACATACTGCGTGATTCCACTGAAATCAAACTTCCAGAATAGGTAAATCAGTAGAGACAGAAGACAGATTAGTGGTTGCCAGGAGCTGGAGGGTGGGGGGAAAGAGACAGGGGGTGGGGGGGGGCTGCTTGATGGGTATGTGGTTTCCTTTGCAGGGGGGCATGAAAATGTCTTAAAACTAGACAGGGTAGAGGGTTGCACAACACTGTGAATGTACTAACTGCTACTGAAGTGTATACTTTCAAATGGTTAATGGTTCATTTTATGTTATGTGAATTTTACAACACCACCACCACCAAAATCAAGTGGTAAGGACAGCTTGTAATCATCAACAAGCCATTATCTGTTCCATCCTCCCGATTCTACTTCCCAAAGGCAGTCACGCTTTTGATCTCTTTTCCCTTCTCATAATGAATTCGAGATGTCCAATTAATATACTTAGGCTGCCATTTCTTCATTTACTAATTTTAAATGTTACCTAATGACTTCCTATTATGACAGATAAGATATAATTCCCTTAGCCCTCCCACCACCTCTCCTTCCTCATCTTCTCATCATAGTTATACAAATATTTTAGTGAAATAATCAGTGTTTAAATGATGACTACAGAGAAATGTCACTCAGGGCTTCCCTGGTGGTGCAGTGGTTAAGAATCTGCCTGCCAATGCAGGGGACACAGGTTCGAGCCCTGGTCAGGGAAGATCCCACATGCCGCGGAGCAACTAAGCCCCTGAGCCACAACTACTGAGCCTGCGCTCTAGAGCCCGCGAGCCACAACTACTGAAGCCCGCGCACCTAGAGCCCGTGCTCCGCAACAAGAGAAGCCACCGCAATGAGAAGCTTGTGCACCACAATGAAGAGTAGCCCCCGCTCTCTGCAACTAGAGAAAGCCCACGCGCAGCAATGAAGACCCAACGCAGCCAAAAATAAATAAATAAAATAAATTTAAAAAAAGAAATGTCACTCAGCACAGATTCAAGTGGAAAGGGATGATTACATTTCCATTCTTGCTCAATTTTTTACTTTTCTGGGAGTTAACAATTCCTCTGTTCTTTTAGTTGCATAATTTCCTACATACACGTTCTGAAAGTTTCCCAACTGCTCTGCTGTGTCGGATATTGTGTGGGGTGTCTCATCTCCAGGAGGCAACCCTCAGCATCCTTTGCCACTTGCCTGTGCTGGATCCACTTTTCCTGAATCTCACGTTCCCCATTCCTCTTGTCTTGCTGAAGTCCACCCTCCAGTAAAAGGATTCCCAGAGATACATTTTTTGCATCCTAGATTATCTGGAAATATCTTTGTTCTGCTTTCACACTTTATTATTAGTCACTTGGCTGGGTATGAAATTGATAGAAAATCCTCTTCCCCCACAACCCCGGGGGGCATGCGACACCTAGCCTCCAGAGTCACTCTTGAAAAAATTTGGTCCCATCCAACTCTCATTCCTTGGCCTGATGCCTGTTTTTCCTCTCTGGAAGCTTGGAGAACCTCGTTACACCTGGTGTTCTAAAATTTCACTACGTTATGCCTTGGCGTGTCTTTTATTATGCTGGCAACTGGTGGTCTGCAATTATGTTCCTTGTACAAATTCTCTGATTTCCTCACCTCTGTTTCCTCTGTGTCTCTTTCCAGAACTCTAAGTGTGTTTATATTGAACATTCTGGATTGATTCTCCATGACTCTCATCTGTTCTCTGTACTTCTCAACTCCTTGTCCTTTTTTGCTACTTTGTGAAAGATTTCTTCAGCTTTAGCTCCTCTATCTTCTACTGAAATTTGAGTTCACTGCCCTCTTGAACTCTATGAGAATACTACTTGGAAGTTCCTGAAGTTCTTCTGAAACTGGCATTGTCTTTGTTTTTATAGATTGCTCTTTCCTGATTGTTAAGTTCTTTTGTTCATGCAGGGGCTTGCCTTTCCTTAATCCGACAGCTAATCCTTTTTTTAAAAACATAATTAATTAATTAATTAAATTATTTTGGCTGCGTTGGGTCTTCATTGCTGTGCGTGGGCTTTCTCTAGCTGTGGTGAGCGGGGGTCTACTCTTTGTTGTTCGTGCACAGGCTTCTCATTGCGGTGGCTTTCTCTGTTGAGGAGCATGGGCTCTAGGCACGAGGGCTTCAGTTGTGGCGATGCGGCTCATTAGTTGTGGCTCGTGGGCTCTAGAGCGCAGGCTCAGTAGTTGTGGTGCATGGGCTTAGTTAATCCGCGGCACGTGGGATCTTCCCGGACCAGGGCTTGAACCCGTGTCCACTGCATTGGCAGGCGGATTCTTAACCACTGCGCCACCAGGGAAGTCCCCGATGGTTAATCCTTGATTAGCTGTTTCTATTAGCTGTGTGGCTCTAAAAAGTTAATTGGAAGTTCCATGTGGAAGTTCCGGGGGGTGTAATGTACCAACTGGCAAATTTCGTTTTAGGGAGGGTGCACAGGGAGCCAGGCCCCCTCTGGGCCTCCCAGAGATCAGGCTGGGGAGAGTTCTGCTCTGAGGACTTGAATTTCTCCAGAGAAGCACCTTCTGATCACCTGCCTGGGAGGTGGATGTACTTGACTCATCTGGATGGTGTGAAGGTTCCAGGCTAATCCCTTGTTTTCAATACCCTCTGCCACATGGAGTTTCTTTTCTTTTTTTTTTCTCTTTTTTTGGGTGTGTGTGTGTGTGTGTGTGTGGCTGCACTGCAGGCTAGCAGGATCTTAGTTCCTCGACCAGGAATCGAACCCGTGCCCCCTGCAGTGGAAGCGCAGAGTCCTAACCACTGGACCGCCAGGGAATTCCCAACAAGGAGTTTCTGAGTGAGGATCTCCCCTGGGTCAGTTTCTCCCACCTGGTCCACAGCTGCAGTATAAATGCCTGCCTGCTTGAATACAGCGGGGGCGGCAGGGGGCGGTGGTCAGTTCTTACAGACGGACATCCTCTCCACCTGACTTCAGTCCCGCCTCCCCCCGACCCCCATCCCCACCATGATGTCTCCAAGCTCAAGCGCCTCTGCACCCAGCAGAACACATCTGCCCTCCTCCTGTCATCATCTCTTCCATCCTCTCCAAACTGTGTTAAGTATCTCATTTAATAATGATCCCTTTCTCATTCTTTGTCTTGGTGGGTCTTCATCATTCTTATTTTCACTATTATTGTAGCAAATCTTGGGAGATGAAGGTGTGCAGCCAATCCGCTACTTTAGCTGAAGTCCTGTGTTGTGCTTTGACATACGAAGCCAGTGATGGGTTAAATGACGTCCCCCCAAAAAGATATGTTGAAGTCCTAAACCCTAGTACTGCAGAATGTGACCTTATTTGGAAATAGGGTTGTTGCATGTGTAATTAGTTGAGATAAGATCACACTGGTTAAGGATGGGCCCTTAACCCAATATGACTGGTGTCCTTATAAGAAGAGAGAGACACAGAGACCCACAGGGAGAACTCTACAGGAACACGGAGACAGAGGCTGGAGTGATGCGCCTACAAGCCACAGGCTACCAAGGAGTGCCAGCAAACACCAGAAACTAAGAGGCAAGGAAGGATTTCTTCCTGGAGGTTTCAGAGGGAGCATGGTCCTGCCAACAGCTTGATTTTGGACTTCTAGCCTCCAGAACAGTGAAACAATAAATATCTGTTGTTTTAAGCCACCTAGTGTATGGCACTTTACTACAGCCAACCTAGAAAACTAATACAGAACCCTTAACTTTTTGTGATCGCATAAATCAGCGTTGTTTTCACTGTGTTTTTCTTGTTTTTATTGTTTTTGGCTGTGTTGGGTCTTCGTTGCTTCATGCAGGCTTTCTCTAGTTGTGGCGACCAGGGGTTACTCTTCACTGTGGTGCGCAGGCTTCTCATTGCGGTGGCTTCTCGTTGCGGAGCATGGGCTCTAGGCACGCAGGCTTCAGTAGTTGTGGCACGTGGGCTCAGTAGTTGTGGCACACGGGCTTAGTTGTGGCTCATGGGCTCTAGAGCACAGGCTCAGTAGTTGTGGCACACGGGCTTAGTTGGTCTGTGGCATATGGGATCTTCCCGGACCAGGGATCGGACCCGTGTCCCCTGCATTGGCAGGTGGATTCTTAATCACTGTGCCACCAGGGAAGTCCTCACTGTGATATTTTTGACTGCTTTAAAACTCAAAGGTCCTCCTCTACCCCGAACTTCCTTCTACCTTCTTCAAGTGTTTTTCTAATGGTTTGATTTTTTTCCCCCTCAAATTTAACTTTTTTATCTGTTTGGAATTTATACAGGCATGCAGCTTGAGGTGAGAATCAAAAACATCCTCTTCTCCCAAACGAGCCCCACCTAATTTATTAAATAATCCTTCCATTCCTATTGACTTGTGAGGTTACCTTTGACATAAAATTAATTTACATGTGTATAAAGTATGTTTCTGGGCTGTTTATACTATTCTACTGATCTACTTATTCTTAAACGAGTAAGTCACTATTTTAATCATTAAAATGTGTTTTGATATTTAGTAGGGAAAGTTTCTCCTCACTGCAGTCTTTTTCAAAGTTTTAACATTTTTCTTTTTTTTTCTAAATTTATTTACTTCATTTATTTATTTTTGGTTGTGTTGGGTCTTTGTTGCTGCACGCGGGCTTCTTCTAGTTGTGGTGAGCGGGGGCTACTCTTCATTGCGGTGCGCGGGCTTCTCATTGCGGTGGCTTCTCTTGTTGCGGAGCATGGGCTCTAGGCACGTGGGCTTCATTGGTTGTGGCTCACAGGCTCAGTAGTTGTGGCTCGCGGGCTCTAGAGCACAGGCTCAGTAGTTGTGGCGCATGGGCTTAGTTGGTCCACGGCATGTGGGATCTTCCCGGACCAGGGATTGAACCCGTGTCCCCTGTGTTGGCATGTGGATTCTTAACCACTGCGCCACCAGGGAAGCCCTTAAAATTCTTCTTATTTATTCTTCCTGATAAATTTTAGAAAAACTGAAGTTCCAAAATAAATTCTACTGGGGTTTTGGTTACAAATAAGACAAGTATAAATTACACTAGGAAGAGATGAGCTCTCTACAAATTCCATAGTTTCCATCTGGAAACAAAGTACGTCTCTCCACTAGCACATCTGCTTTATATCTCTCAGTAAAGTCTTATAATTTTCATCAGGACCCCTCTATCACATATACCCTCCCCCCCCAAAGTCACTCCTTATTCCTTTACCTTACCCTGCATGTATAGTATATTCATCATTATAAGAAGAATAAGAAAAGCAGCTAATATTTAGGGGGCTCACTAGATGCCAGACATTGTTCTAAGCCCTTTTATAAGCATCATCTCACTAAATTCTTGCACCAGTATGACTTGGTACCTATCATTTCCACTTACACATGAAAACAACTAAGACACAGAGAGATAATTAGTTCAAGGTCATAGAGACAGAACCAGGTTCAAATCTAAGCAATTTTACTCTGGAGCCCATGGTCTTATCTCAAATCAATATTTTTACTATTCAGCTGTGAAATAGAATGAGGAAGCCTTTTATTTGCTGATATATAAAAACTGCCAAGATAGTTGGTTAAGCGAAAAAGTGATTCTGAACTATCATTCATATAAAAAGTGGGGAAGAGGGTAATATTCCAGTATATGTACATTTGCTTATACATAAAAATAAAATATTTGAATGGACACAAAAAGAAATTAGTAAGTGAGCGGTTCTCTCTCTTGGAGTTGAGCAGAAACTAGGCAGTAGGGGGACAGGAGTGGGAGGGAGACTTTTTGCTTTTTTTTTTTTAATCAAGTAAGTGTATTACTTCCTCAAAATTAAGTAAATTTAAAAAATTTTAATTTAAAATAAAATACATAGCAGACACTCAATAAATATAAGTGAAGGATTAACGATTATATAGATTCTTACAAAGATATTTTATGGTCTTGCTGCTTCTCTGAATAGGATCTGTTTTATAGTATAGTTTCAAGCTGCTTGCTAATATATAGGGAAATATATTATTCATTTTTATAATCTCACTCCTAACACTTTTATTCCTTATAGTGAACTTGCTTATTAATTCTAAGACCCTTTTCCATTGGTTCTTCTGGGTTTTCAGTGAACAGGGCAGGTCCATAAATGTGTTCAGACAGGCCAGGGATGAAAACGAGGAACGGTAAGGATGGTGGTAAAGGAAAGAGTGTGTTTTCCATGTAAAGACACTGAGTTCCATTTTTAAAAAAACACTGTGTGGGCCAAACGAAACAAGCCCACAAAAGAATCCAGCCCTTGGGCTGCCAGTCTGCGGCCTCTGCTTTGCTTGCAGTATTCTCTGTTCACTCATGCTTTCCCCCTCCCTCTTCCCCTCAGCTACACCGTCTCCATGCCTCCCCCCCCACCCCCCACCCCCGCCTCGCCCCACCGCATTTTCCAAAGCCTTCCTCCAGACCCACCTGCCCCCAGGCCTCCCCAGCTCCTCCAGTCTGCATGGAGCTTTCTACTCTTGTCCACAGCTGTCAGGTTTAGAACCACTTTTAGAATCACGGCAAGACTCAGTGTGGCCCCGGGCTCTTTAATAAGCAACTTGAGACAGTTAATCCTGCCTTGCTGGGCTCCTCCCACCCTTGCCAGCATCTTCTGCTTCTGTGGTTAGCGGATCAGATCACAGTGACCGTTCAGCCCACCCATTCTTCCTGGGGTCTAGGAGCAACTTAAACTCAGCAATCAAGTCTGATTCATGCACGACGCCTGGCGCCTGGCATTGCAGGCGCTTGGGAAACCTTGTCTGCTGAGTGACGAAGGCCGTCGGGCAGGTCTTCCTCTTGGCAGGCGTTCCAACTAACCCACGCATCCAAAACCCTGATGGAACTTTGTAGAGCAAGCCAAAGAGGATGACGGCACCCCTGTCCTCCAGGGACCAGGCAGAGCCTCCATGAGGGTGGGATCTGGTTTTCACACCTGTCACGTAGAGCAAGCCCTCAGAAATGTATTTATTGGCTGGCCGACATGATGCTTACCGCCCGTACAGCCACCCAGAGACAAAAAAAAAAAAACGATGTATGAGGGACACCAATAAGAAGGGGGTGAGAAAAGTCTCACGGGGCTTCATGACCCTGGAGCACCCATGGAGCCCCTCACTGAGACGTGAATACTTCTGCCCCTAAATGAGAATGATTGCCTTCGCCCCTCCCAAGGCTGTGCGAACATTCACATTTTATTCTAGCAAAAACTCTATCTTGTACGGTGGTCCTCACTTGAGAGATGAGAAAATGGAGACTGGGAGAAGTTAAGTGACTCGTCCACGATCACACGGGGAGCGTGCCCTGCAGCCAGAACTGGGACACTGGACTTTGACTCTACCTCCGCCGTTCTTTCCTGGGAGATTCCAGGTAGGAATTCTGAAGAGAGGTGGCAGGGGTTTGACTGATCTGACCTGCAGAGGAGAAGCCCGGGGTTAACTGCTGTCCCACTGCACTGTGGTAGAGACTGAGGTTGTAACTGCAAACGACACAGATCCTTCTGTTGCTCATGAAGCCCCCATTCTGGCATTGGTGGTGGGAGGGAGACAAATGATGAAACCCGAAAACAAATAAACAAGGTGACTCTACCCAGTGGTAAGTGTCATGAAGAAAATACAATGAGCTGATGAGACAGTGAGTGGGTACAGCTTTCTGGGGAGTCAGAAGAAGCCCCTTTAAAGAGGCAGCAACTGGATGGAAAGCAAAGAGCAGATGCAAAGTTTCTAAGACAGGAGCAAGAGGCTGACACATGGTAAGCAAGCTGAGGCTGGTGAGGGTGTGGGCAGCTTACAGAGGACCTTACAGTTCAGTTAACGAAGGTGGATTTTATTCTAAGCAATCAGGAAGCCCCTGGAAGGTTTTAAGCAGGACAGTGAAATAATCTGATTTATGTTTTGTTTTGTTTTTTAATTTTAAGCTCTCTGGCTATGCTGCAGAAGATGAATAATAGGGGACTAAGACTCAGATAAAAAGAGCAGACTGAGCTGCCATACATATGACCTCTCCCCCACAATATGTAGACATACTAGAGAAAAACACATTAAAAAAATATCATTAACATGGAAATGAACTTGAAAGCATCTCCAGGTACCAGAAAGCTACCGTGGCAAATGAGATTTGAAGCCACATGCTACGGGATAAACACACCAGATATGTGCTATGAGGCAGGGGTCCCCACCCCCTGGGCCACGGACCGGTATCCCGTGGCCTGTTAGGAACCGGGCCACATAGCAGGAGGTGGGTGGCGGGCGAGCGAGTGACGCTTCCTCTGTCGCTCCCCATCGCTCCCCATCGCTCCCCATCGCTCGCATTATGCCTGAACCATCCCCCCGCACCGTCCGTGGAAAAATGCTGGTCCCAGGAGTGGGCAGAGCAGCTCTTACACCTCCCTGTGCACTCCACCTCCCCCCGCCCCCCGCGCCATGCCGGGCTTGACAGGGAGGGCACACTCGTCCGAGGTAACTCTCCAGGACAGGAGGTAGTTTTAAATACAGACGAGAAGGAATTAACAAGAAATGACTCCCTGGCCCCAAGCACTAAGCTGGTGATTTCATAATTAAGACACCGACACCACACTGGCACTCTGCTCCCTGTGGACCCACAGAAAAGCTGGTATAACTTCACTCTTCTATCAAGAAAAAAAAAGTTATTTTCTTCTCCGTCTTCTCTCTTCAGACATAACATCATCAACGCAGCTCTTTAAATATCTGTGCCAGGAGGCTATATTTAGTGACTGTTTGGCCCTTAAAATGAGCCTGATTTCCTGTGGCAAAAAGTTCTCAGCAACAAGGAGAGAGGCCTGGAGAATTCTGAAGTACTGACAAACAGCTTTAAAGCTGGAGATGTTCAAACAGTGTAAGAAAGGAGTTGACTGCTTTTTCTGGAGCGATGACTGGCATCCAAGATAGAGGGAGAAAAACCATAATAAAAGGGTGTTCGCTCTGAACACCACCAAAGTCGTTCGAGAGAACAGCCTGACACCAGGCAAGTATTTGGGCCGATAATTGAATGTGGTACATGGTCCTCTTTCAGAGAGGCAGGAGGGAGATCAGTTTACTCATTCATTCACTCACTCACTCACTCATTCATTCAGTGACTCATTCATATACTCATTCATTCATTCACTCACTCACCCACTCATTTACTAACCACATTTGTGCATTTCCCCACGTGCAAAGCCCTTTGGTTTACAAAGCTCTAAGTCATGGGGCAAACAAGATACACAATCCATGGGACTTAGAAGGGTGTCCCTAGAAAGGGCCCTTGGAGGGACACAAAGTGACTGCTGGGGGGGACCTGGAGGGCGATGGGCACTTCCATGGGGGCCGCTCAGGAAGGCTTCATGGGGAGGAGAAACCACCACCAGCACTGGCTACTGCTCCGGGCCCTCTCATTCAACCCACTCACTGAGCCCAGATGTCAGTACGTTACCCCATATTCCAGATGAGGAGTTTTCCCAAGGCCCCCCCCAAGATAAGTAACCAAACTGGAGCTGGAGCTAAGGTTGTTTGACTGCTAAGTGCTTAACTACGTGGGCCAGGCCGTCTGCAGCAGAAGGAGGCCAATAGAAGTACATCTGCCAGACTGCAGACAAAGGTCTTACACCATTTCTCCCTTGAAGACCTGGGGCACTCAAAGCGGCTCCTCTCTGGAAAAGGCACCAGATCTGCTCCCTCCTCCAATGCAACCTAGACTTTCCACACTTTCCCTCCTCAGACACCACTGTCCTGTCCCTCTGCGCGTGGGGTCTCCGGGGTCTCCACGATGACCCAAGGGAGTAGAGGAATGCACACTTACTTAGTCCTGACTAACGTTTGCCAAGCAACATGCCATTCTTTTTTTTTTTTTAACATTTTAGTTTGAGATAATTTTAGACTTTCTGAAGAATTGCAAAAATAGTACAAAGTTCCTGTACATCTTTGCCTGGCTTCCCCTTATATTAACTAACATCTTATATAACCTTAGGAAAAATCATCAAAATGAAGAAATTCACTTTGGTACAATATTATTAACTATATTACAAAATTAATTTGTATTTCTCCAGTTTTTCCATTAATATCCTCTTTTTTTTTAAATTTTTTTAATTTAATTTTATTTTATTTATTTATTTATTTATTTATGGCTGTGTTGGGTCTTCGTTTCTGTGCGAGGGCTTTCTCTAGTTGCGGCAAGTGGGGGCCACTCTTCATCGTGGTGCGCAGGCCTCTCACTATCACGGCCTCTCTTGTTTCGGAGCACAGGCTCCAGACGCGCAGGTTCAGTAATTGTGGCTCACGGGCCTAGTTGCTCCACCGCATGTGGGATCTTCCCAGACCAGGGCTCGAACCCGTGTCCCCTGCATTGGCAGGCAGATTCTCAACCACTGCGCCACCAGGGAAGCCCTATCCTCTTTTTTTTTAATTGAAGTATAGTTGATTTACAATGTTGTGTTAGCTTCAGGTGTACAGCAAAGTGATTCAGTTATTTTATATATATATATATATATATATATATGCACATACATATTCTTTTTCAGATTATTTTCCATTATAGGTTATTACAGAATATTGAGTATATTGGGGCTTCCCTGGTGGTGCAGTGGTTAAGAATCCGCCTGCCAATGCAGGGGACATGGGTTCAAGCCCTGGTCCGGGAAGATCCCACATGCTGTGGAGCAACTAAGCCCATGCGTCACAACTACTGAGCCTGCGCTCTAGAGCCCGTGAGCCACAACTACTGAAGCCCATGTGCCTAGAGCCCGTGCTCCGCAACGAGAGGCCACCACAGTGAGAAGCCTGCGCACCGCAACGAAGAGTAGCCCCAGCTCGCCACAACTAGAGAAAGCCCGTGCACAGTAACGAAGACCCAACACAGCCAAAAATAAATAAATAAATTTATATATATAAAAAAAAGAATATTGAGCATAGTTCCCTGTGCTATACAGTAGGTCCTTGTTGGTTATCTATTTTATATATAGTAGTGTATATGTTAATCCCAAACTCCTATTTTATCCCTCTCTCCCACCCCTCGGTGTCCTCTTTCTATTTCAGGATCCAATCCAGGATCCCAGCTTGTATTAATTGTCACATATCCTTAGTCATTCCTGGTCTTTCATGACCTTGACATGTTTGAAGAGGACTGGTCAGTTATTTTGTAGAACATCCCTCAATTTGGGTTTGTCTGATGTTTTCTCATGATTAAATTGAGGTTATGCACTTTTGGCAAGAAAGCCACACAGGTGATGTGCCCAGGTCAGTCTACACCGTCATTCATTTCAATACACTGCCCTCTTTGACTTTCTCTGTATCCTCAGGGCAAACCCATTCGAGAGGTATTACTACCCCCACTAGATAGATGGGAAAACTGAGGCAAAGAAGTTAAGGCATTTGCCCAAGGTCACAGAGGTGGTAAGTAACAGAGACAGGATTTGAACTCAGTTCTGTCTTTGGATCATGCTATTACACACCAAGCTGCTACTTCAAGTCTTTCTAGTTTAAAATAATTCATCATGACCTTGACTGAATATAGGAAGTTGGACTTGGATGTTAATATAATTATTCCTAGTTCTACAAGTGTGATTCTAAAACCAATGAATAATAAGGATAACAGCTAACATTTACTTATTGAGCACCTACTATTTGCCCGGCATAGTGCTTCATCTTTTCTATCTAAGGTATCGTATTCAGATCCTTCCAACAACACGATGGAGTGGGCACTCCAGGGCACAATCCCTTATCCCAAACTCTTGGGGGCCAGGTGTGTTTGGGAATTTGGGGGTCTAGGTAACACCTTCTAATTAAACACAGTAACGTCTTTGCAGTGTATCATATGACCATCCATTCTAAGATGGGCAAATAACAGACTATAAATAGGCCCAGACAAGAACAGGTTGGGTACCAAACTTTGAAAAGAACTTTAGGTTTCCAGAGCCTCTGGGATTTTGTGGGGATAACAGACTGCAGGCCTGTTCTATTATGTAAAGTAACTTGCAAATGAGGAAACAGAGCTTTAGGGGGTCTCACAGCCAGTCATTACCCAGGCCTGCCCCCTCACTCTGAGGCCTAATTCCCCTGACATTTAAGACTCTCTCCTATCACTTGGTTTTTATTCCCCGTTTTCCATGACAAAACACATTCTAAATATACTCAACTGGCACTCAGAATAAATGAAAATAAATTTTCAAAACTCCTAGGCTCAGCTGTTCCTGGAGCAGGGGTCTGGGAGAGATGCAGGTTGTTCTCAATGACATAAGGACACGCTTAATCGCTCAGACTTTCCTTCATAAGTCCCAGCTACATCATCTATGACTTGATCCAAACTCCTCATGGACCTGGAAACACGTGTAGCCTATTTTGCCTCTTGGGTTGGATGTGCCTTAGTCCCCACTGTTTTCACAGGGAGGTATCCTTTCATTTGCCCTATAATTACTGTCCAGTTGGGAGGTTTGCGAAGAAAGTTCTGGACTGCAGCCATTATCCCCAGTCTAGGTCATCTTCATGATTCCTGACTCCTTACCGAGCCCCTGCCCATCCGCATTCTCACTTGACCCTAGGATGATGAAACTGACAATACGTACTGTATTAAGTAGGTGGTGATTTACACACTGGAGGGACGGTCCTAGATAAATCAGTGATGAGCCCAAGCAAACAAAGATAATTCATTACTCCAGGAATAACAAAAATGCATGCAGGAATGTATATCAAAATATAGGAGGGGGAGCTTCCCGGGTGGCGCAGTGGTTAAGAATCTGCCTGCCAGTGCACGGGACATGGGTTTGAGCCCTGGTCTGGGAAGATCCCACATGCTGCAGAGCAACTAAGCCCGTGCGCCACAACTACTGAGCCCGCGTGCCACAACTACTGAAGCCCGCATGCCTAGAGCCCGTGCTCTGCAACAAAGAGAAGCCACCTCAATGAAAAGCCCGCGCACCGCAACGAAGAGTAGCCCCCACTCGCCGCAACTAGAGAAAGCCTGCGCACAGCAACAAAGACCCAATGTAGCCAAAAATAAAAATAAATTAATTAATAAAAATATGTATATATAGGAGGGGCTTAGCTGTCCCTAGCATGTACAGGGTCATGATAAAGTTGACACTGAATACAGAGTTAAAACTCTGGGGGGATAATGAAGGGAAAGTGATTGTCAGGGGATGGAAGGCACCTACATTAATGAAAGCGAGATCTTTCTCTTATGTAATGGCAGGTTCATACTAATGGCTATAATGAAAGCAGTTTAAGCAGGAAATAGTTGGGGAGGGAGAAAGAACTGGGCCAGGAGACTGCTGGTTTTTGGTAACAAGCCTGTGGAACTGACTCTTACCTCCTGTACATGTATACCTTTAAGGAAAATAAAATCACACAACTAGTCATGGGTAGAGCCTCGACCCAAACCCCATGCCCTGCCCTGGGGGCCTGTGTTCGTTCCCGTCTGCATCCTTGCTTCAGCCTCTGTCTTTCCAGACTGGGCAGTTCTCACTGCATGCCCTCTGTCACCTTAACTGTCACCTCTGAGCCAGCTTTGTGCCTCAATGTCCTTCCTGTGGCCTTAGAACCAGAAATGCAGATTCCTCCAAGCAGGCGGTTCACCCGAGAGCCTGTGCAAAGGCAGGCCGATGTGTTCAGGTCATGGTCCAGGAAAACACCTCCTGAGATCTCCGGGTAATTCCTCCTGTGGTTCTGCACACTACCCTCTGAAACGGCACCCCTGAAAACCCGGGGTCTTCCCTGTGTAGGTTCTTGTCTAGATGAACCTCAACCCGGGCCTCATCAGGGAGCAGACAAACCAGACCAAGACCCATCCATTTACTTATCCAACAGCCACGTGCCTACACTCTGTGCCAAATAGTGCACTAACCCCCAAACTCAGATGTTACTAAGTACAAGTAAGAGAATAATTATAAGAGCTGATATTTCCGAGTGCTCACCACGTGGAAGGCAATGCACTGAGCATCTTTTATGTATTATGCCATTTGATCCTTTCAACAACCCTATGAGGTAGGTATTTTTATTACTGTAGATGCTCTTTCAACAAATCTCTACTTCATTGATCCAGATTAACCTATGCCCACCAGCATCTCTGTAAAGCGGGCTGCCTGGGACCCCAGGCAGGTAAACTGTCTGGCTCTAAAGCCCATGCTCATCACGTCTACAGAGTCTTGGGGCACGACCCAGACCCAGACACAACTGGGTCTGCCTCAAATTTGGGCAGTGACTTGCAGTATGGACTCTATTTGTCTTTTCTAATCTTCATTTCCCTTTAGGAAACTGGATTGAATCAGAGGTCATATCTATATAACAACAGGAACCAGGGAGGTAAGGTCAGAGCGTGAAGCAGGCTGGCAGAAGACAACAGGGAGTGGTGGAGACTGTGGAAAATCAGTGTTTATGCCCTGGCCACAGGTTTCAGGTTTGTTTGTAAAATTTAAAGAAACACATCTGTAGCTGCTAGCTTGAATCTCGCACATCCTGTCTGGCTCTAACATTCTCTAAATCGAATAGATTTGATAGGTCGGCCTCAAGTTCACTGCAATGGCATCATGACAGACACTCCATGTGGCCTCTGATTCAGTGTCAAAGAGTTTTTCTGGAAAAAAAATTTATGCTACAAAGTTAGGCCTGATGGGCTACCACTGGGAAGGTGAAAATCAAAAGACACTTCCAAAGTTGTGCAGTGCTCAGCCTGGGCAGATGCATCTGGCAGTTCTAAGCAGAAGACAGAAGATGGTGCCTGGGCAGAAGTGACCAATTGCAAAGGGCTTCTCACTGGGTGTTTTCTGAGTGACTTTGGGAGGCCAGTTCTTTTGGTGGGGGGACAGGCCCATCTGACCAACGCAGAAGAAGTTACCCATAGAAACTAAGTGCAGCCAGGGTTATCCAGGAGGAAAGGTCTCACACAGAGAGAAAAGCCAAACAGAATTCAGTGTCTGAAGCTGAGAACCAAAAGCTGGGGTAACAATGGCCAGGTGTTGTTAGAAGGCAGCCAATTCTGACATGGCTGTTGCTTCAGTAACTACACTTGCAAGGAATCCCAATTTTCTAAGCCTTTGGGGCAATCTCATCCAACCCCCTCACTTCACAGACCTATAGAGGGTAGGGAACATGGCAGAACAGAGAGAACCACAGCCAGGAGAGGCCAGGCTTCCCAATTCTTAATCCAGAGCTCCAGGACCTCCTGGCTGCTCTGCAGCTAAGCCCAAGGATATGGGAACATTCCAGACCACCAGCGAACCTGAGTAAGTCTCAGGACACAGCAGGCCCACCCTGAGGGAAGCCCTTCATTTATTCCCACCTGTGCTTCCTGCCTTTAAGTCAGTTCCCTCAAGCAGACACCATCAGGATCCTATAGTAACAGTGGGATTTCCCACCTGCCTTTTTTTTTGTTTAATAGACAGCACAGCACTTGATCAAAAAAAAATGTTTTTAAGGCTAAGTAACTTACATCTATGATCCTCAAACTTGGAATTGCACCAGAGAACTCCATGGCCCCGCAGGAAAGAATGTTTTGAACAGGCTGCTGAATTGTTTTTTCCAGGATAAAGCACCTGTGAATAAGTGCCAAGCGTGGAAACCCAATGTTTTATCTATAGCCACAACAAGCATGGATGAAATAACAAGTGTTCCTCTAGGTTTAAAAGCGTGGCCTGTCTGTGCAGCGAGGCCTGGGCTCCACTGGGCTTCTTGCCCTGGAGCGTGTGTTACCTGTTACCACCCTGTATTAGCTTTTATCACTGCTGTAACAAATTATCACAAACTTAGCAGCTTAAAACAACACCCATTCACCATCTCACAGTTCCATAGGTCAGAAGTCCAACAAGGTCTCACTGGGCTAAAATCAAGGTGTCCGCAGGCTGCATTCCTTGCTGGAAGCTCTGGGGAAAATTTGCTTTGAAGCTCACTCCAGTTGTTGGTAGAATTCAATTCCTTGCTATTCGAGACCCGAGGTCCCCGTGTCCTTGCTGGCTGTCGGCCAGGGGCCACTCTGAGCTTCTGGAGGCTTCCCTTGGGTCCCTGCACGTCGGCCCCTCCATCTCAGAGCCAGCAATGGCACATTGAATCCTTCTCTCACTTGGAATCCCTCTGACTTCCCCTTCTGCCATGTCTCTCTTCTGCTTGGCAGCCAGAGAAGATTCTCTGCTTTTAAGGGCATGTGTGATTAGACTGGGCCCACCTGGATACTCCAGGCTCCTCTCCATATCTTGAGGTCCTTCATTACATCTGCAGAGTCCCTTTCGCCAGGTAACAGAACATAGTCACAGGTGGATATGTTGATGGTGGGGACGTTATTCTACCTACCCCATTTCACTTCACATTTCTGAGCTGCAGAAACAACACCTATCAGTCCACCAACAGAACATAAATCAGGCTCCTAGTCCGCTGGCTCTAGGTGTACCGTGCCTGCACACGGAAGTCACCTCTGTAAATCTGTCCCTCCCACTGAATTCTCCACTCCTAAAACACTCACCTTGAACCCACCAGTGTTGCCAAAACTTTCGTTTCAGTCCAATGTGACACAGATCAGATGCGTTCACCTCGGTGTTAAGCACCTGCCTTGGGGTGGGAACTGGGCCCATTCCCTTTTCCGTTACAGCAACAATCAAATACAATTAGGTCCTTAAGATGCATCATTAGTTCATTTGACAAACATCTGCTGAGGTCCTACTGGGCACTGAGCCCTTTGCTCAGGGTGGGGAGGCCTACAGAGCAGGCTAAGCTAAAAGGAAGCTCACGGTCCAGTGTGGGACAGACACCCAGATAATCACGGTAGCACAGAACACACAGAAATAGCAGTCAGTAAATCTGCCTGGGTGGGGGTGGAGGGAGACTTCCCAGAGGAGGGGCCATCGAGGGTGGGACTTAATGGATGAAAAGAGTTTGGCAGGTGGATGAAGTGGGAGAGGCGTTCTAGGCAGACGAGAATGCTGCCACCTGGAACAACCCAGGAATGAAGCAGCCGTGGGCTGTGCTGGGAAAGCGCTAAGGCGCTTGGTAGGGCTGCGGGTGTTAACATTAAGGCGGGCCAAGCTGGGCTGTGTGCGTGACAAGGAGCTTGGGTTTCAGCTTAGAGTAACGCATAACAAACAGAGGTTGTTAAAACCTGGAGTGATACAAACAGTTGGACCTCTTAAAACCAAACTCTGACGGCCAAGGAGAGGGTAGATCTCATGAGGGTCGAGACTGGAGGGCAGGAGGGCCGGGTGGGCCATGCAATAAATAGCTCGGGCTTGAGATGAAGGCCTGAACTAAGGTGAAGGCGGAGGCGGTGGTGGAGAAGTTGTGGCGATACGGCATGCAATCAAGGAGGCAGGAACAACAGGCCTCCGTGACTAGCTGCAGGGGTGCAGAACAGAGGGGTCTCCTGGGATGACTGGCAGAATTTCAGGTGGAACAGCCCGAGATGGTTTATAAACTGAGACTCTCTGAAACCGTGAACAAAGGAGAATGAGCAAGTCTGTGGCAGGAGATGGAGACCAAGTTTAGGTGGTTGGGTTTTTCTTTCTTCTTTTTTTTTTTTTTCTTTTTTTCTTTTTTGAGTCGGATTTTTCTTATCAGAAGTAACCAGGCCTTGGCTGTACAGGGAGATCCCATCCTGGAATAAGGGTCTCAAGGGAAGCAGGAGATCGCAAGTCACTGTCGAGCATGAGTCAGGGAGTTGACATTCAATAGGAAGTCCCCAAGGACAACCCACGGTTACATTAGAGAGACGGTGTCTTCAGGGATCCTCTTGGTGGCTCCAATTGTGCTCATGTGACCCCAGATTCAGGGTTCGCAAATCAGGGTTCACATTTTAGAACTGGGACCAAAAATGGTTGATGCCCATTCAGTCCTTCACCCAAAATATTTTATCCTTCATTCCACGAACCCTTATCAAGAGTCGCTCGAGGGCTTCCCTGGTGGCGCAGTGGTTGAGAATCTGCCTGCCAATGCAGGGGATACGGGTTCGAGCCCTGGTCTGGGAAGATCCCACATGCCGCGGAGCGGCTGGGCCCGTGAGCCACAACTACTGAGCCTGCGCGTCTGGAGCCTGTGCTCCACGACAAGAGAGGCCGTGACAGTGAGAGGCCCGCGCACTGCGATGAAGAGTGGCCCCCGCTCGCCGCAACTAGAGAAAGCCCTCGCACAGAAACGAAGACTCAACACAGCCAAAAATAAATAATAAATAAATAAATTTATTAAAAAAAACGAGTCGCTTGGGGCCAGACACTGAGCCAAGAACTTGAGCTGACAAAGAAAAGGCACTCAACATATATATTTTTTGAATTTCTACCATGTGCCAAGCCCAGAGAGGTGGAGCCCTGGGATGACCTGTGACTCCAAGGGAAGCTGATCTGGATCTTGCTCGGAGAGGAAACCACAGAGCTCATGCCTGTCTCTGAAGGATTATGGGAAATGGGAGGGAAGAATATAGCAACAGTTAAGCCAGATCCAAGGAAAACCGAACAGAGAAGGTATCTGCTTCCAGGCCAGTATGGGAGAGGGGACACGTGACAGCCTAGTAAGATATAATAACACACACAGTAACTGTCTAGCCTAAGAACTGTCACCATGGTCTGGCCCCAGGGACCACACAGCCAGACGGAGACCTCAAAGAACCACTGTTAGAAGGTCAGCGTTTCTGCCATGTTCCCAGGTGACATTCTCCAAGCTCCCAGATTCTCACAGTGGCTCATCATGCCTGGCTTGATCTAAATCTTTGGAACAGGAGCCAAGCCTGTTCTGTGTTTCAGAAGCCTATCACCCAGGTCTTTGGTTTATTCAAATGTGCTTCTTTTGAGCCTAGAGGCACCCTTTCTTCTCTCATTCTCTCCTTTGAGAACTTCTCACCACCTAATTTATTTCGTATTTAACAGACATCCTGAGCTTTCGCTGGTGTAAAGCCCTCTGCTAGACACTGGGGCAACTCACCAAAAGATGAGTGAGAAACGAGGGCCCGGGACTTCCCTGGTGGCGCAGCGGTTAAGAATCCGCCTGCCAATGCAGGGGACATGGGTTCGAGCCCTGGTCCGGGAAGATCCCACATGCTGCAGAGGAACTAAGCCCGTGAGCCACAACTACTGAGCCTGCGCTCTAGAGCCCATGCTCCACAACAAGAGAAGCCACCGCAATGAAGAGTAGCCCCCAGTCGCCGCAACTAGAGAAAGCCCGTGCGTAGCAACGAAGATCCAACGCAGCCAAAAATAAATAATTAAATAATTTTTTTTAAAAAAGAAATGAGGGCCCGTCTGCCACAAAGGAAGGTAGACACAAGACACACATGAACGGGAGCCAAGGGCACCATGCTAAGTGTGGGCTAATGATAGGTGTCAACTTCCCGGCTACGTGTTACAGCAGGGCTCAGGGTGTGCTGCTTGTATATGCGTGATTCATAAATCAAACATTTCCCAGTTCTAGGGCAGCATCAGAAGTGCTTTCACGGGGGAGGCTGTGTTTGAGAGAGACCTCGAAGTGTGGGTGGATATCTAAATGGCAGGTTCTTACTTAGCCTCCTTAAGACATTCTCCTACTCCCTGGGAGGAACCTTTTTATAATCCTCTGCATTCTGAAATATATAAATAGAGAAAACTGCATGAAGCAAAAATGGACAGCTTAATGAATTATCATAAACCACCACCCAGGCCAATAAACAGATGGATGGCAGGACCTCAGAAGCTCCCCTGTTCTGAACATCCTACCATCACTAACCTCTCCTGCACCAGGGATGACCTTTATCTGGACTTTTATAATAATCACTCCCTTTTTTTTCTTTTCAGTTTTATCATCTAAGCAAGCACCCCTAAATCCCAGTTTTGTTTTGCCTGTTTTTTGAACTTAATATAAATGGAAGCCTTCAGAGCTGTCCTTTGGGGTCTGCCTTTTTTCCCCTCAACGTTATGTTTGCAAGAGTCACCCGTGTTGTTGAGGGAAACTACAGTTTGTTCATCTTCACTGCTGTATAGTATCCCAATGAGAGACTAGATCACAGTTTATTTATCCATCTACTGCTGATGGGCTTTTGGACTGTTTCCAGTTTGGGGTTATTACAAGACATGATTAGGAATAGTCTTCTAAATATCTTTTGGTGCATGTGCATGCATTTCTGTTGGGTATATAGCTTGCTGTGGACTTGCTGGGTTATTCAGTGTGCTTACATGCTTGCCAACACTTGGCACTGTCAATTTTTTTTTCATTTTTATTTCAGCCATCCTGTATCTCACTGTAATTTTAATTTTCACTTCCCTGATTTATAACGAAGTTGCACACTTTTTCATATGGTTACTGGCCATTTGCTTATCCTCTTTTGTGAAGCACCTCCTGCCTGTTTTTCTATTAGGTTGTCCTTTTTTTTTCTTTTAAGTTTTTTTTACATATTCTGGATAAAGGTCCTTCGATAGTTACGTGTGTTGCAAAAAATCTTCTGGGAGGAATTTCAAATGTCCAAATAAGTCAATTTGGAAAAGACCTAGGGGGAAAAAAAAAGAAATCTCTGTACCTTTTCTAAGTTACCAGCCCCAGGCCAGGCTTCAGTTTTAAAGGGAAGTATGGAAAGGAAAGCGTACAGTTTGAGATCAGACCCACCAGGTTCAAGCCTCAGCTCCTCAGGCCACGTCCTGAGCGCTCTTGGGCAAGTCACAGAGCTCTCTGGGCCTCAAGTGTCCACACTTGAGAACTGACCAAAATTACCTCCTGCACGGTTGTTCTGTGGCTGAAAAGAGGTTATGTGTAAACGTACTTTAAAAACTGCACATGGTGGTAGCTGTCGTTAAATCAGAAGCAACTGGCCACACTGGCTTCCTGAACGGCCCGACCAGCTTCCTGAGCTGTGTCCCAGCACTAAGAGCAGAGGTGGCAGTAGCCACCTTTCAGATCCAAGAAGATCCCTTCTCTCCTTCCCGCGGGCTAAGCCAGAGGAACCTTCAATCCCCAGCTCTCTCCCCGCAGTGTCAGACTGTACTGCCCACAGCCTGGGACAGGGCTCCTCCCTGCCTGCCCAGGCAGGAAAACAGGAAGCAGTCCCCACCCTGCCAGGAGGTGGGGCTGACTACTTCCCTCTCCAGGTGGGCATCTCTCCAGGACATCAACCCTTCTGGATGCAGGAGAAGCACTGGCCGCTGGCCTGTGGCACCACTGCACCAAGCTGTGCCCTACGCCCCGCCCAGGTCACTCCCACACTTTGTCCCGAGGTAGTGGAATAAGTGGGCCCATGCATGGGGAGCATAATACGGGCCTCATCAGTGCCTCACAAGCAAGGAACGCTTTCAGTGCCCAAGTGGGGCTGGGAATCTGCTCTCCTGGACCACACGGACACACCCTATCCCTTCCCAAGGTGCACCAGCATCCTTTCATGAGCCCCACGTCACTGGTACCTGGGCCCCATTCCACATACAGGGGGCAACTGGAAACCCCTTTCAAGAGAACAGTTGAGCGCTCAGAAGAAATGTGTGTCCTTATTCTAATGGCAAAGGCTGCTTACAGGAGTTTTATAAGCTGAAATATTTGAGAGCTGGAAGGACCCTCAGAAATCTTTTCCAGCCTCCTCATTTTGAAATGAGAGATGCAGGGGCAGAGCCAGAGACAGATTTCCTGTCTCTGCACTCATCCTAACCTCCCTTATGCCCTGCTGCAAACTCCAGCACCTGCACGCAGGCCACTGCCATCAGCCACGTCCAGGTGCCCGGGACACTAGGCCAGTTTCTCTCCCTACCCTGTAACCTCTTCTAGCTCAGAAAGATCTGATCTGAAGCAGAATGAAGCCCTGGGAAGTCCAAGACCACAGTTTGGGAATGTTTATCAAGTGTTCTGAACCTGACGGAAATTCAAACCGTCAACCTTGAGCCCTAATTCTGTTTCCAGCCCCTGCAGGCTCTTTCCTAAGTGAAGTCTCCAACCTAGAGGGCCATGTACTTCCATGGTACCCTGGGTGCCCAGGCCTGGCACACAGGGCAGGCACTTAGTGAGATATGCTCATTGGGGAAATCAAAGGAGACAGAGGGAGACTCTCCAAAATGTGCAAAGGAAAAGCACTCTGCAAGTGGAGGTCTGCCTGCGGCCCCCAGGCTGCTGTAGATCCTCCGACTGTTGTATGTTCACATGTTTGGCAAACAGGCCCCAGTGCCTGCCTCATGCAAGGGCCCACTGGGCACTGAAACCCAGACCCTGCCCTCAAGACCTTCCAGTCTGGAAGGGAAGCCAAGATGTGCGTGTGGATGAATGGGAGGGACATACAGTAGCTAAGGGACCCTGCTCACCTGAACCAGACGGCAGGGGCTGCCTGGTGGAGGGATGCCCTGTAAGTTAAGGTCTGCAAATGACAGGGACTAGGGACCCCGATGGTGCCACATCATGTGGGGTCTCTGGGCAGCCAGCAAAGGTTCCTGGAAAAAGGGAGTTATATGGGCAGTGCTGGGCTTTAGAGACAATCCATCTGGCATCAGGCGCTTTGGGAGGCAGGGAGGATGGGATTACAACGATGCATGCAAAGGAGGAAATAAGGGCAGCGACAGCGAGAAGCAAAGGAGGGAAGGACAAGAGAAACATCACAGAACAGAGTGTGGCTGTGAGGGCAAGAGGCGGGGAGGGCTCAGAGCTGATGCCCGGGAGATGATGGGCCTGATGGGGACCAGGCACAGGCGTTCACAGGCTGGGGAGGCCCAAGTAGAGTTTGGGGCATGTGTGGTTTATCAGGGGGCAGACATCCAATGGGAAGTGGTCACACAGGCCAGGAAGTCAGAGAGTCGGCGTCACTGAGGTGAGAACAGAAACCATCCTAAGGAAGTGAGGGCAGAGGAAGTGGACAGGAGGAAAAAGAGAAGTGGGGTGAGGACAGAGCCTTGGGGACCCCAAGTGTTAGGGGAGGAAGGAGGGCGAGAGCTGGAGGGGGCCAGGCAGTGCCACAGGGATGGCAATCGGGGCCAGTTTTCCTGGGTTTGAGTCCCAGCTGTCACTTACTCACTTCAGAACCTTGAGCTGGTTATTAACACCTCTCAGCCTCAATTGCCTCATCTGTAAAATAGGGTTTATAAACTGTAAGTTTGTTGTAAGACTTGAAAGGGGAGATTTGTGCAAGGCCCTTACACTTGCACAAGAGTAAGTGTGATAAGTGCAGGCTTTTCTCATTAGTATCAGTGGGAGGAAACCAGAAGAGGACAAAATCACAGACCCAAAGAAAGCTCTCGGCATCCTTTCTAGTTTTCAATACCAACTAAGGGAGCAAGCAGGGGACAGGAGGGGTACAGCACCTTTTATGTTAGAAACCATTCCTGTGTAGCCAGGGTTGAGACCCACTGATCCCTCTAGCCCAACCCTAAAATTTTTCAGCTGGTTAATTGAAGGTTGAACATCTTCTGAAGATCATGAACGAGATGGCAGAAACACCCCCTGACTTAAACGTGGAGAAGAGGACTTGTCATCTGATTTTGAAGCCCTGGCTTGTCTGTCTACTTGCTATGTGGCCTTGGAAAAGTCACTTGGCCTCTCTGAGCCTGAGCTATGAAATAGGTTAAAGGCTATAAATCCCCTAGCATGTTCCTAGGACCCAGCAGGCCCTGCATAAATATTTGTTTCTGTTCCTGGCTCTTTCCAGTGTATGATTGGTTAGGTCCTTTACTCCATCGTGGGTTCCATCCAAGAGATTGTGACTAAGGGTTTGTTCCTTCCCCTGTGTTTCCAGAGCCCCATCCTCTCCTCTGATCCCAGCATTCACCTGCCGCAGAGCAGAGCTGCTCAAACTTCCGTGTCTGATTGAAATGCAGGCTCTGATGCAGCAGGTCCTGCCTTGCTAATGGCTCCAGGGATGCCGGTGCGACGGGTCCTCTGTCCCCCTTGCAGAGAAGGCCCGCAGTGGCCGGTCCACCTCCCTGCTGACTCAGGAGCTCCTCTGGGGCCACTCTCTTTACATTACTCATCTCTGAGTTCCCTTCATGGTATGTACTCACTAAATGGATGTTGAAAAAACAAGTAAACCATAGAGAAAACCATCTTCCAGCTAAGTAAATACAGACAGGGTATTTTGTTTGCGAGTGGACACCCTCCCGATTCATTCCAGAATTGCCCTCTTGCCCGACTTGAGGACAGTGTGGTGGGCCTGAGACCTGGAACTCGGGGTCCTGGGTTTGAATCCTGACCCTTTCACTCACCGACCAGAGGCCCTGGGCAAGTTACCAAGCTCTCATCCATAAAATGAGGGTGATAACACCCAACCACAGTGCAACCCCAAGGATGGCTAAAACCTGATCTATAAACTGTAAAGTACTCCAGGCAACGTATCATTATTACTGCAGCTTTTTTGAGGGCGGGAACTACTTTTTATTTCCCTAGAGCCTGAAGGTTGCTTGTGATGGGCTGGGTGGGAGACACACCAGGGGTCTGGTTGCAGATGGGGACTGAGGCAGGCAGGGCAGGGGTCCCCACTCTGGCAGGGACACTGGCCACGTGAAGTGTGAGGATGATCCCAGGAGAGTCGAGGCGGGAAGGCTTCCCGGAAGAGGCTGGCAGTGGTGGGGAAACAAGGCGGGTCTGAGGGCACAGGCAGCTGGGGAACGGGCCTGACCGGAAGGAAAGCAGAGAAATCAGAGTCCCCTGATAGGCCTGGGGCAGGGCTCCCGACTGAGACTGTAGAGACAAGGCAGGACCAGGAGGGAACTTGGGGCCATTAGGAAAGAACATCAAGTAATTACAGATGTTCCCTGCAGCCCAGAGCTGAGTTCCCCATCCAGGCCAGGCCTCCCTGTGGGACCAACCAGTCACTCTGTACCCTTGACTACAGCCACTTCACCACTCACATGAGCCTCAGGCATGTGAGGACAGAGGCAAGAGCAACAAGACACAGTCTCGCCCTCAGGAAGCTCACAGTTTACTGAGGGCCACAGAGAAATGGGGACAGGACAGGTAGCAGGTGCGAGGCGTTCAGAGGTGGAAGGGACCAATTCTGCTCCTGTCTCCACTCAGCCAATAAGTCTCATCCACACCCATCTCCAGACCATTCCCCATTCCTGGAATGCCCCTGTCCCTCCTCTCCACCCAGCAAGTGCTAGCTCAGGCTGAAGGGTGGGGTTCAGACCTCAGAGGGCTCCCACCCCCTTCCCACCCCCATAGCCTGTACTTTAAGCACACACTCTTAGTAATTACTGCACTAACTAGTAACACTTCTGTCCTTTTACTGAAGAGTTAATCACAGCCCGCCCCAGTACTTACCCTTGGGCTTTTTTTCAGGTCCCCTCTCCCCCTCAGAGTACAGCAATCATCACTGCAACAGTGCTCCTCAGTTTACAAAATGCCTTCACGCATATTATTTAATTGAATTCCCCACAATCAACCTGTGACGTAAGTAGTATCCTTATTTTACAACAAGGAAACTGAGGCTTAGAAAGGTTAGACAGGGACTTCCCTGGTGGTCCAGTGGTAAAGAATCTGCCTTCCAATGCAGGGGACGTGGGTTTGATCCCTGGTCGGGGAACTAAGATCCCACATGCTGCGGGGCAACTAAGCCTGCGTGCCGCAAACTACAGAGCCCACGCGCTCTGGAGCCCACGCGCCACAACTAGAGAGAAGCCCGCACGCCGCAACGAAGATCCCATGTGCTGCAACTAAGACCCGATGCAGCCAAAAAATAAATAAATAAATAAATTAATTAATTAAAAAGAAAGGTTAGACAACTTGCCTGGGGTCACACCACCCACCCACGTGCCTGGCAATCAAACTCCAACCTCTTCTAGCTCCCATGCCAGTGCTCTGCCCAGTACTCAGAGGCCACACAAGGTAGTAGTTAAGGCCACACAAGGTAGTAGTTAAAGGCTGGGATCAATTCCAGCTGTGTGACCTTGGGCAAGTTACTTAACTTCTCTGTGCCTCAATTTCATCCAGGTAAAATGTGGCTGATACCCACCTCATAGGTCCTTATCGATACCACCTCACAGGACCTTACTGAGATTAAAGAAGGAAATATAATAAAGTACTTAGAATAGTGCCAAACACAATAATTAGTTACAATTATTCTACCGCCGCTAATTCTCATGGTCTCTTAACTCATTAAAAAATTTTTTTCCAACTCATGTTTATATCTCATAATACATTTCATAGGTAGTCATTAAACAAAATACATTTTTGCAGCCTAAGGTGAGGTTTTAGGATTATCCTCTTTCCTTTTCTTCACTCTCCTACTCCCCTAATAGTTTCAACAATAGAGAAACTCTCTTTTCCTGATTCATTCTACCTCCCCTCCACACTACACACACACAGACACACACACGCACGCGCGCACATGCACACACACATGCACGTGCACACACACAAGCCACTAGGTCAAATCTGGCCAATTATCAGTGTTCCATAGAATGTAAAATACTGGCAAACACTGACCTAGACTCTCCTTATTGGGCTGTCCCTGGATAGCTAGAGAAACTTTCATAAACCTAATTTCTATCACTATAATGGGTCAAAGTCTTACGTGTATTTCTCTATTGCTCCAGTTTTTACTTATTTGAGACTCTAGAAGGAATGAATTACCATTTATTTTCCTTTGCCGTTAAAAAAAAAAAGATTCACACTGTTTCCTGGAGCAAGAACCCTCATGTGCCCAGGCAGCTAGTTGAGGCCATAATGCCCACAGCAGACAGGTAGCTTCCTTCTTTTCTGGGGTCCAATCCACAAAGTCAGAGAATAAACCTTAAACCCAGCTGGGCCCTGAGAGACAGAAGTGAACAGCCGTCTCTCCCATCCCACCTGGGGTAGGATGATGACCTAGGAAGGGGACACTCCCTACTTTACATCACCCAGACACACCTGCGAAGGGCCTGGAAAAAGAAGAGGAGGAAGTCCCCTGGGATGAAAAGCTTCATTCTTTGCAAGATTCTCCATGTAGAACACTCAAGTCAGGACCTCACCATCTGTATCTACAACCCCAAAGCCCTTCCCTCACACGGTACTGTATTTGGGGGTGGGGGGGAGCAGAACACAGCAGGAGAACCAGCCTCTGGCAGTGGAGGTCCCACTGGATCTTCGAAGGTTCCACTCTGAGAGCAAGAGTGAAGAAAAAATGTGCCCATACAGTTTTGGCCCTGGGATTAAAAGAGGTGCTGTGCCCTTGGAAATGGATTTTGCATACAAACGAGCCAATGAACACCATAAACATGTCAGCTTTATTCAGTCCGGTCAATACACAAGGCATTAAAACTCTGAGGTAAAAATGGATTGTGGCTTTTTGTTGATGCCAGCGAGGAATTTTGGCCTCCAGCCCTGCTCAGGCTGGACAAATGGGGCAGTCTGCCTGTTAGTTGTCTGGCACATCTTGGGGGATGAAACCAAAACCCCAATTCAGGGTTCTGGGCACCCCAGGGCAGCTCAGCTTGACCAGCATGGGGCCACTGGTCCAAAAGCCTCAATTCCTGCCCCCGGGCCGGCCCCCTCCTCCAGCCCCCAGTCATCTTCCAAACTCGGCCACACATCACATTTCCCACATTCCTTCTCACCGCTCAGACCCCTTCAGCCGGGCCCTCGGAGACCGACAGCTGGGGGTGGTGTGAGCCAAGCAAGAGGCACAAGGAAGGGGGTGCTAGGGGTGGGGGGAATGTCAGCGCACCCCTGAAGCGGTCGAGAGGGGAGGAAAGGGCTCCCCACCCTTCACATCCCCGACCCAGCGCCCCACTCTCGGCCGCCACACTTGCGACCCTCAGTACTCCCCCAAGTGAGCTTCCCCAGCCTAGGGGCAAGCCTTCCATTCGGCTCCTTCTCGGGTTCCTTCCCCTCTCACCGCCCCTGTGACCCGTGCCTTGCCCCGCCGGGGTGGGCTCCCCTCAGAAGGCGCCGCACGGATCCTGTCAGCTCCTCGGAGCCGCCCTGCCCTCTTCCCCAGGCCAGCCGGGTGTCCCCGGGGTCCCCGACCTTCCCTGACCGCCCTGACCTGCGCACCAGATGCCCTCTCTCGCGGCCCCCTTGCTCTGTCCTTTCCTGGGTCTGCAAGATCCCTACTCCCTTCAAGTCCGCTCCAGGACACGGCGTCTCTCGGGATGCCCCAGCCATGCGCGACCCGGGGTCCCCCGGTCCTCACCTGAGTCCGCTCGAAGCTCTCCCGCTCCGCCGCCTCCATCCCCGCGCCGACCCCACGTCGGCTCAGCACCTTTGGCAGGGGGTTGGGTACTTGCTTCATGGAGCTAGTCATCCGGTCCATGTCGCCCAGCGGAGCCGAGTCAGGGGCCCTCGGCAGCCCCGGGATCCCCACTGCGCCGCCCGCCCCGCCCTACCGACTGGGATCCGGCGCTAACGGGACGGCTCCCGCCTCCCATTGGCTGAGAGCACTGCTACTCTCCTGAGGCCCCGCCCCCGCCCAAAGGCTTCCCCGTCCGCCCCCGCCCTCTCCAGAGCCCCTTGACTCGCCCTACCCGGCTGGGCCCTAGGGACGGTGAGGCGCGCCGTGACCGGTCCGGAGGCCTGTCCGTCACCGGACCCCGCCTCCCCTGGCGGGGGCGGGCCTGGGGCGGGGCTTGGGGCGGTCCTGACCTGCCCTCGCCCTCGTCTCCCCCGACGCCCCGCGCACCGCTCTCCCCGCCCTGCCGGCGCCCGAGTCTTCCCCGCGACCAGCGCTCTCCCAGTGTCGGGGCCGCTGCGAGATCCCGGCTTGGTGGGTGGGGGTCAAGCTGGCGGGGAGTCGGACCGCCCGCAGGGAATCCGGGCCCGCTTGGGACTGGCCTATTTACTCCTTTCGGGCCGGGGACGAGAGAGCGCGCGTTGGACCGGCTCGGCGGCCGGAATCCCAAGATGCGCTGCCTCGAGGCCCGACTTGCGCAGGTTGGGTCAGCTTGTTGCAGACCTGGCCGCCATGGGTAGCGACTCCCGCCCAGCTCCCTCTGCTTCCTCCCTTATCCTCCCCCTGCCTCGAATCCCTGCCCATCCCTTTTGTAATGTTCGCAGACTAGGGAGCGCTGGGCTGGGTCGGGTCAGTGGAAACTTCTCGACACCTTTCCAAACCTCTCATCATCTGGATCTGGCCAGAACGTATTCAGACACTTTATATTTATCCCCGGCTCTGGGACACCCCTCCCGTCCTGCTCAGTCGTCAGCCAGGGTACCGACAGGCGGAGGGAAGTGTGATCCTTAGCGGAGATGCTGAAGAAAGTTAAAAAGTTTTCCGTTCAATGCCAATTTTGGTGTTTTAAAAATAAATGCTTTTGAAACTCAAAGAAAGCCGTTACTTTTTTTAAAAAAACTAAAAGCTTTTGATAAAAATTTGCACATTCAATAGAGAAGTGGAAGAGGAGGTGGGCCTCGGTAGGCACTAGGGAGCTACTGAAGGCTTTGCCAGCTGGCATTGTGTGGACGGGATTATGGGGGCGAGAGGGAAGGGAGGGAACCAATGCGGAGACTCCAGCAGTAGGTGAGACAACGGGGGGCCTCCACTAGCGAGGAGAGGAGAGAGTTCGGTCCTGTGGGAGGTTCTGTGAATAGGTTTGGACAAAGGGAATGCGGGGAGGGAGTGTCGGGGCCAGAATTTCTGTAGAAGAAGGATTTAAGGGTGGCATCGTGATGGAGGGGAATTGCATTGAGGCTACATTTGCATAGCAAGAACCCTGGTTTCGCCTTCTCTTAGACTGTGTTTTTAGGGGAGGCCTTAGGAGTGGCTCTCCTTGGGTTTCTCTGGGATGGGGTTAGCTGTCACCTAGTTTTGGGTTCTTTGCTCTAGTCATGGGAGAGGAGGCACCTGACAAGAATTGTGACCTAAGGTAGAAAACCAGTCACCGGGAGACCGCAGTCTCTGTCTTTCCCCTCCTCTCATTTCCTACTAGTGCCTCCCCCTGGCCAAACCCAGCTGGAGGCAGGAGGGCTAAGGGTGATGGGTCAGGTACTGCCCCCTCCCCTCCTTGCAGGCTCAGAGCAGAGTGGAGAAGAGCGGAGGCTGGATCTGGAGGTTCCTAGCCTGGGGTGGGGGTGGGGAGGGGCTCACAAGAGTGTACCTACAAGGAAAACAGACAAGCTTCCTAAGCTTTACTTCTCTGTGCCCATTCTGTCCTGTACCCACCTCCTGCTCTGGACCCAGCTAAAGAGTGATTTATGATCCTTTGCCCTGAGTTTATGGCTTCAATAAACAGCGGCCCTTTAAACAGGGATTAAGGGATCAGCCTACTTCTTATTAGAATCAACCAGAGTAGGAGTCAGGAATTTGTGGTTTGGAGGCACCCTGTGGAGACAAATTCAAGCGAGTTACCTTCCACTGTGAAACTCAAGAGTGAGTTAAAAATAAGATTTCCCACTTGCCGCAGCAGCAAAACCCTTTGCCAAGGGTGGAGGGAAACCCTCCCCCAGGAGGTAAACTACAGGATTCTGCCTGCTTCCTTCAACTCTTAGCATCTCTCCCAGCAACGTTGAAACCACTTGTCTTATACGTTCTGGGGATGCCATTTCCAGACGTGGAATCTATCTCTGGGAAACCCATAGGGGGATCAAAACTGTCTTGTTACCTGCCTCTCCACAACTGGTGAAATCTGCCCTACCCCACACCTAGTTTGGATCTGATTTAATATCTTATGATACATAAGCTGACCACACTGTTCCTACGGGTTCCTGGAGCCCAAGTATACATATGTCGATAGCTTGATGAGATATAATTAATATATATTAAACTGCATATATTTAAAATACACAATCTGATGAGGTTTGACATACATATATACACTCATGAAAACATCACCACATCAAGAACATATCCATCAACCCCAAACGTTTCCTCATGCCCTTTTGCAATCCAGTCTTACTTCCTCCCAAACCTCTGTACTTAGGCAATTACTGATCTGCTTTCTTCTACTATAGATTAGTTGCATTTTCTAGAATTTTATATAAATAGAATCATACAGGATGTACTCTTTTTTGTCTCCCTTTTTTCACCAAGAATCGTTAATTTGAAATTTATGTATGTTGTTACATGTATCAATAGTTTGTTCCTCTTAATTGCTGAGTAGTATTCCAATGTATGGATAGTCCACAATTTGTTTATCTATTAACCTGCTGATGGACATTTGGATTCTTTCCAGTTTCTGACTATTACCCTTCTCCCCGAAAAATGCTATGAACAGTTGTGTACAAGTCTTTGTATGAATATATGCTTTCATTTCTCTTGGGTGAGTATCTAGCAACAAATGTCTGGGTTGTATGTATGTTTAACTTTTTAAAAAATTGCCAAATTGTTTTCCAAAATGGTTGTGCCATTTTACATTCCCACCATCAGAGAGTTCCAGTTACTTCACATCCTTGTCAACACTTGATATGATAGACTTTTAGATTTTAGCCGTTCTAATGAGTGTGTGGTGATATCTTATTGGTTTTTAAATTTGCATTTCCCCAATAACTAATGATGTTGATTGTCTTTTCAGATACTTATTTGACATCTGTATATTCTTTCTGGTAAAGTGTTTATTTAAATCTTTTGCCCATTATAAAAACCTTTTTGTATTGAAATAAGAATAGACAGAGTTGCAGGATGGTGGTGGTGTCTATCATTTTTCTCCACTGTGAAGTTACTGTTTTTCCCTTTGTAATAAATAAAAGTTGGGGGGAGCTACTTTGAGGCTATGCCAATACGCTGCTTCTCCTTAAATTTTTTGCCCATCTTTTAATTGGGTTGTTTGTCTTTTTACTGAATGAATAAGTGAGTTTAGCAAGGCTGAAGGAATCAGAGTCAGTATACAAAATTCAATTGTATTTCTGTACACTAGCAGTTAACAATCAGAAATTTAAAAACAATACCATATAGAATAGTATCAAAAATATGAAGTACTTAGGGATAAATTTGACAAAAGACATGAAAGTCATGTACGCTGAAAACTAAGACATTCCTGAAAGACATAAAGAAGACTTAAATAATGGAGAGCTACACCATGGTCATGGGTCTGAGACTCAATTTTGTTAAGGTGCCAGTTCTTCCCAAATTGACTTACAGATTTGATGCAGTTCTGATTAAATTTCCAGCAGCTTTTTTGTAAAAGCTAGTAAGGTGATTCTAAAATTTATATGGAAAGGTAAAGATCTAGACTATCCAAAATGACTTTGAAACAGAACACATTTCCACTATTTACATTACAAGATCAAGACTTATAAGGCTACAATAGTCAAAACAGTGTGGTATTGGTGAAAAGGTAGATATATCAATCAATAGAACAGATTAGAGAGCCCAGAAATAGACCCACACATATACAGTCAGTTGATTTTCCAAAAAGGTACCAGGAAATTCAATGGAAGAAAGATAATCTATTTTAACAAATGGTGCTAGAACAATTGGATAACCATTAAAAAAAAAAATCCAAATACTTCAGTCCTTTCCTCACACCATATATCAATACAAAAATTAACTCCAGATGGATCATAGACATAAGTCTGAAAACTAAGACTTAAAACTTATACAAGAAAACAGGAGAAAATCATAGTGACCTTAGGTTTGGCAAAGGTTTGCTAAATACAACACCAAAAGCATGGAGTACAAAAAGAAAAAAAAAATCAATAAAAAGGACTTCATCAAAATGAAAAACTTACGCTCCTCAAAAGACAGCTATGAAAATGAAAAGGAAGGCACAGACTGGGAAAAGATATTTGTAAAACATTCATCCAACAAAGAATTTGTAACTAGAATATATCAAGTATATATTTTTAAAGTTTGCATGGCTTGGATTTTAAATTGTTCACACAGATCAGGATGACCCAGGCACAAGAAGACAGTGTAGGGAACGACATACAGACTTTACAATGACAGGGATCTGAGTCTGAGATGCTGCTCCACTGAATTTTTTTTTTTAACATCTTTATTGAGTATAATTGCTTTACAGTGGTGTGTTAGTTTCTGCTACATAACAAAGTGTATCAGCTATACATATACATGTATCCCCATATCTCCTCCGTCTTGCGTCTCCCTCCCACCCTCCGTATCCCACCCCTCTAGGTGGTCACAAAGCACCGAGCTGATCTCCCTGTGCTATGTGGCTGCTTCCCACTAGCTATCTATTTTACATTTGGTTCCACTGAATTTTAGTTGTGGGTTCTTGAGCAAGATACCTAATGCTCTGAGCCTCTTAACCCAGTGTAAACCAGGAAGAATAATAATATAGCTTTCATTCACTCAGCAGACGTTGGTTGAGCTCCTAGTCTGGAGAAGGCACAGGACTAATGGGGTTATAAATTTACTGTTTGGTTATGGATACACACGTTAATAAAAACACATCCTACACAAGGAGGCAAGGTATAGAATAGAGGTAGGAGAGTGCCACATTTCTCCAGATATTTGTGGGATTAAAGAAGAATTGGAGGGAATTCCCTGGCGGTCTAGTGGTTAGGACTCTGTGCTTTCACTGCCGAGGGCCCAGTTTCAATCCCTTGGATCCCATTTATGCAAACGTAAAACATATATCTCTCTATGTGTGCATATGTGTGCATGAAGAATACATAAGAAAAAAAGGTAGAGTTAGATCTGTATTTACTGAATTATAAGAATGTCTGTGTTAAATTGTCAAGAGGAAGAGAAGAAGCAAGCTGCAAAGTAATATGTATAGAATGATTCTACTTTGGTAGAAACAAGCAAACAAAATTTGCATAGAGCTGTAGATAAGCTTTTGTATGTGAATGAACACAGAAAAGGGTATGAAACGACATAATCCAGGCTGCTAATACTTGTTATGAGATGGAGATAGGGTTTTTTTTAAAAAAAGTATTATTACTTATTTATACATTTACACGTTTATTTATTTTATTTTTGGCTGCATTGGGTCTTTGTTGTTGCACGTGGGCTTTCTCTAGTTGCGGTGAGCGGGGGCTACTCTTCATTGCAGCGCGCAGGCTTCTCATAGCAGTGGCTTGTCTTTGTTGTGGAGCACGGGCTCTAGGCACGCGGGCTTCAGTGGTTGTGGCAGGCGGGGGCTCAGTAGTTGTGGCTCATGGGCTCTAGAGCACAGGCTCAGTAGTTGCGGCGCACAGGCTTAGCTGCTCCGCAGCATGGGGGACCATCCTGGACCAGGGCTCGAACCCATGTTCCCTGCATTGGCAGGCGGATTCTCAACCACTGTGCCACCAGGGAAGTCCCGGAGATAGGGTTTTATAGAGATAGAGATTATTGCTTTTATGGATCTTTTAATTTAGAAAATAAAATTAAGAAAATGTAAACATAATAGTTGATAAACACAGAAACAACAAAACACACCCCAAGAAGTGCTTTTAATGTTGGTTAAAACAGACTCTCAGCTTATTACCAGCTGGTGCACAGTAGGAGCTCCAAGACTGAAAACTTTCCTTAGTTATGCAGGGATGACTTATACTTTATCATCCAAAGGCTTTGCCAGATCTTGAAATGTTCATGCCGGTACTCAAAATGTTAACTCTGTGTATGTGTGTGTGTGTGTGTGTGTGTGTGTGTGTGTGTGTGTATTGTAGGGGAGTCAGGGTAGATTGGAGAGAAGGGTGGTGACCACTAACAGGGCAGCAGAGACCTACCAGGAATGGTCTGGGGTGCCCCACACCTGACCAGGCCAGGTAAGCTGGAATGGGGCACCTATCCTGGTTGAATCAGGAGCTAAGGCAGAACCTGATCCTGGAGCCTGGGGCTGTGTCAAGTCAGAAGCCAGGGAGACAGGAATTAAGCCAAAATGGGAACCCCAGCTAAAGCCGGACAAGCAGCCTGCAAACCAGGAGTGGGGGGACAGTGCTGAATTGACCCCAGTGATGGACCAGGGTCAAGTGTCTGCAGGGCAAGCTGATCTTCTCCTGCACTGGCAAAATAATGCCATTGACCGAGATGAGGAATACATTCAGGGAAAGATAATGAGTTCACTTGTGGACACTCCGGGGTTCAAATGCCACACAGAGATGTCCATCAGGCTATTGGAACCTCAGAAGGGCTGTCAGAGCTGTAGATGTAAGCTGAGTGTCACCCTCATAGAGATGAGAGGGGAAGCTGTGGGCCTGGATGAGATAAGAGAGGAGGATACAGAGAGAAACTTGGAGCAAGTCACACACTGGGAGAAAATATTTTCAAAACATTTATCCAATAAAGGACATGTATCTAGAATATACTAAGTATACATATTTAAAGTTTACCTGGTTTTAAATTATTCACACAGGTCAGGATGACTAAGGAGCAAGGGGACAGTGCAGGGGACCAAGTCAGGGATTTGCAACAACAAGGATCTGGGTCTGAGCTTCCACCCCACCGTGTTTAGTTATCACTTGGACAAGTGATAAGAAGCATCCTCAAGAAATGGTCAAGGAAAAGGAGACTGAGAAAATGAGGATGGAGAAGTAGAAGGGAGGCCAGCAGATCTCAGTGCCATCAGAGCCCAGGCAGGAGAGTATTGCAAGAAAAAAGCGGTCCAATGAAAGTGTCAAAGGTCACAGAGGATGAATGGGAGAGGCCCTCGAAAGTGGAAAGTTGTGCCTCTGATGCAGCAGTTTGCGTACGTGTATGGATGCTGCAATGTTCAGGGGTCCCCAAGGTTTGATAATTCACTGGAAAGACTCACGGAATTCACTGAAAGCTGTTAGACTTGTGGTTACAGTTTATTACAGTGAAAGGACACAGATCGAAATCAGGAGGGCTCTGCACTTGGAGCTTCCAGTTTTCCCTCCCAGTGGAGGTGTGGGCAGTGCTAACTTCTTCCAGCAATGACATGTGACAATATGCATGGAGTATCGCCAACCAGGGAAGCCCCCCATCCCCAAGCCTTGTGTGTGGAATTTTAATGAAGCTCCATCACATAGACATGGTGGTTGCCCTTTAGTCTCCATCCCCTCCAAAGGTCAAGCTGATACTGTGTGGCCCCAAGCCCCCATGATAAATCACACTGTTAGACTGTCCAGTGTGGCCAAGGCCCCCAGGTAAACAGAGATGCTCTTATCAGACAGAATGCTCAAAGGGCTTTGAGATCACCACCCAGGAGCTGAAGGCAAAGCCAGCCCTCTCCTTGGGTAAGGTCAATGCTTTACGACACAGATGCTAACTTGCAGTGAGTTGAGAAGTGAACTAAACACGAGCAGGGGAAGTTGTCACTGTGGCTCTATGGCACTAATCCAAATCATGTGTCAGGAAAAATGAAGGTGGAGAAATGCGGAGGAGCAGAAAAATGGAAAGATGACGAGGGGCTACAGGTATGCAGAGATGCAGGCTGCCACGAAAGCACAGAGTGGAGTCCAAGGCCATGAGAGAGGAGACAGGTGGAAGACACTTAGGCTGTGTCCAGAGAAGGGTAGGATTGGGAAAGGATTTCTGCAGGGAAGATGAGGTTCCCCATCTGGCAGTGAGATTCTAAAGTGGGACCGGGTATCACCTCCGGGAAAGGAGGAGACAAAGAACTGGGGGTGAGAGTTGATGGGGCCATTCACACTGGACGTGAGATAGCCCAGAGCAAAATCAGAAGAAAAATTCCCTGAAGGGAGAAATCTGTGACTAGGGGTGTGGCAGGATAATACTGAGTTGGCCAAAAATTTGTTCAGGTTTTTCCGTTAGATGTTAAAACCTGAACGAACTTCTTGACCAACCCAATATTTTTGCAATACGTCACTGAGGTCTGCTCCCCCCTCACCACGCTTCCCACAGTATATTCCCTTGCCCCTTACCCAGTGGCATTTACTGCCTCAGGGGAAGAGAGATACAGCAGAAAAGCAGAAAGAAATGCTTTGGGGTTACAGAAGCCTAGAGTTTGAGTTTCCAAAGCCTGGAAGGGCACAGTTATGCCATAAACAGTAGACAGGAAAGAACAGAGGAAAGATCAGCCTTTCCCATCCTCAAACCAGAGAAGTCAGAACGTCTCCCATGAACCCAAGAGCTGTGGGCAGTGGCCCAGGGAGCTGGCATCGACTTGTGGGGACCGTGCTTTGAGGGCACAGAGTGCACAAGGATGTCTTGGGGGTGTCAGTGTGGACAGATGCTGACAACCAAGGACCTGATGGCTCCCCCCCCCATTCCTTAGCACTATAAGGTCCCCTGGAGAAAGGCACCATGAGACCCTGAACTGCTGGAGATGGGCTCTGCCCTCTGGAAGACCAGGAGCTCAAAGGAGAACTCCAGCTCGCTTATGGAAAAACAGGTACATTTCATCTGACTGTGAATTTTGCAATCTGGATACCTAACACGTGTAGACTAGGGAAAGACTTCTTTCTGATACGGTGTTTGGACCAAACTTCCATCCTTATTTGCCCAGGGTTCCATTTTACAATACCCATCAGTTTTCTTGATTATGGGGAAACATAGCCTTTCTTGAGTAACACTTTTTTCTCTGTAGTTTCTAATGGTCTCCAACCAATAAAAAGGGCTGCTAAGGTCATTTTCAGGAAGAACTGAAGGAGCCAGCCAGACTCCAGCAGTAGTGAGTAAGAGAGGGTGGAGGGCTTCTATAGGCGGCAGTAAGCAGGGCCATGGTGGGTGGCAGGGCACATGGAAAATAGGGCCAAGGGTGATCCCAAGTTCTCAGTTACACTCTGGGATGAAGCAAGTTCCCCTACAAAACCATTTCCTTGAAAGACTCTTTTGTCCTTTCCAGGACCACATCTCTGTGCTCCTGACCATATGACAGGACCTGTTTGGCAGCCTTTGCCCCCACCCATCTCTCCATCATTTAGCAGCAATGGGCTGTTATGGGCTAAATGCGTCCACCCAAATTCATGTGTTGAAGTCCAAACCCTCAGTTCCTTAGAATGTAACTGTATTTGGAGATAAGGGTCTTTAGAGAGGTAATTAAATTAAATGAGGTCATTGGGGTGGGCCTTAATCCAATGACAGTTGTCCTTATAAGAAGAGGTGATTAGGACACCGAAACATACATAGAGGGAAGGCCATGTGAGGACACAAGGAGGAGGTGACCATCTACAAGCCAAGGAGAGAGGTGTCAAAAGGAACCAACTTGCTGACACCTTGATCTTGAACTTTTAGTCTCCAGAACTGTGAGAACATAAATTTGTGTGGTTTAAGCCACCGGGTCTGTGGCACTTCGTTATGGCAGCCTGAGTAGACTAACACACCTGCTACTCAGAACACTTAACCCTCTCCCTCTAATGTGAGGATATAACCTCCTTTCCAGGGACTTACATACCTGTAAAAATATGTTCAGTTGAGAAACTCAGGAGAACAGAACTTTGCTTGTGTTTTCATATTGCCTCTTATCCTGTGGCTCCAATCCCATTTCTCATTCATTCAGCTAATGTCCATGGCTGATTTTGTGCAGGAGGACTACACAGGCAGAGAGACAGACGTGGTCCTTGCCTGCATGGAACTTGCAGTCTGGTGGCAAGGTATTGTCAGCCTGACAAATAATACAGGGCCATAGACACACAAATGCCACAGATTCTAAAGCAATATGAATCACTTGAAATAGAATGGTATAGAGAAAAGAGCATGAGCTTTGGAATTAGACATATCTGGGTTTTCATTTTCCTTTCTTGTCTGTTCTTTTTTTCAGTTAAATATTTAATGACCACTTGCTATCCATGTCCAGAGACATAGGGATGACCACAGAGGATACTATCTTTCCCCTTAAGAAAAACATAATCAGAAACTGTTCTTAGGATCTGATATATAATTTACATTTCTGTCAGTTTGCATTCATCAAGAAACGCTGGCTCAGTGTCTCTACATGCTGGTCTAGACTGCATACAAATATGAATGGGAAAAGTTACTCTATCATAGAGCTTTAGTAGAAAGAAAGAAAGAAAGAAAGAAGGAAAGAAAGAAAGAAAGAAAGAAAGAAAGAAAGAAAGAAAAAGAGGAAAGAAGGAGGAAAGGAGGGAGGGAGAGAGGGGGAAGGAAGGAATGAAGGAAGGAAAGAAAGAAAAGAAAGAGAAAGAAAGAAAGAAAGAAAAACGAAGGAAGGAAGAAAGAAAGGAAGAAAGAAGGAAAGAAGGAGGGAGGAAGAAGAAAGAAGGAAAGAGTTAATAATTCTGACTCATTCAAACACAAGGGAATTTATAGGAAGACTATTTGGCAGGACTAGTTACATAATTTGGAGAGGCCGGTGCCAAATGAAAACGCAGGGTCCCTTTTTCAAAAAGTATCAAGAATTTCAAGACAACAGCAGAGCATTGAACAAAGTAGGGGTCCCTTCCAAGTGCAAAGCCTTGTAAAACTGCACACACAGGTCATAGGTCCATGAAGCAAAGCCAGCCCTGCTATGCAGGCAGGGCAGGCAGGAGAATAAGGCTTGCAAATGGGAAAACCATGATAGCTACAAAGGACTCATCAGTGACTTCAAGTTATGTTCACAAAATCTTTAATCCACACTTTAAGGGGTGGAGCCTAATTCTCCTCCTCTTGAATGTGGGCTGGACATAGTGATTGGCTTCTAATGAATAGAACAAAGCAGAAGTGACAGAGTGTGAATTTGGGGACTAGGTGGTGAAAGGCACTGCAGCTCACTGCAGGGAAGCCAGCTGCCATGACATGAGGACATTCAAACGGCCCAGGGAGAGGCCCACAAGGCAAGGAACTAAGGACTTCTGCCAATAGCCATATGTGTGAATGAATCACCTTGGGAGCCCATCCTGCAGCTGCATTCGAGCTTTCAGATGACTGCAGCCCCTGGGGGCACGTTGGATGAAACCATGGGAAACCATAAGCTGGAAACACCTAGCTAATCTACTCCTGAATTCCCAACTGTGAGATAATGAATATATACTGTTACTATTTACTTTTTGGGGCAATTTGTTACACAGCAGTAGACAACCAACACAGCACAGAAGCTGGAGCTACATGATAGGTCTTATAGTAGACCTTTCTGGTGGATCCATCCCTTTCTTCTTCAGCCTTCAAGCACTTGCTCAAGATTCAAAATCTTGGGAGAGAGTATCTGAGCTTAGGTCAGGCTGAGCAGGATAGTTAGAGAAAGGATGTCAAAGGTGTCCCTTTGACAGTTTTCTGTCTTAATGGGCAGGTACTTTGGGTTTACCCTCCCTCTGAGGTTGTCCTTATTGGGAGAGGGGTGCTGTTGGGAAGAGAAAAGGGCCCAGGTACAACAAATGTCTGCTAGTTCTACTTAGGGAACTCAGATCAGATTCTTTTTTTTTTTTTTTTTGGCCACACCTGGTGGCTTGCAGGATCTTAGTTCCCCAATCAGGGATCGAACCCAGGCCCCCTGCAGTGGAAGCTTGGAGTCGTAACCACTGGACCTCCAGGGAATTCCACATGAAAGAGGACTCACAATAAAAGTGGCCAATGAGCATCAAGGGAGAGTCCTTGCTTTCATAATGGCTGTGGGATGGGAGGTTCTGTCCTCTCTTAAAGGAGTTTCAGGCATCTGTAGCATACAAGGAAGGAGATGTTGGGTCTGGAAACTTCCCTTGGGACCACCCGTCCCAGGTCAGCTAATTCCTAGAGATGGCAACTTCCCTGGGAGTGTACCTTTCATATGCAAACCTTAACCACCTTCTTTATGGAGTGCTCATTCCAGGCCACTACCCACCTGCCCTAATCACCCCTGGGCCAGGTACCAGACAACTAGGGATGGCCCTATCATACCCCAGAGCCCACTGAAATTATCCAAAGGAGCCAATCCTAAACCTATTGACCCTGCCTCGCCCATTAAAACCACAACAAAGGCTCTTGCCATTTTCCTTTCTCCCTCTGCCTCCTGATGGGATCTGTGAGTATAACAAACTACTTTTTCAATGGCAGTCGTCTCCCGATCTGTCAGCCTTGCCATACCTGAGTAATAATAAAACCTGCATTTTAAAACATTGATGATTCTAGCTTCCTGGCTTACTATCACTCTCACCAACATTACTCCATCTTGATTCCTGGTGATTTCCGTTTGCACGCAAATCATCCTCCCGCATCCCCGGTTCTCAGTTCCTTGTCCTCCACCCAATCCCAGCCACCCATTCCCAAGTTCATACCCTTGACTTCATAGATATCAATCACTCGATTCTGTGCTTTCCACTCACTGACCACCACCTCTTATCCTTCCACCTTCCGCCTCTAGAACCTGACTCCAGTTCCGTGGGGTCTGCAATCCTTTGAGTCTACCACCTCTTCATTGCCCCCGCTGCCACAGTCCCCCATCCCTCTCTTAGCAATGAAACCGAGCAGGACACTGTGGGGCTCCTGGGCACAAAAGGCTTCCTGTGTCCCCTGTTTCTTGTGTGTAGGAAATAGACTTCATTCAGCCTCCATGACCTTCCCTGAGTTCCAAAGGGCAGGTTCAAACAGTTGCTAAACAGGGAAGGGAGGCGATGCAGAGACAAGGGAGGAGAAGTCAAGATACAATAGTGCAGCGTTGGGGCAGGGTCCTGGTTCCCCCTCAAGGGATACACATAACAATATCTTTGAGCTCTTATGCAGAACTAAAACCCCCAACAAATGGAAGATGTTAGCTACTAGATGAAGCATTCTTCACTCCAGAGAGAAGGTCACAGTTTGCCCATCACCAACTGATGCCAGGTGATCTCTGGATTGAAGGAATGTGGGCCCTGCAGGCACACAACACAAGGTTGTTGATCCTTATCAAAAACCCCGCCCCTGGGCTATAAGACTCCTCACACACACACACCCCCACCCTCATCCCCAGGTTGCAACAGACACACAGTTTTGCGGGCATTAGCCTACTGTGGCCCCCTTTGCCTGGTACAGCAATAAAGCTATTCTTTTCTGCTTCACCCAAAACTGTCTCTCAGATTCAATTTCGTACCAGTGCACAGTAAGAGCCAAGGTCTTGACAATAAGCCACAAGACCCTACATGCTTTGTCCCCCATTATCTCTCTGATATCACCTGCTATTCTTCTTCACTTCATTCACTTCTCTTTCATTATACTATCTCCTCTAACAAAGCCAGGCACACTTCTACCTCAGGCCCTTTGCACTGGCTATTGCCCATCCCTGGAACATTCTTCCTTCAGATACCTGCAGAGCTCAGGCCCTCACCTCCTTCAAGTCTTTGCTCAGAGGTCACCTTCTCATTGAGGCTTTTGCTGAGCACCTCCCACCACTTCTACTCTTTCAGAGCTCTTACCTTCCAATGTACTATCTAGTTTACTTATTTATTATGTTTATTGCTTATCATATAGCTCCCCTCCCCCTACAAACATGAAGGCAGAGATTTTTCTCTTTCACAGCTGTATCCTCAGCCTCTAGAAGAGTGCTTTGCATACAGTACATGCTCAATAAACATTTAATGAATGAACAGAATATTAGCCCCTGAGATCATCTTGTCCAACTTCCTCATTGTAACAATAATAAAGACAACAGAAGACCCCGCTGCAGCAACTGACATAGTTAATCACTGACCATAGACCCGGCCCTGCCCTCTCAGCTTTTAATGCATTACCTCATTTAGACTTCAGGGCGACTCCTTGAGCTTAGTATCACTACAATCTCCACTTTCCTGGTAAGGAAACTGGGGTTAATGGAGAGTTCAGGCTCAGGAACTTATCTTAGATCCGCAAAGTGATAAGTGGTGGTTCTGGGCTCCGAGCCAGGCAGCCTAAGTCCAAGCCCGAGCTCCCAGCCGCCGGCTCTGCTGCCTGCAGCGTGCAGATCACGTGCAGAACGTCCCGGAATGAGAAAACTGCTTCGCACGCGGGAGGAATTATTATGTAGGACGCTGGGGACCTGCTTGGTGCAGACGTCCTTAGTCAAGCTCCTTGAATTTGCTGGGGTTCCTGGTTGGGGGGAGGGGTGGGGAGCGGACGGGCAGGCGGGTGGGTGAGTGGTGCCTCTCTGCCCGCACCCTCTCCACTCTAATGCACTTGGTGGAGCCTGACAGCCCCAGGAGAGCCTTAATGGACCTGCAGAGTCACAGCTTCAGCTGAAACAGTGGCTAATAATGGAGGAGGCAAGGTCATTAAGGACCAGAGCAGGGAGGTAGAGGAAAGAAGAACTGTGATTGGTTTCTAAGGATCCAACCCCACTCTGGCCAATCCTGGGCTCCTATCTCTCCATCCACAGCTTCTCTCTTCTCTGTTTCAGGGTCCCAGTGTCTACCAAGCCCCCAATCCATCTGTATGCCTGGGTTTCTCACCTGCCAGGAGTCCACCTCACCTGATTGCTTATCCCCCAGCCTCCATCCCACCTGAGACTGCATTGGAATTTGGGCGTGGTGCTGGGACAGGATTCCTTGAAGGGCAGGAGCAAGTTTATGTAGTAAAAGCTTCCCTGTGATTCTATGATGCCACCCCCTCTCTGCCGCGTCTGCTGAGAGCCACTGCTGTGCAGTTCTGGTTTTTTAATTCCTTCCTTCCTTCCTACAATACATTGGTATTAAGTATTTACTGTATGTCAGACATTAGCCGAGGCACTATATCAAAGATGTATTAGATAATTGGACAGCTACATGTAAAAGAATGAAATTAGAACACTCCCTAACAACATACACCAAAATAAACTCAAAATGGATTAAAGGCCGAAATGTAAGGCCAGACACCATCAAACTCTTAGAGGAGAGCGTAGGCAGAACACTCTATGACATAAATCACAGCAAGATCTTTTCTGACCCACCTCCTAGAGAAATGGAAATAAAAACAAAAATAAACAAATGGGACCTAATGAAACTTCAAAGCTTTCGCACAGCAAAGGAAACCATAAACAAGACCAAAAGACAACCCTCAGACTGGGAGAAAATATTTGCAAATGAAGCAACTGACAAAGGATTAATCTCCAAAATTTACAAGCAGCTCATGCAGCTCAATATCAAAAAAAAAACAACCTAATCCAAAAATGGGCAGAAGACCTAAATAGACATTTCTCCAAAGAAGATATACAGATTGCCAACAGACACATGAAAGAATGCTCAACATCATTAATCATTAGAGAAATGCAAATCAAAACTACAATGAGATATCATCTCACACTGATCAGAATGGCCATCATCAAAAAATCTACAAACAGTAAATGCTGGAGAGGGTGTGGAGAAAAGGGAACCCTCTTGCACTGTTGGTGGGAATGTAAATTGATACAGCCACTATGGAGAACAGTATGGAGGTTCCTTAAAAAACTAAAAATAGAACTACCTTACAACCCAGCAATCCCACTACTGGGCATATACCCTGAGAAAACCATAATTCAAAAAGAGTCATGTACCAAAATGTTCATTGCAGCTCTATTTACAATAGCCAGGACATGGAAGAAACCTAAGTGTCCATCAACAGATGAATGGATAAAGAAGATGTGGCACATATATACAATGGAATATTACTCAGCCATAAAAAGGAACAAAACTGGGTTATTTGTAGTGAGGTGGATGGACTTAGAGACTGTCATACAGAGTGAAATAAGTCAGAAAGAGAAAAACAAATACCGTATGCTAACACATATATATGGAATCTAAAAAAAAAAAAAGGTCATGAAGAACCTAGGTGCAGGATGGGAATAAAGATGCAGACCTACTAGAGAATGGACTTGAGGACACGGGGAGGGGGAAGGGTAAGCTGGGACAAAGTGAGAGAGTGGCATGGACATATAAACGCTACCAAACGTAAAATAGATAGCTAGTGGGAAGCAGCTGCATAGCACAGGGAGATCAGCTCAGTGCTTTGTGACCACCTAGAGGGGTGGGATAGGGAGGGTGGGAGGGAGGGAGATGCAAGAGGGAAGAGATATGGGGACATATGTATATGTATAACTGATTCAATTTGTTATAAAGCAGAAACTAACACACCATTGTAAAGCAATTATACTCCAATAAAGATGTTAAAAAAAAAAGATGTATTAGATAATTCATAGCAGTAGCATAACAGAAGCAGACAATTTTAGAATAGAATCAAAGCATGTGAACCCTGAAGAGGATCCAGATGGGAACAGCAGCCTCTGGATCTGAGCTCTGGGTGATTCGGGAGTTTATCTCTCCCCATACCGCCCACTGCCGTCCTGCCTGTGTGCGGCCCTCGGCATTTCTCACGTGGACTCCCCACCATTTTTTTAAAAAATATAAATTTATTTATTTATTTTTGGCTGCATTGGGTCTGCATTGCTGCGCGTGAGCTTTCTCTAGTTGTGGAGAGCAGGGGCTACTCTTCCTTGCAGTGCGCGGGCTTCTCCTTGCAGTGGCTTCTCTTGTTGTGGAGCACGGGCTCTAGGCGTGCGGGCTCAGTAGTTGTGGCATGAGGGCTCAGTAGTTGTGGTGCACGGGCTTGCTTGCTCCCCGCGGCATGTGGGATCTTCCCGGACCAGGGCTCGAACCTGTGTCCCCTGCATTGCCAGGAGGATTCTTAACCACTGCGCCACCAGGGAAGTCCTCTCAAGTTTTAAAAAATGATTTTTCATTGTGGTAAAATATGTTACATAACATAAAATGTATCATTTTAACCATTTTTAAGGGTCCAATTCAGTGGCATTAAGTACCTTCACAATGTCATGTGACCACCACCACTATCCATTTCCAGAACTTTTCCAGCAAGACAAACAGAAACTCTGAACCCATTAAACAATAACTCACTACTCCTCCCTCCTGGTCCTCAGTAACCTCTCTTCTACTTTCCATCTCTATGAATTTGCCTCTTCTAGGTACCTTATATAAGTCAATCATACAATATTTATCCTTTTCTGTCCGGCTTCTTTCGTTTGGCATAATGCTTCTCCGTGTTGTAGCATGTATCAGCATGTGGCCCTTTTAAGGCTGAATAATATTCTATTGCATGTATATTCCACATTTTGGGTATCCATTCAGTGGTTGATGGGCATCTGGGTCATTTCCACCTTTTGGCTATTGTGAATGATGTTGTTATGAACACGGGTGCATCCCTGCTTTTGATCGTGTTCCCAGCCTGTTCTCCATACAAACGTCAGGCACGGTTTCCTAAAATACAGATTTGATCATTTACTCTCCTACTTAAAATCCACAAAATGCTCCCTGTTGTTCACACAGTCGAGTCCAGACCTGACCTGGGTGTTTGAGTCTTTTCACAATTCCAGCCTACGCTTTCTGCTCCCCTGCAACCTTCCCTTGTGGTGCTCTGTGTGTTTTCCAAACACACCCTGCCCTTCCCAGCTCCCGATGTTTCTGCATGTGCTCTTCTCTGCTTGCCAAGACGCAGTGTAAACACCAGTCTTCTTCAATCCTGATAGTGAATGAACCCTACCTTCTGCCATGTCCTGGTTCTGAGGATAGAGAGAAGGGATAGGAATTCCCACCTCTGTCACTTGTTAGCTGGTGACTTTGGGCAAGTTTCTTAACCTCTCTGAACCTCTTTCCTCATCTCTAAAGTATATTACTGAAAGATAATTTTCAGAAAAAGGCAAAATCATGGCTTCATACAGGTATAAAAATGAACACACGGTAAAGATTTTATTTTACTCATAATAAGGGAACCAGGCAGATGTTATGACTGGTTCAAAAGAGAAACAGACACCTTTACAGATCAAGAATACTGAAATGAATATGCAAATAGAGGCAAACTGGTTTTTCCACAAAGAGAGAGTGCGCTTAATTGAACTTCTGTCGGATGGAACAGAATTCACGTGTCTATCAGTTACCTGCACCTTGCAGAGTTGTAAAAGAGTTCCCATAGAATCAGAATCTGATAGAGCGAATGGTATGCTATAGATACTGCATTGCTTTCTCTATTTGACTTCAGTCCTCACCAATATTTTTTTCCTTTCTTTCTGGGCACAAGGAAGACAACTTCCAGGCCCCCTTATGGTTGACTGAGGTCTTGTAGGGGGATCTGTACAATGAATGGACAGGTGTCACTATGGGCCACAACATTTAGCTGCTGGTTCAGAGTTCATTTTATCCTGTTGTTGCAATCACAAAAGCGTGCTCAAGATGGAACCTCAGTTGGCCTGGATCCCTGAGTGACCATGTGAGCAAAGCTTCTTGACCACCCATGTTAGAGTGGGACATAAACTGAGATTTGGGCTTATTTGTTCTGCAGCATAACTTAATTTATCCTGTCTGATCTCAAAGGACGTTGTGACCAAGCCCTTTATGCAGGGCTTAGCATATAGAAGCTACCCAATCACTGTTCTTACTTTCCTTAACATTCCACTGTAGCACTTATTACATTGCAACATAATAATATATTACTGTGTCTAAATTTTTTGCTAGAACATGATTGCCACAGGCTAGGGAGCATAATTTGTTGGCCTCCATATTCTCAAATAGCACCTGGTCATCCAGTGGTTCGTAATAAATATTTACTGATTGAATAAATCAAGTATCTGTTGAATTCAAGCTCTGCCACTTGAGCTAGTTATAAATTTTTGGAGCCTTAGTTTTTTTTATCTCTAAATTAGAGGGAAAAATTTCCTAACAGAGTTGTAAAGAATGAAAAAATATCATGAGGATGTGGGAACATGTTATCGGTTTTAAAATTACATGCAAATGAGAGGGATTATTATAAATTTAAAAACTAAGTTATAAATTAAAGGTCCCCAAAGATGGAGTGACTGAGCTCAAACCAGGACTAAAACTTGAGATTTTGAGACTTAAAAGTTCAGCGTAGAAGGGGACCTGAGAGGCCTTCTGGAAGTCTCTTTGGGGGCATCAACCATTGGATCTCCAGGGTCCTACATGAGTATACTCCTTTTTTGACCAAATGGAACTGGAGACTGAGTGACTCACTGCTGATGTCAGGGGCTCAGCAGGGAGGGACAAGTGTCTCATGAGATTCCCATCAGCCTGGGTTGAGTTTGAGGGTCCCTGGAGAGCCAGTAACCATGGGACAGGGCAAGGACACCAGCCCCTGGCAGTCACTCTGGGAGTATGTGTTACCCAAGTAGCCCAGGATTTCCCTCAAGGGACCAAGAGGTTTGTTTGTTCCCTAATTATTAAAGAGTAAAGGAGGATATTTCTGATGTTCTGGTCTGAGAGCCAAGATTTTCGATTTTGTAGCTGACCAGCGGGGTCTTATTGCAGCATGAGGAAGTAGACAAAACCACAGGATATGGATCTGGAGAAACTGGTGATAGCCTGCGCTCCACCACTCCCAGAAGTGTGACCTCAACCCCAGTACTTCATGTTTCTACTTCTGCTTCCTTGAAAATGGGAATCCTTGTCTTCCTTACCTCACAGGATTGAGGAATACTCTAGATGTGTTTTTTAAATGATAAGGCAATAGGTATATCAATGTTAGCTATTTTGACAATTCTCATCACATGGTACTGTACAAATTTCACTGTAAATATTTGTTGGCATGTCAGTCCTCTGTTAGACCATGAACTCCTAGGAATCAGGGAAAGTCTTTGCCACTTTTATGTGTCACCCCTCCCCCGCCTCAGGGCCCCCAGCACCTAACAGAGTGTCTAGCACAGAGCCTGTGAAAGTGGCTGAGAAGAAGAAAGGACTGAATGGAAAGAACCAGGTGCAGCATGGACAAAGATGTTTATTTCTACAATTGCCTCTCCCTTACCAAACCCTGCCCATCTTTCTGGACCCAGCCCCAGTCTCCTTCACGAAACCTTGCAGAGCTAGATCTGCACATGGTGATCTCTCTTTTAGCATCTATTCTAACCTTCTGATTTTATGAATGAAGAAACTGAGGCCCAAGGAGATTGTGTCTCCACTCAAGCTCCCACAGGTCCCGTATCTTGTAGGGGGTCTTAATTGCTTTGTGTGCATTTCCTTCCCACCCTCCCCAGACCCCCAATCCCTGAACTGTACCCTCTGAAGACTGAGCCAAGTCTTCCTTTTCTCATATCTCTCCTTTGCCTTCCTCCTCCAGTGCCTGTGTGTGACCCTGGATCTCAGGTAGATCCTCAGTAAAGACTCATAGAATGGACTTCTCTGCAAATTGGCCCCTTGGCAGGGAAGAGGTAACAAGAGTCTTGGAAAGATGGTAAGTGACTGTTGCCATCTACTGGTAGCTATGTGGAACTACAGACAAAAGTCCTGCAGGCTTGCATGTCTTGCCCTCTTCCTGTATATATACCACTGTTACTGGAGCCTAGGCAAAGGGTGTCTGGCAACGTTCGTGCCATAGTCCACAAATGTTTGCTGAGTCCTTCACTTCTGCAAAGATATTTACACTTAACTCCTGACCTCCAGGAGCCTACAGTCCTGTAGAGAGCTAAGAACATCAGTAAATATGTTACAATTGTAAACGAGTACTGTAGGGGAACAAACAAAATATGCCAGTGTCCTCCAAAGGCAGGGGTGGTCTGCTACTGTTTGGGAGCATGGAGGAAATCACCAACATCCCATGGAAAATCTCAACATTCTCACCAAAGGGAAGAAGCATTTTGGCATTTGGGGTCTCATTTGGCAAATAGAATTTTGAAGGGATAGACTGGGACAGAGAGGGATGCTTTTGTAGAGGAAACAGCATTGAGGAGATGGAAGGAAATTACCACTTGACGGCCTGAAGTGAGCTAGGGATTGTCTCTTACGTTATTCAGGAAAGCACAGAGTGGCCCAGTGTGTTTGGTTGGGTAAGTCGGCTGGAAAAATAGGCTGCAACCTGGTCCAGTGAAGCTGATGTTGTCAGTGCCCCACTCATAAGCCCTCAGGCCTTACCATTGTATCCCAGCCTGCCAGCATCTGCATCTCTTGAAGGGTCTCTCTGGTGGCCCACTCTGCCCTTATACACAGCAGAGAGGAAGGGCATCCCTCCCGTACCCCAGCATCCATTAGCCCATGACTGACTGGAATTGGTATATAAATACCCCTGCTCCCTTGCCCCTTGTGTTGTGTTAACTCTGAGACATACGTTCAACCATCACTTCCTAGAGGTCCCCCAACAGGACTAAGCTCAGTTGCCCACAGTGGCAACTTGCCTAATAAAACACCCTTATTTGTTGCCTTCCCTTCCCTGTCTCACTTCCCCATTTCTTACCGGTGTCTCCTCAGATCACTTCCACAATATATTATATACTTTCAAATTTTTTATCTCAAGGCCTGTTTCCAGGGAAAGTCAATCTAAAACATCATGGAAGACCTGGGATGTAAGTTAAGACGATTGGACTTCGAGCAATAAGTGCTTCCTTAATGCCAAGTCATAATATAAATGTTAATTTTTTTTTAAAGTAGCTTTTCTTTTATTTATTTTTAATTTTTTTAAAAAAAATTTATTTGTCTGTGTTGGATCTTTGATGCTGCGCACTGACTTTCTTTTTGTTTTCTAGTTGTGGCGAGCGGGGGCTACACTTGGTTGCTGTGCGCGGGCTTCTCATTGCGGTGGCTTCTCTTGTTGTGGAGCACAGGCTCTAGGCACGCGGGCTTCAGTAGTTGCGGCACACGGGCTCAGTAGTTGCAGCTCGTGGGCTCTAGACTGCAGGCTCAGTAGTTGTGGTGCATGGGCTTCATTGCTCTGTGGCATGTGGGATCTTCCCGGACAAGGGCTCCAACCCGTGTACCCTGCATTGGCAGGTGGATTCCCAACCACTGTGCCACCAGGGAAGTCCCCATGTTAATTAGTTTGACAATCCTTATCTCATTGCACCGTACAAATTGCACTGTGATTATTTGTTGGCGTGTCGGTTCTCCCATTAGACCTTGCACATTATTTGCAGATAGTGTCTTATAAACTGCCATCCTCTCCTCCACATTCTCTCTTGTGGCTGTGGGGCTCTCCCAGCCAGTCTGCACTTAGCTGGGCACATATTGCTATACAGTGACCCAAGAATGAACACATCCTAATCTCTGCCCTTACTTTGAAGATCTAACTCAGCCTGATGGAATGCTGCATTTTTTCATCTACTATTGGTCACAAATTTCCAAGATTCCTTCTTTTATCATTTCCCTTCTGTTTAAAGAACTTCCTTTAGCCATTCTTTTAAGGCAGGGAGCCAGGACTTTCACCCCCTCCCAGCAGTTATTAGGTATTGCTCCCTACTGTTAATGGATTAAATGTACCAGTTAAAAGAAAAAGATTGGCAGAACAGTTTTTTTTTTTTTTTTTTTTTTTTGGCTGTACTGCACGGTTTGCAGGATCTTAGCTCCCCGACCAGGGATTGAACACGGGCCATGGCAGTGAAAGCGCTGAGTCCTAACCACTGGACCACCAGGGAACTCCCCAGAATAGATTTTTTTAATGACCAAACTATATGCTGTCTGTCTATAAGAAACTCAATTCAAATATAATGATACAGGTAGGTTAAAAGTAAAGGGATGGAAAAAGGTCTAGCATGCAAATATTAATCAAGAGAAAGCAGCCAGGGCTATATTAATATCAGATAAAGTAGACTTCAGAGAAGAAAAATTACCGAGGACAGAGAGAGACATTACATAATAACAAAGGGGTCAATCTACTAAGAAGGCATAGAAATCCTAAACAGCAGACCTGCAAAGTGTATGCACCAAACAGCAGAGTTTCAAAACATGTGAAGCAAAAACTGATAGAAATGAAAGGAGAAATAGACAAATCCACAATTATACTTGGAGGTCTCAACACCCCTCTCTCAAAAACTGATAGAACAACTGTACAGAAAATCAGCAAAGATATAGAAGAATTCAACAACACCATCAACCAATAGGATTTAATTGATGTTTATAGAGGGCTCCACCCATCAACAGCAGAATACACATTCCTTTCAAATACCTGAGAAACATACATCAAGATACACTCATATTCTGAGCCATAAAACAAACCTCAGATCAAAAAGAATTGAAATCATACAGAGTGTGTTCTCTGACCACACTGGAATAAAACTAGAAACCAATAACAGAAGGATAACAAACACTTGGAACAAATACTTGGATACTAAACAACAGACTTAAAATAATCCATGGTTCAAAGAGGAAGTCTCAAGGGAAATTTTAAAAATATATTGAGTGAAACTACAACATATTAAAATGTGTGAGACACAGCTAAAGCACAGCTAAGAGGAAAACTTATAGCACTAAATGCTGACATTAGGAAAAAGAAACAGTCTCAGATCAATCATCTAAGCTCCTACCTTAAGATATTCGAAAAATAAAAGAATAAACCCAAAGCAAACAAAAGGGAAGAAATTGTAAGAAGTAGAAATCAATGAAGATTGAAAACAGAAAAACAATAGAGAAAATAAAAGAAACCAAAAGCTGATTCTTTGAAAAGATCAATGCAGTTGACAAACCTCTAGCAAGAATGACAAAGAAAAAAAGAGAGAAAATGCAAATTACAAAATTCAGGGATGACATGGAGGAAACCACTATAGACCCTGCAGACTTCAAAAGTTTAATAAAAGAACACTTGGAACATCTACGTGTAGAACATCTACACGTACGAATTCGACAAAGATGAAATGAACCAGTTCCTCAAAAACTACAAACTATCACATATAAACAACAATATGAAATAGATAATTTGAATAGCCCTGCAACTATTAAGGAAATTGAGTTTGTAATTTAAAACTCCTAAAAAAGAAATCTCCAGGCCCAGATGTTTTCATTGGAGAATTTTGCCAAGCATTTAAAGAGGAATAAATGTCAATTCTACACAATCTCTCATAGAAAGTAGAAATGGAAGGAGCACTTCCCAATTAATTTTATCTAGAACTACTCTGATACCAAAACCAGACAGACAGTACCGAGAGAGAGAGAGAGAGAGAGGACTACAGACCAATATCTCTCATGACTATAGACACAGAAATCCTTAACAAAATCTTTCAAATAGAATTCAGCAATATATACACCATAACAAGTGAGGTTTCTTCCAGGGATGCAAGACTGGCTCAATATTTGAAAATCAATCAACGTAATCCATCATATTAACAGACTAAAGGAGAAAAATCACATAATCGTGTTAATCCAAGAAAGCATTTGACAAAATTGAACACTCATTCATGATAAAAACTCCCAAAAATAGGCATAGTGGGGAACTTTCTCAATTAGGAGCAAAAAAAAAAAAAAAACCTAAACAACTAGAACTAACATCATCCTTAACAGTGAAAGATTGCTTTCTCCCTGAGATTGGGAACAAAGCAAGGATGTCTACTCTCACCACTCTTATTCAACAAAGTACTTGAAGTTCTAGCTAGTGCAGGAAGTCAAGAAAAGGAAATAAAAGGCATACAGATCAAAAAGAAAGAAATAAAACTGCCCCTGTCTGTAGTTGACACAACTGCCTGCTTAGAAGTTCTAATATCTAATAAGGTTCCAGTATTTAGAATATATAAATACCTCTTACAACTCAACAGTGAAAAGACAAAGGATTTGAATAGACATTTCTCCAAAGATGTACAAATGGCCAATAAGCACATGAAAAGATGCTCAACATCATTAGTCATAAGGGACATACAAATCAAAACCACAATGAGATACCAATTTCCATTTACTAGGATGGCTATCATCAAAAGGACAGACAGGGTTGGCAAGGATATGGAGAAATTAGAATCCTCATACACTGATGGTGGGAATGTAAATTGATGCAGCTGCTGTGGAAAGCAGTTCTACAGTTTCTCAAAAAGTTAAACATAGAGTTACCATATAACCAACAGTTTCATCTGTACATGTATACACAAGAGAAATGAAAACATATGTTCATAAAAATTTGTACACCAGTGTACACCATCATTCATAATAGCCAAAAAAGTGGAAACAGACCAAATGTCCTTCAACTAATGAATGGATAAACAAAATGTGGTATATCCATGCAATGGAATATTATTCAGCCATAAAAAGGAACAAAATACTGATATATGCTACAACAGGAATGAAACTTGAAAATTATGCCAAGTGAAAGAAGCCAGATGCAAAAGGCCACATATTGTATGATCCCATTTATATGAAATGTTCAGAATAGGAAAATCTATAGAGACAGAAGTAGATTAGTGGTTGCCAGGGCTGGGGGGTGGGGATGGGGGAAGAGGTTGCCAGGGCTGTTAGGGAGTGAATACTAACAGGTATGGGGTTTCTTTAGGGAAGTGATGAAAATATTCTGGAATTAGTAGTGATGATGGTTGCAGCACTTTGTGAATATACTAAAAATCACTGAATTGTACACTTCTGAGTGGTGAATTTTATGGTGTGTAAATTAATTTCTAAAAAATAAAATTTAAAAAATTGATTGTATTTATGAAACAGATGAGACAGAACATAGAGCCCAGATATAGCTCCACACAGAACTGAAGGGCAAAAGCAGTTCAATGGGGGAAGGAGAGTCTTTTCATTAAACGGTGCTGGAGCAATTGAGTTGGTAGGTAGTAGGTACGTAAATCAATCAGCCAACCAACCAACCAGTCAACCTTGACCTAAACCTCACACCTATATAAAAACTAACACCCAATCCACCCTAGGTTCAAATGTAAATTTAAAATTATAAAACTATAAAACTTTAAGGAGAAAACAGAAAAAAAATGTTTGGGACCTAGGGCTTGGTGATGAGTTCTTTGGGATGACACCAAAATCATTCTCCATAAAAGGAGAAAATCAATAAATTAGACTTCATCAAAATTAAATCTTTGAGGCTTACCTGGCGGTCCAGCGGTTAAGACTCCCCACTTCCACTGCAGGGGGCATGAGTTTGATCCCTGGTCAGGGATCCTGCATGCTGCGCAATGTGGCAAAAAAAAAAAAAAATTAAATCTTTAACTCTGTGAAAGACGCTGTTAAGAAGATGAAAAGACAGGTTACAGACTGAGAAAAAGTATTTGCAAACCACGTATCTGACAAAGGACTCATATCTGGAATTTATCTGATAAAGGACTCATATCAAAACTCAACAGTGCTATTTACAATAACCAGGTCATGGAAGCAACCTAAATGCCCATCGACAGACGAATGGATAAAGAAGATGTAGTACATATATACAATGGAATATTACTCAGCCATAAAAAGGAACGAAATTGGGTCATTTGTAGAGACGTGGATGGATCTAGAGACTGTCATACAGAGTGAAGTAAGTCAGAAAGAGAAAAACAAATATTGTATATTAACGCATATGTGTGGAACCTAGAAAAATGGTACAGATGAACTGGTCTGCAGGGCAGAAATAGAGACACAGATGTAGAGAACAAACGTATGGACACCAAGGGGGGAAAGCAGCGGGGGTGGTGGTGGTGGGATGAATTGGGAGATTGGGATTGACATATATACACTAATATGTGTAAAATAGATAACTAACAAGAACCTGCTGTATAAAAACTAATTAAATAAAATTTAAAAAAAACCTCAACAGTGAAAACAAGCACTCTAATTAGAAAGTAGAGAAAAAACACAAGAAACATTTCACCAAAGAGGATATATGGATGGCAAATAAGCACATGAATAGTGATAGCCATTCAGGAAGTGAAAATTAAGACCACAATGAGATTCTGAAATGGAGCAGGGCCCTATGGTCCTTGCCCCCCCATGTCCTCCGCCTGCATTTTGTCTGTGGAAAAACTTTAGCCAAAGAATAAGTTTAATCAGAGAAATGAGAAAATGCAGAAACAAAGGAAAACAGTCAAAGGAGACCAAATAATAATAGTTTAGTCACTAAGCATAGTCAGGGACCTTTAGTTCCTCCCCACAGGCTACAGATAATATTCTGAGCCATATCCTGTAAGCTGTTTTGTAGATACTGAAACCCGCACCAGGTGGAAGAAGTTAACTACATGATGACCAGACTGTAGCCATGACGTAAGCTGCCACAGTTCCGAGAACTGGCCTCAAGGAAATGCGAACAAACCGACCCTGAACTGAAGACTAACTGTACTTAAAACAATCAAGATGACGCCGGTCAGACCACTTCATGATTAATTTCAAGAGGACTGTCAGAGCTGACTGTGCTGTTTCTGCATGGAGCCCCCTACCGCCGCCTATAAAAGCTCTTGCCCCCTGATTGTCAGTGGGGGGAGTCGGCCTTTGGACAGGCGTCCGCCCTCCCGCACCCCCGCTGCCAGCATCCAAAATAAAGCAAACTTTCCTTTCCACCTACTTGGCCTCTTTATTGGCTTTTGAGCCATGAGCAGCTGGACCCCACTTTCGGTTACAATATCGCTACACACCTATTAGAACAGCTAAAATGAAAAACACGTGATAATACCAATGCTAGCCCAGATGCACAGAAAACTGGTGGAAACATACATTACTGGAGGAAAGGTCAAATGACACAGTCACTCTGGAAAATAGCTTGGCAGTTTCTTTAAAAAAACTAAACATATATTTAATTTATGACCCCAGCAGTTAATTGCATGCCTGGGCATTTATCTCAGAGAAATGAAAACCTATGTCCACATGAAAATATCTGTGTGCATGATTGTTCTTATTAGCTTTATTTGTAATAGCCCCAAAATGAAAACCTACAAGAGGGTAGTGGTTAAATAAACTGCAGTGTGTCACTCCATGGAATACTAGTTAACAGTAAAAAAGAACAAACTATTGAAACCCACAACAACTTGGATGTATCTCAAGAGCACTGTGTGAAGTTAAAAAAAAAAACAATCTCAAAAGGTCACGTATGATATGATATGATTGTTTGTATCACCTTCTCGAAATGACAAAATTATGGAGAAGAATAGATTAGTGGTTGCTAAGGTTTAAGGATGGTGGGGGAGGGGAGATGTGACTGAAGAGAGAACACTGGTGAGATCTTTGTGTTGACGGAAAAGATCTGTATCTTGGTTGTAATGGTGGCTACACGAATGTACACGTGATAAAGTAACAGAATGATACAGACACTTTATACCAATGTCAATTTCCTAGGTGTGATATTGTACTGTAATTATGTAAGATGTGACTATTGGGGAAAACTGGGTAAAAGGTACCCCTGACTTCCTTGTATTGTTTTTGCAACTTCTGGTGAATCTATAATTATTTTTTTTTTAAAGTTCTTTAGGCTATATAGACATAGGCATCTTAGGATTGGTAGGTAGACAATATTCATGCTTATTAATTAATGCCTTATGAGAAAACACTGCCCAATATGGATGCATTTCATATACCCTGCACCAACAGGCTATGAGGTATTGTACAGAGTTTAATTTTCCATACAACATAAACTTATCTCTCTAAATAATGTTAACACATTTCATGGGCATTTTGCCAAAATATATTAACATTGTCCCTGCTTTTTTTGCCCAAACAAAAACATAAGGCAGAATTCAATACCAGGGTCAGTTCAGGGATTGGGGACTTGCCAGGCAGTCAGCTGCAAATATCGACTGCTTTATTTTCTTTGAAGAAAACTCAGTTTTTATTGAATAAGAATGTTTATTGAGCAAATGAAATCTTTACTTAAAAAAAAAAAAAGACTGGTGAAAAATAGCCTCTCCTCCCCACCAGACCCATGCAGCCTTCTGTTGGAGAAATTCTTCAGGCTCCACCAAGGGGGGCAGAGCCAAGAGCAGAGAAGGATCCAGGCGTTTTGGACTGAGAATTCAGCAGTCACTGTTGTTGCTGGGCTCTTAGTAAAGAAATGTACTTTTGCACCCATGCTTCCTTCGGTGTTGCACAGAGTTTCTGGCCTCTTTTGGTGGTGAATCTATGGAAAAGAGATGCTGACAGTCAATGCTAAAAAATTTTGCCTCCCGGAAAGGGATGGAAAGGGAACGGCAGCCCCCCACCCCGATCTTCTTGCTTGCTTTGCGGTACCCCTGTCACACTGTCCCTGCTCCCTCTTCTGGCCCTTGACCTCCCTCTTCTCTGCTACCTCTGTTTTCCACTGGAAACCACACTTCCTGGCCCACCTTCACCAGGAAAGATGTAACAACAGCTCTGCTCTGAAGCAGGTAATCTGCACCGCGCCTCTTAACTCTTCCGTTTTAATATAACAGTTTTGTTGGGATATAAGTCACTAATTTGCCCACTTAAAGTGTATAATCATAATTCAGTGGTTTTAGTATATCGATAGATGATGCAACCATCACCACGATCAATTTTATAACATTTGTATTGCCCCGCAAAGGAACCTCTTACGTATTGTGCCACTTAATTCTTTTTTTTTTTTTTTATAAGCCTTCTTTACAGTTTTTTTTTTTTTTAAATTTATTTATTTATTTTTGGCTGTGTTGGGTCTTCATTTCTGTGCAAGGGCTTTCTCTAGTTGCGGCAAGTGGGGGCCACTCTTCATCGCGGTGCGCAGGCCTCTCACTGTCGCGGCCTCTCTTGTTGCGGAGCTCAGGCTCCAGACACGCAGGCTCAGTAATTGTGGCTCATGGGCCTAGTTGCTCCGCGGCATGTGGGATCTTCCCAGACCGGGGCTTGAACCCATGTCCTCTGCATTAGCAGGCAGACTCTCAACCACTGCGCCACCAGGGAAGCCCTGTGCCACTTAATTCTTAATCACATTATCATGGGTTGTTAGCCACGGCTGCTTATATGGATATGATTCCTGCCTTCCTGACCACACTGTGAGCTCATTAAGACTGGGGCTTGTGGTTGATGTCCCTGAATGGCTTCCAGCCTTTACTCCCCGAGAGTACTCGGAAGTGACAAGAGCCTAGGTCAGGGGGTGCTCTAACCTGGAGCAGGGGAGAAGAGCCAAAAGGATGGGGAAATAAGAGAGAGGAAGGGCTTTGTGGGTGTTTGAACATCCATGTGACATTGCTCCCATTGAGAGATGGGAGTCTATGTCCCCTCCCCTTGAATTTAGGCCAGTCTTAAGGACTGGTTGACTAATAGAGAATGGCAAAAGTGACGCTATGTGATTTGGTAGCTAAGTCATAGAAGGTCGTAGAGCTTCTGCCTGGTTCACTGAGCACTTACGCAGGAGCTTTGGACTTCCTCGTAAGGAGTCCTACCACCCCAGCTCGCCATGGTATGAGGAAGCCCAAACTAGCCCAACAGAGAGACCAGACAGAAGGGCCCTGGAGGGACATGCCTCCAGCCCCCTGAGCTGTGCCAGCTCCAGCACCATCTGTCTGCAACCACACAAGAGACGCCTATCCAGAACCTTGCAGCCAAGCCCTCCTGGAATTCCAGACCCATGGAAACCACGAGAGATAAGAAGATGATCATTGTTGGATTAAGCCACTAAGCTTTGGGTGGTTGGTTATACAGCAATAGTTGACTGATATAGGCCCTTCACCTTCCTTCTACAAATGAGGAAACTTGACTTGCCCAAGGTCACACAGCTTATAAGTGAAAGAGCCACTGCTTTGAGCTCAGCTCAGGGCTCTTTGCCAGCTGTTGGTTAAGTGTTGGTGTCTTTAAAACTCCAGAAAGCCAATCAAGACACAAAGGAGAAGACCCAGGACATCCTGAGCCCTGGAGCATCCCCCACCATATCTAGGCACTTGAGTGCCTCTTTCCCGTCCTTAACTGTCTCAAAATGATAACATTCAGCTTTGTCCCTGGAGCCCTTTTCTCCCTTTCCGCACCGTTCTCTCATGCTCAGGAACCCAAGGTCCCCTGATTGTGTTTTTGCACTTAAAGATCGCTTCCATTTGCTGAACGTTTACTGTGTGCAGGCTCAGCGCTAAATTCTTTGCATATACTAGCCTCACTTAGTCCTGCCAGGGACCCTTCCAGGTGTTGTGTCATCTCTCCTGCTACCGATGAGCTTGGCATGACATGCCTCCTGTCTACCTGTCTGCCTAGTCAGTAATACGTTAATCCTTCTCCCCTCCACCATGCTTCTGCCTGCCCCCTTCCCCTGGGCCACTCCCACTTAGCCTTGGGGGGGGGGTCTCAGTATAAATGTCACTCCCTCCAGGAGACCCTCCCAACACTAAGTTAGGTCCTCCTGTGACTGTGATGAAGGGTGGCCGAATATGCCGCCCCCAAATATGCCACTTTGACGTGAGGATTATTTTGAACGAAAGACACTAAAAAAAAACCCCCAGTGAAACAAAACAAAACAGAAAAACCCCAGCAGGGGCAAGAAGAGCGTTCTGACCTCCCCTTTTTTCCCTGAAAGCAGGAGATAAAACTCCCATGTGAAAAATGTCCTCCTTGTACCAGGAGGAAAGAAATATTCTTAATGCCAGAGATAGAGTCAAGGCCAAGAGAACTCTGTAAAAACAGACCTTGTTAAGATAACTCTTATCAATCTTTAACTTTCCCCACCCACATATATTTTAATTACTTTTCCACAGTTCCTTCCTTGTTCAAAAGCATGTAGGTTTTGTATAAAAGCACGTAGCTTTTGCCACTTCTTTGGGTCTTCATCTTCCCGTGAGGCTCCTGTGTGCGTGTAAAAAGCTATATGTTTTCCTCTTGTTAATGTCTTATGTCGATTTAATTCTCAAGCCCAGCTGGAGCCCCTAAGAGGGTAGAGAGAAAGTTTTGCCTGCCCTACAATATGCTCCCTCCTGCTCTCTTTCCCGCTGTCTTTTTCAAGCACTCATCACAATCTTGATTATCTATTTTGTGCAAATGTCTTTTAATGCCCTCTTTCTTATGCTAGATGTAAGGTCTGTAAGGGCTGTTTATTCTTTTATACCCAGCACTTAGCACAGTGCCTGGCAGGCGCCGGGCTCATGGTCTGCAAGCTAGGAAACCAAGCTCAGGGTTACGCTTCTTAATGCCCGAGGTAAGGTGATAACCCAAGTCACCGGGTTCCCATCTTGAGGCTCATCCTGGCACTGTGGGGGTCTTCCCAGCATCCACCCAACAGCATGAAAGGTAAGGGACCCTAAAAGCCCAAAGGAGAAATACTCACATCACAGCCTGCTGGGAGCAGCTGTTTCTGGTGAATTCATAGCTACTCACCCACCTCCAGGGAGGGATCTTGTGGGTGTATTGAAAGCAGCAGAACTTAGCCACATCACTGCCACCTAAAGAAACAGGGAGAGAAAGGAGCTTGGACATGTCCCTTTGCTTCCATCCCTAGTCAGCCTGGGAAGGGAGTTGGACAGCGCCGTACGTGCAGCAGCTCCGAGATGAACACTCAGGATAAAAACCAGGAAAAGAGGGAAAGCCGTGGGGAAGCTCTTCATGGTGCTACAAGCTGGGTCCTTCACAGCCTTCTTGCTAATTCCTCCAGTCTCAGCAGTGCTCTCTTTTATGGGGCTGAGTGGTCCCTGAAGATAATTCCAGAGAATTTTATGGTAGAGCACAAAAACAGCTCTTTTGTACTACAGCGGGGAAGCAACCTGATACCCACGAAAAGGAGATTGGAAAGTGAGGAGGTGTCATGGGGCGGGAAGAGGCGGAGCCAGCACACCCCTGAGAGTCTCCCAGCCAGTGCAACGGTCTGAGGCAATGCTTGATTGTTTGCAAAGCAGAAGGAGAGGAAATGAAATAAGAATTCCAGAGAATTGACCTTAGTTGTTGCAGATAGATTCCTGGCTCTTGGCCAGAGTTTTCTTTTCTTTTCTTTTCTGTTTCTGGCCGCATGGCATGTAGGATCCTAGTTCCCTGACCAGGGATCGAACCTGTGTCCCCGCATTGGAAGCACAGTGTCCTAACCACTGGACCACCAGGGAAGTCCCCTTTCTTGGTTTTCTAAACATTGTGTATCTCTTGGTGAGGTCTGGACAGTCTCAGGACAGGAGCATAGAGCAGCCTGACCACACAATGGATGTTCTAGAATGACGCTCCTGGGGAGAAGCTTCAAGATGGCAGAAGAGTAAGACGTGAAGATCACCTTCCTCCCCACAAATACATCAGAAATACATCTACATGTGGAACAACCCCTACAGAACACCTACTGAAGGCTGGCAGAAGACCTCAGACCTCCCAAAAGGCAAGAAACTCCCCACGTACCTGAGTAGGGCAAAAGAAAAAAGAAAAAACAGAGACAAAAGAATAGGGATGGGGCCTGCACCAGTGGGAGGGAGCCGTGAAGGAGGAAAGGTCTCCACACACTAGGAAGCGCCTTCGCGGGTGGAGACTGCGGGGGGCGGGGGGAGGGAGCTTCAGAGCCACGGAGGAGAGCGCAGCCACAGGGGTGCGGAAGGCAAAGCGGAGAGATTCCCGCACGGAGGATCGGTGCCAAGCAGCACTCACCAGCCCGAGAGGCTTGTCTGCTCCCTTGCCGGGGCGGGCGGGGGCTGGGAGCTGAGGCTCGGGCTTCAGAGGTCGGATCCCAGGGAGAGGACTGGGGTTGGCGGTGTGAACACAGCCTGAAGGGGTTAGCGCACCCCAGCTAGCCGGGAGGGAGTCCGGGAAAAGGTCTGCAGCTGCCGAAGACGCAAGAGACTTTTTCTTGCCTCTTTGTTTCGCGGCGCGCAAGGAGAGGGGATTCAGAGCGCCGCCTAAACGAGCTCCAGAGACGGGCGCGAGCCGCGGCGATCAGCGCGGACCCCAGAGACGGGCATGGGACGCTAAGGCTGCTGCTGCCGCCACCAAGAAGCCTGTGTGCGAGCACAGGTCACTCTCCACACCGCCCCTCCTGGGAGCCGGTGCAGCCCGCCACTGCCAGGGTCCCGTGATCCGGGGACAACTTCCCCGGGAGAACGCACGGCGCACCTCGGGCTGGTGCAACGTCACGATGCCTCTGCCGCCACAGGCTCGTCCCACATCCGTATCCCTCCCTCCCCCCGGCCTGAGTGAGCCAGAGCCCCCGAAGCAGCTGCTCCTTTAACCCCGTTCTGTGTGAGCGAAGAACAGACGCCCTCAGGCGACCTACACGCAGAGGCGGGGCCAAATCCAAAGCTGAACCCCAGGAGCTGTGCGAACAAAGAAGAGAAAGGGAAATCTCTCCCAGCAGCCTCAGGAGCAGCGGATTAAATCTCCACAAACAACTTGATGTGCCTGCATCTGTGGAATACCTGAACAGACAACGAATCATACCAAATTGAGGAGGTGGACTTTGGGAGCAATGATAGATTTTTTTTTCCTTTTTTCTCGTTTTGTGAGTGTGTATGTGTATGCTTCTGTGTGTGATTTTGTCTGTATAGCTTTGCTTTTACCATTTGTCCTAGGGTTCTGTCTGTCCTTTTTTTTTTTATTTCTTAGTATAGTTTTTAGCACTTGTTATCATTGGTGGATTTGTTTTTTGGTTTGGTTGCTCTCTTCTTTCTTTCTTTTTTTTTATTTTTAAAAAAACTTTTAATAATTATTTTTTATTTTAATAACTTTATTTATTTTATGTTATTTTATCTTCTTCTTTCTTTCTTTCTTTTTTTTTCTACCTTTTATTCTGAGCCGTGTGGATGACAGGCTCTTGGAGTTCCAGCCAGGCATCAGGGCTGTGCCTCTGAGGTGGAAGAGCCAAGTTCAGGACATTGGTCCACAAGAGACCTCCCAGCTCCACGTAATATCAAACAGTGAAAATCTCCCAGAGATCTCCATCTCAACACCAAGACCCAGCTCCACTCAACGACCAGCAAGCTCCAGTGCTGGACACCCTATGCCAAACAACTAGCAAGACAGGAACACAACCCCACCCATTAGAGAGAGGCTGCCTAAAATCATAATAAGGCCACACACACCCCAAAACACACCACCAGACGTGGACCTGCCCACCAGAAAGACAAGATCCAGCCTCATCCACCAGAACACAGGCACTAGTCCCCTCCACCAGGAAGCCTACACAACCCACCGAACCAACCTTAGCCACTGGGGGCAGACACCAAAAACAACGGGAACTACGAACCTGCAGCCTGCATAAAGGAGAACCCAAACACAGTAAGTTAAGCAAAATGAGAAGACAGAGAAACACACAGCAGATGAAGGAGCAAGGCAGAAACCCACCAGACCTAACAAATGAAGAGGAAATAGGCAGTGTACCTGAAAAAGAATTCAGAATAATGATAGTAAAGATGATCCAAAATCTTGGAAATAGAAAGGAGAAAATACAACAAACGTTTAACAAGGACCTAGAAGAACTAAAGAGCAAACAAACAGTGATGAACAACACAATAAATGAAATTAAAAATTCTCTAGAAGGGATCAATAGCAGAATAACTGAGGCAGAAGAACGGATAAGTGACCTGGAGGATAAAATAGTGGAAATAATTACTGCAGAGCAGAATAAAGAAAAAAAAATGAAAAGAATTGAAGACAGTCTCAGAGACCTCTGGGACAACATTAAACACACCAACATTCGAATTATAGGTGTCCCAGAAGAAGAAGAGAAAAAGAAAGGGACTGAGAAAATATTTGAAGAGATTATAGTCGAAAACTTCCCTAATATGGGAAAGGAAATAGTTAATCAAGTCCAGGAAGCACAGAGAGTCCCATACAGGATAAATCCAAGGAGAAACACTCCAATACACATAGTAATCAAACTATCAAAAATTAAATACAAAGAAAAAATATTAAAAGCAGCAAGGGAAAAACAACAAATAACATACAAGGGAATCCCCATAGGGTTAACAGCTGATCTTTCAGCAGAAACTCTGCAAGTCAGAAGGGAGTGGCAGGACATGTTTAAAGAGATGAAGGGGAAAAACCAACAACTAAGATTACTCTACCCAGCAAGGATGTCATTCAGATTTGACAGAGAAATTAAAACCTTTACAGACAAGCAAAAGCTAACAGAATTCAGCACCACCAAACCAGCTTTACAACAAATGCTAAAGGAACTTCTCTAAGCAGGAAACACAAGAGAAGGAAAAGACCTACAATAACAAACCCAAAACAATTAAGAAAATGGTAATAGGAACATACATATCGATAATTACCTTAAATGTAAATGGATTAAATGCTCCAACCAAAAGACATAGACTGGCTGAATGGATACAAAAACAAGACCCGTATATATGCTGTCTACAAGAGACCCACTTCAGACCTAGGGACACATACAGACTGAAAGTGAGGGGATGGAAAAAGATATTCCATGCAAGTGGAAATCAAAAGAAAGCTGGAGTAGCAATTCTCATATCAGACAAAATAGACTTTAAAACAAAGACTATTACAAGAGACAAAGAAGGACACTACATAACGATCAAGGGATCAATCCAAGAAGAAGATATAACAATTGTAAATATTTATGCACCCAACATAGGAGCACCTCAATACATAAGGCAAATACTAACAGCCATAAAAGGGGAAATTGACAGTAACACAATCATAGTAGGGGACTTTAACACCCCACTTTCACCAATGGACAGGTCATCCAAAATGAAAATAAATAAGAAAACACAAGCTTTAAATGATACATTAAACAAGATGGACTTAATTGATATTTATAGGACACTCCATTCAAAAAAACAGAATACACTTTCTTCTCAAGTGCTCATGGAACATTCTCCAGGATAGATCATATCTTGGGTCACAAATCAAGCCTTGGTAAATTTAAGAAAATTGAAATCATATCAAGCATCTTTTCTGACCACAATGCTATGAGACTAGATATCAATTACAGGAAAAAAATCTGTAAAAAATACAAACACATGGAGGCTAAACAATACACTACTTAATAACCAAGAGATCACTGAAGAAATCAAAGAGGAAATCAAAAAATACCTAGAAACAAATGACAATAAGAACATGAAAACCCAATACTTATGGGATGCAGCAAAAGCAGTTCTAAAAGGGAAGTTTATAGCAATACAATCCTACTTTAAGAAACAAGAAACATCTCAAATAAACAACCTAACCTTACACCTAAAGCAATTCGAGAAAGAAGAACAAAAAAACCCCAAAGTTAGCAGAGGAAAGAAATCATAAAGATCAGATCAGAAATAAATGAAAAAGAAATGAAGGAAACTATAGCAAAGATCAGTAAAACTAATAGCTGTTTCTTTGAGAAGATAAACAAAATTGATAAACCATTAGCCAGACTCATCAAGAAAAAAAGGGAGAAGACTCAAATCAATAGAATTAGAAATGAAAAAGGAGAAGTAAAAACTGACACTGCAGAAATACAAAGGATCATGAGAGATTACTACAAGCAAGTATATCCCAATAAAATGGACAACCTGGAAGAAATGGACAAATTTGTAGAAATGCACAACCTTCCAAGACTGAACCAGGAAGAAATAGAAAACATGAACAGACGAATCACAAGCACTGAAATTGAAACTGTGATTAAAAATCTTCCAACAGGGCTTCCCTGGTGGCGCAGTGGTTGAGAGTCTGCCTGCCAGTGCAGGGGACACGGGTTCGAGCCCTGGTCTGGGAGGATCCCACATGCTGCGGAGCAACTGGGCCCGTGAGCCACAACTACTGAGCCTGCGCATCTGGAGCCTGTGCCCTGCAACAACAGAGGCCGCGGCAGTGAAAGGCCCGCGCACCGCGATGAAGAGTGGCCCCCGCTCGCCGCAACTAGAGAAAGCCCTCGCACAGAAACGAAGACCCAACACAGCCAAAAATAAATAAATAAATAAAAATAAAATTAAAAAAAAAAAATCTTCCAACAAACAAAAGCCCAGGACCAGATGGCTTCACAGGCGAATTCTATCAAACATTTAGAGAAGAACTAACACCTATCCTTCTCAAACTCTTCCAAAATATAGCAGAGGGAGGAACACTCCCAAACTCATTCTACGAGGCCACCATCACCCTGATACCAAAACCAGACAAAAATGTCACAAAGAAAGAAAACTACAGCCCAATATCACTGATGAACATAGATGCAAAAATCCTCAACAAAATACTAGCAAACAGAATCCAACAGCACATTAAAAGGGTCATACACCATGATCAAGTGGGATTTATCCCAGGAATGCAAGGATTCTTCAATATATGCAAATCAATCAATGTGATACAGCATATTAACAAACTGAAGCATAAAAACCATATGATCATCTCAGGAGATGCAGAGAAAGATTTCGACAAAATTCAACACCCATTTATGATAAAAACCCTCCAGAAAGTAGGCATGGGGGAACTTACCTCAACATAATAAAGGCCATATATGACAAACCCACAGCCAACATCGTCCTCAATGGTGAAAAACTGAAAGCATTTCCACTAAGATCAGAAACAAGACAAGGTTGCCCACTCTCACCACTATTATTCAACATAGTTTTGGAAGTTTTAGCCACAGCAATCAGAGAAGAAAAAGAAATAAAAGGAATACAAATTGGAAAAGAAGAAGTAAAGCTGTCACTGTTTGCAGATGACATGATACTATACATAGAGAGTCCTAAAGATGCTACCAGAAAACTACTAGAGCTAATCAATGAATTTGGTAAAGTAACAGGATACAAAATTAATGCACAGAAATCTCTTGCATTCCTATACACTAATGATGAAAAATCTGAAAGTGAAATTAAGAAAACACTCCCATTTACCATTGCAACAAAAAGAATAAAATATCTAGGAATAAACCTACCTAAGGAGACAAAAGACCTGTATGCAGAAAATTATAAGACACTGATGAAAGAAATTAAAGATGATACCAACAGATGGAAAGATATGCCATGTTCTTGGAAGAATCAACATTGTGAAAATGACTATACTACCCAAAGCTATCTACAGATTCAATGCAATCCCCATCAAACTACCACTGGCATTTTTCACAGAACTAGAGCAAAAAATCTCACAATTTGTATGGAAACACGAAAGACCCCAAATAGCCAAAGCACTCTTGAGAAAGAAAAACGGAGCTGGAGGAATTAGGCTCCCTGACTTCAGACTATACTACAAAGCTACAGTAATCAAGACAGTATTGTACTGGCCCAAAAACAGAAATATAGATCAATGGAACAGGATAGAAAGCCCAGAGATAAACCCATGCACCTTTGGTCAACTAATCTATGACAAAGGAGGCAAGGATATACAATGGAGAAAAGACAGCCTCTTCAATAAGTGGTGCTGGGAAAACTGGACAGCTACATGTAAAAGAATGAAATTAGAACACTCCCTAACACCATACACAAAAATAAACTCAAAGTGGATTAAAGCCCTAAATGTAAGGCCAGACACTATAAAACTCTTAGAGGAAAACATAGGCAGAACACTCCATGACATAAATCACAGCAAGTTCCTTTCTGACCCATCTCCTAGAGAAATGGAAATAAAAACAAAAATAAACAAATGGGACCTCATGAAACTTAAAAGCTTTTGCACAGCAAAGGAAACCATAAACAAGACGAAAAGACAACCCTCAGAATGGGAGAAAATATTTGCAAATGAAGCAACTGACAAAGAATTAATCTCCAAAATTTACAAGCAGCCCATGCAGCTCAGTATCAAAATAACAAACAACCCAATCCCAAAATGGGCAGAAGACCTAAATAGACATTTCTCCAAAGAAAATATACAGATTGCCAACAAACACATGAAAGAATGCTCAACATCATTAATCATTAGAGAAATGAAAATCAAAACTACAATGAGATATCATCTCACACTGGTCAGAATGGCCGTCATCAAAAAATCTACAAACAATAAATGCTGGAGAGGGTGTGGAGAAAAGGGAACCCTCTTGCACTGTTGGTGGGAATGTAAATTTGTACAGCCACTATGGAGAACAGCATGGAGGTTTCTTAAAAAACTAAAAATAGAACTACCATATGACCCAGCAATCCCACTACTGGGCATATACCCTGAGAAAACCATAATTCAAAAAGAGTCATGTACCACAATGTTCATTGCAGCTCTACTTACAGTAGCCAGGACATGGAAGCAACCTAAGTGTCCATCAACAGATGAATGGATAAAGAAAATGTGACACATATATACAATGGAATATTACTCAGCCATAAAAAGAAACGAAATTGAGTTATTTGTAGTGAGGTGGATGGACCTAGAGTCTGTCATTCAGAGTGAAGTAAGTCAGAAAGAGAAAAACAAATACCGTATGCTAACACATATATATGGAATCTAAGGGGAAAAAAATGGTCCTGAAGAACCTAGGGGCAAGACGGGAATAAAGACGCAGACCTACTAGAGAATGGACTTGAGGATATGGGGAGGGGGAAGGGTAAGCTGGGACAAAGTGAGAGAGTGGCATGAACATATATACACTACCAAATGTAAAATAGATAGCTAGTGGGAAGCAGGGGACTTTCAGATCCATGTTTCATAACCCCATGCTCGGTCATTCTCACCCCCTGATATGCCCCCCGGCTTTAAAATTTTGAATTTAAGCTTTTTAAAAAAACCCATCTAGAACTATAGAATTTTTCAGGGCTAGCTGGGACCTTACATCTCACCTAGCCCAACCCTTTAAAACACCCCCTCAGAGCCATCCAGCCTGTTTTGACCACTCTGAGTGATGGGGAACTCACCACTGAACTCCTCAACCTAACACAGCTCTCCCTGTGACAAAGTCCTTTTAAGTTCTTTTTACAATTTGGCTGAAATCTTTACTTCTTTTGTTTCTACCTTTTGACCCAGTTCTATACAAAAATGCCTCATTTCTCTTCTTCTTTTGGAAGGTGAGGAAATTGATTGTCATTGCTTTTGTTTGGGTTCCTCTAAAGCAGACCCTGAGCTAAGGATTCCAGTGCAAGTAATTCACGCGGGAGGTGATTCCGGAAGACACCAGTCAAGGAGGGGGGAAGCGAGGCGGGGAAGGGAGGGTGCCAGTGTGGGGCAGGTGGTCAGCAGGTTACGGCCACAGGCAGCTGAAGCTCGGTTCTACTGGGGGATTCTGGGAGAGGTGCAGAATAAGCCGGGGTTGGCCCAACTGCGGGGTGAGGAAGCGGGGATGTTCTCTGCATGTCTTTGGTTAAGGGCTCTGTCCCACACTCCACTCCCAGCTCGTCCTATGAGCAAGCTGAGCGCGCTCTGTGATCAGAGAAAAGGCCCTCTGGCAGAGTTGCAGGTGTCCCCAGTGAGGAGTCTTTGGCTCACAGATGTTGAATGATGAGGGGGTATAGGCGGGGCCCCAATGACACCTGCTATGACCATTACAGTGTTTGCCCCCTAAATGTCCTCTTCTCTACACTAAGCTCCCCTACGCCTTCAATTTGCCCCACACCATCCTATGTGAAGGCCACCTTCACACACCAGTTTCTATGTTAATGAACAGCTACTGTGTGCTGGGGACCCAAATATTGCATAAATGGAACACAATAAACACTAACCATAAGGGGTTGATAAATCATTGATAAATTGGACAATATTCGAATTTGGAAATTTTATTCATTAGAAGACACCAATAAGAGAGTGAAAAGCAATCTGCAAGGGGGGAGATTTTTGCAATACATCTGTACTGGGTTGAACAGTGTCCCCTTCAAAATTCACGTCAACCCAGAACTTCAGAATGTGACCTTATTGGAAAATAGGGTCTTTGCAGTTGTAATTAGTTAAGAGGCGATCATGTTGGATTAGAGTGGGCTCTTGTGATATTGTTTTCTTTTTTTTATTGGAGCATAATTGCTTTACAATGTTGTGTTAGTTTCTGCTGTGCAATGAAGAGAATCAGCTATATGTATACATATATCCTCTCCCTCTTGGACCTCCCTCCCACCCCACCCCCATCCCACCCCTCTAGGTCATCACAGAGCACCAAGCTGAGCTTCCTATGCTTTATAGCAGGTTCCCACTAGCTATCTATTTTACAGATGATAGTGTATATATGTCAGTCCTAATGTCCCAATTCGTCCCACCCTCCCCTTCCCCCCCTGTGTCCACATGTCCATTCGCTACATCTGCATCTCCATTCCTGCCCTGGATGTAGGTTCATCTGTACCATTTTTCTAGATTCCGCATTTACGCATTAATATACGATATTTGGTTTTCTCTTTCTGGCTTACATCACTCTGTATGACAGACTCTAGGTCCATCCACATCTCTACAAATGACCCAATTTCATTCCTTTTTATGGCTGAGTAATACTCCATTGTATATATGTACCACATCTTCTTTATCCATTCATCTGTTGTTGGACATTTAGGTTGTTTTCGTGTCCTGGCTATTGTAAATAGTGCTGCAATGAACATTGTGGTACATGACTCTTTTTGAATTATGGTTTTCTCAGGGTATATGCCCAGTAGTGGGATTGCTGGGTCTTATGGTAGTTCTATTTTTAGTTTTTTGAGGAACCTCCATACTGTTCTCCACAGTGGCTGTATCAATTTACATTCCCACCAACAGTGCAAAAGGGTTCCCTTTTCTCCACACCCTCTCCAGCTTCTATTGTTTGTAGATTTTTTGATAATGGCCATTCTGACCAGTGTGAGGCGGTTCTTGTGATATTGTGATTTATAATAATAAATAAATATTTAGTCTACATCTCCTGGCACACAGCTTCTAAAACCCTTGTAATTTTCTAAGCAATAAGAGGAATGGGAGCATCTTTTGATTTGGTATTGGGTCTTTTGTCCTCAGTTCTTGAAGTAGCTCCAGAGCAAAAAGGTGAAAGGAGTGTCGTTATTCACAAAAAGCCCCTTTCAACCACACCTGAGTTTATGTTAATGATGTGATTTTGGAAAACCCCCTAGATAACCAGAGGATGGGGGCTGGTTGCCAAGGGAACCAACCATGTGATTGATTACAGGGTTGGAACTGTCAGCCCCACTCTCCAATATCCAGGGAGGGAGAGAAGCTAGAGGTTGAATTAATCCCCAGTGGCCAATGACTTAATGAATTATGCCTACACAATAAAGTCTCCATAAAAATCCCCCAAGAACAGGGTTTGGAGAGTTTCTGGGTTGGTGAACGCGTAGAGGTGCTGGGAAGATGGCATGCCTGAAGATCTGTGCCCCTTCCCATAATTTACCTTATGTATCTCTTCCACTGGGCTGTTCCTGAGGTGTATCCTTTATAATAAAGTGGTAATCTAGTAAGTAAATCTAGTTTTCCTGAGTTCTGTGAGCCACTCCCGTAAATTATTAATCCCAAGGAGGGGGTCATGGGAAGCTCTCTGATCTGTAGTTGGTCTGTAAGAAGCACAGGTGTTTCCAAACTCAGATTCGGCTGCTCGTCACTCAAGAATCCAATACTGAGAGACAAGTGTTGGGTAAAAGGAAAGATAGCTTTATTGAGGAAGCTGGCAATCCTGGGGAGAAGGAGGACTCATGTCCCAAAGAACCACCTCCCGGCTCCCCAGGTTTTGCTCGGAGATTATATATGAAAAAGAGGAAGGGGCTATGTGCTGAGGAGGGGGTAATCTTCTATTTTCAGAGATGATTGTCCCTATCACACTGTTCCAAGTAGCTGTCATGTCTCACTTGTGTTTGGAACATTATCTGAGCCATAAATCTCTGGTCAGCTAGTCCTTCTGCTTCCAACATGTGTGGGGTCTATGTGCTTGTGGGCAGCATACAGTTAACTTCTTCCACCTGGTGGAGGTCTCAGTATCTGCAAAATAGCTCAAAGGATATGGCTCAGAATATTATCTTTAGACCTTGAGGAGGAACTAAAAGTCCTTGACTTTGTTTAATGGCTGAACTGTTATTATTTTGTCTTGCTTGACTCTTTTCCTTTCTTTCTGCATTTTTTCATTTCTCTGATTAAATTTATTCTTTGGCACTCAGGGAAGGCCTAGAAGGCTAAAGTTTTTCTACAAATGAGAGGCTGGCGGAGGATAGGGGTGGGGTGGGTCTGTCCCGGGAAGGACCCATAGGGTCCTGCTCAGTTACAAGGTGGCAACCTGGGCTTTCGATGGGCATCTGAAGTGGGGGCAATCTTGTGGGACTGAGCCCTTAGCCTGTGAGATCTGACACTATCTCTGTGTGGATAGTATCGGAATTGAGTTAAATTGTAGGATACTCAGCTGGTGTCTGAGAATTTCTGGGTGTGAGGAAAACCCTCCCACATCTGGTCAGAAGTGAAGTATTGAGAGTAGAGTGCTGTAGTGAGTAGACAGGAAACAGAGAGTATTTTCCCCTGTCAGCTCTAAATCCAATGACTGGTGTCCTTATAGGAAGGCCACGTGAAGAGGCAGAGGGACACACAGGGAAGAAGCCCACGTGAGGACAAAGGCAAAGTTTGGATTGATGCAGCTACAAGCCCAGGAACGCCCAGGATCTTCCAAAAGATGAGAAGAAGCAAGAAAGGATCCTTCCCTAGAGGCTTCAGAGGGAGTGTGGCCCTCCTGACACCTTGATTTTGGACTTCTAGCCTCCAGAAACACGAGAGAATAAATTTCTGTTGTTTTAAGCCACCCGGTTTGTGGTCATTTGTTTCAGAAGCCCTAAGAAATGAACACAACCTATTATCTGTAAAAGGACGAGAGTTCAGAATATATAAGGAACACTAAAAATCAACAAGAAAAAGACGGACAACCCAATAGAAAAAAAGTGGCCAAAACTCAAACATTTTATGGAAGAGGAAACACCATTGATGAAGGGAAAGGGGCTTGATTGTATGAGTCATCAGAGAAATGCAAACTTAAACTGTAATGTGATATTACTTACACACCCACCAGAATGACTAAAATGAAAAAGATGGAAAATACTAAATGGCAATGAGAATATGGCACATAGGAAACTCACATACTGCTGGCGGGAGTGGAAAACTCTTGGCAGTAGTTACTAAAACTGAACATACATATATTCTACAATCTAGCAATTCTACTCCTAGGTGTATACCCATCAGAAGAGTGTACATACTTGTACCAAAAGACATTGTTTGTAATAGCCTCAAGCTGGAAACTACCTGAATATCTGTCAACATAGAATGGAAAATAAATTGTGGTTTATTGATGTAATACAATACTGTACAACAATGAGAATGAACTACAATTACACAAAACCATGTGGATGTATCTCATGACCTAATGCTGAGGAAAAGAAACCAGACGTGAAAGAGAAATATTGTAGGGTTCCATGTATATAAAGTACCAAATAAGCAAAACTAACCTATAATGATGGAAGTTAGAATAGGGTTACCCCTTGGGCATAGTGACTAGAAGAAAGGAAGGTCCAAGGGGGAGCTCTAGGGGGCTGGTACGCTCTGTTCCTTGATCTGGGTGCTAGTGGACCCTTTTATCCTTGTGAAAATTCATTGAGCTGTACCCTTAGGATTCATGTATTATATTTCAATAAATTAGTGAAGGGAAAGGAAATGATATTGCAAATAAAACAGATCACTATGCAATGAAGAAACTGTTTTATCAGAGTCATGACCTTCTCATTTCCCTTCCTTCCTCCTCCTTCTTTTGTATTCAGAATGTTCCTCATTTCAAAGAAAAGTGCTGGCTGGCTGTCACATCAGTCTGCATCTTGTTTGCACTGTTTCTGCTTTCTTCTTCCAAACCCTGACTCTCCCCGACCTGGCAGAGTCCATTCCAAGAGTCATGGCTCAACTGCAACTTCTAGACTCCTGCTTGTCCTCTAGAGTTTGCCTTTGCTGCCATAGTCCCTGGATCTGGGGCACCCCAGGAGTCCAAGTTAAGACCTCTTCTTAGCTTAAATAATTATATCTGCAAAAACCCCTATTTCCAGATAAGGTCACATTCTGAGGTTCTGAGTAGATGTGAATTTGGGGCAGGGGTATGATTCAACCTAGTACAGATGTATTGCAAAAATCTTCTGTGGGCCTGCAGATTGCTTTTTCACTCTCTTATTGGTGTCTTCTAATGAATATAAGTTCCAAATTTCAATGTAGTCCAATTTATCAACTTTCCCGCTTTATGGTTAGTAATTATGTATTTATGAGACATTTGGGTCCCTTCAGCCAAGGAGCATGTCTATAAGTGGACTTCTGCTGAAACCCCTCCTCCTTGGTACTTGTGTAACAGGCCCATCTGGCCAGGGCCTTGAGTATGTCCTTAATGCCAGCCCAAGACTGGTGGCCCTGGATCCCACTGTTCCTCCAAGTCCCTTTCCTATGGCTGAAGCCTCTGCCCCTACCTTCCAACCTGCTGGCTGGGCTCCCAGCACATACGTAGGGATTTCTCAGAGCCCCCATCCCATGTGGTTCCCAAGTTCTGAAATGTCATCTGCATTTCCACTGCTATGGACACTCTTTTAGAATCAGGCCTACTGTTCTGTTGTCATGGGCACTGGGCTTCAGCAGCCTCTCTGAAGGAAAGAGAGCTGCCTCTCTAGGCTCTCCTTTCTCAGCTGAGTTGCTTCTTCCTAGTTTCCCTCTTTATGGACTGAATTGTGTTCCCCTCAAATTCATATATTGAAGCCCTAACCCCCAATGTGACTACACTTGGAGATAGGGTCTTCAAAGAAGTAGTTAAGGTCAAGTGAGGTCATAAGGTTGGGGCCCTGATCCAATAGGACTAGTGTCCTTATAAGAAGTGGAGGAGACACCAGGGATGTGCGTGCACAGAAACAAGATGATATGAGGACACCGGGAGAAGACAGCTATCTACAAGTCAAGGAGAGAGGCCTCAGAGAAACCAATCCTGCTGACACCTTGGATTCCCAGCCTCTAGAACCGTGAGAAAATAAATGTCTATTGTTTAAGCTGCCCAGCCTGTGGTATTTTGTCACAGCAGCCCGAGCTGAGTGACATAGCCTCACGCTTCAGTGAAGGCTTCTCCCCTCCTCCTTGTTTCTAGGGTTGGGTTCTCCCAGAGGCAGATCCTGAGACAAGAATTTGAGTGCAAACATACTGGGGTGGAAATTTCAGGAAATGCCAGCCGGGGTGTGGGGAAGTGAGACAGAGATGGGAGGGCAGCTGATAAAGAAAGGACACTTTATCAAGCATGTTCCTTGTAGGCAACTGGGGCTCAGTCAGACCTCTGAATTACAACCAGAGTCCTTGCAGTTGAGGGCAAGGAAGTTGCAGCCTTCCCACCCATCGCCACTGGCTGGGGGCACTTGGGCCAGCCCTGCACATGGGCCAAGAGGGAGCCCTCAGGTGGAGCACCTCAGGTGTGTGCTGATGGAGGACAGAAGGAACAGTGAGAATGGGAGGGTGGGTGCTGAAGGATGTGGGTTGGGCACCCCCAGTATCTGCTACATGTGGACTCATGGGTAGGGACCAAATATCCTTCCACTGGGGGCAGAATGCCCCATTCTGTGTCTGCAAAGACTTCACCCCTCTGTACCTATGACCTATGTCACCAACTCACAGAAGCTTTCCTCCATCCTCCATTCCAAGCTGGACCGGGTAGCCCTCCCCTGGTTTCCAGAGAACACTGTGCTGCGTTGAATCACAGACACCATCGTCATCCCTTGCACACTCATTAACCTTTTTATCTGCCCTCCTTCCTGGCCAGTGAATTCTTTCCATTCGTTTCATCACTGACTCTTTCATTCAACAAATTTTTTGTGACCTCTGCACTATGCTAGATGCTGAGATCCAGAGGTGAACAAGGCAGACACCGTCCTTGCTGTCGGGGAGTGTATATTCTAGTGGAGGGGCTAGACTGAGCAGAAAACAATTACTCAATAGATTATTAATGCTACCTGGATGGAGAAGCCCAGGGAGCTTTAAGAGTGTAGACTAAGGGAATGTGAACCAGGCTAGGGAGTCAGAAACTCTTCCTTTAAAGAAAGTGGCCTTTGCAACTTAACCCTGAAGGACAGCATGCTGCTTATTCTCCAATTGCATGCACGCACACGTGTTTGCGAGCACGTGCACGCACACGCGTGCACCCACACACACTCTGCCCCTGCCATGCATGATTCTCTACCCTCCTCTGCCCTGCTCAGCGCTTGGGGTTGACCTCTGTGGACTGCATCTTCAAGCTTCCTGGCCCTCTGACTGCCTCCTGGGTCCTGCTCATCCCGCTCTCTCCCTGCCCGGCCATAGCCTTGGCAGTGACCTGTGTCTCTCCACGGATTGAATTGAATCATGCAGGACCCTGTTTATCAGCAGTGAACCCTTGGGGCTGACTACATGCCAGGTACTGTCCTACAGTGCTTCACCCAGTGAGCTCCTAACACAGCCCTATATGGCAGATTTGTTACTACGTATTCTCTTTTTACGGGCGAGGAAACTGCGGCACACCTGTAAGTGGTGACACCACGATGTGAATGCAGGTAGTCTGGCTCCAAAACTCGTGCTCTTCACCTCCAGGCTTAGGGGCGGATCTGGGTTTGGTGGAAACTAATGCTTATACAATTTGGTGGCCCTCTTTTTTTAAAAAAGACACAATGCTACCAAATGAGGTGCAGGGCTCTCGAAGGGACCATGCAAGTGAGGGGCCCGAGGTCAAAGCTGCAGAACCTCGTGGTGAATCCCCTCTGATTGCATTCTACTGCCTCCTGTACAGAGCATGGGTCGAGCATTTTCCTCTTTATCCTAAACACTATGGGGAGATATTAAGGAGTTTAAAGCAGGGGATAAGGTTAGAGGAGGGATTTATAAAGACTCCCCTGGCTGTTGTATGGAAGATGCACTAGAGAGGGACAAGGGGGGACGTGGAAGACCAGTAAGAAGCCTCCTTGTTTGTCTTCACAAGCCTTCAGCACAGAGTCTGGAACCCATTTATTGCACAAACGTTTGTTTAGTTCTTACCAGGGGCCCAGGCGCTGTCAAAGGCTCTGGAGGTGCATGGTGGACAAGACCCCAGCCCCGTCCTTACCAAAGCTGAGTAAATGGACGTGAACCCCCCACCTGCTGTCGCAGTGGGACCTCGATCAGGGAGGGGGAGAGGCCAGAAGGAGGCACAGTGTGTTAGGGGGGTTTCCCCAGGGCTGAGAAGCTCCCCCAGGAGGTAGGAAATGTCCTAGTTTGGATCTAATAGAAGCAGGATGGAATCAAGAGAAGAAAACATGTTTCCAGGAATTGGAAAAAGACAAACCTTTTTTGGTTTGTTACCAGTTACTCCATCTATCTTCATGGCAGTTCTGTGAGGGAGGTTTTCTTATCCTTCCTTTTCATCCAAAGAAACTGAGGTTCAGAGAGGGGAAGTGATTTGTTCAAGGTCACAGAGCCAGCAGGTGACAGAGCCAAGGTTCAAAGCCAGGTCTGTCTTATGCCTGTGCCTTGTGCCTCTGAGTGTCTTAGGGTCCTGTCCCCTGGGCCCTTACCCTGAGAAAGGGCCTTAAGGTTAACTTGCTTCAGGCTCTGTCCTGGAGCCAAATGACTCCGCAATTAAGCAGGACATCAAAGCAAAGGGCTAATAAGCACTGGATAGATAAGGTGCTGGTGCAGGTGTCAGGCTGCAAGGGCTGGCAAACTTTCAATGAGCCAATACAGAATGGAAAGTGCAATCAGTCCCAAGATTCACAACATAAACAACCATAAAAATGAACCGCTGGTTGCGTGGGATTCGTGCAGCTCTTCCCAATTCTGAGGCCCGAGAGAAGTTTCTCCAGGTGACTCTTGGAAAGCGGTCACTGGGTGATATCTCGATGGGGCCATACCCACAGCATCCTGACAGGAAGTGCTTTTTCCATAGGGCTTATCATTATTCTGAATTTAGAAAGCCAGGAGAAGAATGGTGAGATTTCCAGGGAAAGCCAGTCACAAGATATTTTTTCTCTAGAATCAGGAAATGTAGAGGCCAAAAAAAGCTTTCTTGGAAGTGGTTATTCCCCTTGGCAAAGTGGGAAGCAGCAGCATAGCACAGGGAGATCAGCTCGGTGCTTTGCAACGACCTAGAGGGGTGGGATAGGGAGGATGGGAGGGAGGCTCAAGAGGGAGGAGATATGGGGATACATGTATACATACGGCTGATTCACTTTGTTGTACAACAGAAACTAACACTGCATTGTGAAGCAATTATACACCAATAAAGATGTATTAAAAAAAAAAAAAAAAGAAGGGGCAGCAAGAGTAGAAACAGGATTGGTCAGGAGTCGAGGTGGGGAGGGTGTCTGGGGTCATTTCGCAGGGCCGTTTTCCTCCGAGTCTTGCCTGTGTCCTGGGTGGAATGCTGGGTTGAAAGACCCAGGCATACAGCTTTAGGAGAGCAAATGCTGCATATATTCTGAAGGGATTTCCTGGAAACTGATAAGCCTGTAATTCTGGGAATTTAGATTTAAATTTTTTCTTTGGCCGGCTCAGCTTGCAGGATCTTAATTCCCTGACCAGGGATTGAACCTGGGCCCCTGGCAGTGGAAGTGCAGAGTCCTAACCACTGGGTGGCCAAGGAATTCCCAGATAACTGCCTTTTAACAAGGCCTTGGAGAAACAAGCCTGTGGAATTCTTTGGAACAAATAGCTTTGCAAGAGTTGAGACTTAGATCTGCAATGGGTCCAGAAGTTCTGACAGCAAAACATCTTCCTCTGCCAAACAAGCCTCTTGCCAATAACCTCTCCCAGCACATCTGTTTCCAAGAAAGAAGTGGGAATGGGGAAGGAGAGAGAGGCTGCCTCTCCGAGGGAACCAATCACCGGGGGGACAGCTGTGCAGGGACTCGCATGGTCACATGGTTGTCCTCTCAATAGGTGCGTGGAGCCTTGCTGAACCCAGTAGGAAGACTGGCTGGTGGGAGAGAGGAGAAAACCCAGGGAGGAGGAGAAGAAAGAGAAGTGGGAGAGGAGGAGAAGGGAGGGGATGAAGCTCTGAAAAGTTCGAAGGCTTTAAGCAAGTAAAAGACTTTATGATGTGGATTTGGAAGAATTAACATTGTTAAAATGACCATACTACCCTTGGCAGTCTATAGATTCAGTGCAATCCCTATCAAAATACCAAGGGCGTTTTTCACAAAACTAGAACAAACCGTTTTAAAATTTGTATGGAAACACAAAAGACCCTGAATAGGCAAAACAATCTTGAGAAAGAACAGAGCTGGAGGAATCCCACTCCCTGACTTCAGACTATATTGAAACCGTGCAACTCAGATTGGGACTTGAACCCATGTGCCGGGACTTGAACCCAGCCAAAACCCAGATTGGGATTTGAACCCATGGTCTTTTAACTGAGATCACACACTTGGTCTCAGGACTTAATGAAGCTCAGGTTCTTGATGTCTCATTGCAGAAAGAATTCAGTGAGAGACAAAGTGATGGGTAAGAAGTGGATTTATTTAGAGAGAAACACACTCCGCAGACAGAGTGTGGACCACCTCAGAAGGTGAGAAAGGCACCAGGGTATGGGGTTGTCAGTTTTTATAGGGGTGGGTAATTTCATAGCCTAATGAGTGGGGGGAGTATTCCAGATATTTGGGGGAAGGGGTGGGGATTTCCAGGAATTGGGCCACCACCCACTTTTTGACCTTTTATGGTCGGCCTAGGAACTGTCATGGCACCTGTGGGTGTGTCATTTAGCTTGCTGATGTGTTACAATGAGGCTCAAGGTCTAGTGGAAGTCGACTCATCCGTCATCTTGAACCTATTTCGTTCTAATCAGTTTATGTTGTGTCCTCGGGCTATGTCATTCTTTTAAAGGTTGTGCCCTGCCCCCTTCCCTCCTGTTTCATTACTACAAAGTGACAGTAATCAAAACAGTATGGTTCTGGCATGAAAACAGACACATAAATCAACAGAACAGAACAGACAGCCCACATATTTATGGTTAATTAGTCTATGACAAAGGAGGCAAGAATATATAATGGAGAAAAGACAGCCTCTTCAATAAGTAGTGCTGGGAAAACTGGAGAGCTACATGTAAAAGAATAAAATTACAACATTCTCTAATACCATATACAAAAATAAGCTAAAAATGGGTTAAAGGCCTAAATGTAAGGCCAGAAACCATAAAACTCCTAGAAGACAACATAAACGGAACACTCTTTGACATCATAGCAATATTTTTCTGGATCTGTCTCCTAAAACAAAGGAAATAAAAGCAAAAATAAACAAATGGGACCTAATTAAACTTAAAAGCTTTTGCACAGCAAAGGAAACCATCAACAAATTGAAAAGCCAACTTATTGAATGGAAGAAAATATTTGCAAATGATATGACCTAAGGGGTTAATATCCAAAAATACATAAACAGTACAGTGCATACAATTCAACATCAAAAAAACAACCCAATTAAAAAATGGGCAGGGCTTCCCTGGTGGCGCAGTGGTTGAGAATCTGCCTGCCAATGCAGGGGACATGGGTTCGAGCCCTGGTCTGGGAGGATCCCACATGCCGCGGAGCTACTAGGCCTGTGAGCCACAACTACTGAGCCTGCGCGTCTGGAGCCTGTGCCCCGCAACAAGAGAGGCCGCAATAGTGAGAGGTCCGTGCACTGCGATGAAGAGTGGCCCCCGCTCACCGCAACTAGAGAGGGCCCTCACACAGAAACGAAGACCCAACACAGCCAAAAAATAAATAAATTAAAAAAAAAAAATCGGCCGACAAGCAGGCGCGGACTTTATTAAAAAAAAAAAAAAATGGGCAGAAGACTTGAACAGACATTTTTCCAAAGAAGACATACAGATGGCTAACAGGCACATGAAAAAATGTTCAACACTGTTAATCATCAGAGAAACACAAATTATAACCACAATGAGATATCGCCTCATATTTGTCAGAATGGCTATCATCAAAAAGAACACAAATAACAAATGTTGGTGAGGATGTGGAGAAAAGGGAACCCTTGTACACTGTTGGTAGGAATTTAAATTGGTGCAGCCACTGCAGAAAACGGTATGGAGGTCTCTCAAAAAACTAAAAATAGAACTACCATATAACCCAGCAATTCCACTCCTGGATATACAGCCGAAAAAAAAAGAAAACACTAATTTGAAAAGATACATGCACACCAATGTTCATGGCAGCACTATTTACAATAGCCAAGATATGGAAGCAACCTAAGTGTCCATCAACAGATGAATGGACAAAGAAGATGTGATACATATATATATATATATATACAATGGAATATATATATATATATATATATACACACACACACACACACACACACAATGGAATGGAATACTAAGCCATAAAAAGAATGAAATTTTGCCATTTACAACAACATGGAAGGACTTGGGGGTATTATATTAAGTGAAATAAGTCAGAGAAAGACAATTACTGTATGATATCACTTATATGTGGAATCTAAAAAATAAACTAGTGAATATAACAAAAGAGAAACAGACTCACAGAGTTAGAGAACAAACTAGTGGTTACCAGTGGGGAGAGGGACAGGGAAAGGTGCAATATAGGCATAGGGAATTAAGAGTACAAACTACTATCTGTAACAAAAATAAGCTGCAAAGATATATTGTACAACACAGGGAATATGGCCAATATTTTATAATAACTATAAATGGAGTATAACCTTTAAAACTTGTGAATTTCTGTATTGTACATCTGTAACTTATATAATATTGTACATCAACTATACTTCAATAAAAAATTAAAAATAAATTAAAAATAAAACAAACTAGTGAATATAACAAAAAAGAAACAGATTCACAGATATAGAGAACAAACTAGTAATTACTAGTGGGACGAGGGAAGGGGGGAGGGGAAATATAGGGGTAGGGGATTAAGGGGTACAAAGTACTACGTGTAAAATAAATAAGTTACAAAGACATACTGTACAAGACAGAGAATGTAGCTAACATTTTAAAATAACTATAAATGGAATATAACCTTTAAAAAGTGAATCACTATGTTGTACACTTGAAACTTATATAATATTGTACATAAACTATACCTCAATTAAAAAAAAAAGACTTTATGATGACCCCAACATTATTTTGCCGCTCCAGCTGCCACCTGGAAGGAGAGGTGGCTGAGACCAGACTCTGCTCATCAGCTGCCCCTGCCCCCAAGCAGGGGTCCTGAGTCACTTAACCCAGCTCAGCACTTCCCAACTGGCCCTCCTGTGCCAGATGAAGCCCAAGGTCCCTCTCTCCTCCCCGGTCCCTTGTCTGCCAGAGTGGTAGATAAAGTCTGTCAACCTGGCTGGCCGTGACAATCACCTGGACTACTTTTTTTTTAATTGAGATACAATTGACGTATAACGTATTCATTTTAGGTGTACGACACAATAATTTGATATATGTATACACTGTGAAATGATTGCCACAATAAGTTAACATCCATCACCACACAGAGTTACAAATTTTTTTTTCTTGTGAGCAGAACTTTTAAGATCTACTGTCTTAGCAACTTTCAAATATACAATACAGTATTGTTAACTACAGTCACCATGCTGTACGTTATATATCTCCAGGGCTTATTCATCTTATAACTGGAAATTTGTACCTTTGACCCCCTTCACCCATCTTGCCCAACCCCTAGCCCCTGCCTCTGGCAAGCACCGATCTGTTCTCCGTATCTATGAGTCTGGGATTTTTTGTTTTATTGTGTTTTAGATTCCACATATAAATGAGATCAGATGGCATTTGTCTTTCTCTGTCTATCTTATTTCGCTCAGCACAATGCCCTCAAGGTCCATCCATGTTGTCGCAAATGGCAAGATTCCATTCTTTTTTATGGCTGAGTAACATTCCACTGCGTGTATGTGTGTGTGTGTATTTTTTTCTTTATCCATTCATCCTCCAGTGGACACTTAGGCTGCTTCCATGTCTTGGCTGTTTTAAATAACGCTGCAATGAACGTTGGGGTGCAAATAGCTTTTCAAGTAAGTGTTTTCATTTCTTTCTGATAAACACCCAGAAGTAGAATTGCTGGATCGTATGGCAGTTCTGTTTTTACATTTTTGAGAAAGCTCCATACAGTTTTCCACAGTGGCTGCGCCAACTGGGGCAACTTCTTCAAGAATGCAGATTTCTGGGCCCCATCCCAGCAGAGTCATCACGTATGGGGAGGGCCCAGGAATCTGCATTTGAAGTCAGATTCTGATTCTAAAGCCCTGCTAGGGTTGAGAACTGCTGTTCTGTGGGTCTCCTTTGTTCCTCCTCCCACCCCTTGGACTCAAGGGCTCACCTGTGCTTGCTTCCTCTCCCACCCTTGGGTTATGATTGTACTTTTTGATATACCAGCCGTGGGCTATAGCAGAGCTTATTAACTCAGTTTCAGTGAGTCATAGGACAGGTTTTGTCCGGGCTGGAAGCACTGTCCCAAACACAGACCAACTCTGGCTTAACGTGGCCACAAACTAAGCCCGGTCCCTCCCTGACCACAGCAGCTTCCGGCACCCCTCCATCTCCAGAATATCTCAAGGTACCTTGAGAAAGACTGTGGGTGACTCAGTGCATTGTCATTGTGCTGGTGGTCCGCCCAGAACCAGGGCAGGAGGTGTCACCTCCCCACACACAGACTGGCCATCCACGTCCAAGGCTCGCATCCCAAAGCAAGATCGGGCCAAGGCAGGACAGGACTTCTGGTGGACAGTTCAGGTGCCCCGCGATCAGCACTCCAATCAGTGCCTCCTTTCTCCAGAGGCATTTAATGGCCACCAGAGAAATGAGACAGGAGGAAGCAGGGGGCACAGAGCCACTGGAGTGGCCATAGAAGTATTAGCAGGGTGCCCTGGCCACAGCAAGACCAGCTTCAGCTTCTCTGCCTCCTGCCTAAACTTAAGCCTGCCCACAGCCTTTACTATGGGCCAGGCATTCAGCTAAATGCTTCCCATGCATTAATTGCCTGTTTAATACTCACAGCCGACCCATGAAATAGGTACTTCCATTATGCTCATTTTACAGATGTGGAAACTGAGGCCCGAGAACTCAATTAGCCTCCTCCAGCACCACACAGCCAGAAACCGAGGAGGCTGGGATCAAATCCAGGTCCATCTGATTTCCTAGAACAAGTCATTTCTCCTTTATTTATTTATTTATTATTTGTCATCTAAACTAGTTGACTTGGTTTGTATTCTCCCAAATACAAACCCTGGGACAAGGGTTTGGGAGTATGTAGTTTATTCAGGAGAGGCAGACACAGGCGAGAAGGGCAGGCAGCCAGAAGTGTGTGTTGTCAAGCCAGTGACTGATTGGGAAACAGGGCAACGATTGGCAGAGAGCAGAGAACATGCTCCCTAGAGCTATTCCGACCAGGGAGTTAGGGACCTGGGATGGTGGTTAGACACCCACTTTAATTAGCCGTTGGTTGAGGGCTGCCCGGGGGCTGTTCATTTCCTGGCACTTCTGGCCTGACCCAGCAGAGCAGCCTTCGGGACGAAGCACAGAGACTCAGATCCTCCTGGCTGATGGAAGAAGTCAGCAGCATGATGAAAGATACAGTCCGAGGGAAAGGTGCACGGGCAATGCATCGACAGCTTCTGTACACTAGTTTTTATTACAAAAGGGATGAACGCACATAGCAAGAAGTTTAAACACCCCAGAAAAGTACTGATAAAGATGTATCTTCTCTCTCCCTGGCTCCCAGTCTGACTTGCCTAAGGCAACCACCTGTCACCTACAAATTGGCACTTGCCCTCTACCTCTACAAGGATCAAATTATGAGCTGCTGCAGCTGCTGACCATTGACACCCCCTGAAAGGAGTTCAGGGTGGAGATTAGGAATGAGGCGCTCTGTGCTCTGGGAAAAACTGGCAGAACATGTCTTTAGATAGTTAGATATTTTCAGGAGACGTTATGAGCCCAACTCTTGCATCTCCTCGTATCTAGAAAAGCACTAAAATCCTTCATGGTGATGTTTGCTCCTCGTGACTAGCAGTAACCTTCACGAGACTAGCGGAAATCTTTTGCGAAAAATATGTGCTTGATTGCATGTACTCCCCCTTCACCAGAATCACATAGATACCGACCTTCCCCCCTACCTCTTTGGAGCAGTTTCTCAGAGCTATCTGAAATGCTGTCTCCTGGACTATAGTCCTCATTTTGCCCCTCATTAAGTTTGTAAAACTTAACTCACAGCTCTCACATTGTGCGTTTTTTTCAGTCAACACAACTTTGATAGTTTGCATCCATCAAGTTGCTAAGCATACGTGGATCTTTTTTTTTTTTTTTGCATGAACAGGATCATACAGTGCATGTCCTTGTGCACCTCGGTTGTTTTCACTTAAAAATATATCTTTGCTGAGTCCCCTATGAATTGGAAATTAGGTTGTTGCTGGTTTTCTATAACCACAGATAGTGCTGCCTGCATCCTTGTACATGAACCTCTGTGCAAATGTGTAGGACACATTTCTGGAGGTGGAATTGCTGGGTCAATGGCATGTGTGTGTATGTATTTATTTATTTATTTTGGCTGCGTTGGGTCTTCGTTGCTGTGCATGGGCTTTTCTCTAGTTGTAGCGAGCGGGGGGCTACTCTTGAGGTGCGCAGGCTTCTCACTGCGGTGGCTTCTCTTGTTGCAGAGCGCGGGCTCTAGACCACAGGCTCAGTAGTTATGGTGCACGGGCTTAGTTGCTCCGTGGCATGTGGGATCTTCCTGGACCAGGGCTCGAACCCGTGTCCCCTGCATTGGCAGGCGGATTCTTAACCACTGCACCACCAGGGAACCCGGTATGTGTGTCTAGCATTTTAACATATGCTACCAGACGTTCCTCCAAAGAGGCTGGCCCAGGAGACACACCTGTCAGCAGAAGGACAGGGTTCCAGCTTTGCACACTCTTGGAGGCTGTCCCCTCCTCACCACTGCCTGCTTCAATCCTTCCATGGTCCTGGCTGCAACTGTACCAGATTTTACAGTTTCCCTGATGAAATAAACGAGAACCATCAGATGGGAATCAGCAAAGGTAGTTTATTTAGCGCTTGCCTAGCAAGGGAATCAGACGCATCACCTGTGTTTGGCAGAGACTCACAGGCCTCCAGGGAGTGGGAGAGCTTCAGAGAGGACCAGAGGGAAGGCGCAGGTATATCTTGAATGGAGGCTGTTGGCCCGGGAAGCTGGAGGCGGGATAACTAGAAGCAGACATCTTCTGTGATTGATTCGGGAGTATATTTGGCCTTCTCTGGTTGGTTCTGAGTTGGAGAAAGGGGACAATTAGGAAGCTGGCGGTCACTGACCAATCTCATGATTCTGGGTTGTTTGCCGCAGAGGCTGTGCGTCAGAGTTCTGTTGTCACCTACAGTCTGACCAATGTCTGTTTGTAGTTCCGTCTCTCACCTGAAGACAACCAGCTCTCTTCCATCCTTAGAAAAACACTCTTGGGGGAATTCCCTGGTGATCTAGGGGTCAGGACTCTGTGCTTCCACTTCTTGGGAACTGGTCAGGGGTGAGGGTGGGGAAATAAGATCCCTCATAGCTGCATGGCGCGGCCAAAAAAAAAAAAGAAAGGAAGCAAAGACTCTTTTTAAAAAGAAGAAGAAGAAACACTATTCTTTAGAGAGTGAAAGCTCAATCACGGTTCAGAGGTCAGCTCTGGGCCGAGGATTTCTGCAGGCTCTCTTCCCCCATCAGAATGTCCTCTCTTGTTATTTAACGCTACCCTTGATTCTGCTTTGTATCGAGTTAAAAGATCCTTAATAGTCTGCTGCCAGGCCTTTCCTGTGCTCTGCAGACTCTCTGTACCTGAAGGCTTGTTTTGAACCGTGGAAGGTTGCCCTGCTCCCACCTGCAGGAAGACCGACCCTCCCCGCAGCTGACAATGACTAATGGAGGGGGTGTAATTCTGAGGGGTGGGTCTCACACCACTGCCCAGTGGCTGGAGCCCTAATTCCCCTCTGCTTGATAACACACTCTTATTGGCAGCTTTCCCTCCCTTGTATTACCTCCTCATTTTCCTGGTGTTTTTTCCTGTACCTCCCAAATATAATATCTGAACCCAAATCTTTGTTTTCAGGGACTGCTTCTGGGGAAAACCCAAACAAAATCAAAAGGTTTCCTTATCCCCATTTTACAGATGAGGGAAACTGAGGCTCAGAGAGGTTAAGTAACATATTTCAAGGTCATGCAGCTTATCAATCAGGATTGGTATTAAACCCACACTGCTTTTATTTATTTATTTATTTATTTATTTGTTTATTTATTTATTTATGGCTGTGTTGGGCCTTCGTTTCTGTGCGAGGGCTTTCTCTAGTTGCGGCAAGCGGGGACCACTCTTCATCGCGGTGCGCGGGCCTCTCACTATCGCGGCCTCTCTTGTTGCGGAGCACAGGCTCCAGACGCGCAGGCTCAGTAGCTGTGGCTCATGGGCCTAGTTGCTCCGCGGCATGTGGGATCCTCCCAGACCAGGGCTCGAACCCGTGTCCCCTGCATTGGCAGGCAGATTCTCAACCACTGCTCCACCAGGGAAGCCCAAACCCACACTGCTTTTGATTTGTGAGTGTGGAGGTGTTATTTTTCTCACTAATCCTTTGAAGCCAGAGACCAACCACCTTTTATAATTTAGCAGTCTTTTGATGCCTAAACAGCTCCTTGTGCAATAATGTGTTCTGTTCAAATTTTTTTACAAATTTAATTGAATCCAGCTATGCATGTATGTTTTTCAGGGTTCATAACAGGACTCCCAAGGGCAGGCCAAGACCACTCCTGAGATACCCTGTGCTCAGGCTGTCTTCATTCCCTCCCAGCCTCGGATGGGCAACTCAGAGTGATTTCTGGGGCACGCAGTCCACTGTTGACACCCCAACCCTGCCGCCCAAGGGAGATGAGAACAGGTAAGACACAACCACCTTCGAAGGAGAAGTCACATTTTACTTAGATTGTTATTTGAGAACAGCAAGTGTGTCCATCTACACTCGACATACACATCACATAGTATAGAAAAAAAAAAAAAAGCTGGGATCCTCTCACCCCTCAGCTCCCACCCCATCCTCCCCTCACCAAAATGTGGGGAAAGACCAGTCTTAAAGGCAGAGAGGGTCTTTGTCCCCAAAGTAGCATGGAACACGCTGTGCCATGAAGCAAAACGTCTCCTTAAACCCATATCTTCACAAAGGAATTCAACTCCCCAGGCTGGCCCCTCATCCAGGTCCTCCAGGTCCATTTCATTACAAAAACTAATGAGTTCCTGAAAAACTTTATTAGTCGTATCCCACGAGAGGTGTGCAAGGAGGGCCAGGATCTGGCAGTGAACGCAGCAAAGAGCCCTATGCTTTTGTTGGGCTTTTATTCACCTGCGAGGCTGCAAGTGGGACAGGCCTGGAGCATCCCCACTGTAATGGAGAGCTATGGGTGTTGAGAGGTCACCCATCCCCAGACAGACAGACAGACAGCCCGTAGGCCCCACCGCAACACCAGAGGGCCCATAGAAGACGGCTGCAGGCTAAGGTACAAGCAGAGTCTGTCTGCAGGATAGGACTCATGCACTTGGGCTCTGATGAAACCCGGAAGTCAGAGAATTGCCAGCTCCAGCTCAGGATGAGGACAAAGGGCCGCCATTGCCCTCCTTCTGGGACCTTCTCCCCCAGCTCAAGAAAGTCAAGAGGCCCGGGATGCTTGGATTCCTCATTCAGCCCCCAGGAGCAGGCCTCCCCTGCCTTGGGTTTTTTAATAGACTAGACACATCCCCTGAGAATGATGCTAAGAAACAGGACCATAAACCCTTTGCCTACCACCAATGGCTCACCAGGCCCCAAGCAGCCTGTTAGGAGGCGAGACCCAGGCCCAAGCTCAGGGCTGAGGGCCGGGCAGGGGTTAGATGAAGGTGCTGTTGGCAGGGTGCCTCTGGACAGTGACTTTGGCACCCATCACTCTGGTCCTAGTGGAGGCTTTCGTCTGCTTGGCATCCAAGTTCTTCATGTACCTCTGGACCCACAGCAACTTGGGGTTGCCACAGAACCTCTGGCCCTTCCTGGTGGTGAAGCTGTGGGAAGAGTGACAGGGCACACGTGAGGTCTGGCAGGGGGTTTGGATCCCTTCACTTTCTGAGGAGGTCGTGTGGAAGCCCAGAGGACACGCTGCTGTCCCAGCCTCCTGGCAGGTTCCTGACACTATGTCTCCTCTCTGTGCGTCTGCATCCCTTTGTTTCAATAACCTCATGTTCATGTTCAGTCACCTCCTTGTCATATGGGGGAGGCCCAGCCCTGCCTTTAGATAACACTGGGTCTGAAGAGAGAGACACAATGTCTACCCACGGGGATGAGAGAAGATGCATTGAAAACCCCGAAGAAAAAAGGCCTCCAGTTCACACAGTGTGCAAGGAAGCGTGGCCGATAAGGATGCCAGAGCTGGGAGGGGGCAGTGGGATGCCCTTTTCCAGGCCAGCTCTGAGCGGTGGATGCCAGGCTGTGGAGCTGGGTCTGGAGCCAGTGGGGAAAATTATGGTTAATAATTAATTTTTTTTCTCAAAGATGCAGACAAAATTAAGATTCAAAGTTTTAATTAATTTCCATACTGATAAAAATAATTCCATGAATTCTGTAAACCATTGCATAAATGCTATAGTGTAAAAAAATTTAAACAGGTGTTAACAACTTTAAACAATTCACTACAAGTAAATGATTATGCATTATAAATACTACCTTCTGGGTTAAGAAAAGATCACATTTCTATGGCATGCCACTGTTTACACAGTGAGCTCACATTTGCTGTCTTGTAACTCTGAAGTTATTTGGAGTCCTAAGTGACCTTGAATAGGTCCCCTTTCTGAGCCTTAATTGCCTCCTGTAAAATGAGGATAATCAATCCTAGCTCATAGAATGGCTGAGAGGGTTCGATAAGGGAATGTTATATGCCCCCAATGGTGCCTCGTATATATCTGGTGCTCAATACATGATTATTGACTCTGAATCCTCTTCCTAATCTTATGGATGAGGAAGCTGAGGCTCAGAGAGGTGAGGTGACCTCCCCAGGATCACAGAGCAGGGCCCTCAGTGATCCTGAAGGCTCATGTCTCCCTGCCCCACTCCTGCCAGGTGGCCGAGGAGTAGTAGTTACTTACATCACTCCTGCCTTGGGGCAGACACTACTGTTGGACAGCTGGTAGTTTATCACTCGTCTCTCAGGAATCTTCTTGGAAATGAAGGATATGCAGCAGGAAGAGGGGATGATCATGGAGCCTAAAAGACAGGAGAGAGAAGAGCCAAGTTCTTTGCCAGCCTGCTCTAGACTCTGGGCTTCAACGTGGAGCCCGTCCCCTGCACTAAACACCTCCCGTCCAGCCACTGGGCTGCCCCCTTCTCAGCAGTCCCCTCCAGACCCAGGCTGCTCGGGCCTCCATCCTCTGCTGTGCCATTCCAGCCGTGCCCTTGGGACGGCTGTCCTGCGTGAGAGACCCAGGGTGGGGTCAGAGATCTTACCTGCAGGGACAATGCAGTAGGTGCACAGGGCCATGAGCAGAAGGCTGGTTGCCATGGTCATGGGGCCTGCCATGTCCTGGAGAGCAGAGGAGGCAGCTCAGAGCTCAAAGCTGGGGGCAGGAGGAGCGGGGCTGGGACAAGGGGCGTGGTTCCCTGCGGAGCACTCAGACTCAGCACTCAAACTACCCTCTGGCCTTTACCAGGGCAGCTAGGAGGAAACATGTGCTTATATAGCCTCCCCGGGGGAGCCTTCCCCTCCCCTCCTTCAAAGTCTTAGAAGCCTCTGAGATCTGCGAAAAGGAAGTTGTTGCTAGCTGAGTCAGGGGTTATCTTGTACTCTAAGAAAGGGCTGGGGGAGGAGGGCATTGCCCTGCCAGGGCAAAGTGTAAACGCATTGGATGCATAGTCAGAAGGCTGATGGAGATCCTGGCTCTGCTGCTTATTTCCTGTGGGACCCTGGGTAAGTCATTCACTCCGCTGAGCCTCAGTTTCTTCATCTGAAAATGAGTAAAGTTATCCTCTCTCCTTCCATTCATTCATTCATTCATTCATTCACCAACTCTTATTGGGCCTGGGCCATGTGCCAGGCTTCTAGTGCGGAGGCAGATGTGAGATCAAGTGTGCAGAATCAATAAGCCATAATACTCGGCTCAGTTGTCAGACAGAGTGGGACATGACACCCACCCCACCCCGCCCCCATTCCAGGCTCCCAGCCTGGGACCCCATGTTTAGAGACTCTTGTCACTGCTGCTTCCATTCCCAAACCCTTCACGTCCTCTCCATTTCACCTCTCATGGAAATACTTCCTTTTCTCCAGCCTCCCTGCTGTGGCCTCCCAGGAGCACACCTGTGTGGCAGCACAGTGGCCCACATCACCTGGCTGATGATGGCCAGCTGTGAGTCTACATCTCCCGCTTGACGACGAACACCTTGAGATCAATGTCTCATTTCCACGCCCACCAAGTCCCGTGCAGATCACCTGTCCCATGGCCAGTGTTTGTAGAATGAATATATAACGGACCGACTCCGAGTCACTCTCCTCTGGATCAGGGACTCCCATGTGGTCTCTGCCCAGCATGACTGGGGTCAGTGTGTACACAGGGGAGCCATGCAGCACGTCCTCTGATGGGGACAAGACTGAAGCTGGGGAGGCCAGCAGTGCCTGATCTCACAGTCCTTATTTATGGAGTGAAATACGCTGAGGACCCCACTCAGCTCCTCACTAGTTTTGCACATTCCCCTCCCCAGCCAGCAGGAACCACCCGCACCTGGCAGAGGATGGGGAGCATTCAATGAGAGCCCTTTACATATGCAAGGGTTTCTCACTGAGTCCATTTTAGGAAGCCGTTTCTAATCTTTGCTCCTCAACAATTCAGAGGGGATAGCCTGCTCTCTGTCTGGGTTTTATAACAGGGGGCGCTGGGAAGGGTGGCTGGAGATGGAAGAGACAGAGGCAGCACGCAGGAGAAGGGTGAGGACTGGGCTGAGCAGGGTGGGAAGCCTTCACGCACTGACCATATGTTGCGCACTGACCATATGTTGCGCATTGACCATAGGTTGCAATTCATTGGGATGGCAGAAGGTCATTGGGCGGGACGGTTTGGGGTGGGGTGCCTCGCCCCAATTAGTAAAGCTATTTAGGTGCTTTCCCAAGACGCTTTTTTTTTTTTTAAAGGCATTTCTTTTTAAGTTTATTTCTTTTATTTATTTATTTTTGGCTCCGTTGTATCTTCGTTGCTGCGCATTGGCTTTCTCTAGTTGCGGTGAGCGGGGGCTACTCTTTGTTGCGGTGCGCATGCTTCTCGTTGGGGTGGCTTCTCATGCTGCGGAGCACAGGCTCTAGAGCACAGGCTCAGTAGTTGTGGCGCACGGGCTTAGTTGCTCCGCGGCATGTGGGATCTTCCCGGACCAGGGCTCGAACCCGTGTCCCCTGCATTGGCAGGCGGATTCTTAACCACTGCGCCGCCAGGGAAGCCCCCCCCACAAGATGCTTTTTAAAAAAACACCCAGTCTCGCTGCTCTGTATAGGAAAGTAAGGCAGGGACTACCAACCCATTTTACAAAAGGAAAAACTGAAATCTACAAAAGGTGAGTAGACACCACCACAGAGCTACTTATGCCGACTCCCAAAATGGGAACTGCACGTTCCCGCTGGAAGGGGGGATTCCAACAGCCCGAGCAGTTATTCAAAGTAAGAGTGGGAGAAGTAGGAGGTTCCAGGAAAGAATAGAAAGGGATAGCTATTGTAAACTGTGCTGCAATGAACATTGGGGTGCATGCATCCTTTTGGACCATGTTTTTCTCCAGATATATGAACAGGAGCGGGATTGCAGGATCATATGGTAAGAGAGCTAACATTTAGATAGAGAAGGAGGAGGAGAAGGAGAAGGAGGGAGAGGGAGAGGGGGAGAGGGAAGGGGAAGGGGAGGAGGAGGAGAAAGAGAATGAGGGGCAGGAGGGCAAGACAGCAGATGCAGGCAAAGACTTGGGGAATGGAGGGGGAGAGGAGAGCGGAGAAGAAAGGGGGTGCTGTGAAACACCCAGACCCCCTCAGCTCCAGCTCAGACCCTGCCCCTCTCCCAGTCGTGCTTTGTCCGTCTGAGAAAGGGGGTGTTGGCCAGATCTGCGTTTCTCCAAATGTGGCAGTCACACCACCATGGGTGATACCAGAATGGGCATTTTTCATTTTAATTTAAGTATGCCTTGTTATGGCCTCCCTCTGTGATGAGGGGTTTTATATTTATAATAGTGATAGAAAAAATACGAGTTGACAAAAAAATTAAATAAAGCAAATCACAGAACAAATGGTATGCACATAAGACAAAAACAGTGACGATATATCTGATCAGATATCCAAGAATATCTGAAGTCTGGGAAGACTGGCCAAGGTCCCGTCTGAGGGGATGGCCAAGGTCCCCACCGTGAGCAGTGATGTAGCACAGAACTCAAAGCTGTGGGAAGCTGGACCAATCAATGGACAGTAGCCAAGGGGACAAGGGGCTTCCAAGACACAGCCTAATAAGAAACAATTGGAAGAAGTGAGCTGTTAGCTTGGACAAGAAATGCCTTCCATACCTGAAGACATGTCCCAACAAGGGAGAATGGGCCTTGATGGCCCTAAATGGTGCAAAAGTAGACCACAGACAAGGGTTGCGACCTTAGGGTGGGGTGGATGGGGCAGGAGGGATGGCCGATGGAGCAGAGCCTGGTTTGCCTGTGAAGTTGCTAAGTACTTTGGAGCCCTTGTCCTCCGTTAATTTTCCCCACTTTCTACGCAAGGGAACTGAGGCTCAGAGGTCAGGAAAGGGGAGAGCTGGCGTTTGAACTGAGCTCTGAGTTCAAGGTTCGTGTGGTGCCTCTCACCAGTAGAGCTCAGCCTTGATCCTGTGCACAGTGCGGCCACCTGGTTTGAGGTGTCGGGTTAACAAGGTCAGATCTGTGGTCTCATGACGTGACAGGTATGGTAGGAAGGGGCTGGGGGCAGGGAGGCTGACTGGAGGTTATGTAGCTGCCCAGCGGAGGGACAGTCAGGGGTTGGAGCAGGGGTCCAGAGAGCTTAATTTGACTCTGCTTCATATATTAGATCTACCTGAAGAACCTGGAGGAGAGGGCGATGCAGAATCTGGGGTGCCCCCTGGTGCATTCCGGGTTGTGGGTAAGAAGCACCTGCACGTTCCCTAAGACCCACGTCATGGAAGTCGGCCCAGAACCCACCTTTTTAAGCCCCTCCCTAAACCAGAGGAGACTGGCCGGTAGCCATGGCTCAGAGGATTTGAGAGTCACCTGCAGGATTGAAATCTTAGCTCAGCTGTGGGACCAATGTTACTTGACTCCTCCATGGCTTAGTGTCCACACCCCATATGTAAAATGGGACATAATGACAATATCTGCCTCATGGGTTATTATGAGGATTCAATGAGATGATTCATGTCAAGTGTTTGGCTCCCCATCTGGATAGGTCAAGTGCCCACAAAAAGATGGTCATTGTTTTTCCTTTTTTTCCCAAAAAGTATTCATTGAGTATCTACTAAATGACAGAGACAAGGGATCCAGGAGTGAACACAACTCAAAAAGCCCATTCCTTCATGGAAAGGCCATTCTTATGTTGGGAGCTAATATGTAATGTACAAAATGGTGATAATTGTATCCTATAATCTGTCAGGAGATGACATATAAAATGCCTTTTGTAAGTAGCCTTTTATAAACTCTTCATTGACCTGGAAGCATTAAAAATTTTACAAAAATATTGGCTTAGGGACTTCCCTGGTGGCACAGTGGTTAAGAATCCGCCTGCCAATGCAGGGAACAAGGGTTTGAGCCCTGGTCCGGGAAGATCCCACATGCCGCGGAGCAACAAAGGCCGTGTGCCACAACTACTGAGCCTGTGCTCTAGAGCCCGCAAGCCACAACTACTGGGCCCATGCACCGCAACTACTGAAGCCCGCGCGCCTAGAGCCCATGCTCCGCAACAAGAGAAGCCACGGTGAGAGAAGCCCACGCACCACAACGAAGAGTAGCCCCCATTCGCCACAACTAGAGAGAGTCCACACAGCAACAAAGACCCAACTCAGCCAAAAATAAATAAATAAATAATTTTTTTAAAAAAAAGGAAAAAAAATATTGGCTTATTTATTAAAGAGGTAGTTGAGTAAAGTGTATACCTGTTACTATATTTCAGCAAACAAAAAGTGGTCCTTCTTGTTCTGTTGTTTTTGTTACAACTCGTTTACAAGCTGGTGAACTGACTAAGCAATCCACAGGCTCTTCCGTGACCTTTAATATATCATGGCATCTAATCTAACCTTTACAATAATGACCCTGTGGACTAGATATTATGCATTTTGTTGCACGGAGGTGAAGTAACTTGTTCCTGGTCACAGTTCCTGACTGCACCTTGTTTGCAGCTGAAACCTGAAAACAAGGGTGTTAGAAATATGGGGAAAGTGAGGCAGAAAAAGGCTAAGAAAGAGGAGGAAAATGGACAAGATGATCCTAAAATTCATGTGGAAATGCAAGGAGCTCAGAACAGCCAAAACAATCTAGAAAAAGAAAGACAAAGTTGGAGGACTAACACTTCCGGATTTCAAAACTTACTGCATGCTAAAGTAATCAAGGCAGTTTGATACTGGCATGAGAATAGACATACAGATCAACAGAACAGAGCTGAGAGTCCAGAAAGAAACCCTTACATTTATAGTCAGTTGATTTTTGACAAGGGTGCCAAGTCCATTCGATGGGAAAGAACAGTCTTTTCAACAGTTGGTGCTGGGACAACCGGATATCCACATGCAGATAAATAAAGTGAAACCCTACTTCATACCACATACAAAAATTAATTCAATATGGAGCAAAAATCTAAATGAGAGATAAAACTATAAAACTCTTAGAAGAAAACAGGTGTAAATCTTCATGACCTTGGATTAAGTAACAGTTTCTTTGATGTGATATCAAAAGCACAAGCAAGCAAAGGAAAAATAGATAAGTTGGACTTCTTTAAAATTAAAAACTTTTGTGAATCAAAGCACACTATCAAGAAAGTGAAAAGCCAACCCACATAATGGGAGAAAATCTTTGGAAATCACCTGATAATTCTAGTATCCAGAATATATAAACAAGTCCACAATACAAAGACAAATAACCCAATTTAAAAATAAGCAAAGAATTTAACTAGACATTTCTCTGAAGAAGATATACAAGTGGCCCATAAGCACATGAAAAGATGCTCAACTGTGGATTGCTTAGTCAATAGGGAAAAGCAAATCAAAACCACAATGAGATATCACTTCACACCCACAAGGATGACTATGAAAAAAAAAAAACAACAGAAAATAAAAAGTGTTGGCAAGGAAATGGGAACTCTCATATATTATTCATGGGAATATAAGATGGTATAACCACTATGGAAAGGTTTGGCAGTTCCTCAAAAAGTTAAACATAGAGTTACAATATGACCCAATAATTTCACTCTAAAGTATATACCCTAGAAAACTGAAAATATTTACACAGAAACTTGCACATGAAGGTTCATAGCAGCATTATTCATAGTAGCCAAAAAGTGGAAACAACCTAATGTCCATCAATTGATAAATGGATAAACGAAGGTACAATGCAATATACAGTGGAATTTTATTCAACCATAAAAAGGAATGAAGTACCGATATATGCATTATGTTAAATGACAGACACAACAGGCCAGACACTGTATGATTCCATTCATAAGAAATGTTCAGAATAGACTCCATTCATAAGAAATGTTCAGAATAGACAAATCCATGGAGACTTAAAGTAGATTACTGGTTGCCAGGGGCCTGGGAGGAGTAGAAAGTAGGGAGATACAGGGTTTCTTTTGGGGGTGATGAAAATATTCTAGAATTCGATAGCAGTGAGCGTTGTACAAATTATGAGTATACCACTCACAGGTACACTTTAAAGGGGTTAAAATGATGAAGTTTATGTGATGTGGATTTTATCTCAATTAAAAATTAGACAAAAAAAGAAAGAAAGAGAAGATGCTGTGGAAACATTCAAAATGTTTGTTCAGATGGTGGGGCCTTTATTAATGGCTTTATTAAAGCTGCGCCCAGTTTCAGAGACCTCGTCTGCCTCCTTCATGTGGCCTGACTTTCATCAAACAGTCTGATATATTAGACTGGAAACCGAGAGGGCACAGGCAGGCAGGGAGCAGTGGGTTTTCCCCCGGTCCTCCCTTACCTTGGTCACACTTCCTGGCAAGCAGGCAGACAAGGAAACTTCCTTCAGTGGGTCCCATGGCCAAGTCCTTAGAGAGTTGAGGCTTGAGGGCCCCCTTCTCTCTCTCTTTTTCCTCCTGTGACCATCCTCAGACCCCAGTGCCTCCTTACTCCCTCCGTCCGTTCTTATATCAAAACCTACTCTAGAGACAGGCAATAAAAGGCACACATTCTCTCTACACCTAAGTGACTGATAACAGCTTAAAATAAGAGGCTTCTTGTATTCTAGGCCTCTGCAAATGAGGACCATTGAAGCCAGGTTTCTGCTTCTTGGAGAGGGGCATTGAAAATATGCAAAGGGGGAAGGAGTGCGTGAACCCAAGGACGCTGAATTGAAAGCAGAGGTATCCGTGTATATATCATCTTTTAGAAACACTGATACACCAATAGAGATGAGCATACCTAGCAAAGATATTTCTCCTTGGAGAAATAAATGATTCTGGTCCTGGGTCAAAGAAAGTAGAACCTGGAATATCTTTTTGGTGCCAGAAAGTAAGAAGTTGCTCAAAGAATCATGGGGATATGTCAAGAGGACATAGGAGCCAGCTCTCAGGAGCTCACACTGGCCAAATCTGAGACAGTTGGACCAGTAATAGTTGATAGTGATGTATTGAATAAAATAAGAATCAATCAATCAATGAACAAACAAAGTAAGTTTGAGGTTGAATTTTGTCTCCCCACAAAAATGAATGTTGGGGTCCTAACCCCCAGTACCTCAGAATGTGACCTTATTTGAAGATAGGGTCTTCACAGAGATAATCAAGTTAAAATGAGGCCATTAAGGTGGGCCCTAATCCTGTATAACTGGTGTCCTTACAAAAAAAGGAAAATTGGACACAGAGGTAGACACACAGACGGAATATGATGTGAAGATACAGGGAGAAGATGGTCATTTACAAACCAAAGAGAGAGGCCCGGAAGAGATCCTTCCCTCAGAGCCCTCAAGGAAGAACCAACCCTGCTGACACCTTGATCCCAGACTTTTAGTGTCCAGAACTGACTGGGAGCAAATAAATTTCTGTTGTTTAAGCCCCTCAGTTCATGGTGCTTCGTTATGGCAGCCCTAGCAAACTAGGGAGAGAAGAGAAAGCTTTACACTACAGTAGGATGCCAACTAATAAATATAGAAGAAATGATGGAGTTAGAAAATCATCCATGGATGCTAAAATTAGTGGGTAAATGGGTGACGAGAGATGGGATATTTACATAGTCTCAAAGTATCTCCCCACAAATCACATGTTAATCACAAAGAAAAAATCAGTGACTCAATAGTGAAGAAACCTGGGGGACAAATTTCTTAAAAACCATGTGAGTCTTCCTAGGAAGGTTTGGAACTGGATTGGGGATCAAGGAGAGAATCAGCTATGGTATACTGGAATGTTCTATACCCAGACCGCTAAAAACTAGCTGTATAAACTTGAGCAAGTCACTCCCTTCTCCCAAGCTTCAATTTCCTCATCTATGTAATGGGCAGGGGGTGTGGGTGACATGATCATGAGACTCCAAGGAAGTTATGGATATGAGAGCTTTTAGTAAACTTCAAAGCATGGTGCCCCTGCAAGTCTTCACCATCTAACAGCAATCAGAGCCTTAAACTAGAGGAATTAAGCCCATTTCAGGCATTAGACAGCAGAGGAGCAAATATATGGGGTCATTGAGGTCTTTCTTGGGCCCCTAAAATTGAATATCAAGGCAGTTTGGCTCTGCTGGCTCTTTTTCTTTTCAGGGCCACACCACATGGCATGCAGGGTCTTAGTCTTCCCCCAGGAATGGAACCCATGCCCCCTGCGGTGGGTGGAAGCGCGAAGCCTCAACCGCTGGGCCACCAGGGAAATCCCTCTGCTGGCTCTTGAATGGGCTTTAAGGAAGAAGGGAAATGACTTGGAAGATAGGACCAACAATATTGGTCTTGCCCTTTTCTTGGGATCTGGGGTCTGGGTGACAGACAGCTGTTTCAAGATCCTTCCTGGGGTAGATGAAGTGGATGTGTTTTAAGAGGTTAAAAAAAATCTGTCTCCTGGCCCTGCTAGTCTGATACAGATAATTGACAATTGCCCTCTTAAATAACTCGCCCTTTGTTAAAATGCAAAGGTGTTTCTTGGTAGGGATAACAAATCCCTCACGTAAACCCACTAATAAAACTTAACCAAACTAGTCATCCGTGTAGCCATCCACCCACCCATCCATCCACTCATTGAACACTGCTGTATGCCAGGTGCCCTGCTCATCCCAGCATCCCAGGGGGGAACTATACACAGCTGATGCCCTTGGGGAACTCACACTAACCTGTGAGAGACAAAGGCAATTATGATACAAGTGGTAGGTGCCCGAATGGAGGGGCAGAGGACCACACTTTAGAGCAGAAGAGGTCAGAGAAGACTTCCTGGGAGGGGTGTCTCCAGGGCTGAGTAAGGCTGACCAAGGGGACTGGGTGGGGGTGGGGAGGAGTGGAGATGTGCTAGAGAGAGAGGTGTTCCAGGCCCTGGAGGCCACAGGTATGAGGTCAAGGAGGAGGGGGTGACTTGGTTAGGTATGGAGTTTCGCAGAAATCACTCTGGTTTTGGTAAATCAGAGTGGAGAGATAGTTGTGGAGGCGTTGCTGGGATCCAGGAGGGATACGAGGAGCCAGTGAGAGTGGAAAGAAGGGGAAAGATGTGAAAATTATTCACAAAGTCAACTCGTCAGGGTTTGCTGTCATGTTGGTTGAGGAGGGAGAAGGAGGTGACTAGGGTAACACTCAGGTTTCAGACTGGGCTGCGTGTGTGTGTGGGGCCGTTCCTGGAGGAGAATTCACCAGCAGAAGCAGGTCTGAGTGAAAACCATGTGGGGCGGTCGGGTTCAGAGTACTGGGGGTTCTAGGAGAGCCTTCTAGTATGTGGCAGGTAGGGTGGTAGCGAGAAGTCTGGACATCCAACAGACTATTCGAGCAGGAAGGCTCTTAGGGAGTCTCACCTCTCCTGACACTTTGCAGACGGCAAGTGGAGGCCCACAGAGATTGCACAGACCCCAGTGCCCCCACCCAGCCCAGCCCGAGACCGTGACAGAGTAGCACCAAGAGTACAGCCCTAGAAGCAGCCCATCCTGGGTTCCAGCCCTGCCCCTGCTGGGGGCCCCAGGCCAGATGTTTAACTTCTCTGAACCTCAGACAATTTGCTGGAAGAAAGGGGTGTGAAAGCTCACCTCCCAGGGTGATGGGGGTTCTTGAGCCTCAGTGAAGGACTCCATTCCAGGCCTGCCTTCTACGACTTGACGAATCACCACCAGACCAGACCAGCAACCCTCTAGCTTTTCCCTTAAAGCCCCACTTGGCTCTTCTGAGCTCTTACCTGATCCTCTTATTATTCCTATTTCATAGGTGAGGAAACTGAGGCCCAGAGAGGTGAAATGACTTACTCAGGCCCCAAAAACCAAGATGCAGCAGGGCTGGTCCTACATCTTCCGGTGAAGAACCACGGTGCAAGGCGGGCCGCTGTGTTGCGAGGTGCCGAGTCCAACACTGAGTCCCCTTCCTCAGTACCTCTCAAACCCATCCCTTCCTGTCGACCCTAACTGCCACCACCTCTGTCCAGGCTCCATCAGCTCCCTCCTGGATTCCTGCCCCAGCCTCTTAAATGAAGGTGGCTGAAGACAGACAGAGTGTCTGAGGTTTAAAGTGAGGGAGATGCAGGAAGGAGCCAGGAGGATGGATGGGCGCTGGGGCGGGGAGCTCAGGGGATTCAGGAGAGCAGGCTGGGGGGGTCACTGCTACCCATGGTACCCTTCCCCCTCGCCAGCCAACACACATGCAGTCCCAGAGGACGGAACAGGGGGTGGTCCTGAGAGCCACTTACCTGGAGGTAACAAAGTGTCAGTCGCAGCACCAAATCTAGAAATGTTTCACCTCTCTTATCAGTGTGGGAGAGTAGGAGGGGAGGAGGGGCCTCCCAGGCAGGGCGGGGAGCCTCCCATACATTTCATTTCTGCTTGGCTTGGAAACTCAGGAGCCCAAAGTTCATGAGGACTTTTGAGAAGTTGGCTTCGTGGCATCAGGCAGGTGAGTGCGCAGGGTGAGAGGCCATCCTGTCGGGGAGTGTGCGAGCGCATTGTCAGGGTGGACTTCTCCCCAGACAGCCTAAGCCAGGCCTGAAGAGATGTGGCCCTGCACAGGGCAAGGGGGAGACAGGTGACAGCTATGAAGCAACTTGCCTTTTGGTCTCTTGAGAGGAGGGCTTCCCAGAGCTCAACTTTTTTTTTTTCCATGAAACCCATTTATTTTATTGGGCTATAAAAAAAATACAGACTCAGAAAGTGAATATGATGTAATCTCAAAGGCAAATAAATAGTTGATAGAGATGAAGGTGTCAATCAGCAAGCATCAAGGCAAATGTGTAAAAATAAAGGTCTATGTCCAAGGCTGGTGGAGATAAAAATACCACGCGGTAATGGTATTCAGGGCCGGTGAATGGAGTGTTAACAGGGATGTAGGATGGAGTAAGAAGTGTTTCCTAGTTAGTGATGTTAACTTTTTAATTTCTCCCAAGAATGGTTTTTATTTCCTCAAAGAAGAGAGAGGAGAAAACAACCCTCACCTTTAGTAAAATTTAATAAAATACATTGCAATGAGTCTTTTAACAGACACACAACACCAATATGTAGTATGCTTGTTTCAGACTGAAGCAGGGTTAGAAAATATGATTATGTAATGAATCAAAACTTTAATTGTAGACCTGCTTATTGATGATGTATATAAACATACTAGTAAAAAAGACTCTTGACCAAGTAATAAAAACTAAAGGTATGTTTATGTCAGCGGCTCAGTGCGTGAAATTAACTCAAAAATCAACAATATAAAAATCTCATAATAATATTCAAATAATATAATAATAATATTAATATAATAATAATAAATAATATTCAAATAATAAAATTCAAATAATGTAAGTTTTACTTGCAGCATGAATTTATGCATTCACTATATATGGTTTTTACCATACACCATGCTTATATTATTGGAGGCCAGAGCTCAACTTAAAAACAGGAGCACAGATAGTGGTACTGCTAAGCAGCTGGTCCTCTCTGCCTGGCGAACTGGGACAGCTGTAAACCAAAGGGAACTAGAAGATCCCCTTGTGTGTCTCAGTGTCGTTGCTACCTCCTAGATGTTGGAGGCCCCAGGGGAACAGAAGCAGGGGTCAAGAGATAAAGCTCAAAGAAGAAAGACATTGGTAGTGGGCAGAGCCATTCAGAGACAGATCTGCCCACCTTGGATGATCATGAGATCCCCAACAAAGGGACCATGCAAACACCTCTTGGCAGACCTCCGAGTAGGAAATTCAAGCTTCAGATGAGGAAGTCCCATTCAGTTCTGGGGTTCTGGATCCAGGGAGGACCCATTCGGACTCGATGCCATTAGAACTCTAAGTCCAATGGAAAGACACATACATAAATGAATAATTACACTATAGCATGATAAGGCATACATAGCAGAGAGATTAAGGGCATGAGCTTTAGAGACAATTAGGCCTGGGTTCAGATACTGGCTCTGTCAGCCTCAGTTTTTTAATCTGTGAAGTAGGGATGAAACCCTTTGCTTCCCAGGGGTATTATGAGAAAAGAGTGAACCACGTGCTGTACATAATGTTCCTGGCAGGGTGCCCGGCCTGTAATAAATACTAACAAGGGGAAGTCATTGCTAGTGCCAAGCACCTGCAGGCACAAAGGTACAAAGGGATCTGGGAGTGCAAAGGAAGACACGGTTCTGCGTGGGAAATGGGGAAGCTTCAGAAAAGAAGGCAGCCTACTCCTGGGCATATATCTGGAGAAAACCATAATTTGAAAAGATACATGTAGCCCAATGTTCATTGCAGCACTATTTACAATAGCCAGGACATGGAAGCAACCTAAATATCCATTGACATAGGAGTGGATAAAGAAGGGGTGGTACATATATACAATGGAATATTACTCAGCCATAAAAAAGAATGAAATAATGCCATTTGCAACGACATGGATGGACCTAGAGATTGTCATACTGAGTGAAGTAAGTCAGACAGAGAAAGACAAATATCATATGATATCGGTTCTATGTGGAATCTAAAAAAACGGTACAAAGGAACCTATTTACAAAACAGAAATAGACTCACAGAGGTAGAAAACAAACTTATAGCTATCAAGGGGAAAAGGGGAGGGGAGGAATAAACTGGGAGATTGGGTTGGCATATACACACTACTATATATAAAATAGATAACTAATAAGAACCTACTGTATAGCACAGGGAACTCTACTCAATACTCTGTAATGACCTATATGGGAATAGAATCTAAAAAAAGAGTGGACATATGTATATTTATAACTGATTCACTTTGCTGTACAGCAGAAATGAACACAACATTGTAAATCAACTATACTCCAATAAAAATTATTAAAAAAAAAAAAAGGAAGGCAGCAGGAGCTCCACAGGACAAGGGGTCAAGGACATTCCAAGCCAATGGGAAGCCTGGTGAGCGGCAGATCGGTTGAGTTCCAGAAGGTGATGGGAGGAGGTGAGGTTGGGAGTTTGGGGGCAGAGATAACACACTGCACCTCAATTGTCCTGCCCCCAAAGCAACTCACATATTATTCCTTAATGTCCAGGGAAGTCACCATTGTCCCCTCCCCATATCTGATAATGTCTCTAATTTTGTTGATTGTGCCTGTTTAACTCCCAGACCCATCTGTTCCTTCTCAACCCCATTCCTCTGCCCCCACTTGCCTCCCTCCAATCTGTTCTGCACATAAATGCAAGAAAGCTCCTCCTAAAATGCAAACTAGCCCTGATCGCTCCCCTGCCTAAAATTCTTCACTAGGACCCCATCCCCAACAGCTAAACTTTGTTCATTCCATCATCTCCATAATTTTTACCACTTCTGCCCACCACCCAATCTATTATACACTTAATTGAAATTGACTTCATCCAAAATATCCATGAGGGGGATTCCCTGGTGGTCCAGTGGTTAGGACTTGGTGCTCTCACTGCTAGGAGCCCAGGTTCCATCCCTGGTTCAGGGAACAAGATCCTGCAAGCCATGTGCATGGCCAAAAAACCCCAAAAAAACAAAAACGAAAAAATAAAATATCCATGAAATCACAGATTTAGTGTACTGGCTGTATTTTTCCAATATGCATTGAAACAAACCCACAAGTGTTAAAGTAACCAGGAGTGAGTGTGTGTTGTATGTGTGTGTCTGTAGCAGAAACTATCCATGCTCTGCCCATATCTCCTTGTCCTTGTCAATTCAGGGCATGCTGGCCTGGCTTCCATTGCCACCACCTGGCTGGCTCTGCCCCCTGGGGCCAGGATGACCTGCTGGGAAAGGGGACTCAAGGACTCCACATGGAAGTGGCTGATACCAATACCAGTGATTATGAGCAAATAACTTGGCAGGTCTTGGTTGACAGACAAGTAAGGTGGGGCCAGTGATGTGCTGGTAAATGTTTAACAACTGGCCGTGAGCGGAAAGCTCTGATTTGCAATGTTTGCTGATTCCTATGATGTAAATACTCCTAAAGTTGCTGATTCCAAGCTTTCAACCTGGTTGTCACTGAACGTGGAGTTGGGAAGAGATGCTGTCCCAGGTCGGTATGCGCTGGCTTTGGTGTACCACTGGGTGGGACCCAGGATGAGGACTTAGGGGGCTCATGGTCCTTAAGTTCTGGGAGATGCAAGGAGGGGAAATAGTGGTGCTGAGAGGGAGGTTGGAATATATTTACTAGCCAGAGGCTCACCGAAAGCAGGTGGGTGCAGGAGGAGGGAAGGCGTCTGAGCACATGCACAAAGGTCCTGATGGGCCACAGCTGAGGAGGTCACACCCTAAGAAGGCAAGGAGTCCCCAGGCTTGGGGACAGGAAGCCCTAACCACCAGGTTTTCCTGTCTTGCCTGAGGCCAGGTCCCATCCTTTCTCCTTGTAGAAATAGCTCCTGCTGGAAGCTAAGGAAGGATCAGATTCTGCTGATCGATGAAAGCTCGTGGCTGAGGACCTCACTAAAAGGAGAAGTGAAAGGGGCATTCTTCTTGAAGGACTAGCCCAGCTGGATTTCTTCCTAAGACAGAAAAACATGAGGCTGGAGCCACAGAGGCCCAGCTCTGTCCTGGGCTGGCCCAAAGGATATTGAAGTTCTGGGTCTGGAGTCAGACACACTCTTCCCATTTACTTGACCCCAAATCTCATGGGGTCGGTGGAATAATTGGGAATCTTATGCTTCTGGGATATTCTTGCTTGCCCTACCTCCTGGAAGCAGTAGGAGGCTTGAATGAGAGATCGTTACAAGAGCACTTGGCAAATTGCAAAACATTGGGTAGAAATGAGTGGTGGAATGACGGTGATGCCTCATCCACCCAAGACCCCTGGAAGCAGCTCCACTCAATGACTCAGTGGCTCAGGCTACAGAGAAAGTCCTTGGTGAGTTGGGTAGTTAGCTATCCAGTAAGTTTTGGGAGTCTGGGGGAGATGGGGTTCTAAAGGAGCTCCTGGACACCAAGTGGGGAAATTGGCAGGGGGTGGGGTGGTGGTGGGATGAACTGGGAGATTGGGATTGACATATATACACTAATATGTATAAAATAGATAACTAATAAGAACCTGCTGTATAAAAAATTAAAAAAATAAAATTCAAAAAAAATTAAAAAATAAATAAATAAAATAAAATAAAATAAAGGAGCTCCTGGGAGAGGTGGGAGCACCAAGACAGACGATGGCACTGAGAGAGGAGATGGGAAGAGTCTCAACACCAACCACTGTGCCTGTGAACCCTCTCCATCCTCAGGAAGCTTATAACCTCAGCAGGAAGACAGGGCACATGAGAAAGACCACTTTGCTCATCTTTTCCCTGGTTTCTGCTACCAAGGACCCTCAAGAATGGCTCCTTACAAGGAATGATCTCCTGATGGACAAAGTCTCCCGGAATATGATGACCCCAAAAGGAGAAGCTGTCTATACAACATGAGGAGTTCTAACTATTTTGCAATCTTTGAGAAACATGGGAAGACACTGGATCGAGAGTTGATAGACCTAGATTCTGATTCCAGCTCTGCTACTTAGCAGCTGAGCAGGCAAGTCACTAACTCTTCCAGAGTCTCAGTTTTCCTACCTGTAAGATGGGCATAGTGATCTCCACCCTGTGTGCCAGTCCAAAAGCATTGTCAAAAACTTAGCTGAGTAGTGGGGTGTGAGATGGGAACTCTTATTCAGATATGAAGGCTGATGAGTTCTGTTTCGTTGGACCACAGACCTGGATCTTTAGGAAGGAATGAAGAACATCAGAAATAGTAAATATGGGGTAAATATTAAAGGCAATATTTTTTCTTTTAATTTACTTAAAATATATATAACTGGGGGCTTCCTGGTGGCGCAGTGGTTGAGAATCTGCCTGCTAATGCAGGGGACACGAGTTCGAGCCCTGGTCTGGGAAGATCCCACATGCCATGGAGCGACTAGGCCCGTGAGCCCACAATTGCTGAGCCTGCGCGTCTGGAGCATGTGCTCCGCAACAAGAGAGGCCGCGATAGTGAGAGGCCCCGCGCACCACGATGAAGAGTGGCCCCCACTTGCCGCAACTAGAGAAAGCCTTCACACAGAAACCAAGACCCAACACAGCCATAAATAATAAATAAATAAATAAATAAATAAATAAATAAATAAAAATAATAAATAAATACAGCTTTTAAAAATATATATAACTGGTTATGACAAAGATTTAAACATTTTATTGTGAGGGTTTATTACATATGTAGGTATAATATATATGATAATTATAGCATGAAGAATGAGAAGAAATGAACCTAGATGGTTGCAAAGTTCTTAGAGTGTATATCAGAAGATACAATATTAGCTGTAAATAGCCTGAAAAGTTAAGGATGTATGTTGTGTTCCTTAGAGTAACCACTAAAAGGTAATGTAAAGGATAATAGCAAAAGAGCTAATAGATAAATTAAAAGAAATTCTAGAATAAATATGCTATTAACCCAAACGGAGGCAGGAAAGTAGGAACAGAGGAACATAAGACAAAAGCAAATAAAAACAAACTAAAGGATAAGACAACAGAAGCCAATAAATAGTAGCCCTAAACCCAGTTATACTGATGATTACATTAAATGTAAAGGATTCATATCAGGGTCCCAAGACCATCTCTTCATTAGAGATTCACTAGAAGGACTCAGGACTCATCATATAGTGTACTCATGCCTAAGATTTACTGCATTGATGTATAAGAATGTACAAGCTGTATTATAGGAAAAAAGACTCAGGTGGATCTAGAGGAATCCATATGCAGGCTTCCTTATGCTCTCTGCCTCTCATGAAGGATCATATAGAGCACACTCTTCCTCCATCCATGGAAATGCAACAACGTGTGTGTGTTCCTGCCCAGGGAAGCCCATTAGAGACTCAGTGCCCAAATTTTTATTGTGGTCTGGCCAGGTAGGCACACTCTGCCTAGTACGTACGAAAATTCCAGAATCCCAGAAGGAAGGCAGGTGTTCAGCATAAACCATATTGTTTGTACAAATGTTCTGGACAGAGTGAATCATCCTTATCTGCTAACTGTTGACTGGGAACACTCCAAGGGCCAAGTTCCCAGATGCCAACCACAGGCCAAACTTGCAAGCAGGTCTTCCTAAGGCTAGGTCTAAGGATAAGCCTACTATGTTAACTCTTTTCTGCACAGGACTAAATACTCCAGTTAAAAGGCAGAGATTGCCAGACTGGATAAAAGAGCAAGACTCCACTACATGCTGTCTACAAAAGATGTGTTTTAAATATAAATACACAGATAGATAGGCTGAAAATAAATAGATGGGAAAAGACATATAAATATAAGGAGGGACATTTCATAATAATTAATCAGGAAAACATAACAATTATAAATATGTATGTACCTAATAATAGAGCTTAAAGGTACATGAAGAAAAATTGCCAGAATTAAAGGGAGAAAAAGACAAATCCACAATTATAGTTGGAGATTATAACACAGTTCTCTCAGTAATTGATAGAACAAGTAGATTAAAAATCAGTTAGCGCATAGAAGATCTGAATAACCTTGACCTAACTGACGTTTGTAGAACACTGCATTCAACAAAGGCAGAATACATTTTTTCCCAAATGCACATAATATGGCCATTGAGATACACAATATGCCTAGCCAATTGCTCAGTACATTTCAAAAACTGAAATACTAAAGGAAAATGTCCTCTGACCAAAATGGAAATAAATTAAAAACCAGTAACAATAACATATCTACAAAAATATATTTGGAAATTAAACATCACATTTCTTAATAATCCATGGCTCAAAGAAGGAATTACAGGGGAAATTAGAAAAGATTTTGAACTGGATAATAATGAAAATACAACATATCAAAAGTTGTGGGATGCAGGTAAAAAAGTGATTAGAGGGAAATTTATAGTTTTTAATGCTTATATTAGAGAGAGAGAGAAAGGTCTAAAATCAGTGACCCAAATTTTTATCTTTAGAAGCTAGAAAAAGAGTACAAAAATTAATACAAAGTAAGCAAAAGGAAGGAAATAATAAAGATAAGAGCAAAAATCAATGAAATGGAGAACAAATGTAGAGTAAATTAACAAAGCCCAAAGTTGCTTGTTTGAAAGATTAACAAAATTGATAAAAATCCTAGCTAGATGTATAAAGAACAAAAGAGATGTTCTCACTGCAGATTCTATACACATTACGAAAATAAGGAAAAAAACCAATGGGTCAGAGAAGAAGTCCCAAGGAAAATTAGAAAATACTCTGAGATGAATGAAAATAAGATACACTATAGTAAAACTTATGGGTTGCAGCTAAAGCAGTGCTTATAAGGAAATTGATATCTGTACAGGCTTACACTTAAAAAAAGATATTGATCTCAAATCAATAACCTAAACTTCAACCTTAAGAAACTAGAAAAAGAAGAGCAAATTAAACCCAAAACAGGTAGAGAAAGAAAATAATAATGAATAGAGCAGAAATTAATGAAAAAGAGAATAGGAAAACAATAGAAAAAAAATCAACGAAACCAAAAGTTAGTTCTTTAAAAAGATCAACAAAATTGACACAATTTTAGCTAGACTTACCAAGGAAAAAGGATGAGCAAACTGGGAATGAAAAAGGGTACATTACTACCCACCTTACAGAAATAAAAAGGGTCAAAAAGGAATAATATGCATAACTATATGCCAGCAAAATAGATAACTTAAATGGAATTGACAAATTCCTAGAAGGACACAAACGATCAAAATTGACTCAAGAATAATTTGAAACTCTGAATAGATTTATAACAAGTAAATAGATTGAATTAGTAATCAAAAACCACCCACAAAGAAAAGCCCAGCCCCAGATGGCTTCACTGGTGAATTCCACCAAATATTTAAAGAAGAATTAACACCAGTTCTTCACAAATTCTTCCAAAAAATAGAAGAGGACGAAACACTTCCCAACTCATTCTATGAGGCCAGTATCATCCTGATACCAAAACCAGACAAAAATATCACAAGAAAAGAAAACGACATACCAATATCTCATAAATATGACACAAAAATTCTCAACAAAATGCTAGCAAACTGAATCTAGTGGCATAGAAAAATTATTATACACGATGACCAAGCAGGATTTATCCCAAGAAGACAAAGTTGGTTTAACATTAAAAAACCAATCATATAATACACCATATCAATACAATAAAGGGCAAAACCTTATGATCATCTCATAAATGCAGGAAAAGCATTTGACAAAATTCAACACCCCTTCATGAAAAAACACTCAAAACCTAGGCAGATAGTTCCTCAACCTGATAAAGGGCATCTGCAAATAACCCACAGCTAACAACATACTTAGTAGTGAAAGACTGAATTCGTTCCCCCTAAGATCAGGAACAACCAAGGATGTCTACTCTCATCACTTCTATTCAACATTTTACTGGAGGTTCTAGCCAGGGCAATTAGGCAAGAAGAAGAAATAAAAGGCATCCAGATTGGAAAGGAAGAAATAAAACTATCTCTATTTGTGGATTACATGATATTATATATAGAAAACCCTAAATAACACAGACACAGACACACACACACACAATTAGAGCTGGTAGATGAGTTCGCGATACCATAACAATATTTAAAAAGTTGTATTTCTACACACCAGGAGTGAACAATCTGAAAATGAAATTAAGAAAACAATTCTATTTACAGTAGCACCAAAAAGAATATAATAACCAGGAATACATTTAACCAAGGAGGTGAAAGAATTGTGTACTGAAAGCTACAAAACATTGTTTTTTGTTTTTTTTTTCTTTTTTTGGTTTTTATTTTTTATTTTACAAAACATTGTTGAAAGAGATTTGAAAAGACCTAAATAAATGAAAAAACATCCCATGTTCATGGGTTGGAAGACTTACTATTGTTAAGATGACAACATTCCTCAAGTTGATTTACAGATTCAATGCAATCCCTAGCAGAATACCAGGTGGCTTTTTTGCAGAAATTGACAATCTGACTCTAAAAGTCATATGGAAATTCAAAGGGCCCAGAATAGCCAAAAAGGAAGAAAAAAGTTAGAGGACTAACACTTGATGATTTCAGAATTACTACAAACTAAAGTAATCAAGACAGTTTGGTACTGGTATAAAGATCGATGTATAGATCAATGGAATAGAATTGACAGCCCAGAAATAAATCCTCATATTTACAGTCAATTGATTTTTGACAAGGATGCCAAGGCTATTCAATGGGAAAGAATTGTCTTTTCAACAGATGATGCTGGGACAACTGGATATGCACATGCAAAAGAAAAATAATTGAACTCCTACCTCATACCATATACAAAAACTAACTCAAAATGGATCAGAGACCTAAATGTAAGAGCTAAAACTATAAAACATAGGAAGAAAACATAGGGGTAAATCTTCATGACATTAGATTTGGCAATGGATTCTTAGATATGACCCAAAAGCATAAGCAACCAAAGAGAAAACAGACAGATTGGACTACACTAACATTTAACATTTTGTGCTAGGAAGCATATTATCAAGAAAGTGAAGGGACTTCCCTGGCAGTCCAGTGGTTAAGACTTCACCTTCCAATGCAGAGGGAGTGGGTTTGATTCCTGGTTGGGGAGCTAAGATCTCACGTGCCTCGCCGTCAAAAAACCAAAACATAAAACAGAAGCCATGGCTTCCCTTGTGGCGCAGTGGTTAAGAATCTGCCTGCCAATGCAGGGGACACGGGTTTGAGCCCAGGGCTTGACACGGGTTCGAGCCCTGGCAAGATCCCTCATGCCACGGAGCAACTAAGCCCGTGCGCCACAACTACTGAGCCTGCGCTCTAGAGCCCATGAGCCACAACTACTGAAGTCTGCGCACCTAGAGCCCATGCTCTGCAACAAGAGAAGCCACAGCAATGAGAACCCTGTGCAGCGCAATGAAGAGTAGCCTCCGCTCGCCGCAAATAGAGAAAGCCCGCGCGCAGCAACGAAAACCCAACGCAGACATAAATAAATAAATTTATTTTAAAAAAAAGAAGACATATTGTAACAAATTTGATAAAGGCTTAAAAAAAAAAAGAAAGTGAAAAGACAACTCATAGAAAAGGATAAAATATTCGCAAACCATATATCTGATAAGGGAATTGTACCTCAGATATATAAAGAAATTTTATAACTCAATAATAAAAAGACAAATAACCCAACTAAAAATAGACAAAGGGTTTGAATAGACATTTCTCCAAATAAGATACTAAAATGACCAGTAAGCGTGTGAAAAGATACTCAGCATCATTAGTCATGAGAGAAATGCAGTTCAAAACCACAATGAGATAGCACTTTTAAAATTAATTAATTAATTAATTAATTAATTATTTTATTTTTGGCTGTGCATGGGCTTTCTCTAGTTGCGGCGAGCAGGGGCTACTTGTTGCGGTGCGTGGGCCTCTCATTGTGGTAGCCTCTCCCGTTGCAGAGCACAGGCTCTAGGTGCACAGGCTTCAGTAGTTGTGGCACGCGGGCTCAGTAGTTGTGGCTCGAGGGCTCTAGAGCGCAGGCTCAGTAGTTGTGGCGCACGGGCTTAGTTGCTCTGCAGCATGTGGGATCCTCCTGGATCAGGGCTCAAACCCGTGTCCCCTGCATTGGCAGGCAGACTCTTAACCACTGCGCCACCAGGGAAGGCCCTGAGATAGCACTTTACATCCACCATAATGGTTCTAATCAAAAAGACAGATAATAATATGTGTTGTGGGGATGTGGAAAAATTTGAATCCTCATGCAGTGCTGGTAGGAATGTAAAATGGTGCAGCTATTTTGGAAATAGTCTGGAAGTTCCTCAAAAGGTTAAGAATAAAACCCAGCAATTCTGCTCTAGGGTATATAACCAAGAGAAATGAAGACATATGTCCACACAAAAGTTTGTACATAAATGTTTAGGGCAGCATTATTTATAATAGCCCCAAAGTGGAAACAACCCAGATATCTATCAATTGATGAATGGATAAATAAAATGTAGTATACCCATATAATGGAATATTATTCAACAATAAAAAGAAATGAAGTGCTGATGCATGCTGCATGGATGAATTTTGCAAACATTATGCTAAGTAAAAGGAATAAGTCACAAAGGATCATATATTATATGATTCTATTCAAATGAAATGTCCTAACCAGACAAATCTATAGAGACAAACTATATTAGTGGTTGTCTAAGTTTGGGGGGGCAGGTGGAAAGAAAGTGAGGTGAAAAGGGGAGTGACTGTTAACAGGTACAGGCTTTTTCGGTGTGATGAAAATGTTCTAAAATTGTGGTTATTGTCACACAACTTTGTAAATATACTAAAAACCATTGAATTGCACATTTTAATAGGTGAATTCATGGTATAGAAATATATCTCAATAAAGCTGGTATTAAAAGTAAGGGAATATTATGAACAATTTTGACAAAAAAATTCAACAACTTAGATGAAATGAACAAATTTCTTGAAAAATAAGACTTGCCAAAATGGACAAAAGCATATGCCAGAAAATCTGGTTTAAATAAGAAAAAAAACACCAAAATTACATAAACTCTTTTAGAAAATAAAAGAGGAAAGAATAGTTCCAACTCATTTTATGAGGCCAGCATAACCCTGCTACATTGATAAAACTTGACAAAGAAAGAAAGAAAATTATAGATTGATATTCTTTATGAATGTGGATGTAAAAATGCTTAATAAAAGATTAGCAAATTGAATCGAGCAGTATATAAGTACATCAAATGGAATTCAAGGTTTAATATTTGAAAATTAACCAGAACAATTCACCACATTAACAGAAAAAAGAAGAAAAATGATATGATCAATTCAAAAAAATTCAATACCCATTTTAAAAATACTCAATAAAAAGGGCATGATTAAAACTTTGTATGATCATATATCATATCAGTCCAAAAGCCAGCATCTTACTTAATAGGGAAGGCCTTACACTAGAGTTAGGAATAAATACACTCACTTTTCCAATACTTTTTAACATTGTGTTGGAAGTACCTAACCATTGCAATTAGACAAGAAAAGGCAATCAGGAAAAAGAAAGAGATACAATTGTATTTTTTTCAGACAGTATGATACTATGATTATACATCTGGAAAACCCTAAAGAATCATTGGAAAAATAAAGTCTGGAGTTTAGTTAATAGTCATGTACAAATATCAGTTTTTTAGTTTTGACAAATGTACTGTGGAAGTACAAGATGTTAATGATGGGTGAAATTGGGTGAGGGGTTTACAGAAACTCTTTGAACTATCTTCACAACTTTTCTGTAAACCTAAAATTGTTCCAAACTCAAAAGTTTATTTAAAAAAACACACAGTGATTTGGCATCCCGAGTGCACTATAGCCTGAGGACAAAATGGACTGCAAAAAAAATAATAATATTTAACTAGGTTCAGTAATCTTAGTATTAATAATACTTTTTGCTTTGTTATTCTGAAGCTATATTACACACTCACATAGACACATATAGTAGGGATAAAGTAAATATATAATTATTGTAATAATCATTAAGAACCAAGATTTTTAACATAAGTGAAAAAATACAAATATTAAATGAAAGAAGTTAAGTTAAAAAAAAACATAACCTTACATTTGTATTGGAAATGTTAGTATGAATTTATGATATATTTTCTCTTTTAAAAGAATATACAGAAAAAAACAACCCTAATCACTATGCTGTACACCTGAAACTAACACAATATTGTAAATTAACTATACTTGAATAAAAAATAAATAAATAAAAATGTTAAATGCAGATAACAGTACAAAAAAAGAAAGGAAAATACAGTACGATTCCAACCATATGATATTCTGGAAAAGACAAAACCATAGAGGTAGTAAAAAGATCCATGGTTGCCAGGGGTTCATGGGGAGGGAGAGAGGAGTAAATGGAGCACAGGGGATTTTTAGGGTAGTGAAACAATACTGAACAATATTATATTCGTGGATGCATGTCATTACACATTTGTCAGAAGCCATAGAATGTACAACACAAAGAGTGAACCCTAATATAAACTATGGATTTAATTAATAATAATGTATCAATATTGGTTCATCAATTGTAACAAATGTACCACACTAATACAAGATATAAATAATAGGGAAACTGTGCGTGGTTGGGGAGAGGGGGGTTTGTCGAAACTCTCTGTACCTTCCCATCCACTTTTCTGTAAATTTAAAACTGCTTTTTTTTTTTTTTCTTTTAGAAGTCTGTTGGGGGAGTTCTCTGGTGGCCTAGTGGTTAGGATTCGGGGTTTTCACTGCTGTGGTCCGGGTTCGATCCCTGGTGGGAGAGCTGAGATCCCACAAGCTGCACTGTGCAGCCAAAAAGTATTAATTAAAAAAAAAATCAGAACAACAAAACAAAACAAAAAAGCAACAGAATGATAAACAAAAAATTCTGACTAGTGGTAGCCAGGAGGGATAAAGGGAGGCAGGAGATGACAGGGGAGAAGCAAGCCCCCAGTTTTTAAGGTGGGCAGAAAGTTCCCAGATGTTCAATTTATTAGTTTACATCCATGCGAGCAGCCTGCTATTCTCACTCACGGAGGTTCAACTGACAAGAATCAGCAGGAACGATAGCAGAGGCCCTTGAACTTTAGCAATCATAGTCAGACTTTATAACCTATGATAACCGGTGGTGAAGATCAGGCCAATCTAGCAATAAGTCTGAGTTCTAGACCAGGAAATGTTGTTTTGAAATAGACTTCATTTTTTAGAGCAGTTTTAGGTTCATAGCAAAATTATGGAGCTGATGCAGATATTTCCCATGTATTTCATGCATAGCATCCTTTATGATCAACATCCCCTATCAGACTGGTACATTTGGTACAACTGATGAACCTACGTGGATACATCATTATCACCCAGAGTCCATAGTTTATATCAAGGTTCACTTTAGGCAGACCGACTGATTTGAAGAAACACTTTTGTGGCTTTCAAGTGCCTACATCACACTGATGACAGTGATAAAGAGCAGTAGGGTGTGGATATCTGTGTTAGTTGTTTCATCTCAACCCTTCCAAAGACTCACAAACCTATAATCGTGGGATTTTAGGATTCTTCACACTCCCCCTTGCACCAAAATGTAAATTTAAAAAAAAATAACTTTGTGATATTTAAAATACTGTTTTACCTTTTAAAAATCTTTAATGTTTAAAAACAAAGGGTTTTGACTGGAGCCAATGAAAGAGTGTTGTACTGTTTACCAAGATGGCGGGAAAAAACCACAAAATTTTTGATACATTCAAAAGAAAATATATAACGTGTAATTTATGAAGTTGATAACAATAATCATCACAGCTGTTTGTATATATATTTTTGATATATGTAGTGGGCCCAAAGAATACCATAGAACAAACTGCTCTACCAGTAAAGATTTTATTCTTTGATAAAGAAAAAAAATAAAAGAAAGTCATATTTCCTAGCTCTGCCCACTGAAAAGGCCTGGAAACAATGACCACTTATGGTAGCAATGGGTACTCCTAATGCCAAGATTGTGGTCTCTAAATACTATTTCCCACTAAAGAAACCAGGGAAGTTTGGAGAAAGTGACTTATCTCAGTTCTTGGGTAGGAAATGTCCAAGATAAGCAAAAAAGCAATCAAAGATTACTGCAGTTGTGTTAAAAGGATGCAGGAGCCAAGGTGAAGAGGGCCCTGCTGACCAAAGATTGGACAATTTGAAATGCAACAAAATATGAACTGCAAAGGATTAAAACAAAAAATATTAAAATTTATGAGTTCACAGTGGTATTTAAAAAACAAAACCCCATCGGTTACTCTATCAATTTCCCAGAGCTGCCATAACAAAGTACCACAAACTGGGTGGCTCAAAACAAGAGAAATTTATTGTCTCGCTGTTCTGGAGACCAGAATTCCAAAATCAAGGTGTTGGCAGGGCCATGCTCCGTCTGAAACCTGCAGGGAAGAACCCTCCCTTGCCTTGCTCGTCTAGCTCCTGCTGTTTGCTAGCACTCCCTGGTGTTCCTTGACTTGTAGCAGCATCACTCGGCCTCCATCATCACATGGCCATCTTCTCCTTTTCCTGTAAGGACCGCAGTCATATTGGGTGAAGTGTTTGTCCTACTCCAGGATGACCTCATTTCAACTAACTGCATCAGCAACAACCTTATTTCCAAAAAAACTCACATTCTGAGGTACCAGGGGTTAGAACTTTTTGGGGGGGATACGATTCAACCCATAACAGTCACTTAAGGGATCCTAAGGAAGCAACCCAATCTGAAAACTAAAAAAAAAACCAAAAGAATCAAGTAATTAACCTGGCTTTCCTGTACAAACCATATCCAGGGCAACCAAATAGTTGCCAAGGGGAATGTTCCCTCCACGAATTTCATCTAATAAATGAAAAAGAAACGATGGGATTGAAACGTTGTATTTTTCAACCTCCTAATGAAATAATGAATACAGGCAATGATCATTTCTGTCCAATACCACAAAAAGAGAGAAAGAGAAAGGGACATGAGGTCCCTCCTAATGGAAGGTCACAGTACCCGTAAGAAGTAGTCTTTGCAAAACAACTGAACCTGAATCAGACTAAGCCACTAACCATAGGTTTCCTAGAAATACAGGGAACAGAGGGATATATTAAATAATACCCCAGGTAGTCAATCAGCCATGTAGGAACTCTACAGGATCAACAACCAAGATTCTTCAAGCAACAAATCCCAAGGGAAAAAAATAAAGGAGGAAGGACAAACAGTAGGTGAACAAAAAAGAGACTTAAAAGACATGTCAGCCACTGCAGTGTGTGGACCTTGTTTAGATACTGATTCAAATAAACCAACTGTAAAAAAAAAAAAAAAAAAGAAATATTATGGGGTAGTTGGGGAAATTTGACACACAGACTGGACATTTGATGACATTAAGGAACGATTAATTATTTGCAGCAACATGGATGGACCTAGAGATTGTCATACTGAGTGAAGTAAGTCAGACAGAGAAAGACAAATATCATATGATACCGCTTATATGTGGAATCTAAAAGAATGGTACAAAGAAACCTATTTGCAAAACAGAAATAGAGTCACAGAGGTAGAAAACAAACTTATGGTTATCAAGGAGGAAAGGGGAGGGGGGGGTAAACTGGGAGATTGGGAGGGACATATACACACTACTATATATAAAATAGATAACTAACAAGAACCTACTGAATAGCAGAGGGAACTCTACTCAATACTCTGTAAAGACCTATATGGGAATAGAATCTAAAAAAGAGTGGATATATGTATATGCATAACTGATTCACTTTGCTATACAGCAGAAACTAACAACATTATAAATCAACTATACTCCAATTAAAATTAATTTTTAAAAATCTTTATCCCCTCCCCCAAAAACAGACATATCAACCACTGCAATGTATGGACCTTGTTTAGATATTGATTCAAATAAACCAACTGTAAAAAAGAAATATTATGGGGTAATTGGGGAAATTAGACACATGGATTGGACATTTGATAACATTAAGGAATTATTAATAATTTTTTAGCTGTAATGGTATTGTAGTTATGTTTTTAAAGAGAGTCCTTATATTTTTGACAGATATACTGAAATATTTACAGCTGAAATGATATGATGTCTGGGATTTGCCTCAAGATAATACAGAGTAGGGAGGGGGTGAAGTGGGGAGGCACACGTATGAAGTATGACTTGTCACGCATTGATCGTTGTTGAGCTGAGTGGTGAGTTTCACAATACTGTTCTATTTTTGTATATGTTTAAACTATTCCATAATACAAAGGGGGACAAAAGCGATACAGTATTTCACGATTAAAATATTGTAAAAATAAACGATATGGAAATTTTGTAGATATCACAGGTGGCTGCTTCAGGCTTGTGATAAGATTTCCGGGCTTCCCTGGTGGCGCAGTGGTTAAGAATCCGCCTGCCAATGGAGGGGACACGGGTTCGAGCCCTGGTCCGGGAAGATCCCACATGCCGCGGAGCAACTAAGCCCATGCGCCACAACTACTGAGCCTGTGCTCTAGAGCCTGCAAACCACAACTACTGAAGCCCTCGCACCTAGAGCCCATGCTCCGCAACAAGAGAAGCCACCACAATGAGAAGCCTGCGCACCGCAGCGAAGAGTAGCCCCCGCTCGCTGCAACTAGAGAAAGCCGGCTCGCAGCAACGATGACCCAATGCAGCTAAAAAAAAAAAAAAAAAAAAATAAATAAAATAAATTAATTAAAAAAATATTTTACAGATTTCCAATGGTGACATCATATATGGTTTCCAAAAGTGCTCTATTTAAAGCCTGAGACATCTTAAATATGATGTGCTCTGGATACCCTCCTGAATGATTCAAAATATTGCTCTAGATATACACGCGTTGGAATAAAATTGTTGCATGAAATGTGAGAGTGGGGGAAACAGTATTCTTAATCAGTATATTATTTTCTATAATAGGTGAAACTACATGAAAATTAAATATTGTAAGAAAAAGAGAGAGAGAGAGACCTAAGAAGCATTGCGACCGAGTGTACTGTGTGGTCCTAGTTGGCGTCTTGTTGGAACAAACCGAAAAGACATTTTTGAGATAACTGGGGAAATCAAACACAGATTGGGTATTAGGTGATACTAAAAAATTGTTGATTTTGAAGGATGTCATAATAGTCATTATGACTATATCATAATGAAGGATGTCATTATGATTATATTATCCACCAAAAAGCCTTATTTATTAGAGACATAAACTGTAGTGAAAGAAGCCAAACACGAAAGGTCACATGTTGTATGAAATATCCAGAAAAGTAAACCCAAAGAGACAGACAGCTGATTAGTGGTTGCCAGGGGCCGGGGGTAGGAGTGACTGCATAATGGCTGTATGGGTTTCTTTGAGGCTGAAGAAAATGTTTTGAAACTAGACAGAGGAGGTGATTGTACAACATCGCGAATATACTTAATGTCACTAAATTGTATACACTTTAAATGGTTAATCTTACATGAATTTTACCTCAATTTTTTTTTTTGGCCACACCACACGACTTGTGGGATCTTAGTTCCCTGACCAGGGATTGAACCCGGGCCCTCGGCAGTGAGAGAGTGGAGTCCTAACCACTGGACTGCCAGGGAATTCCCCCTACCTCAATTTTTAAAGAGAAAAAAATAATATGGGAGAGATGAACAGAGTGGACATAAAGAAAACAAGGTTGGCCAGGCATTGATAATTACTGAAGCTGGTAATGGGTACTTGGGGTTTCACTATACTACTCTCTTGATGTGTATATATGATTAAAATGTTCTGTAACAGAAAGGTGTGTGTATTTGTGTGTGTGTGTGTTTAAGAGGACGGTTCTAGTGATAATAAAGATAAAATCTTTGGTGTCAAAGATTCAGGAAAAGATTTGAAACAAATAGTTTCATGAAATCAGAAAGTGGAAAATCCAATATTTGCAAATTAATACATTGTTATATATAACATGCATTTTAAAAAATGAGCATGTATCTAAATTAATAACTTACATTTTTTTAACACCTTTATTGGAGTATAATTGGTTTACAATGGTGTGTCAGTTTCTGCTTTATAGCAAAGTGAATCAGCTATACATATACATATATCCCCATATCTCTTCCCTCTTGCATCTCCCTCCCTCCCACCCTCCCTATCCCACCCCTCTAGGTGGTCACAAAGCACCGAGCTGATCTCCCTGTGCTATGCGGCTGCTTCCCACTAGCTAGCTATTTTACATTTGGTAGTGTATATATGGCCATGCCACTCTCTCACTTTGTCCCAGCTTACCCTTCCCCCTCCCCGTGTCCTCAAGTCCATTCTCTAGTAGGTCTGCGTCTTTATTCCTGTCCTGCACCTAGGTTCTTCTTGACCATACATTTTATAAATAGTACAAATATAATATTATAAATAGGCATCATTCTCCCTAAAAGTTTATATATTCAAGTTGGGAAAAAGACCCTTTATTTTAGACTTCTTCAGAAGGAGCTTTGTCTTTGTGGTCTTTTTATATTCTAGCATTTAAGGCATATTTCTGTGATGAACAAGAAGTTCCCGTAATTAGAAAGGCATCCTCATTCCTGGAGCAGAACTATGTCCCAATGCTTCAGCAGAGCCTGGGTGACACGAGACCGGCCACGCCACTTGGCTCCAAGTCCTCGCCCATCAACCACCTCACTTTACCAACTCAGTTTCCGTGTTGAATAATTCTGATGGTCCATCCACAAAAACGTTAAGTCCAGACCTTCCCCAACAAAGTCTCATTATTTTCATTAAACCCTTCAAATGAGATTTACCTAGAGCCTGCTTTACCCATACTGGGACCCAGGTCCCCTCATATTATTCATCTGTCATTTCTGTGTGTCCCCAAGGGGCTGCTTCTCATGGACTCGAGGTGAATTTGTCAGTTTCTTCCCCTCTGGCCTTCTGACCACATCTGTCCCTTGTGAGATAACCATGCCCTGAGTGCACACCTTTTCTGACAGTGATCTCCACGGCTCTCACCTCTCTTGACTTCCAGAGAGGGCACCAATTTTCCTTTGACACCATATAATCCCTTAATTACCCACAGAGCCGCTGTAATCAGACTATAACATCTGACAAAAGTGTATTGGACGTTAATGGATAATAATCCATAGCAGGGTCTGCAAACTTGTTTTTGTAAAGGGCCAAATAATAAATATTTTAGACATTGTGGGCCACATACAGTCTCTGTCACCTATTCTTTTTGATTGTTTGTTTGTTTTTTTGCTTTGACAGCCCTTGAAACATACAAAACCCAGTCTTAACTCCGTGAGCTGCACACGATGGGCTGGGGTGGATTTGGCTCGCAAGCCCAACATCTGCTGACCCTGGTGCACACCCTCCCAGCTGAGTCTTGGGAGGGGCTGCAGCCGGAGTCCACGGGTGCCAATCCCCCCACAGGACCCCTTCCAGCACTGCTCTTGCCCCACTCCCAGCCTCAGCTCTCGCAGGAGTCGGTTTCTGGAGAGATTGTTTGTGTTAGTGAGGATTCTCAGAGAAACAGAACCATTAGGGTGGATATCTAGAGCTAGAGCTTACAGAAATAGAGACAGAGATTTATTTGAAGGAATTGGTTCACGTGATTATGGTTGATGACAAGTCCAAAATCTGTAGGGCAAGATGACAGGCTGGAAATTCAGGCTGATGTCACAGGGTCGAGTCCAAATTCCACAGGGCAGCTGACTTGGAGGCTCAGGGAGGATGTTTAGTTACAGTCTGGAGGAGGAGAACTGCTTCTTTTCGGGAACCCTCAGGTTTTGCTTTTAAGGCCTTCAACTGATTGGATGAGGCCCACCACATTATAAAGAGTGATCTGCTTCATTCAACGTCTACTGATTCAAATGTTAATCACATCTAAAAAGTACCTCCAGAGCCACATCTAGACTGGTGTTCAACCAACACCTGGGCATCTTAGCCTAGCCAGCTTGATGCATCAAATGAACCATCCCTTTGCCTGTGCCTCAGAGCACATGTTCAATGGGCCTGAGGCCAGGAGAGAGAGAGAGAGAGACCTTTGCTTTCCTGCAGTCCAGTCGGAGCCCTGCCCCGTTCTCACCACCCCCCCACTTCCCCACACTGCCATTTATTGTCCAAGGACTGGCCTCTTTCCAGGATAACTTAAAGTGAAATTTCTACTCCTTCCAGGGAAACAAAACTCCCACCCACACTTCCTTAGTACTGAGTCAACATGATGGGACCCAAATTCTAGTTCCAACTCTGCTGTTAACCCGCTGTGGGACCTGGTTTTCACCAGCTCCAGACCTCCTGCTGAACCCAATACACAGAAGAACCCTGGGGAACAAAGTAGACGTTCAACAGATATTTGTTACGTTGTCTTAGCTTTAGGAAGCCTTATCTGATCAGAAAATAGCTTTATTTCCCTAGGCTAGCCTTCCCTCCCCTTTTGCCCCTCAGCTTTGTGTCTCAGTGCCCATGTTTTGGCCCAGAGAACAGTATTCAGTTGTTTGCAGCTTGGGCCCAAAGTGACAAGTTAGTCTCCCTTCCTAGTAAGGAGAACTTATCACTGACAAATGTCACCACCTGCCAGAAACGGCAAGCGTTCTATCTAACCCTCGAAACAATTCCAGGTACTTTCACCTTCAAGCATCTTTGCCACAAGCATTCTTGCCAGACATTTTCACCACGTAGCTAATTGGCTGTAACGCATTTTTGCCGTGAAAGATAAAATAACTGGTTGACACTTTGGTTTGACAGTTTGGTTTCAACTGGTTGAAACGTGTTAGCATTTCTTCCAGTTAGTGATGGGACTGATGGCTTTTTCGAGCTGACGATTGACAGTGATTGGCCCCAAGAGCTGGTTTCTTATTTTGAAACACACTACATTGGAGGAGAAAGAGGCTGAGAGCCTCAAAGGCGTGGAGTTGAACCCACATTTCCCACAGAACTTCGGAATATCTATTAACAGACATGTGACAACATGCCAAGAACACAAACAACAGTGTAAGAGGCTTTCCCAATACAATACAGAGCTCAGTTACAAATATACATCCTAGTATTTGGAAACTGATAACTCTCTTGAAAGAAGAAATTGTAGCAAAAAGAAAAATAGTAAGATGAGGAGATGAATCAACAAACAGAAAAATGTATGATGCTGTGAACGAAAGAATTCAAAGACAGGGGCTTAGGTACAATCCACAAAATAGAACCAGTTATTTGTGCAGTATTGCCACGAATCTACACATATGTTCAGTCTACTCAAATATTTTGTATTTTGCAATAAAGTCTTTTTAATTTTGTTATTCAGTTTTTATGTTTCAGGGTGTTCTTTTTAATGTCCCTCTTTTTTTTGTTGTTACTTTGCCTTTTACAGCAAACTTGTCTTATGGCCAATTAGTTACGTGGCAAAAAAATGTTTGCAGCAAAAATGCTTGTGGCAAAGATGTCTACAGCAAAGAGCTTAGAGTGAAAATACCGGACACGGGATTTACCTATTCTGGATGTTTCACGTAAATGGAATCATACAATAGGTGGCCTTTAGTGACTGGTTTCCTTCACTTAACATATTTTTTTCAAGGTTTATTAACATTGTAGCATGTATATCAGTACTTTGTTCCTTTTTATGGCTGAATAATATTCTATTTATGGATAGACCACATTTGTTTATCCATTCATCAGTTGATAAACATTCGGTGTCCTCACTTTTTGGCTACTGTGAGTAATGCTGCTATGAACATCCTGGTGAAAGTTTTTGTGTGGACATGTTTTCACTTTCCTTGGGTTGATAAATACAGGTTTTTTAAAATATATCTTTATTGGAGTATAATTGCTTTACAGTGTTGTGTTAGTTTCTGCTGTACAACAAAGTGAATCAACTATATGTATACATATATCCCCATATGCCCTCCCTCTTGAGCCTCCCTCCCACCCTCCCTATCCCACCCCTCTAGGTCGTCACAAAGCACCAAGCTGATCTCCCTGTGCTATGCAGCACCTTCTCACTGGCTATCTATTTTACATTTGGTAGTATATATAAGTCAACGCTACTCTCTCACTACGTCCCAGCCTCCCCTTCCCCAGCTGTGTCCTCAAGTCCACTCTCTACGTCTGCGTCTTTATTCCTGCCCTGCCACTAAGTTCATCAGTACCATTTTTCTAGATTCCATATATATGCGTTAGCATACGTTATTTGTTTTCCTCTTTCTGACTTACTTCACTCTGTATGACAGACTCTAGGTCCATCCACCTCACTACAAATAACTACAAATTTCGTTCCTTTTTATGGCTGAATAATGATAAATACAATTTTAAATTTCAGCATAACAGTGCATGCAGCTATATCATACTGTACTGTAAACACACAACCCTCTTACTGACACTGAAGTTCATTTTTGGATTCTTTTTGCCATTACAAATAATGCTGTGGTGAATAATTTTGCACGTGAAGCCTTGCTGATATTTTGGGTTATTTTCTGTGTGAAAGCTATTCACAAAATGGATTGTATTTAGAGGAGGGTGAACAGGATGGAGATTGAGGTTTGAATCCATGCAATGTAATAACTTCAGGGTATGGGGCACTTTACATTTTATGAAACACTTAACTCTTCCTCCCTTTTGCAGATACATGAAAAAGTGGGGATATTTAACCTGAAAACAGGAGACTTAGGGGGTCGTAATCGCCACCTGTAAATCTCCAAATGGCACCATTTGAAACGGAAGAGACTAATTTCATATGATTCCGAAGAACAAGCTCTGCTCACTATTGGTCAAGCCTGCTGGGATTGAATGTTTTCTCCTAGCCCTTCCATATAGAGGGCAGCCTTTGAATAGCCTGGTGCTTCTGCCTGAGACTCAGAGGGGACTTCCTGTGAAATACAGATGGATTTTATCCGTGAAAAGGAATTCTCAACTCTTTAGCAAGAACGAGATTCATCTAAATTTAGGCTGTCAGCAGAGTCGAGGTTTACCACAGAGCTGACTTCCTGAGGGAAGGGAACTTTTTGTTCTGGGGAGTTGTCAAGTGATTGAGATAGGAGTGTGTGCACGTGTGCGTGTGTTGAGAGATTCAGCTGCAGATGGAAAGGAGGCAAAGGAAGTTGGGTTACAATGTGTAGAAGAAGTTGTGGTTGGGACACAGTGAGACTGAGTTTGTTTCTCGGGAAGGCACGTTGACCTAGGGTGGTGGTTGCCAGCGTCTCAGAAAGGGATCCAGGTCAACGTGTGTTCGTGTCAGTGAAGGTAACACTGAGAAATATGAACCTCTTGTCAGCACTGGGCCATGAGAATGGAAGACTATTTGCCCTAAAGTTGCTCGTGTTTGCCGAAAGAAGATGATTTTTAAATTTTTTATTTATTTATTTATTTTATCTTTGGCTGGGTTGGGTCTCCGTTGCTGCGCGCGGGCTTTCTCTAGTTGTGGCAAGCAGGGGCTACTCTTCGTTGTGGTGCGCGAGTTTCTCATTGAGGTGGCTTCTCTTGTTGCGGAGCACAGGCTCTAGGCTCACAGGCTTCAGTAGTTGCGGCGCGCAGGCTCAGTAGTTGTGGTGCGTGGGCTTAGTTGCTCCACAGCATGTGGGGTCTTCCTGGACCAGGGCTCAAACCCGTATCCCCTGCATTGGCAGGTGGATTCTTACCCACTGTGCCACCAGGGAAGTCCCAAGAAGATGATGTTTTATTTCATTTTATAATTAAATAATGTTTCAATAAGCCGTTTCTAAAATCCTCCTGGCAAAAGTTCCCTACCTTGGATTGGGGGAAACTCCTTGACTTCCAGGCCTCCCTCCACCCCAATATTCGCCAACATGCAATGATGGAACAGGAAAGGTTAACCATAGTAAACACTCCCACTCAGACAGGGGAAAGATGGAAGGCCACTTACCTGGGACTGGGGAAAATTCCTTGACTGGGTCTTGATTCTGTCTCTGGAAGTGTCTCCCTAGTCCATCGCTCCCTGTAGCTCTTGGATTCACTCTTTAAGAAGCTCTGTTTACACCATTACACCCAGCGGCCATATCTGAAGTAGACATTGGACCATAAGTTCTCCATGGGGGCTGAGTAACTTTCTCAGTTTGCTTCCTTCCTGTAGAATGTTGGAGGGTCCAAGGATGATTTCGAGTACTGAAATAGTCACTCTTTCTTTTAGTTCAGATTAATGGTTCTTTTGATGCTACAGCTTTCTCAAAAATTTAGTTGGTTTCATGAATATTTGTCAGATACAACCGAGTTAAACCAACTCATGCTACCAAATTTCTCATTTCTTTATCCAAAGCCAAAAATTCATTAGCTAAATCATCTTCCTTCCCGGTTAGCTCAGGTGATAGTTTTGACAAAGGTTTTGCCACTGTGAAACATGGACTGCCATTTTTTCCCAATCTCTAATGGCCCCAAAGACAATGCCACTTATTTTTAGATTTTCATACTTCCAGGTACCAATTCTTGTATAGGTCAGTATTCACTATAATGTTACAATAACCACCCACAAATCTCAGTAGCTTACCAAAAGAAGTAAAGGCTATTTCTTGCTCACTTTACATGTTATTCTATGGTCAGCCCCAGCTATGTTCCATGTCCCAGGCTGCAAGAGCAGCTCTTATCTGGAACAAACCAGCCTCATGGCAGAGAAAAAGTACAAAGAGCAATGGTGGAAGCATGCAGTAGAAGGATACCTCTACTCACATGGTTCATTAGCTACTTTCAATAAATGCTCCTAAATGACTTTAGGAGTATGGGGGGAATAATCTTCTCTAGGGAAGAACAGTGAATATTTGGAACAATAATACCATCTACCACAGGGCCAAAGAACAGAACCCTCTTTTTTAATTTAATTTTTATTTTATATTGGGGTATAGTTGATTTACAATATTGTGTTAGTTTCAGATGTACAACAAAGTGGTTCAGTTATACATATACATATATCCATTCTTTTTCAGGTTCCTTTCCCGTATACGTTATTACAGAATATTGAGTAGAGTTCCCTGTGCTATACAGTAGGTCCTTGTTGATTATCTATTTCATATATAGTAGTGTGTATATGTTAATCCCAACCTCCTAATTTATCCCTCCCCTCTCTCCTCTCCCCTTTGGTAACCAGAAGTTTGTTTTTGAAGTCTGTGGGTCTGTTTCTGTTTTGTAAGTAACAGAACCCTCTTTTTACCTGAGTTCTAAACTAAGACATAAGACAAAGGAGGCAACATACAGACAATCAAAATGACTCTTTTATTGCTAATATAGGCTAGATCGGAGGATGGCAGCTTGGTATAAGAGCCAAAATGGGATCCCTGATATACAAGCCCAGAGTTAAAAACCTTTCTGCCCAATCGACGTTTTGCTGGATAGGGCAGACCTGTAGGGGGAACCCGTTCCTGGAAGCCAACAGAAAATATACTCCAAGGGAAGGAAGCAGCTCATAAGCAAAGGTGAAGAGGGTGGGAGGTGAGGGGAGACACCTGATTTCTCCTTCCAAACTTTCCAGGCCAGTAAGTTATTCCAACTTCTCTGGAACAGAGTAAGCAGACAGAAAGAGGAAGGCCAGGAGTGTATTGCCAACAAACTCCCACCACATGGAAGGAAACATCCGGAGTGGGGAAGAAACACTTACAAAGTAGGTAACATGTCAGTGAAGACCAATAACTTGCTCAAGTCCCAAGCGGGCAGCTGAGTGTCACCCAGCTCCAGGGGAGGGAGGGATCGATTTCTAGTTAAGAGAGATCAGACTGTGCTTCATGGAGAGGAATTTGCCAATTGGGTAGAAAGGTTAAGATATGAGGAACATTTTCTGCCTGCCTTCATGTATCCAAATTTGTATCTGCTGATTTCATATAAATCTTCTCTTTGTGTTTGATGAGCATAAATTTTTTTTTAAATAGCTTTATCTTTTTAAAATATTTTATTTATTTATTTGGTTGCGCCAGGACTTAGTTGCAGCATGCAGGCTCCTTAGTTGCGACACGCATGTGGGATCTATTTCCCTGATGTGGGATGGAACCCAGGCCCCCTGCACTGGGAGCGCAGAGTCTTAACCACTGCGCCACCAGGGAAGTTCTGAGGATATACGGTTTTAAACCTTCCTCCCGGTCCACTCCCCAGGATGGCCATTCAAGAAACCATAGAATCAGTGAAAATTGGTTGATTCTGAATAAAAACAGCTTTATTGGGACTTATTAGGCCTATTTTACAGGCCCAGAGGGGCTGAAATGGTGCCTGAAACCCAGATCATAGGAGGCAGGTCTGGGATGTAAGCCCTGGTCTTCTGATTCCCATGCTGTGTTCCTTCCCCTGCCTCACCCTGCCTGTCCCCCCCCCCCGATGAGGGGGCTTGAATGTCTCAGTGCACGTGTGCCACTCCCCAATCCCCAGGGGATGGCTGCCTGCTGATGCAAGTATAGGATCCCAAGCCAGTGCCAGGCTGACCCACGCAGGGGCCCCGAAGAGGGGTCTTTGCCTTTCACCAGGCTGTGATTCCTTCCAGGCAGCAAAGCAGACACCGTGAAGGCAAGACATCACGGACGTGCAATTCCAGGATTTACTGCCAGCAGCGGCAGCCCAGGAGCAGGCCAGAGTCACAAACTCTTCTCAAAATTCTCCCCAAATCTGCCCCAAAACGGAGCTAAGAGATTATATGTGAATCGTGATCCCTCTGGATTCTTGTTGCCACCTCTGACCCATCCCCGTTGCCATGGCAACCGGAGGGGGATTCTCCTGGGTTTGTTTTGTGTGTGTGTATGGATTCTCCCTTCATTCTTGGCTTTCCTCACTCTTTTTGACAAAAGAATGCAAACCAGGCCATCCTTCTGCTTCCTTTCTCTCCCTACTTTGCTTCTCTTTCCAAGGTCTGAATCTCCCTAAAAGATCAGATTGACCTCTGTCACCTCCCCCAGCATACTCACTTACATCTTTTAATTCCTCCAGCCAGTGGGTGCCTTTGCCATCTCCTGTAAACAGGCTCTCTCTCGGATTTCTCCTTTAGGTTCCTACCTCCCGACAGTGAGGAGTTTTTTTTTGTTTTTGTTTTTTATATAACCTTAAAACTTGTAATTTATTCTAAATTTTGTCCTAAGGAAAAGAAAAACTGAGTTACTTAATAACTCTTAACATACTTACTCGTAAGTAATGTAAAAATAAGAAAACATGAAGTATAAAGTATACATTTCTCTTTAAATGTATCTCCTACTTCTTAGTATGTGTGAGCAAACTTCATACCTTCTGTTTAGTACTTTTAAACAATAAATACGTAGGCACTTACTTACTTCAGAAACAATTTTATGTGTAAATAATCTATAATGTGCTACCCATACGTCCAATTTTCCACAAACAATTAGGAGTTTTTAAAAAGAAAACCACACAAAAAATTTTAATAGGTACTGGACCCCTAGAAAAATAAAGCTTATTCTACTAGGAATCTCAACTTAGAAGTGAGTATTCTCCAAAGTAGAAATTATAATAGTGCCATTTCAGGAACAGACTATTCAACTCACCCCCAACATCCACAAATGCCTATCATAATAGTTAAAACCAGGTCAAAATGGTCCAACATAATTAGGCTTCAATATATTAGACCATTATGTTCTTCTAAGAAGCTTATAAACCAAAACCAGAAGTACTAAAATCAAAAGAAATTACTAGAGGTTAATTATCATACAGACTGTTTGTTAGTTCCTTGCTGTATCCCTTCTAGAAAAGGAATATTTTACTGCAATGAAAATTTTATTTTATATATTACTCGTCATGAATTTGTCATTAATTATTACATAAATGCTGCCTAGTGCCATTAACCAAATGGCATGACCATTTTATGTCCACAATTCACTTCTGTATTTACAAGCATAATTTTCATGACTTATAAAAGTGTATTTCTCAGGGAAGGCTTAACATTGAGATGCAATCTAGCATCCATATCTGCTGTTCTGCAGATAGCAATGTAGGAAGGAAGTACTTTAATCCCCTTTCATATGAGTGACCTTATATGAAAAAAAAAATCAATAATTTACAAGTTCTATGTCTCCAAAGGAGATTTCCAGATGCACTTATAGAAATGGTTACAGACAGTACGAGTTCTAAGAAACATCTTCCATGTCCACATCCTGTTGTAATTTCTGTACCATTCTGTCTTCCAGCTGCTTTCCTGCAAGAGGGGCCCGGATAAGATGGATGTTTTGCTTCACTTCTTTAATGTCCTGAACTTTCTGTAGTTCTTTATTTTTCTTCAACCTGTTCATTATAAATTTAGCCTGGCGTTTCTGTTTGATCTCTTCAACTCTCTTCATTGCATCAATGGTTTTATTCCATAGCTCTCGCTGGTATCTGACAGGTTCATTTCTACGTTTTTCAAATTCAAATGAATTATCCACTGTGAGCTCTTTACCAGCTGCTTTCCGGAATGCTTTAGTCCACCTGACCTTGCTAGGATTGCGCTTCTTTTTGAAGTTTTTATGACACTTGGATTTACAGAATCTGAACAACTTGCAATCGTTGCGAACGAACATCATGCCGTGGCCTGGGTAAATAGGCCCCGAACAGAAGTAACACTTCTCAATCCGCATGTTGAACGCTCGTGGGGACGCCCCGGCCAACCGCCGCACTTAAGAGCCAGTGAGGAGTTTATACTTCACTTCCGGTGGTGAGGAAGTCGCAGGTGGGATTTGAGCCCTATCTGTTTTGGGAGGAGATTGATCTGGCACTAATGGAGGGTCAATAATCACAGCTACAATTTATTGGCCACTTGCTTTGTCATGTGTCTTACATATATTACTTCTAATGTTTTGAGGGAAGCTTTATTGTACCCATTTTACAGATGAGAAAGTTAAAGAGGATTAAGCCAGGTCCCTAGCTCATGAGTGGCAAAACCAGGATTCAACCCCACTTCTATTTGGCTCCAGCATCTGTGTCCTTCCTGTGTCCTCTCCAGAGGGGAAGCTCCTGGGGAAAATGGAGACCTAACTGAGGACAGCACAGTGGGAATCTAGTGCATGTGGAGGGGGCAAGATGTAAGTCCTTGGGAATGTAGTCTGGGTTGGCTGGTGATCCTCAGGAGGGACACACAGGGGAGGGGAGTAACTCCAGTAAATTATTTTTGGATAGCACTTTATAAAACACTTCCACAAATATTAACTTGTTTGTTGCTCTTCACAGATTTGGGAAGTAAATCCTATTATCCCCTTAAATTCAGGTATTCTGATTCAAAAGCTGATGCGTGTATTCCCACCTTCTCACCCTCCCACCCACTACCAGCAGCACAAACTCTAGGGAATAAACTCCTATAAAGGAGATCTGACTCTTAGCTGTGGTGTAATTTTGGGTAAGAGCAGTAGCAGCTATAACAGGGTGGGCAGGATATTTTCCATCCCCCAGACACACGCTCCACCCTTCTCCATCCTTCTCTGTGGAGTAGGCTGACCTTTAGGCATCACATCAGGAGGCTCCGTGACCATCTGGCTTCAGGGGCGTTGACCAATGGGGGGCACCAGGAAGTTAGCTCTTCCCTCTCCTGGTACAGCTGCCCTCATCAGGCCCAGGAATGGCACCCTCCTCTTACCCCTCAGGCCCTGGAGGTATAATGACTCTTAGTCATTCCCAGCCCTGGGGTACCTAGCAGCCTACCTGGCCCACACCTTTACAAATAGTCCCTTTACTAAGTTTCCCTCAAGGACCCCATTTCGAGTGCGTCTGCCATCCTTTTACTCCAGGACCTTAATAAGAAAGATAGACCTGCAAATCTCTTGACCCAATGAAAGTTTATTTCTTGATCATATCACAATCCATTGCAGGTCTGTGTGTGTGTACACATGTATAGGAACTCTGGGGAGGAGATGGAGGAAGTTGGGTCAGACAGTATAGAAGAAAAGTTGTGGGTGGAGGGTTTGTTTCTCTGGAAGGCTTAGGGCATGCTGACCCAACTTGATGTTTGGCAATAGCTCAGAAAGTGACTTTGTAGGTCAATGTGCATTCACTGTAATGAAGGTTTGTCAGTCACAGAGAAATAGGAATCTCTTGTCAGCATTAAACTGTGGAAATGAAAGAGTAATTGCCCTAAAGATGCTGATGTTTGCCCAAAGAAAATAACTTTGATTTAATAATCATTTACTTTAATCTGCAACTTCTAAGCATAAAGCAATGTACTCACCTCCCTGGGAGTTATCAATTTCATGTAGACATAGGGTCTACCCTCAAGAAACTTGAAATTTCTTCATACTTAAAATTTATTTTTAAATTTACACACAGGAAAATTCATTCTTTTTGGCCTACAATCCCACCAGGTTTTTAGTTTATTTTAAAATTTGTATTTTTTTGCACATATTTTCATTGCGATATAATTCACATACCATAAAATTCACCATTTTAAAGTACCCAGTTCAGTCATTTTTATTTTGTAATCATTTTTATTTTTAATTTTTATTTTTTTGGCCGCGTTGTGTGGCTTGTGGGATCTTAGTTCCCTGACCAGGGATAGAACCCGGGCCCACAGCCGTGAAAGCACAGAGTCCTAACCACTGGACCACCAGGGAACTCCCTCAATCATTTTTAGTATAGTCAGAGTTATGCAACCATCTCCACTAATTCTAGAACATTTTTATCATCCCCCAAAAGAGACACCATACCTGTTAGTACTCACTCTCCATTCCCTTCTGCCTCCGCCACCCCTTTGCAACCTCTAGTGTATTTTCTGTCTCTGGATTTGCCTACTTTGGGCTTTTCATAAAAATGGAATCTTACAATATGTCCTCCTTTTGGACTTGTTTCTTTCACTGAGCATTATGTTTTCAAGGTTCATCCATGTTATAGCATGTTTCAGTACAATTCTTTTTTTTTTTTTTGGCTGTGTTGGGTCTTCGTTGCTGCGCACAGGCTTTCTCTAGTTGCGGCGAACAGGGGCTACTCTTCATTGAGGTGCGCGGGCTTCTCATTGCGGTGGCTTCTCTTGTTGCGGAGCACCAGCTCTAGGTGCGCAGGCTTCAGTAGTTGGGACACGTGGGCTCCGTAGTTGTGGCACATGGGCTTCGTTGCTCCATGGCATGTGGGATCTTCCCGGACCAGGACTTGAACCTGTGTCCCCTGCATTGGCAGGCGGAATCTCAACCACTGCACCACCAGGGAAGTCCCAGTACTTCATTCTTTTTTATGGTTAAATATTTCACTGTGCGTACACACCACATTTTGTCTATCCATCCATCAGTTGATAGACATTTGGGTTGTTTCCACTTTTTAGCTATTATGAATAATGCTGCTATATACATTCCTGTACAAGTTCTTGTTTGAATGCCTGTTTTTCAGTTCTCTCAGGTTTGTACATAGGATTAGAATTCCTGAGTCATATGGTAATTCTACGTGTAGCTTTTTGAAAAACTACTGCTGTTTTCCACAGTGGCTTCAGTATTTTACATTCTCCCCAGCAGTGTATGAGGGTTCTGACTTCACATCCTCACAAACACTGTGATTTCCTCTTTTTTTAAAATTATAACCATCTTGGGGAGTGTAAAGTGGTATCTCATTATGGTTTTGATTTGCATTTCCCAAATGGTTAAAGATGTTAAGCATTTTCTTATCGTCCATTTGTATATCTTCTTTGGAGAAATGTCCATTCAGACACTTTGCCCAGTTTTTTAATTGTGTTATCTTTTATTGTTGAGTTATTTATATATTCTGGATACTAGACTCTTGCCAGATATGTGATTTACAAACTTTTTTTTCCCATTCTGTGTATTGCCATTTCATTTTCTTGATGGTGTCCTTTGACACATAAAAGTTCTTAGCTTTGGACTTCCCTTGTGGCACAGTGGTAAAGAATCCTCCTGCCAAAGCAGGGGACACGGGTTCGAGCCCTGGTCCGGGAAGATCCCACATGCCGCGGAGCAACTAAGCCCGTGTGCCACAACTACTGAGCCTGTGCTCTAGAGCCCACAAGCCGCAACTACGGAGCCCACATGCCACAACTACTGAAGCCTGTGCGCCTAGAGCCTGTGCTCCGCAACAAGAGAAGCCACCGCAATGAGAAGCCTGCGCGCCACAACGAAGAGTAGCCCCTGCTCACTGCAACTAGAGAAAGCCCACGCGCAGCAACGAAGACCCAAAGCAGCCAAAAACAAATAAATAAATAAATAAATAAATAAATTTTAAAAGTTCTTAGTTTTGATGACGTTCAACTTATCTATATTTTCTTTGGTTGCTTGTGCTTTTGATATGAAAACTAAGAAATTAGTGCCAGATCAAAGGTCACAAAGATTTACACCTATATTTCCTTCAAAGAGTTTTCTCCCATTCTGTGGGCTGTCTTTTCACTCTCTTTACAGTGTCCTTTGATGCACAAAAGTTTTATATTTTGATGAAGTTCAGCATATCTATTTTTTTTTATTTCCTGTGCTTTTGGTGCCATATCCAAAAATAACTGCCAAATCCAATGTCATGAAGATTTCCCCTGTGTTTTCTTCTAAGAGTTTTGTAGTTTTAGGGTTTTAACCCAGTTTGGGTTAACTTTTGTATATGGTTTTTTGTATAAGGATCCAACTTCATTCTTTTGCTTGTGACATCCAGCTTTCCCAGCATTATTTGTTGAAAAGATTATTCTTTCCCCATTGAATGGCATTGGCACTCTGTCAAAAATCAATCGACCACATATGTGAGGGTTTATCTATTATGGGCTCTCTGTTTTACACCACTTGTCCATATGCCTGTCCTTACGCCATACCACACCACTTTAATTACTATAGCTTTGTAGAGACCATTCCTCATTCATCCTGCTTCCCTGTTTCTAATGCCTTCCCTGCCCTTTCAGACTCTCCCAATCCTTCCCCTCCTTCAAAATGATTTCTGGGCTGACGGCCGGAAGGAAAATGAGTGAGTCTTTGGTAGTTTGTGATGTTGCTGAAGATTTAGTGGAAAAGCTGAGAAAGTTTCGTTTTCGCAAAGAGACGAACAATGCTGCCATTATAATGAAAATTGATAAGGATAAACGCCTGGTGGTGCTGGATGAAGAGCTTGAGGGCATTTCACCAGATGAACTTAAAGATGAACTACCTGAACGACAACCTCGCTTCATTGTATATAGTTATAAGTATCAACATGATGATGGAAGAGTTTCATACCCTCTGTGCTTTATTTTCTCCAGTCCTGTTGGATGTAAGCCTGAACAACAGATGATGTATGCTGGGAGTAAGAATAAGCTAGTCCAAACAGCTGAACTCACCAAGGTATTTGAAATAAGAAATACCGAAGACCTAACTGAAGAATGGTTACGTGAGAAACTTGGATTTTTCCACTAATGTGAACTTCTGTGTTTCTAAAGTATTTATGTATTAACCTGACCATACTGGAACCAGACATAAATACTTATTTATGCCTAAAAATGCACTGTTATTTACAGTTTGTTACCTGCAGTAAAGAAAAATTCTTCATTTGTTCAAAGTTTGAACAAAGGGGAAATCATCTTCATAGTAATGAAACTTTGTAAAGTGTTTCCTTATATTTGTAATTGTTAGGTGGACTACTTTCTCTCCAGGGACTTTTTGCACTCTTGTGACTAATTTCTATAACTTACGGTTCAGAATTTGTTACTATTTACAGACACCATTGGAAAGTGGGTATTAGATTGTGATAGACAACAGTTGCCTCCTTTTGACAAATACTGGATATTAGTTTATATATGAAAATAGCATATTATCACTTGTCAAATCTTTGAAATCAATTTGGGATAAAAGACTTGAGTGACCCAATTTTGAGCCATGAATAATAACTTACTATAGTATAATCTGCATTACAAGCATTTTTTTCATCAATTCGATGCCTTCTTAATTTTCTATATCCTTTTAATCAAGTCCAGAAACTTTTCATCAATCGCTTGTTCTTAAGGTCTGGAAGTTAGATTTTATAATAAAGTTATGACTATTAGGTTCTCTTCTTATGGAAAATAGCATTTTAGTCTTAGAAATTGATGGATTGTAACTAATTAAAGGCCTCATTCCTGGTTGTGTCATATCTAGATAGTTTTGAATCTAGGTTAATAACACTTTATTTATAAAGCACCTCTTAATGTTGTCCTGTGAATACTAGTTATTTTACATGTGTTAATACTGTGCCTTTGATTTGTTAGCTTTAAGTTTAGTTTAAGACTTTTACACTGCCAGTATTCCAGATTTGGTGAAATTAATACTTTTGTAAAGGGTCCAAGTAAAACAATTTTCTAATATGTGTATCTGAAATTTGTAACAAAATCAACTTGATATTTAAAAAATTCCAACTATCTACTTGCATTGGTGAATATATGGCAGTTGAGAGTTATAATTTAGGGCATATTTGTGATTAGTTTTGTGCCATAGGAAAAAAAAATGGTTATCTTAAAACCTTGGCCATAGTTAATAACATTAACACATCAATAGAAATCTCATCTTACATCCTAAATGTGAGAAGATATTCTAAACTGGACACCTGTCTTGTTAGATGATGGCATCCTTGGCATTTTTAAAGCAAGGATTCTGATATATAGTGTACTTTAAAAACATATGAGTAACTGTTTAAGATTATCTTGACATTAATTTGACAAAAGGTCTTGAGACTCTAAAGACTACCCAGATTTGGTGAGTGAATTCTTATGTTAAGAATATCTTAATCATTTCAGAACTAGCAAAGGCTTTTTTTTTTTATGTTGGCATATCTCCCATTCATATGTGCTTTGCATTTTTTTAAGGTTTCCGTGCCAACTTTAATAAAGAGGTGAAGATAGTTGGAATTTTCACAATATTGAATCTTCTATTGCAACACTGTTTGGCTTCACTAATCTAAAAAACAGGAAGCAATAGGAAGTTAGTTGGAGATGAGGAAGTGCTAGAGGGGGTATTTGTTTTGGTTAAGGAATGGGAAAGGTTCTTTATTCCAATTTCCAGAGAGAGAGAACTTCACCCAGGAAGTTTAAGAATTCTTTAAACAGCTATTTTGATATTGGAGAATAATGCTTATAATTCTGCAGAAATGCAAATGTAATCCAAGTGACTGGACACTTCTTCTAATGTTTTTGAATGAAGGAAATGAGATTTTGTTTCATCAGGCTCACAGCAATAAGAGAATCTAGGGCTGCAAGAATGTATTTTTTAGTGAGGTTCCTTATTTTGTCTTTCACATTTTAGGTGTTTTTTTTGTTGTTGTTTTTTAAATTTAATTGGAAGGTCCTCCATAATGTCAGATAATATTGACCTCCATACACAGAACTCTCAGTTCCCCTGTTCTCTAACAGGGACAAAGAGCTGTGATAAACCATGCTTTTTTGAGCTTGTCTGACTCCTTATCGATAACATATATTTTTGCAAGACAATAGATGAGGTTAGGGGATCAGTAGAACATTTTTTTCACTTCCTTGGTCCTATAGGGAGAGTTATAGATTCCTTGTCCTAGAGTGTTCTCTGTTTTTTATATATATTTCCCTTTCATCTAACCAAATTTTGCATTGTTCTAAGTATATTTCCTATTTAATCTCTTTTTCTGCCTTCTCCCTAATAGTAACTCCAGATTTTGTAATTCCAGTTTTTACATTCCATTTCTGGTACAGCCATTCCCATTCAGCCTTCAAACTTAATCTTTCCTTTTTGGCAGCAGCTTTTTTCCTGGGAACCTCCTTCGTGGTCTTCTAAGTCACCATTAGTTTTGAAATTGTTGGCCTTGTATAAGTTCTGCGTAGCATCTAATGTTGTCAAAATAGAACTGACTCGTAATCACAGCATGTTTTTATAGGGTTTTTGTGGCAACATAAATGACATATGAAGAAAACTGTTCTCAGGTTACTATGCTGAAATTCCAAAATGTCAAAGAGTTTTGAATAGTATTCACTTTGTTCTGGTATTGAAGCAATTATGTTAGGAAAAAAGTTGTTTGACTGGCTGTTTTTGTTCAATTGACTTCTAAAATAAATGTTCAAATTGTCTATTTCTAAAAAGTTTACTAAATGCCTAGTGCAGTTAAACATACTCTTGTTTAAGAGGGTGTTGCTGAATTTTGTATTGTCATTACTAAATGATCTTTGTAGCAAAACGTCAGCACTTTTCTCTCCCTTTTTGTCTCCTATTTTCAGGAGTCGAACGTAGCCATAAACTGTATCCTGGTCTGACACTTTAAAAATTTTCCAGTTAAAGGAGTTTATTGCCAAATTAAATTTGGCTGTCTTTGTTCCCCACTCATATAGATAGTAAGGAAGGCGTTCTTAAAAATATGTCTGGACTACCTTAAAACACGAGCAATGTCATTAATCCATAATGTGGACTAGTGATGAAAAGATATTTTCATAAGAGTTTCAATGCTGATATTTGGTGGAAGCAGAGAGTAACTCGTAATCTATCAATTCAAATATTCTTAGTACGGTTGCTTTCCCTGTTTGTTCAATAGACTGATAATACTGGAATCTACAGAATTTGAGCCTTTACAACTTATGTGAAGAAGTGTCTCAAACATTTCTGGACGAATCTTATTTTGTATTTCTGGAAAAATGTAACTCTTTTAGGCCACTTAACATCAGTGCTCCCAAGTTGAATATTCTTGAGAAACTTGTTTCTCATTATGCCATTTGACATCTCAAATCAGTGATCATCTTCCTATGATATTTAAAACAACTACATTAAGGTTGTGATAGAAACTGTGTTTTCTTGCTTTTTGGAGTATAGTTCATACATGTGTAATTACTTGAATATTGTTTGAGATCACTAACATGCCAGGGTAGTTCCCACTGATTTAGGTGGTCCAATGTAATCTCATTCAGGAGGCTTGAAACATTAATGGTTTAGTCTTGTGAATTTTAACAGTTTCCTGTCATCGTTTAACAAAATCAACAGCTGGCACAACTTCTGAAGCTGTGGTTTCAGTCTGTGCGAGTTCGTATTGCATGTTTATTTTGGACAGTCTTCTGTTAAGCATGGTGCTTGTACTGGTTTAAATAAAATGTTAAAAAAAAAAAAAAAAAAAAAAAAAATGATTTCTGTTGTTACCCTAGTCTTCTTCTCCCCCCTGGTTTTCCCCAGATCTTCAAGGGGTACCACAATTCATGTAGGCATTCCCCTTGACTTTTCTCTTTCTCTTACTCTGCGTATGCACTCCATCAGCTAAATCATAGGTGCCACCTCCAAATTATATTCCAAATCCACTTATTTCTCTCCACCTCGGCTGCTGTGTCCAGCCATGGTCATCTCTCTCCAAGACATCATTTTTTGGTTTCATTTTTAATATTTTATTTGTATTCAAGCATTTCACAAAATGACCATGATCATTAGTCACCATGGAAATGCAAATTAAACCAAAATGAATACTCCCCTGTATTGACAAAGATGTGAAGCAACTGGAACTCTTACTGACTGCTGGGGGGAGTATAAAATAGCCCAACCGCTTTGGAAAACGGTTTGGCAGCTTTTACTAAAATTAATTTTATGCTGGTGCAGGCTGGGTTTTCTGGGAAGCACATTCTGCGAGAGAGGTGATCACTTATTGGGAGAGCGCCCTTGGGGTCAGCACCTAGGGAAGGGAAGGAAGCAGGACTGGAGAGAAAAACTGGGGTATAAGGCAGTCTCGGTGAAGGCCTCAGCCTGTAACCGAACGCAGGTTCGGCCCCTCGCGCCACTAAACAGCCAATTAATCGAGGGGCAAACTTTGGTAGAGAAGAAAGGTACTTTATTCAGAAAAGCCGGCAATCTGGGGAGATGGTGGACTTAATGTTGAGAGACCAACTCCGAAGATTCTGCTCAGCCATGACAATTTTTGAAGGCAAAAAGGGGAAACGATCTCAGTTAATCATTAAGGCAGGAGGTCAGATTCTTTGTCATCTTTCCATTGCATGCAGACCTGCGGACTTCTCTTGGTCTTACTTGGGATGCTGTCTTGTTCGCGTGGCCCACCTGCAAGTTTACTAAGGGTAAGCTAGGGGTAGAGGGTCAGTCATTCTTTAACTGCTTAATTCTTTATTCTTACTCCTTCTAATTCAGGAAAGGAAGCAACAGGTTAGGAAAAGTGTCATATATATTTTTTTTCTTTTTTTTTTCTTTTGGCCACGCTGCATGGCTTGTGGGATCTTAGTTCCCCAACCAGGGATTGACCCTGGGCCACAGCCATGAAAGGGCCGAGTCCTAACCACTGGACTGCCTAAAATGTTGTATATATTCAGTAAAGCAGAAATCAGGAGCTAAATTAAATGTTTTCTAATGATCTCATCTCTTTGATTAATGTCTGAAGAAAACAGGGATGATCAAACAGAAAAGAGGCAAAGGAGCTGCTTACAAGTCGACCCCTGGGGAGTTTGAAGCTACCATGATCCTTCAGAATTGTCACAGGTTGGGGTGAAGGATGCACCTTTATGCTCCCAGTTTATGTCATTGAATGTGGGCCACGCAGAAAAGGGTTGTGACCTCAAGCAAGGCAGCTCTCTTTAGCCGAGCCAATCTCCATAGAGTGCCCGTAGTGGAGGGCTTTCTGCAGGTAGCATGCGTAGCAGCTGGGAAAATAGGCCTTTGTTTCTAAAGGGCGACCTGAACGGTACATCAATGTGTCCACCACTTACACCTGTCCTCCACTCCTAGATATAAATACCCAGTGCAGATGTATACACACACACACACACACACAAATCATGTATAAGAATGTTCATTGACGCTTCATTTATGATAACCAAAGGAAAAGAACAAAAAAAAAGGAAAACAACCAAATGTTAATCAACAGGAAAATGGACACATAAATTGTGATTTATTTATACAACCCAGTATTACACACAGCAGTAATAATAACAACAGGACAAACTACTGCTACTTAGAACAATGTCAATGAGTCTCATAGATAATATATTGAATGAGGGAAGCCATACATAAAAGCATACTACTATATGATTCCATTTTTATGAAGTTCAAGAATGGTCAAAATGAATTCATGATAACAGCTGTCAGAATAAAGGTTATGGGGGGGGTAGGAGGGAGGGGAACGGCATGGAGTAGGGCAAGGTGGAAACTGAGAAAGGGCAGGAGAGGACCTGAGGGATGCTAGAAATTCTCTTCATCTGGGTGAAAGTCACATGAGAGATATACATACATATATATGTGTGTTAAACTTGCCAATTATACTTAAGATTAACTTTTTACTGTAAGTTAGAGATGCTTTCATAAAAAAAAATTGAGTAAAAATATTTCATTAATTTTATTTACTTTTTAAAATAGTATTACTTGCACATATGTCTTAGTCCATTTGGGCTGCTATAACAAAATACCATACGCCAGGGGGCTTAAACAACAGACACTTCATGGGATTTCCTTGGAGGTCCAGTGGTTAAGACTCTGTGCTTCGAATGCAGGGGGTGCAAGTTCAATCCCTGGTCAGGGAACTAAGATCTAACATCCCTCGGGGCGCGGCCAAAAACAAACAAACAAAAAACCCCAGACACTTCTTTCTTAAAGTTCTAGAGGCTGGGAAGTCCAATATCAAATTGCTGGCAGATTTGGTTCCTGGTGAGGACCCTCTTCCTGGCTTGCAGAATGCCACCTTCTTGCTATGTCTTCACGTGATTCTGGTCTCTTCCTCTTTTTATAACAGTAATCCCATCATGGGGCGCCCACTCTCATGACCTCATATAAACCTAATTACCTCCCAAATGTCCCACCTCCGAATACCATCACCTTGGGGGTTAGGGCTTTAACATATGGATTTGGGAGGGACACAAACATTCAGGCCATAACAAAATTTTAAATGTACAAAAGAGATTATGAAAGAGCAAGCCCTCCCAGACCTACTACCCAGTCACTCAGTTCCTCTCCCTGGAAGCCTCAGAATTATTCCACGCAGAGTAAAGTATTCTTTTCTCCCCACCTCTTTATATTTATGGTAGCACACTATATCCACTGATAATAACCTTGCTTCTCCACTCAACAAAATATTTTAGGTATCATTCCATATTGATACATAGCTTTCTCAGTTTTTTGTTCCTTTTTATGACTGTGGAGTATTCCTTTTGAAGGGATGTACCATCATTTATTAATCATTCCCGCAATGACGGACACCTGGGCTGTTTCCAGTATTTACTATTGCAATCAACGCTGCAATAAATAGCTTTTTACGTAAGACATTTTCCACGGATGCAAGTATGTCGGTAGGTTAAAATCCTAGAAGTAGGATTGCTGCATCAAAGATATGTGCATTAGTCATTTTGAAAGACGTTGCCAAACTTCCTTCTACAGAAATTGTACCAATATTCAATCCTCTCAGCAATGTCTGACGGCGCTCATTTCCCCCACTTTCTAAACCATAAATGGCTGATGACACTCTGTCATAACCCCTCTAAACTTCCCACTTTCTTGGAATAACGTCCGCATTCCTCACCACAGCCTGCAAGGGCTTCCACTGTTTGGCTGCTGCCAACCTTTCTTCCCAGACCCCACTGAAGCCAAGCTGGGGGAGATCCAAGGAGGATCATTGTAGAAAATGGGATGCCAGCCAGAAGGGGTCAGGGAACCGGCATTCCTTTCCCTGGGGGGATGTGTGTTTAGGCAGTGAGCTTGCTGCCATGCACCCCATGCTATGAGTGTGGGAAAAGAGAGCTGGGGCGAGATGGCATGGCACACGAATGCCACGGAGGACTGAAGCTACATTGCTTTCGGGGTAGCCATCCAGGATTTTGGACCTACTCAGCTGTCCCCGAATTAAAACCATCCATCTAGATGTGGGCTGCTTCCCAGGACAGCCAGCAGGCGGGCAGTATTCTGCTTTGGGACGTGGCCTCTTCGCCAACAGACTAGAGGAACCCTACACAGGGTTGTCCACCAGGGGCCAGTAAGGACGTGCCTTGAAGGCTCCACAGCAGCTTATTGAAGCTGGAGTTGGGAACTGGTTAAGAAACGTCATTCTGCACCGCTGCCATCCTCCAGGGAATGAGGAGGAAAGAGAGGGACTTACGGGCCAGGAAGGAGTAGCGCTGCTCAGTGGGGTCTGCCCAAGAGTGAACCCAAGGGACCTGCCCTCCTGCGCCTCTGGAACTGCCCTTGGGGATGGATGTGGTCCAGTTCCCACCCTACCCCTAGCCCCCCAGAGCCCTTCGGTCATTCTGTACCTTCTGCAGACATGCACTGGGGGTGGGGGGGGGCCGTAAATCCAGGAACACCCCCGCCCCATCAAGTTGGGTGGTTGGCACTGGTCCCAGTGCTGCCTCAGCTGTGCGAAGTGAGACAGCTGGTGTTTGTTTAGCACCTCCTCAAACCCTCCACAGTCTTTCCTTCCCCACGCCAGAGACACCAGCTGTGGAGAGCAGGGACTAAACAAGTATTTCTGGGTACCAACTGTGTGCCAGGCTCTATTCTAAGTGCTGCGATATGGCAGGTCCCTGCCCTCAGGGAGCTTGTAGTCTAGTAAGGGTGACAGTTAGATAAGCAAAGACACAAACAGGTGAGTGCACTGAAAGAAGGAACAGGGAGAGGTGACCTGGGAAGGCCCTTATGAGGAGCAGCATCTGAGCTGGAGACCTGATGGCTAAGAACGAGGCCACTATACTAAGAGCCAGGAGAGCGTTTCAGCAATGAAAGAGCATGTGCAAAGGCCCTGAAGTGCGAACGGACTGGGCTTGTTTGAAAAACAGAGACCAGTGTAGTGAGTGAGGGAACGAATTCATTTCTTATCGTTGCCATAACAAATTACTATAAACTTAGTGGCTTAAAACAATACAAATTACCACTTCGCACCCATTAGGATGGTTACTATCTAAAAAACAGAAAATAACAAGGGTTGACAAGGATGTGGAGAAATTGGAACCCTTGTGCATTGTTGGATGGAATGTAAAATGGTGCAGCCACTGTAAAACAGTATGGAGGCTCCTAAAAAAATTAAAAATAGCATGACCATATGATCCAGCAATCTTACTTCTGGGTATATACCCCAAAGAATTGAAAGCTAAGTCTCAAAGAGCAGCATTATTCACAATAGCTAAAAGGTGGAAACAACCCAAGTGTCCATCAACAGATGAATGGATAAAGAACATGTGGTCCATCCATACAATGGAATATTATGCAGCCTTAAAAAGGAAGCACATTCTGACACCTGCTACAACACGGATAAGCCTTGAGGGCATTATGCTAAGTGAAATAAGCCAGTCACAAAAAGCCAAATACTGCATGATTCCACTTATATGCGGTACCTAGAGTGGTCAAATTCATAGAGACAGAAAGACACATAGTGGTTGCCAGGGACTGGGGCGAGTAGGGAGTGAGGAGTTATCATTTAATGCGTACAAGATCCAAAGAATTACAGAGATGGACGGTGTTGATGGTTGCACAACATTATGACTGTACTTAACACTACTGAACTGTACACTTAAAAACGGTTAAGACAGTAAATGTTGTGTGTACTTTCCCACAATGAAAAAACATTGGGAAAAAAACCCACATGCATTTATAATCTTACAGTTCTGTAGGTAAGAAGTCTGAAATGGGTTTTACAGGGCTACTTCAAGGTGTCAGCAAAACTGTGTTCCTTTTGGAGGATCTAGGGGAGAATCTGTTTCCTCGCCTTTTCCAGCTTCTAGCGGTACCCTCATTCCTTGACTTGTGGCCCCCACCTCCGTTTTCAAGCCTCATAGCTCCACCCTCTGCCTCTGTCATCACATTGCCTTCTCTCCTTCTGACCCTCCTGTTGTCTTAAAAGGACCTTCACAATTCCATTAGGCCCACTCAGATAATCCAGGATAATCTTCCCATCTCAAGATCCTTAACTTAATCATACCCACAAAGTCCCTTTTGCTACATAAGGTAGCCTATACATAGAATCTGAGGATTAGGATGTGGACACATTGCTCGTGGGTTTGATCTAGAAATGTCCACACTGGTATGTGTGCCCCCTGAGAAGCCACCTGTCCCCCAGCCTCCAAGTCTGGCACGTGGAAAACTAGACACTCTCCAAGGAGGAGGATGCTGGTGGAACCATAAACAAAGGCATCTCCAGGTAGCACATGTGAGGCCTGGAAATGTTTGCAGACCAAGAGTGAAAAGATAGCACAAAAAAGATTCATGGTACTGGGTTGCCCCCTCCCCGCGCCCATCTGCTGAAGAAGGCTCTGCTTTGTTCATGCCAGCCCTCTGTCCCCTGAGCTGAAGAGAAGGTCTTGGGGTTTTCTGGGGGCATAATTGGAAAAAATGAGAAGAGGGAGGCCGAATCAGAGAGAAGGGAGACCATTGGGTGCTCCCTGCGTTAGACTACACAGCCCTTGGCTGTAGGATATGTGATGTCACCACAACTCTCATCCTGCCAGGAATCCAAATGCAATTATCCCCAACCCCCCAGTAAGTGGCAAATGTATCAACATTCCATATGCATTTGTTTGTTTATGGAGTCTCAGAACTGAAGGTCCAAAAAGATTTTAAAAGGCATCTAGTTCCACCTCCAAACTGATGTTTGAATCACTTCAGTATTCTCATCAAGTCCCCAGATTGCCTCTGCTTGCACACTGTAGTCACAGGGAGCTCACTACCTATTAAGGCAGCTCATGCCATGGATAGACCATCCAAACTGTCAGAAAGTTCTTTCTTTTTAAAAAAAATTTATTTATTTATTTATTTATTTTTTGGCTGCGTTGGGTCTTTGTTGCTGCACACGGGCTTTCTCTCTAGTTGCGGCGAGCAGGGGCTAGTCTTCTTTGCAGTGCACGGGCTTCTTATTGCGGTGGCTTCTCTTGCTGTGGTACACGGGCTTCAGTAGTTGTGTCACTCGGGCTCAGTAGTTGCGGCTCACAGGCTCTAGAGCGCAGGCTCAGTAGTTGTGGCGCACAGGCTTTGTTGCTCTGCAGCATGTGGGATCTTCCTGGACCAGGGCTCGAACCCTTGTCCGGTGCATCAGCAGGCAGATTCTTAACAACTGCACTACCAGGGAAGTCAGAAAGTTCTTTCTTAAGTCAAGTGTGTCGCCCTATCATTTCCAGGTCTCCCCTCTGGAGTAACACAGGATAAGTCTACTCCCCCTCTTCAGGAAAGCCCTTCACATAGTTAGAGCCAGTGGTCTGGACCACTGAAGCTTCCCCACAGAAGTCTCCCTGGTCCCTTTAATTGTCCCTCATCAAGTTATGATTTGAAATTCCCCCCTTTCCTCCTAGTCCTAGTCACTTTTTGTTGGACAAGCTCTAATTTTCTACATCCTTTTTCAGAATATGTGTCTGAAAGTAGACCCAGAACTCCTGGAGTGGCCTGATGGGCACAGAGGAGATGGGACCACCACCCCCTTCCTCCTTCCAAGGCCCAGACTTTGGTTCCAGCAGCCCAAGTCCCCACTCGCTATTTTTAGCTGCTCCACCACACTTTTGATTCCTGTTTTGCTTCCTGTTGAGTAAAACCTTAATTTTCATGCCCACTGCTGCGTCGTGAGCAGCATTAGTTTAAATATACGTAGCATTCATTGAAATATGTCCCATTGCTGTATATTTATATCCAGAAAATTACATGGTTATATTTTAGTACTAAACACAAAAGACGAAAAGAATCTTAGGTTCTCTTCCTGAGGTTCATGGGCACACAGACATTGCCAGAACTACTGAGGGGGGTAGACTAGGGCTGGGAACGGATCTGAATGTCCAGCACAGAGAGTGAAGCATTTGTTTATTTTTCAGTAGTCGAATTTACATACATGTAGCAGTAGGCAGGATATTAGAGGGAAGTAGTGAAAAGGGAAGAAAATCGGGGCCGAGCAAAGAGGAATTCAGATCCTACTCCTACTGCTTCCCACTTGTGACCTTGGGCAAGTTACCTCACCTTCCAAAGCATCTGTAATCAGGGAAACAATATTCCAGTTGGCTACTTTAAACAACTCCTCTCTGGTGAAGGTGCTTTTCAGACTTTAAGTGCTGAAATAGGCCTTGGTTATCACTGTTGTTATATTACATCCCTTCGGGGCCTTCAGTAGAATCCCTCCTTCCTCTCCCACCTCTGTTTCTCTAACCCAGGCACCTTGCCAGTAGCCAATTCCAGGCCATAGCAACGGGGGGAACCCGAGTTCTAATTGTCTTTGCCATTTAACTGCATTACCCAGACACCAGTTTCTTCATTGGTATAATGGGGGTAAACACAGAAAAGGTGGGTTGCTGCCGCCAGAGGGCGCTGTCCTACGCGCGGGGGAGACTGGCCAGCGCGACCGGATTGGGCAACTCTGCACGGGGCGGGGCGTCGGGGAGGCGGGGCTTCCGGCCACCTCCTCCGCTGTTGCCATGGGAGACAGCCGCAAGGAGGCGGAAGGAGCCGAGAACCTGTCGGAGCCGCCTAGGGGAGTGGGATCCTTGGCGGCCATGGCGGTCTCGGAGCCCGGGTACCGGAGCTGGTCCTTGTGGCCCGAGGTGCCATCCGCCACCTTCTTCACCGCGCTGCTCTCGCTGCTGGTGTCTGGGCCTCGCCTGTTCCTGTTGCAGCCGCCTCTGGCGCCCTCGGGCCTCTCGCTGCGGTCCGAGGCCCTGCGCAACTGGCAAGGTGAGCAGGGCGGGACCGGGCCCCGGGTGCCAGCCCTTTTCCTCCGACCTCGCCAGGCCCTGGGCTCTGGCCTCCCAGCAACCGCGCCACCCTGTCTCCGTTCGCATCATCATTCTGCCCACCTGGAGGACCAGCCCCATATTCCACGTCTTTGTCTGTGCAGAGCCCCATCTTCGTCATCACTGTAATGCTTCCCTACCCAGATTTGTTCCCTTCCCTGTCGCCATCCGACTGGTCAAGGCCCCCATATCCATTCGTAGCAAATAGGTTTCATTCACCCCTGCTCGATCACCAAGGAGGATTTTTCTCTTCCCCTCCCTTGTCACATTCACACCTACGTCTGCTTTAGGGCCCAACCCCCACTGAAAAAATTTTTTCTCTCGCCTTCGTCAAGACACTTGAGCTTTATCTGTGGCCACCCCTATAAGATCCTGGCTTCCTGGGGTTTAGAATTTCTTGTGCTTCTTCGTTTTTATCTTAATCCTCACTCCGATTTCCTGCTCATAGCGGGAGGGGGTATCTTGTACCTTTGGGAGAGGTGTGTGTTTTCTCGGGGAGGGTGAGAGATTTTGCAGACCAATTAAGTATAAACATCTGCTCACAAAAGATGTTCCTAGTCTCTGCTTCTTCCCCATTCTTTTCTGGGGAGGAAAATGGGAAATTTGTATGACTTGTTTTGCAAAGCACATTCACATGCATTAATCTCATTTAATCCTCACGGTGATCCCATGACGTAATGTAGGCTTTATTGTTGCCCATTATTTAGATGACACTGAGGCTTAATGCGAAGACTCGCGGAGCTATTGAGTTATATAATTGACACAGGAACCCAGATTTTTCTTTTTATCGTGTGATGTGTTGGAACTGGAGCCTTGGGGTTTATGATCCCCAAATTATATAGAATTGCTTCTAGAATCTTCACATTTATACTTGGGATTTCAGTGTCGGAAGTACTCAACAAGCAATGAAGTACTCTTCAGATAATGAAGCCTTACAGAGATGGCCTGACTGAGGTACATGGTTCATAGCCTGCCTCCGTGCTCAAATCTAAAACTGGTCCCTCCCAACCCCACCCGAGATACACACAGCACATCTGTCTACAGAGACAGATGCAAAATGCCAGCCTAAACTGAGCTCCCTTTTTTTTTTTCTTTACTTCACGGCTTCTCTGAGCGTGGGGCTCACGGGCAATGTGAGTATTAGACATGTAAGAGACCTTTGAGGGCCTCGCGTGTATGCCTGTTATCATACAATGAGAGAAATGAAGCCAATAAGGCCTGTGACTTGACTGAGCTCAACCGGCCTTGATGTGATAGAGCCAAGATTCCACTCCAAGCCTTTAGGCTCCCAAGTCCAATGTTACTGCCACTTCACCGGTCCCCCTCCTTCAGTTTAGTATTTTGGCCTGCGGGGATGTAAAAGTACATAAGAGAGAGGACTGGTTCTAGAAAAATAAAAGTGAGATTCTTTGCTGTCTTATTGCATATAGAGCATGGCTCTGCCTCGAAGACTGGATCAGCATTTTCAAGAAAGACTTCTGAGTTCTGTATCTACATTATTAGTGATAGTTTTCTAATCTTTACAGGTGCAAAATAATTCATGGTCCCTTTTTTCTTCCTCTGAACAGCCACTATGGAAGGAGAGGTCAGGATTACAGCCGAGGAGACGGGCACAAAGAGTGTTAAGTGACACCCACCCAATCCACCTGAAGCCGTTACAATTAATTAACCCTCAAACTGCCCGGTGAGATAGGTCAGTATTAAAACCTAAAAAAGGATTATAAAGCACATTACAAATTTAAAGACCATCCCATGCTAAAAAGTGTTATTTTTTTCCCCACGTGGAAGCCAGTCACAGATAAGACTTGCTCCAGGTCTGGGAAAGAGCAAAGATTAGACATCCACGCCTCTACTTTGAGTCCTGGGTCCTTCGTTGTTGCCTCCCTCTGCTTATCCCACTGGCTCCGGGCTGATTTTCACTGGCAATGAGAGCCAGCTACTCCCCGTTTCCTAGGTGGGTTGTAACCTGGCTTTCCCTTCTTGGAACAACCCACCATTGGGCCTCTAACTCAGTTCCCTCTGCAGTTTACAGGCTGGTGACTTACATCTTTGTCTATGAGAACCCAGTCTCCCTGCTCTGCGGTGCCATCATCATTTGGCGCTTTGCTGGCAATTTTGAGAGAACCGTGGGCACCGTCCGCCACTGCTTCTTCACCGTGGTCTTCGCCATCATCTGCGCCATCATCTTCCTGTCTTTTGAAGCTGTGTCATCGCTCTCAAAGCTGGGGGAGGTAGAGGATGCCAGAGGTTTCACCCCAGTGGCTTTTGCCATGCTGGGAGTCAATTCCGTCCGCTCTCGGATGAGGAGGGCCCTGGTGTTTGGCATGGTTGTGCCCTCAATGCTGGTGCCATGGCTCCTGCTCTGTGCCTCCTGGCTCATTCCCCAGACCTCTTTCCTCAGTAACGTCTGTGGACTTGGAATTGGGCTAACGTGTATCCTTCCTAGAAGGTGATTGTAGAACAATGACATGCCAAAGGGTGAACCAAGTTGTAGGGCCTGGGAGGGGGTCAAGTAGATAGAGCTGTGGGCTCAGATGTAGGTAATCTGTGTGCTAGCTTCACCTTTGAAAACCATGTGGCCTCGGGCAGGTCACTTCCCTTCTTTAGGCCAGAGTTTTCTCATCTGGAAAAGATCACCATAGCTCACTCCTCACACTGACTCAGCACTGCCAGTTAGTAAAATATTCTGTATTGATTTTTTCCAAGGTGTAAACCTACATTTCATTATTTTTTTTTATTGGAGGAACCTGAAATACCCATGGGCTGGAGATGTTCCATGAAAGGAATAGGAAACAGGTTTGTTTGTTTTTGTTTGGCTTAATCTTTTTCTCAGAAGAAAAAAAAATTTTTTTTTTTATGGTAGGCTTTTACCATATGGGTAGTTAAAAACTTAGGATAAGCCTCATATTCCTTGTATAAATATTCTGGCAATTAGGGGAAAGTATTCTAAAATACAAAGTGGATTTTTTTTTAAACATCAGAATGGTAGTGTTTGGAGTTGGACAAGGTGCATTCCTGACATATCTTAAAATTTGTGATTCTATGAGCTGTTAGTGTGGGTAGTGTATAAATCCACATTGATAACATTGTTCTTATGTATCTTATTTTTAAATTCTAGTTTAATTTCATTGGTTTTAAACTTTTTTTCCTAACATGAAAATTTAAAGCTATACACTCCCCATGTAAGCACTACTTTAGCTGTATCCCACAAATTTTGATATGTTGTGTTTTCATTATCACTCAGTTAAAAGTATTTTCTAATTTTCCTTGGGATTTCTTTTTTGATCCAAGGGTTATTTATAAGGGAGTTGCTTAATTTCTAAATATTTGGTGATTTCCCAGATTTCTTTTTGTTATTGATTTCTTATTTTATTTCATGTGGTCAGAGAAAATTCTTTGTAAGATTACAGTCCTTTTAAATTATTTCTGGCCCAGCATTTGTTACATCTTGGTGAGTATTCTGTGTGTACTTGAAAGGAATGCGCATTCTGCAATTGGTGGGTATAGTGTTCAGTATATGTCAGTTAGGTCAAGGTACTGTATTGTTCACATCTTCTATATCCTTATAGTTATTCTATTACTGGGAGAAGACTATTGACATCTCCAGCTAATACTGTAGATCTCTCTTTTTTGCTTTCAATTCTTATCAGTTTTTGGCTTCAAGTGTTTTGAAGTTCTGTTTATTGGATACATACACATTTGGGATTGTTATATCATCTTAATGAATTTACCATTTACTGTTATGAAATTGACCCTTTAAATCTCTGGTAATATTCTTTGCCCTAAATTCTTCATTGTCTGATATTAATTTACTTATTCCAGCTTTCTCCTTTCTTAGAATTAGGATTTACAAGGTATATATTTTCCCATCCTTATATTTTTAACATGTTTATGTCTACATTTAAAGCATATTTCTTGTAGATAACATATAGGTGGTTCTCTATCTGACAGTCTCTGCCTTTTAAAGGCTTGTTTAGCCCATTTGCATTTAGTGTAATTATTGATATAGTGGGGTTAAGTCTACCAGCTTGCTTTTTGTGTTCTCTTTGTCTCAAATGTTCTTTGTTCCTTTTTACCTCTTTTCCTGCCTTCAATTGCATATTTTTTTAGTATTTCATTTTATCTTCTTTGCTTATTAACCATACCTCTTTGTTTTATTTTTTAGTGGTTGCTCTAGAGTTTAAATATGCATTTTTAGTTTATCACAGTCTTCATTCCAATAATATACCACTTTGTATGTAAGAATCTTATTCCATTGTATTTCTGTTTTCCTTCTTTCCATCCTTTCTGTTATTGTTGTTATATGTTTTACTTCTACATATGTTATAAACCTCACAATACATTGCTACTTCTCTTGTTTTAAACAGTCAATTATATTTTTTTAAAAAGCAACATTTACTCACGTATTTATCATCTCTAGTTTTCTTCATTCTTTTGTGTAGATCCAAATTCCCATCTGGTATCATTTTCCTTTAGACTAAAGAACTTCCTTTAACGTTACAGTAGGTGTGCTGGTGAAAAATTCTCTCCATCTTTGGTTCTTTGAAAATGCCTTTAGTTCACTAAATATAGAATTCTAGCCTTCTCTGATCTCCTTTCACTTCTAAAGATGTCCTTGCATTACTTCTGGTTTGTATTGTTTCTGACAAGAAATCAGTAATCATTTTTATTGTTTCCCTGTATAGTTCATTGTTTTTCTCTGGCTCATTTCACAATTTTTTCTTTATCATTGGTTTTTAGCTATTTAATTATCTTGTGCCTTGAGGTGGTGTTTTTGTGTTTACTTTACTTGGAGTTTGTTGATCTTGGATTTGTGAGTTTAGAATTTTCATCAAGTCTAAAACAATTATCGTCATTCTATCTTGAAGTATTTTTTTTCTATCCTCTTTTCTCTTCTCCTTGTAGGTTACCAATTACATATATATAAGCTACATGGTATTGTTCAGTGGGTCACTAAGGCTGTTTGTGCTTTTTTTTAATTTTTGCCTTTTTTCCCCTCTACATTTCAGTTTGGATAATTTCTATCACACTGCCTTCAAGTTAAGCAATCTCATCTTCCACAGTGTCTACTCTGCTGTTAAACCCATCCAGTTAGTTTTTTATTTCTCATGTTGTATATTTCAGTTCAAGAGGTTCTTCTTTATGGTTTTCATTTCTGTATTGAGATTCTTTATCTGTTTGTTATGTTTATGTTTTCCTTTAAACACATTCACTTACACATTTATAATAGCTGTTTTAAAATACTTGTCTCTTAATACCATCATCTTTGTCCTTTCTGGACCTGTTTCTTTTGACTGTTTTTCCTCTTGATTATGGACCCTATTTTCTTGCTTTGTCCCTTGTCTTGTAATTTTTTATTTTTTGATAAACATTGTGAATACTGTGTTATCAAGGGCTGAATATTGTTGTCTTCCTTTAAAGAGTATTTTTTTTCCTAATAGGTAGTTAATTTACTTGTTAAAGCATTGCCTTTTGGGGGTCTCTTCTGAATGTCCTGGGTGTTCAGTGAAGTCTCTTTACTCTGGTTAGAACTTGAGCATGTCCCTGTCCTGTGGGAGCCCCAGGAGTTGTTAATCTTACAGCTCTTTGATAGTTGTTGTTTCTTCGGTAGCTGTTCTTTGCCTGACTGGAGGAGTCTCAGCCTATGTACGTGTACATTAGTATTTAGCTAAAGACTCAGGGAACCTCTTTGGGCCCAAGGGACTTGTGGCCCCATCCAGAAGAAGAGGAGGAGCTTCTTCTCCCTCCTCTCCATTACTAACCTGTAAATCCCAGGCATTTTTTCCTCCCTGAACTCTTTGTCTCTCCAGCTCAGGAAAAAATACAGTACTCTGCTTGGATTCCCCGTGCTTGCTTTGGCAGCACATATACTAAAGTTGGAATGATACTTGGATTCCCATTCCTGTGCTGTGGTTTAGAAAGTGCCTCCAGGCAGAAAGCCAGCTTGATCTTGAGGCTCACTTAATTTGTTTCCCTTTTCTTAGGTATCACAGTTTGGTAGTGTTTGTGGTCCAGAGTCTGAAAACAATTGTGTAAAATATTGTATCCTGGTTTATAGTTATATATGTGGGAGGACTAGTCTAGTATTATTACTTCATCAGAGTCAGAAGCAGAACAGATTCTTGAGATCATTCTGAAGTCATCAGCCATGACAACTTTTGACTTCCTTACAGCATTGGTTACCACCTGGAATCAGTATTTGGAAGCATACTGTCATCCCTGAAAGAATTTAGAAATAGCAAGGGCGTATTTGTTTATCACAATGACTAGGTACTACTACCGTTTGGTGGCTGGTGGCCAGGGATGCTAAATGTCCTATAATGAGTGGAACAGCCTAGCCCAGCAGAGAATTATCTTGCCAGTAGTATTCTAGTTAAGCACACTGCCTCAAGGAGCAATGTTCTTTTGGTGCTTCTGTACAGTCTTCTCTCTGCCAGCACCCCTCTTCTAGCTATTGCTACTCACAAGTTAGGCTTCAGCGTCCATATCACATCCTTAGAGAAAAATTTCTCAGATCTACCTAGGCTAGCTTAAGGTCCCCAGCATGGTCATCCATAGATAAGCTTTTGCTTGTGGCCACTTATTCTACCCCAGTACTTGGTATACTAGATGTTCAATGAATATTTGTCGAGAGGACGGATGGATGGTTGGATAAAGGCTGACTCTTTTTGGCTGTCTAGGCAGTGATGGGCTGACACAGGTCGGATGACCAGAGTACCATCACATCCCTGGGAGGTGGTGACAGTGTGGGGGAAGGGCTGCCACAGAGGCCCACAGGAAGCTCACTTGGTCACATTGAGACAAGGTTCCTTCTATTTGGGACAAAGTACAAGAGGATGTCAGTCCTCCCAGAGGGTATTAAGACAGCCTCCTGCTTCATCCCACGGGAAAGACAAGAGATGTGTGCTGGCTTCTGACTGTGATTGAAGGGGCCAGAGGGGCTCAGGAGACAGGATGGGTGTGTCTGGGGGAAGGTGAAATGTTAGCACCTGTCTGCCCTCTCCTGTTGCTGGGTCATGTTCCCTCTGAGGTACAGGGGATAGAAACTCAACTCTTGGTTTCCCCTGAGCTTGAAACTCCAGTCAGATATTATGGTGGAATAAGCACTAATTCCCCTGTACAATCAATGTGGGCACCTGCATCCTGTGGGGAGTGTTCAGCCCTCCTCCCTTTAGCTACCTGCAGTTTTCCTTAATATGCCAACCTCAGATGGCTTCACCTACTGCTACTCCATCGACCTCCCAGAGCGAGTTGCACTGAAGCTCGACCAGAAGTTCCCCTTCAGCCTGATGAGGAAGATTTCGGTGTTCAAGTACATCTCCGGCTCTTCAGCTGAAAGAAGGGCCGCCCAAAGCCGGAAGTAAGTTATAGAACTCTGTGCTTTATTCCTAAAGCGATTTCTGGGCCTCTAGGGGTTATGACTCGTTCAGTGTCCTGGGGAATAGGGAAGAGGGTGTGGGCAGCCTGGGCCCAGAAAAATCTGTGCCCAAATTTCTCCCGAGCACCCTAGATTCTGCCCAGCTGCATCTGAAGTAGGAACTGAGCAGGAAGGGGCTCTTGTGCATACTCCCGAGTGACTTGTGGCCCCATCCAGTGGCGTTAACAGCCCTCAGCGCCGACAAGCACTCTGTGCGGGTGGGATTGGGCTCCTGCGTGTGACGCTGGTAAGAAGCGCAGTCCACGCAACTGACTGGGAGCCTTAGGGGGTGGCACGGCCCGAACCTGAGAGGTCGGGTTTTCCTGGCCACCTGGCAGGAGAAGGTGAAGCTTACTGTTTCCCAGTCCAGGCACGTTAGCTCTCAATGGAAAGTGCTGGGCAAGCCGCCAGAGCTCACGTAGCCTGACTCCCTCCTTTCAGAGAGAGCGCCCAAAGGGGACAAGGGTCTTTCTCCAGGTAACACAGGGTCAGAAGAGCCCAGTCTAGAGCCAGGGGCCCCTGCTTCCGGGTCCTGCTCACTCGCTGTCGCCGCGGCGCACGCTGCCGGCCTCGGGTGGCCTTTGCTGGTTTTTGCCGATGCTGAGAGTTCACGATGGAGGAAGTTTCCTTTCCTTCAAGTCCCTCCCAAAGAAAGGATTGAGTACAAAGTCAAGGTGCTTTGTCAGTGGCCCTTTTCTGCCTCAGCTGTGCAGTACATCTTGCCCCCGCGCTGGCCTGGAGGCAGGATTTCGGCTGAATCGGAGTCTGCTCCTTGTAGTTTATTTTAGGAGGTGGACACTCCCAGCCTTCAGCAGCTCAGAGCCCTCTGACCACTTCTTTTTTATTTTTATTTTTTTTACCAGGCCGCACGGCTTGCAGGATGATCTTAGTTCCCTGATCAGGGATCGAACCCAGGTCCCCACAGTGAAAGCGCTGAGTCCTAACCACTGGACCACCAGGGAATTCCCCACTCTGACCATTTCTTAAAGGCAGGGACAGGTACTGGGAAAAATAGAAACGCACACTCACCCATTTTGTTTCAGGCAAGTAATTCCTGGAGTCTAAATGGGTGGGAGGTGTTTAAATTTAGAATTAGGTGTATTGTGGCTTTTTGGCTCTTAATTGCTGTTCTCACAGAATCTAGAGAGAACTTAAGGGTCCTCGTTTGCAAATGCACTCTCCCCCGCCCTGTCCCGTGAAGGAATCCCCTCTAAGACAGCTGACGATGTTCACCCCTGGCGGCTGGGGGCTGGCTCTCCAAGGCAGCCCCTGATGAGAAAGGTCTTCCACGCTGAATCGCAGTTACCTCTCTGTAACTGTGACACCGTGGTGCCGGGTGATCCTGCTTCACCATGATGCGCAGATCTGGCCAGAGGCCATGGTGGCTCTCTCAGCTCCTTCTGTGTCCCTTGCATGGCGTGGTGTTCGATCCCTCGTTATCCTGGCCTGCTGTAGGCACCCGGAACAGCACGTGATGTTTCGGATGACCTGACAACAGGACACACGTGGTATTACAACACGCATGTTTGTTTCGGCAGCAGACCTGACTGCCTGGACAGCCTTGCCTCCCTGGAGGCTCTTGTCAAGCTTCTTATCGGCCAAAACCTCTATATTTTTAAAATGCCAGAAGTGCTGTTAAGTGTCCTGTATCTGTACTTAAGCAGCTGATTTGTAAGCTTAGGTTTGGATTGAAATGTATACAGGTTTAGTCTAGTTACCTAACACAGGTATCAGTGGTGTTGACATTTGTTCTTCATATTTGGAACTCTGCACGAAGGTCACAGGCTAAAACCCTTAGAATGTGTCCCCCTTTGTGGTCCCAGCCGCACGTGTCTGTGGTGGGGTCTCCAACCTCAGCACACACAGCTCCCCACATCTGTCACATCGGTTCCTGCCTGCCAGGACTTTGAGTTGTGAGTCTTTATTCCTGAAGACACGGGTAGAATATCTCCCAGCAGACACGGCCTGGGCCCAAGCCCTGTGTTACCCGTTAGAGCCCTCCCCTCCTCCCTCCCACAGAGGTCGATCCATTCTCTCTGGGTCCAGCTGCTGAGCCGACCACAAGCACACTGACTGCTGTGATCTGGTCCCCATCTCCATCCGGTCCATCCAGTTTGCAAGCTGCTCTTACACCTCAGGGTGTCTCAGGCATGGGCCCGATACCCCTTCTTCCTGCTGGCTTACTGCAGGACCGTGAGTGGGCCCTGCGCCCTCTGGGCATATGTTTTCTGTCCAGTTGAGATTGACCTTCCTCCCCACTTGGCACTTTTACAGCTGGTTATAGGAACCGTCCACAGCATGTTGTAATAGAAAGCAGTATAGTGACCCACGCTTCGCGCCTGCGGATCGACCGCTGGGGCTGCTGTGTGCCCCCGCATGAGTGGCTGAGTGACCATTTTCTCTCTGTTCCTTTCCAGGCTGAACCCTGTGCCTGGCTCCTACCCCACACAGAGCGGCCACCCTCACCTGGCCCCGAGCCACCCTGTGGCCCAGATGCAGCACACCAGCGGCCAGAAACTGGCCCCCTGGCCGTCCTGGGTCCCTGGGCACACGGCCAGCCTGCCTCCGTACCAGCCCACGTCCGGCCTGTGCTACGTGCAGAACCATTTTGGCACAGTCCCCAGCTCCTCTGGTGTCTACCCGGCTTCTGCGGGTGCCTCCCTGGGGGTCCAGCCCCCCGCCCCCCTCAACTGCCCCGGCACAGTGCATTCCGGGGCCCTGGCCAGTTCAGCGGCTACCGGCTCCAAGGAGTGCTCCAGGGTCCTGATCCCCTGAGAGAGAGTTTCCAGGGAAGCGATCTCCCATCTCGGCCTTCCGAGGAAGGTCCTCTCTGAGCTGAGATGTTCTTGACAAAAAGTTACTTTACTGAACACCTCTGTGTGCCAGGCTCTGTGTTGAGTATTTTGATCTGTGTCCCTATTTCAGTCTCATTCATCCTCATGACAACTTGGTGAAGTACAGCTTGTCGTCCCCAGTTTACAGATGCAGAAAGCGCAGCGCTCTGTGAGGACGTGAGGTCACGTGGCCTTGTAGTGGCGCAGCTGGGGCGCTTGGCTCCAGGCCCCGGCCCCGCCCACCCACTGTCCCGCCCCCCACAGGACACCTGGGAGAAGAGGGCGTTGGTGGTCAGCGGCTCGTTTCAGCTCTCTGTTTCCTTCCTGTCCTCGTACGTCGTGCCCGTGGTTGTGCCGTGTTCGTGTGTCTGCGCGTGCCCTTTGGGGGCTCCCAGCTGGTGTGCTCGCCAGTCCCCAGGCCTGTGCAGTGTTCCTCCCTTGCGGTGACCCCCCCGCCCCACACCCAGACTTCTGCCCCGGAAGTGGTGAGACGGGCCAGCGTGAGCCGCAGCAGCATGCTTGTGGATCGTAGTGTTGATTACCTTTGTATAAAGAAACAGCCTCCAACCTGCCCTCGGTGTGTGGTGTCTCTGTGGTCTGGCCGAGCAATACAGAGGGCAGCGAAGAGAAGCACATCCAGGTCAAGTCAGGCAGACGACTCCCCAGCGGGCAGCTGACATGAGGGCGTGAGTTGAGAAGGTCCCCAGAGAGCTGAAAGGACAAACGGGAAGGTTTGGCACCCCTGAGATTGGCAACAGCGGGGAGCCGCTGTGGTGTTCCCAGGGCTCCAGGCTGGGTCACCACGAGAAGGGCTGCCTGCGGGACCTTACACCAGGGAGTGGCACAGGCATCGGCCGCGGTGGCCTCTGAAGCAAGAGGCAGAGAGGAGAGCCCTGGCTTCTTTGCCTGTCGCCTGATCTACCCGCAGGGTCTCCTGTGGGCCATATTAACCAGGAAGCCTTTGGCAAGTGAGCCCAGGAAATGCAGTTTGCAGGGGTCAGGCCCCCCACACACCACGCAGGGCGGGACAGGGATGTGACTGAGCCAACAGGCGCCCGGCCAGGCCGAGGGGAGGCCCTGGCTCCTGATCAGCCTTCAGCTGAGCTCTTTGAGGTGGGCTCACGTTGAGAAGACACGCCACATGCAGGTGTCCTCACAGATACCAGCGCTCGCGGCCTTCGTTTACTCCTGGAGCTGGATGGCCTGCTCGGGGCCGGCTTTTTGAGAGGCCCTGGGTATTAGAGGTGGATAAGACACACCCACAAATCCGCAGCAGTGGACAGGGCAGTGAGTGGCCTGCACCGGGCCGGGGGGCAGGGCATGAAGCTGAGAGGGTGGCTCCTGAGCGGGATTGTGAATAGGATTCACCAGCCGAGGAGCTGGGGGCCCAGGCTGCCGCTGAGACCCGTCTGCAGCCCCAGAGCCTGGTGTCTCCAGCCACACCCAGCATCTTTCCCGTAGTGTTCACTCGCTGAGTGCACGCTGCTGCGTGTCCCTTAGACATTTTCCCTCCAGTCCCAGCCTGTGTCCAGAAGCAGGTGAGGTGGCCACCTGCTCCCAGTGTGGCACAGTCACCTCCCTCACGTCTGGCCTTCCTGCTGGGCTGTCTGGCTGGAGCTGCGGAGGCCTTGGGCCTTGGGGATGGTCAGGCTCCAGGGCCCTCACGCGATCCCGAGTAGAAAGCCGAAGGGCCCTCAGAGGTCATTCTGTTCAGCCGTCTCCTTCACTCCTGCTTTCCCTAACGGGGTTCCAGGGAGGCAGGATGGGTCTGGCAGAGCAGCTGACAGCAGCGCCTGCCTTGGGCTGCGGCCACAGCTGCTACGCTGAGACTGGTCCTTAGTCTGTTCCCCTGGACTTTGCTTGGGCCGCAGCAGGCAGCCTGGAGCCAGGTCAGAGGGGGCATTTCTCCCCCGAACACGCATATGAGAGGACCTGGAGGGGCTCCCAAACCCCTCCCCAACTTGCCTGTTGAATGATCCACCAGTGTGCCCCCTTCCGCGAACACCAAGTGTGTGTCAAGCCTCAGGCTGGGCCTGGAAACGGAAAGGTGAGCTCCGTGAGGGCACAGAACCCCCTACACGGGGCTGACACGCAGTAAAGATCTGTTGAGCGATTGAATGAACTGGGATCCCTGCCCTTGGGGAGCTCAGTCTCAGGGTGGGGGGAGTGGACGATTAAAGAACTGTAATTCAGCAACGCTGTTCAGGCGCTCCCAGGAGGCGCCCAGACCAGCCTGGAGAGCTGGGGGTCGGTCTCGGATGCCCAGCGCACACCCTTCCACGGGGGCGAGGGGGTGACTTTGGAGAGAGGGAAAGAGGAAGACCCTAACCACTGGCTGTTGTTAGGAGGATGAAGAATACAGCACATTTGGCAGAAGGAAGGCCATTATTCCCCGCACGCCAGAAACCTCTCTCCTATCCCCAGGCCAGGCGGGAGCCACTGTAGCCAGAGAAGCTTCCAGACTTCATCCAGTTTCCCCTTTTTCGTCAGCAGGGGGCAGCAGAGAAGCAGCCCCTTGGCCACCTCTGAAACCTTCCCTGGGGCCGGCGCTGGGGGTACAGGAGGAAGAGGGATGGCTCCCGTCCTCTGAGGAGGCCCCTCCCGGGAGGGAACCAGCTTTGTGATTAACCGCGACTCAAGTTAAGGGCCTTGAGAGGCATGGACGCCCTGCCCTGCGAGGCCTCCCTCCTTCACACGCCTGCTCCTTCATTCTTCCGTTGAACAAATGCTTTGTGAGCAGCTGCTGAGTTCCAGGCCTGTGCTTGGCTCTGGGGACGAGAAGATGGAGAAGAAATAGCCAAGCCTTCAGCGCACTCACAGCCCATTGAGGGAGACGTGCTCTATGGAGAGAGAGAGAGGAGCCGGGTGCAGAGGTGAGGTGAGCCCAGCTTGCGGTGAGGGTGTCAGAGAGGAGACTTCCGGGAGCAGGAGGGTTAACCAGCAAGGGCAGGGCCCGGAGGACGGGGGGTGACAGTGTGAGCCGAAGCAGGGAGGGCGCAGGGCGGAGATGTGAGCCCGGAGGCTGGGAGGGCAGGTAGGAAAGAGCTGGACGTGATGGGAGCCCGTCCTGAGGCCCTGGCCGAGGGGTGGGACAGGCAGAAACGGAGCCTAAGACACAAAGTGACTTTCCGGGGTCACACCAAGCGTGTGGCCGAGCTGAGAGCGTGTGCACAGCTCTCCCATCCGAAGTCCAGAGCTCCTGCCCTGCCTGAAGGTGCCTGCTCGCCCTCAGGTGGTGGGATGGGGGAGGGCCCCGGGTAGGGGTGGAGGCAGGACAGTCCCGTAGGATGAGGTTCCCCCAAGCGTGCAATGAGGGGACTGGGGAAGGGCAGAGCTGGCCTCGGAGTTGGGTACTGGACCTTGGACTCCTGAGACCTGCAGGGGCACCTCCCCTAGTCTGCATCCCAGGATACTCCCTGGCCTCTGCTCTGCCCATCTGTGCCTGGACAACCGCCAGCTGCGGGAGCCGCGTCCCCCCACCTGGACCCAAAGCTCGGCTCCTGAGGCGCCTCCACACCGTCTCCAGATCCCAGGCCACCCGGGATCTGGCTCTGTTTTGAGCCTGGAGCCCCTCCCCAAGAAAGGTTACCTGTCCAAGTCACATCCCAAGGCTGCTTCCTTAATGGAACTCCTCCTCCTGGGGGCCTGGCTTCAGCACCCCCGGAGCCAAGGGTCAGGTGGGCTACCCGTAGAGGTGACACTGGGACAGCTCAGGCCTTCCCAGGGCCCGGGGCAGTTGGGACACAGAGGGCCCACACAAATACGCACACACACAAACACACACACATACCAACACAGGCACATGTAAACACAGACACGACACTGAACTCACAAACCTGGGCCCTTACCCACATAAATTCAAGTTCAAATAGGTAGGTACCCACCCACAAAAATGCACACATATGTGGTTAAGCCACACACCTATGTGTATTCGCACCCGTACATGCACAAAATCACGCATAGGCTGGTCTGTGCCCCAGTACATGCTGTACAGACATGCATGTGCACCTGACACGTCACAGAGCAAGGCAAGCCCTTGGGTGGGAACCCCTAACCCCCCCTCCTCGACCTCACCCGACGTGACCCTAGCCTCCCTCCCCAATCTCATCTCCTACCACCCTCCTGCTTTCCCCAAACAGACTGTGCTGCTGGCACTACGTGAGGTGACCAGACAGCTGGCAGGAAGCTTCTGGAGATGAGTGAAATCTTTAGGAGCAGGCATGGGTGGTGAGCAGGGCAACAGGAAAAGCCCAGTGGGCTGAACCTCCCTTCCAAGCGCCCATCACACGCTGCCCGGAATTCCACCATCAAAGCCATTCCTGTGGATTCGGCTCCTCCGACATTGAGGTAACCCTGGAAAAGATCCTGAGTCCAGCCCTCACATTGCACTTGGGAACGTGAGCCCCAGAGAGGGGAAGTTACTTGGCTAAGGACACCCAGTGAATCCATGACGGAGCCAGCACAGAACCCGGGTCTCCTAACGCCTGTTTGCTCCGCTGTTCTGGTCGGTGGGTGGAGGAGTGGGCTGGTGGGCAGCTGAGATCACAAGCAGGCCCAGGCAGGGGCTCTCATCTGGCCCAGCTGAGCCCACTCGGCTGTGCTGACGCCAGGAGTGGTGGCATGGCGTCTCGGTCCTCACAGGGTGTCCTGAAGCCCCCTTCAATCAGACTCTCCTGCCGAGGCGGGGTGGCCTCGGTGTACGAGAGCTCTCCGAACCCCTCCAGGACGGTGGCACCTCTCCGGAGAGATCAGGCGCTCAGAAGAGCAGGTGAGACCCCTTCTCCCATCAGGCTGGGCCAGGCCCTGGAGGCAGGACACGCAGGACCCCTTCCCAGCCTCAGCTGCAGCCTGGGGTCTCCTGGGGAGAGGAGAGCAGAGAGTCCCCACCCGCCCCTACCAGGGCTGGACGGGACGGACCTCCACCTCTCCTGCAATCCCATCCGCACCTCTAGAGAACTCCTTGGCGGTCCAGTGGTTAGGACTTGGTGCTTACACTGCCACAGGCCTGGGTTTGATCCCTGGTTGGGGGGCTAAGATCCCGCAAGCCGCAAAAAAAAAAAAAAAGCTTACCATCCCCACCTCTAGCTCCCCTCGCCGGGACCACACCCCCGTACACTCAGCCTCCTGAAGGGAGATTTCGGGGGAGGCTTTTAGGGCACAGGAGAAACGCTCCCCCCCCACAAACCCCAGCGCAGCCCCTTGCCCCCTTACCCTCTGCAGTGGCCAGGCCTCGCCGGGCCTCACCCGGGAAGAAGCGGGTCAGGGTGACGAGGAAAGCCCCCAGCAAGGTGGCACCCCACAGCACCCACACACGCGGCCACAGCAGCGAGCCCACCGCCTGCGCTGCACCCCGGAGCGCAGCTCCGAGAGCGATCGCCCCTCCCCAGGGCTCACACCTCGGCCCCTACCCCGTTGGAGCGACAGCCTCCTGGCCCAGCTTCGGTCATCCCCAGGGCCTCCCACTCCGTCGTGCACCCTTTGGTTAGGGTCGTGGGTTGTAATGTGTCCTCCCCACCAAAATATGTTGAAGTCCTAACCCCGGTACCTGTGAATGTGACATCATTTGGAAATAGGGTCTTTGCAGATGTAATTAGTTAAGATGAGGCCATACTGGATTCAGGCGGGTCCTAAACCCAACGACTGGTGTCCTTATAAGAAGGCCACGTAAAGACACAGGGACACAGAGACCCACAGGGAGAAGACAGCCGTGTGAAGACGCAGGCAGAGATGGGGTGGGTGTGTCTGTCTATCAGCCAAGGGGCGCCAAAGATCACTGGAAGCCACCAGAAGCTGAGAAGATGGAAGAAAGTGCTCCTTCCTAGAGCATTCAGGGGAAGCATGGCCCCCTGGACACCTTGATTTTGGACTTCCAGTCTCCAGAACTGTGAAAGAATAAACGTCTGTGGTTTGAAGCCACCCAGCTTGGGGCATTTTGTTACAGCGGCCCTAGGAAGCTAATACGGGCAAGGGTGTCTCCCCAGATGGCTTTGTTCAGCACATTCGGCTGCATTCGGCTCTCTGCCGAAGAGCGCAGAATCCCAGGAGCTCCTCACAGCCGGCTCCTCCGCCCGTACGCGGGCTCCCCGCCCCCGCCCCTCGCCGTCTCTCCACCAACAACGTGGTCAGTTGCACAGCATCCTGTTCTCATTCAGTGGCAAGGAACGGGGTGAGGTGAGTAGAAGAGAAATGACATTTTGAACTCAGGTGACTGAGTCCCTGCCGGAAACAGGGAGGCCGGAAGAGGGAGGTGGTCTGCGGGCAGGGGTGCAAGTGGATGTGCCATTTAGGGCCGTGTGATTTTGCAGTCACGAGGTCACGAGGCAGAGACGGCTTGAGGCCTTGGAAAGAGATGGTGCTAGAACCCAGATTCTGGAGAATATAGACTTCAGCCCCGGGCCCCAGGGAGAGGGAAGGGAGAGCTGAAATTGTAAATTGAGCCCGAGGAAGGAGCTCTGATCAGAAACAGAGGGGGGGGCCTCCAGGCTCCAGCAGCCTCTCCTGGCTATGAGGCCTTGGGCAAGTCACCTGCCGTCCCTGAGCTCAGGGAGAATTGCCTGCACCACACAGGGAGATTATATAGGTAATAAAGAGGGAAGGGGGTTCAAACCATGCTTCTTTCTAGTGCTTGACCTGGGGGCAAGGCACGCATCCTCACCTGAGCTTCCTTCCCTCACCTGCCAAGTGGAAACAGTCATCCCTATCTTCAGGGAGGTTGTCAGAGGCACCTGACGTGATGTGAATGCAGCTTCGAGGGGTGGGGAAAAGGCTTTTATCAACTGGCAAATTGCATCAATTCAGGTGGCCTTCTCCAAGCAGGTGCCTGTGTATTGCACCTCAGACTCCATGAAAACGGGAACTGTCTGGCTTGGGCCCTCATCCCCAAAGTCTGCGTTCACTCATTCACTGAACATCTACTGAGTACCTACTAGGTGCCAGGCTCTATTCCAGGTGTGGGGATGCAGCAGAGAGCAAGGTGGCCAAACGCCTGCCTTCAAAGAGTTTAATAATCTGTGTGTCAGGGTCAGGGAGGGAGAGAAAGACAATTAGCAAACAGAAAAATAAACAGAAAATAGTAGCTAGTGATAGGGTGGTGCAGAGCATTAAGACAGGACAATGAGGCATAGAGAGGGGTAACCTTAGATCAAGGAAGGCCTCCTGGAGGAGGTGACTTTTCTGCTGAGACTTGATGGAATCCAAGGAGCAGCCATGAGAGGATCAGGGTGCAAGCATTCCAGGCAGACAGAGGGACAAGAGCAGAGGGCCAGGTGGGAAGGGCGGAGCATGAGGGAGAATGACCTGGGGTGATGCACACAGTACGCGCTCAATCGATGCTTGTTGGCCTGGGAATCTGCATGTGGGCAGCCTGGGCTGGGGAGGCCACACCCATGCTCACTGCTTGGTTCTCTGAGCCCAGATGACCTGTCCACCTGGCCCACAGAGAGCTCATTGTCAGGGGCCATAGATCCTGGGAGCCTGAGCCTTCACAGTGCCCACCCTCACTCATTCATTTCTTTCATTCATTCATTCATTCATTCATTCCCTTCAAATAGTTACTGAGCATCTGCTACATCCTGGGCCTCATCCCAGGGGCTGGGGCACAAAGAGGACCACGGTCCCCTCCCATCGAGGTCTGATGAGGGAGACAGAAACCACGGTAACCCCGGGAGGCCCCAGCTCTGGGAGAGGCATCTGCTCACCCCCTGCAGAGCACAAACAAGGGAGCAGCCAGCCCTACAGCACCCAGGGAAGGTGTCCCAGAGGAGGTGATCCCCGAACCTGGCCTGGAGGGCAGGCCTCCCCAGAAGAGAACGTGGAGAAGGGCATTCCAGGAGGAGAGGACAGCCTGGGCCAAGATACTGGGCCAGCCCAGAAAGTGTGGTATGGAAGGGCCCATGGGGCCAGCGCCGAGAGATCGATGTGGAGAGGCCGTGGTGGCCAGGGTGAGAAGGGCCCTGAGGCCCGGCCTAAGGCGTCTGGACTGGATCCTGTGGGCGGTGGAGACCTCTGTGGGTTTCCCTGCTTGGGTTACTCTGCAGGGTCTGAAGGGAGCTGCACAAATTCACATGGTGGAAGCCGGGCTTCTCCCCTGGGGCTGCCCCTGCTTTCCTCGTGTACCCAGGGCTCACGGGGCTGGAGGAGGACATTCAGGGATGGGCAGAGCTGGCCCTTCCACGTGCCTGAGCTCTCTGCCGAAGCCGGCTCTCTGGATCTCCCTGGCCATGTGATGGGCCAGCCCCTCCCCCATGCCACCCCCCCACGCCGTCAGGGCATTCCTGCGGCTGCCAGAGTAGAAATCTAAAACCCCTGAGCCTTCTTGTCTGTCCTTTGTTGTTCTCCACTCCCAGGTGTGGTCCCTCTTCTGTTAACGCCCAGGGCTCCAGGTGCACAGAAGTGTTACCTGCCATTCCAGGTGAGGTAGGGCAGAGCCAAACTCCCCACGTGGAAGGATGGAGCCCAGGTGTCCCACTCCCCAGATCCCACCTGCCCCACGTTCTTCCCCTCTCCGCTGTCTGAGGAAGTGGGCAGATGGAGAAAAGGAGGGTTTTTCAGCCCTCACTTCCTGAGGGCTCTGCCAGGGTGAGGCAAACTCTCCGCCATCTTGGCCGTGGCTGCTGGGACAGCCCTGAGCCCACGTCCCTCCTGGTCCCCAGCTGTAAGAGAAATCAGCTGGCCACAACTGCAAGTGTCAAATCCTGCTAATCTAGTATCCCTTCTCCTTATCTGGGATGTGAGGAGGGACAGGAGAGACCAGGGCCTCCCCTGGGGCCTGTGGGAGAGGGCGGTAGGCCCCAGTAACAGCATCCCCTCCCCGTCACTCTTCCTTCCCTGGAGGAGCCCAGGGATGGGCGGAGGAGCAATTGAGTGTGTGTATGAGCATGGCGGCTTGGGCAGGTGGAAGGTAGATGCATCGTGTGTGTGTTCAACGTGGGAGCAGGTGGGTAAGTTTGAAGGTGCGGGCGACACTGCCTATTAGACATTTCTCCAGTGGAAAAGGTCCTTTCCCAGGCTGGTTCGGCCTAGGGGCACTGATGGCTGTGCGGAAAAGGCCCTTAGATCCCCTCTGGTCCTGAGAGGAAAGAAGCCTTTCCCAGGGCTGCACAGGGAGTAGAGGCAAATTCCACACCCCAGCATCCCATTCACCCCCAGAGACTTTCTCCCATGAGTGAGAACTGCCCGGGTCCTGCCCTGCCCTGCCCTGCGTTGGCCTCCACCCAGGCCTCTCCAGCCAGGGTGGCTCAGTCCCCCTTGGTGTTCAGCCAGCCCTCTGGGATGTTTGAGGTGGAACTCTCTGCTTGGAGTCTAGCCTTAAGCCTTCATGCTGCAGTCCCAAGTCCTGATGGAAGAAGCCCGGCCTCTCCGTAGGGCCTGGACCCCTCCCTTCTCAAGGGTGCCAGGCCCTTCTGGTGGCTTCTGCACCTGGGAGAGGGTCAGTTTTCCTGAGAACCAAGGTCTGATGGGGTCAGGTTCCGACTTGCACTGGGAGGCTCCGGGTGGCATTAGGTAACAGTTCCAGCCCTCTCCAGCCTTCGGGAGCCGGGCCCATCCCCCTTCACCTGTCCTGAGAGGCTGAGCTAGGTCAGAGTGAGGGCAGAGGACGGTGAGACCTGGCTGCTTTTTCCCCCGCCGCCCTGCAGGGTCCCTGAGCCTGGCACCCCACACTGGGAGGCAGGGACTCTCGCTCCCATTTTATGGATGAGCATATCGAGGCTCTGGGAAGGAAGCCACTTGGCCAGTAAAAGCAGAGTCTTGCTGAGCACCCAGGTCTTCAGCCCACTGATCCTGCCCTGCTCACAGCCAGGAAGGGGGCTTGCAGAGAGGGTGGCCGAAATGCCTGCTGGATGTGGCAGAAGGGGCCTGGGTCTTCTCAGAGCTCTGTGTGTGTGTATGTGCAGGCATGCGTGTGCATGTACGCGTGTTTCTGTGTGCATTTGTGTACATGCATGTATGCGTGTGAATGGGGTGGGGGGCCGGATTCCTCCATGAACCCCTCCCCTGCATGGAGCCCACTCTCCCCCTTCCCCTCACAGAACCTCGCTCCCCCTCCCTGTCAGAGAACTCCCCTCCCCTCCACCCCCTCAGGAGCCCCTCCCTCGCACAGAACCCCTTCACAACATATATATATAAAGTTCCATGAGGGACTTCCCTGGCGGTCCGGTGGTTAGGACTCCGTGCTTTCACTGCCAAGGGCATGGGTTCCATCTCTGGTCGGGGAACTAAGATCCCGTAAGCCGTGCAACATGGCCAAAAAAAAAAAAAAAAAAAATTAAGTTCCATGAGATCAGAGCCTTGGTTTTATTCCCAACGTTATCCCCCGTGCCCAGAACGGTTCTTGTTCTCCCAGTCCTGGCACACGGCAGGCACTCAACAAATATTTGCTGGATAAATGTAGTAACTCGTTTAATCATTGCAACGCTCCTATGAGGTAGGAATGACTCTCATCGCTGTTGTCATATAGTAAAACCGACACGCAGAGAAGCAAAGTAAATCATCAAAAGTCATACAATTAAGAAGCGAGGATTGAACCCAGGAGGCAGATGCCAAAGCTCTGGGTTCTAACCTCTGTGCCAGCCCTCTGGGTACGGCCGGGGTCCTCTCGGCTGCAACGTGGCGGCGCTGGGAGTGTCGTCATCAGCTGGGGACACAATTCCTGGCTGGAGCCCAGCCTGCTGAGCCTCTCTTGCGGGTCCGCCGGCCCCTCCTGGTCTCACCCGTCCTCTGCAGTGAGAGCCGAGCTGTGCTCCCCCTTAGAGAGGATAGGGCTGCGCCCAGATGGGGACACAGAGAGACAAAAGGAAAAGTCCTGGGGAGAAGCCCAGAAGGTTCCTCGCAAGCCTGTGGAAGGCAAAGGGCCAGCTTCTAGTACAGGACAGGGAGAACCAGAAAGGTCCGCCAGGGTGTCTGCTCCTTCTGCAGCAGAACTTGGTGCTGGAAGTGTGTGTGTGTGTGCGCGCGCGTGCGTGCGTGCATGCGTGCGTGTGTGCGTGTGTGTGTGCGTGCGTGTGCGTGTGTGTGTGTGTCTTCTGTTGGGAGAGGTGGAGGAGGGGGCTGACCAGGCGGGGCTGAGCTCTGGAGAGGGAGGGACCACGGGGGTGCTGCCTGCTCTCGGGTGTGGGGGGCACCGGCATGGTCCTCAGGAGGCCGGCTTCACTGTGTGACCTTGGCCTCCCAGTTCAGGTCACCCAACTGCAGAACGAAGGTCATGTTGCCCACCGCGGAGCCCGCTCTGGGAGCTGCGTGGGCTGGTACAGCGGCCAGGGGGGCCCAGCTGAGGATGAACAGGCTGCCTTGGGAGACGGTGTGGACCCGTCACCGAGGTGAGCAGACAAGGGGTGCTGTGGAGGCTGAATGTGAGGTGCTGCAGGGTCCTGAAGACCATTAACTCTCTGAGAATTTGGGCAGAATTGGGGCAGATCACAGTCTACCTGGGCCTCGTCCACATAATGGGCATTTCTCCCCACTGCTCAGCTTCTGTCTGTTCCCTACTGTGTGAACTACACCTAGAGCCAGCCTTGTCTCTCCTCTCCTCCCTCCCCGCCCTACACCCGATGTGGTGTGCTCCAAGGACAAAGAACAAGATAAACTCAAGGGGCGAATATTGCTGGAACAAAGATTTACAGGACTCCTATCACTCTATCACAATGTGACCATTGCAATGTCCCAGAGCCCCCCCAAGCAGCATGTCCTGTCCCTTTCCCATCCCATATAAGGAAAGACATTTGCCGTGTTTTTCTCCCGCTCAGCACACTGAAAGTATACATACTCTGCCCAGTCAGCAGATGACTTGCAGGTTCCCTGGCTATAAAAACAGACCAGCAACCCATGCTCACTGTCGACTTTCCCTGGCTACCAGGAAGTCGGCCCGCTGTTCTTGCAGCGACCCTTCTCTTTAATAAACTCTATCTTCCTTACATTCTGCCTTGTGCCTGGAAATTCTTTTCCGACCCCCCGCTCGGACAACGACACCCGAGTCATTCTTTGCGGGCTGTACCTCCCTGAGGGCTCTGGGAGGGTGGTAGGTGATGGGGGCAGTGGTGTCAACAGACCTCACCTTTCCAGGGGTCTGGATCACTGCTCGGAAGGAAACACAGCTGCAAGGTGCCACCCTTCTTCAGGCTCTGGTCCCTTGTTCAGGGCTTTGCTGGGAATTGCTGGGTCTTGAGGATGGAGAGTGGGCCCCACCCTGGACCAGCCGGTGCAATGAGAAAGCTGTGTACACAGGAAGAAGGCCCACTCAAAAACCATGCTGTCCCTTTCTCGGCCGCCTTTGCCCCAAGCTGGCTGGGGAGGGGGCGGCTGCATGTTACCATCCTCTTCCTGCAAGGAAGAAGCCAGGTGCCCAGAGATGAGAAACACCAGGTGGGAATCAGATCTCTTTTTGCCTCAATGGGGGCCCACCCGTACTGGTCTGGGGTCCTCAGAGGCAGAACCAAAGACCTGAAAGCATCCTATCTGGTCTCCCCTTTCCAGCCTGCCTGTACCCATCCCCCATTCCTGTCCCCTCTGATCAGTGACCAACGGAGTGACCGGAACACAAGGAAACAAGCCACAGCTCTACCCAGCTCACACCCCTTTGATGCCGTCCCCCTCCCCCCTCCCCCCCCCACCCCCCGCCATCACACACATTGCCTTTGTTCATCAGCTCATTCAACAGATGTTCAGGAAGGGTCTGCTCTGTGCCAGGTGTGGGTGCACAGGATCAGCTTACAGGCTGGAGGGGAGAAAGCCAGTAATCACACAGCCACACAAATGAGTATCTAATTACCAACCGCGGCAAGTGCTCTGGGGTAAAGGAACATGATTCAGTGGGGCGTTTAAACCGAGGACCCTGGCTGGCCAGGTAGAGGAGCAGGAGTTCACAAAGGACCCTGAGCAGGAGATGAGGAAAAGAGCACCAGAGGGTCACAAGCCACAGAAGGCGAGAGTGGAGGGGCATTCAAAGGGGCCAAATGCCGCTGAGACATTGAGTAAGATGAGAGAAAACTGTTCTTGGGGTAAAGCACAAACTTCTTAGTATGGCCATCAAGGCCCTTCAGGATGGCCTCACTGAGAGCTCCATCCACCCCTGGCTGCAGCAGTCACTGTGCCTATCTTGCAGTTATTTGCACTGTCCTCCCTGCCTGGAATTCCCTTCTCCTCCTGGCAAATGCCCAGTGATCCCACAAGTCTCAGCTCAAAAGCCACCTCCTCCGTGAAGCCTTCCCTGACTACCACCCCTCTGGTAGAGCATGTCACTACATCCTTGGGTGTTCCCTTAGCACTTAGTACAAACCTCTGTTGGAACACATGGCAGACCAGTGGGGCCTGCCCAATGCCCTCTCCCCTCATCTTCCTTTGGGGAAACAGTGGTCTCAGCCCCAGCAGTACATTGGGATGGATCTAATCTGATTATGATAATCCTATGGTCTACTTTTCCAGCCTCTCTTGCAGTTAGAGGTGGCCATATGACCCAATACTGCCCAATAAGACATGAATATAAATCTATTGCAGCAGGCAGGGTTGGAAAACCTTTGCCTTCCACTCTTTATTCCATCTTGAACACAGATATGATAGCTGGAGCCATGGCAGCCATCTTGAGACCATGAGGGAAAAGTCAAGGACATTACAGAAATCTTGGTTCTGATACTATTGAACTGCTGAGCCAAAGCTAGCAGCAGACATACTTGGACTTCTTGTTTTGTGTGAGAAACAAAGCCTTCTTCATTTAAGCCATTGTTGATTGGGTTTTCTGTTGCTGGCAGCTGAGTGCCTCCCTGATACCCAGTACTTTACAATTTATTTGGTTGCATGTCTCCTTTCCCTACTTGAGAGAAGGGATCCTGCCCAGTTTGTCTTCAGGGCCTTCGAATTTAGCAGGGTGTTTGGCAGTGAGTCAGAGCCCGGTAAGGGTCCATTAACTTAAGATTTCTGAGGCCCAAAGCCACTCCCAGGTGGAGGTGGAAACAGCAGTGACTTCAGAGGCTTAGTACTAGAGTTACCAGGTAAAATACAGGATACCCAGTTAAACTGAATTTCAGATAAATCATGAATAATTTTTAAGTATAAGTAAGTCCCTTGTAATATTTGTGATATACTAAAGATTATTTATTGTTTACCTGAAATTCACATTTAACTGAGTAGCCTGTATTTTTATTTGCTAAATCTACTTAGGGCTGTTTTCCACAAAGCACCCTCACCTGTGTTCAGTGGCTCTTCAGTGGGCGTGGGTGGCGGGGCCTTATCCACAAGGGGAGAGGCTATTCCTGGGGCCAGAGCTTGGACGAAATGGGATGAGATGACTCTGGGAGCCTCACCGGCTTTCTGGCTGCAGAATGAGTAAGAGTGAGGCTGGAGAGAAGCCCCACTGTGAGTAACAGCCATTATCAGGAGGACCAGTGGGATATATGGAGATGTTGGGAACAGTGGAGCAGACTTTCCAGAAGGGCAGTGCTGAGACCAAGCCCTTCATGTCCCCTGGCAGAGGCAAGCACGGAGCCCTCCCCGCACTGGCCTGTGGGTTGGAAGTACTGACGAGTTGGTGTCGGGTCCACCCTGCTTCTCCCACTCCAGGGCCTCTCATACAACCCACAGCACCTCCTGTCCTGCCCGGCAGGCTGCCGGGTGTCTGCCTGTCTCCCTGTGTACCCGCAAGTCCCTTGAGGGTTCTTTCTTCGTGGCCCCCCCATCTGGTGTAGCATAAAGGGCTCTGTGATGAAATGTGGAACTTGAGGCCAAGGCAAGGGATGCAGTGCCAGCTTCCTTCAGCCCCAGCTAAGGATGCTCCTGGGATCCCTCCCTGACTCCTTCATTGCTCATGCGGTTCTCAGAGGATGCGACCCGCCCCTCAGTCCCTGGCCTCAAGGGCTCCTAGGCCTGGAGCTGAGTCTCAGAAAGGAGAGGAAGCTGGGTTCCTTGAAGAGCCACCTAATAATACAGGGGGTGCCATCTGACCCAGGCAGGCCTTCCAAGATCATTGTCAATGCCAGGGCCACCACTGATAGAGCCACCATCCTGGAAATGTCCTGGGAGGCTGGAGCAGCTCCCTCAGCGCAGGCTCCTGTGGCTGGGCTCTCCAGCCTTTTCACCTGGCCAGTCAGGTCCCAGGCTGTGCTGAGGACCTACTGTGTGCTCACTGTTGACCAAAAGAAAAACACACAACCTAAGAGTTGTTAAGTTTCAGTTTTTATTCAGGGGGCTTACTGAAGACCATAGCCCGGGAGACAGCCTCTCCGTAGTTCTGAGGAGACTGCTCCGAAGGGGTAGTGGGGAAGAAGCCAGGACACATGTATATAGGATTCTGGCTGCAGAATACATGCAATCAAGTATACCTTTGGGTAAAAGGTCACTGCTAGTCACAAGAAACAGATATCTCAGTTAATGATTTTAGTGCTTTTTCTATGTATGGGAAGGTACAAGAATCTGGGTCCATTAAAATTCTTCCTGAGATGTATCTAACTATCTAAGGGGCCTGTTTTTTCAAAGCACAGAGTGCCTCATCCTGTTCTTGGTGTTGAATTCCTTTTGGGGTGCACTGTAGGTCAGTGACTGCAGTGGCTAATGACTTGATCCTTGAAGAACTGGATGGCGGGCAACATTCTTTGTTGTACATCAGGTAGGATGTGGATCCTCTCAGAGCCTGGGAACAGACCTGGTTCTGGTCCAGGCCCCGCCGCTGACAACCTGTATAATCTTCAGCAAGTCACTCCAACTCTCTGAGCCTCAGTTTCCCCCTCTGTAAAACAGGGATTATAACTACCTCCTGGGGTTGGTTGCAACAGTGAAAGGTTTGCTCGTGGAAAAATCCTCTGTAAGCTGTAAAGAGAGGTGGATGAAGGCGTGGACCATGTGGGCTGAGGAGTGCCTCGCCCAATGACAATAATAGTCTTCCCGCACTCCAGGAAGGACAGGTAGGAAAATAAGATCTTGATGGTTTAGGTCCCAATATTATCTATTGCTGTATAACAAATTACTCCCAGATCTAGCAGCTTAAAATAACAAATATTTATCATCTCACAGTTTTTGTGGGTCAGAAATTTGGGAGCAACTTCACAGTGTGGTTCTGCTCAAGGCCCCTCTTGAGGTTATAGCCAAGGTGTCATCTGAAGGTTTGACTGGGGCCGGAGGGTCTGTTTCCATTTCCCACTCATAACGGCTGTTGGTGGGAGAGCCCAGTGCCTTGCTGACTGTTGGCAGAGGGCTCCATCCTGTAGCACAAAGGTCTCTCCATGAGGCTGCTTGAATGTACCCAAAATGTGCCAGCTGGCTTTTCCCCCAGAGCTGGTGATGGAAGAGAGGGTAAGGCAGAAGTTATGATGTCTTTTATGATCCAGTTTTGGGAGTCACAAATCATTCTTTCTGCATATTCTACTGGTCACGTAGGCCAGTCCTGGTACAGTGTAGGTGGGGACTACACAGTGACGTGAATATCAGGACGCAGGATCGTTGGGGGCCATCCTGGAGACTGGCTACCACAGCCCCCTGCTCCAAGATTTATACAACCTCCCCCTTCTCCCTCATATACCAGGAATCTGGCCATCACGTTCCCCTCCCCCTTCACCCTCACTCTCTCCTTCAGTCACCAAGGCCCAGGATTGGGCCTCTACAATACCTCTTTCACCAGTTCCCCCATTTCTCCCCTCTGTTCCCACCCGGGTAAGATCCTTGTCACTTCACTCCTGAACACCCAGGCTCTTCTAATCCAAAATGTACATATTGCATAAAACTTTTGTTGGCTCCCCAGGATACACAGATTCCTGGGCGAGACACTCAGCCCCTGCTCACCACTCCTCAATGGACCTAACTTGAGCTTCACCAATGTTCTCTAAGCAAAGTGGTACCCCTTCATTGACCTTGTTAGCTCTGCCTGGAACACATTCTTTTTGTCTGTCTGTAAAACCCCTAGGCATCCTTCAAAACCCATATCCCATAACCCTTCTCTAACTGCCCAGGACAGTTAGTCTGTCCCTCCCCAGATACCCTCAGCCTCTGCTCACAAGCTTGCAACCATCTATTGATAATTACCTGCCAGGCTCTCCCTTCACAACTATGAGCTTCCCCAGGGGAGGCACGGAGTCTGGCTCATCTCAGGGTCCTTATAACAAAGCCCAGGACTGGGCACATCTGCTGACTAGTGCTGGGAATGATGCAGGTAGGGGCTGGAGAGAACATCAGGCAGGACACGTTTAGCTGTGAGTAACAAAACCCCAACTCAAATTGGCTTTACAAATGAGGACCTTCATTATCTCACACAGAGAGAAGTCCAGAGGCAGGTGGGCAGTTGGTGTGGTATGACCAGCAGTTCAGGAACCCTCTGCTGTACGATCCCCATCATTGGCTTTGTCCTCTGGCCAGTTCCCCTCATGGCCACAAGAAGGCTGCACGAGTTCCTATGTCACCAGTGGACATGACAATATCCAGAGGCAGAAAGGGGCCATTTCCTCTAGTATCTTTCTCTTGGGAGCCAGGAACTCCCTCCCTGCAGCCTCCCAGAAGACCTCCCCTCCTGCTTCATCGGCCAGAGCCAGGTCATGTGTCACTCCTAAGCCAGCCGCCCTCAGGGAAACCCCCTGGGCACAGGGGCTCTTGGGAGGCAACCAGCCAGAGCAAGAGGGAGTCACAGCCTGACCACGAGAGGACGTGGGGGACATTTATGGATGGAGCTGGGAAATGGGGACAGACTTTGGCACGTTTGGATCAAGCAGGGTGAGATGTTGAAGAAATAAAGTTGCTAAGGATGGGTCTCCAGACCCCTCCCAACCTAGTCATCTTTCTATTCATTCATTCATTCATTCCTTCAATAGTGATTGAGTAGCTATGTGCTAGGTCCTGGGTCAATCCTATGAAGTGAGTATTATTATTTCTATCTTAGAGTGAAGAAACTGGGCCCAGAGATGGCGTAACTTGTTCAAGCTCCCAGAGTATGTGGGAATTGTCATATCTGTCTGGCTCCTGATGCAAAGGTCTGAGTCCCCCCCAAGACAGGACCGCAGGGAGCTGGGGAGCGTGTGTGTGTCCCAAATGGGCCTCACTCCTCTAGGCCCTGACCAGCCCCCCAGGAAGCCCGGGCCTGGCTGGCTGGGGCTTCTGTGCTGTTTGTAAGGGGCCAGGGCCTCAGCCAGGGGAGAAGCTGTCTGGGAATCAGCTCCAGCCTCAGCTGCGGCTTCCAGTGCCTGGCAGGGGCACTCGGCATGGGATGGGATGGGGGGGAGGAAGGGGGAGGGGGGAGGGAGGAGGGGGAGGGGGAGGGGGAGGGAGGAGGGGAGGGGGAAGGGGAGGGGGGAAGGGGGAGGGGGGAGGGGGGAGGGGAGGGGTGCATTTCTCAGATACGGAACGGATACACCAGGCTCCACCCCTAATCCCTCACAGCACACCTCTCTGTCCCATAAAAGGCCACCATGGGCTCAAGCCCTGGGAAGGCAGGACGGTCCTCAGCCCAGGACCTGCCCCAGTTGTTTGGCCCTGCCCAGGGCGCCCACACCTCCAGCTGCCCAGGTAGGTGCTTTCGCAGCATGCGGCAGGGCAGGGGGGAGGGGGAGGGGGCCAGAGGCTAAGCACTGGAGGTGGCAGTCTTGCCACTCCACCCCTCCTTGGCCCTCCTGGGAAGCCAGGTTCAGGGCAAGGAGGGCAGAGAGCAGGCTGCCCGTTCCTGGCAGGTCAACCCAAACTTAGACTGAGAGCAGCTGAAGGCAGGAGGTGTGAGGAGGCAGAGTAGCTGGCTGGGCTCTGCCCTGCCCTCTGTCCTGTCCCAGTCTGTGGGGGGGGGGGTAAGGAAAGGGGGGAGGAAGGAGCTGGTGGGGGGCCTATCCCCCACCTGTGTCCAGATCTAGGGGTGCAGCAGGGAAAGTCCTGGGCTCTAGTCCCAGCCCTGCCATTCATTTACTATGTGACCTTGGGCAAGTGCTTCAACCTCTCTGGGCTGAGTTTTCTCATCTGTACCATGGGGAGGTTGCCTGTGATGATCTTGAAGACTCTTCAGGGCTGACCATCTCTGCTTTAAGTTTGTGGTGGGACTGGATGTGGGTGACCCGCCCTCTTCCATCTTCCGCCTCATCTGCTCTCACCCTCATCCCATCCTGCAGCCATTTCTGACTTCCAGCCTTGGGTCTCCAGGCCAAGGACTGGAGACTTTGGGTAACTTTTCAGGGCCTTGTGGGGCCCAGATCTTCATGGTCATCTTCTCTCTTCCCCGGAGGCAGGCTGGGCAGGCATTTTTATCGGAGAGAAGGGGAGCGGAGTGCCCAAGGCTGCACAGCTGGGGAGGTACAGGCTTGGCCTGTGAAGGGCGTGGGGCTGAGTCCCTGGAGAACCACCCCGAATTTCTCTAGCTCTGTGCTTCCTGGACTACCAGCAGCATGCAAATGTGTGCACCTACCTGGCCCCTGGCCTCCTGAATGGGACTCCTTGGCATGCACGGTGCCTGGGGGATTCCTCTGCAGAATAGTTTAGAAGCCACTGCTCTGGAAGGCCCAGGAAGGGGTAGGTAGTGAGACTGAGTCTCCTCTGAAAGCAGCCCTACAGAGATGGATGGGGGTGACACTTGCAGCCTGGGAGGCTCCTCGACTCTCCGGGAGGTGGGCACCAGCAGCATCTGGAACTGGGGGCCCCCAGGCACCCGGCTTAGGCCAGGAGTTAGGGTGTTCTCTGGAGACCTTTTAAAAAGGGGAGGAGGGGACTTCCCTGGCGGTCCAGTGGTTAAAGCTCCGCGCTTCCACTGCAAGGGGCGCAGGTTCAATCCCTAGTCGAGAAACTAAGATCCCGCATGCTGCGTGGCATGGCCGAAGGAGAAAATATTTTTAAAATAAAAATAAAGGGGAATAAGTGCTCAATAAATACTGATCGAAAAAGATAAATAAAAAATAAAGGGGAGGAGGATGACCTCGACAAAGGAGGCACCCTCTGCAAAGCAGGGCCGGTGGCCATGTGCAGGCTGGGCAGCCCAAGGCAAGGAGGGAGTTTCTAGGGCTCCTTCCTTCTCCTGCTAAACACTCATCCCTCTTGAAAAACACATTCTGGGGAAAGAGGCCAGAGTTGTTTTAATTTCCTGACCTACCACATCCTTTTCTCTTGGCAGACTTGGCAGAGCCAGTGTTGCTAAAATGATTAAAATAATCCTGTTATCATCCCCCTGGCTCCACTCAAGAGGCTTTCCTTCCTTGTGGGACATGACCCCCCAGAAGCGAAGGGTCTCTCACAGGCCCTGGAGAGCTACCTCTGGGGTTGAAAAGTCTCTCTGATCCCAAATGTGGGCAAAGCCCCTCCCCCAAGAAATTGCATTGAGGCCCACTTTGCAAAGAATCCTGTGAAAAATAAGCCTGAAAAGCAAAACCCAAAAACAGTGATGGGAGACAAGGGGATGTTCCATTGTCTTTTTCTAGAGATCTGTCCTCCAAACTCACTGGTTCTACTGGTTCTGTCCCAGAGCTCCAGCTGTGGTCTCCCCCAGGCAGAATGCTAAGCTGGGATTCACTTCTGCCCCTCTTCCCCTCAATAGAAACAATCAACCAGTTTCCCTCATACCCAGACTCCAAGCATTCATCTTTAGAAATCAGATAATATAATAATAATATTAATAACATAATAATATCTCAGCAGATGATTTCCCCTTCCGTTAGCTTGTTTAATTCTCAGACCAACTTTGCAAGGTGGCTAGGTTCACCCCCATTTTACAGATGAGAAACTGAGGCCCAGAGTCAGAGGCAGATTTCCACGAAGCTGAAGTCGCTTAAGTTTCAAGATCCCCATTTGCTGAAAACAATAATACATGTGAAATGATCACTGAAGGTGCACTAAGTGAGTTTTACCTTTTCTGTCATTACAAACCATCCAACTGTGACTTTATTCAACAAAAAGAAACAAGTTCTGGAAAATCGTATTTGTAATATCGTATTCTTTTTCTCGAAGGGGAATCCTGTGAAAACTGCTGAGGTCCTGCCAGTGTCTCTTGGGGAGGAAGTGGCAAGACGGAGGCTCCAAGTCAGCGATCTTTCCCTCCACCACCTCCTGCCCTTCCTCCTGCCCCTTTCTACTTTCACCTCATCTTGTTGTTCCTACTGTTTTCAAGGTAATGAGTTGGTATGTTCTACCTGCCTTGTTTATCCGCAAAGGTGGGTGGTAGATTCATGGGAAATAATTGAGATAGATATTCTTACTTTAAAATAAGCCTGTAATCTCTGTTACAGGGGATTAGACTAACTCATATCGTAAAAGGTGGAAATTACACGGGGATGGATGTCAGCTCATTCAAAAGGAAACTTAAGCCCGTCAGAGCTTTCACAGATGGATGGGCTGCCTGAAAAGGCAGTGAGTGCCCAGTCATGGGATGTGGGCAAAGAGAGGCTGGAAGTCATTTGTTGCCGAAGAGGTGATTCCAAATTTAGGGAGGCGGATGTTCAGGCAGATGCTGTGTAAGAGGGGACCCTGAGAGCCTGTGGGGGCAAAAGCGAGGGAAGAGACCAACCTAGCCTGCAGGTGAGTGAACACAGGAGAGAAGGTCTCAGGATTGGGGTCGGGCTTAGAAGCCTGGATGGCCTCGGCTGGGGGGCGTTATGTCAGCTCAGTGTCCCCACATTTGGGGCAGGTGGTTGTCACCAGGGCTGCTGTTCTTTCTGACCCTACTCCCAGCTCTTCTCTGCTCCCGTTGTGAGGTTTTCGTTTCTGCCTGCATTGTCACTCTGCCCCGACCCTGCTGCACACAGTGTTAAGATACCTCTATGTTTCTCCAGCCAGGATCCAGGAAAAAGTATATCTGCTCATTACTTTATCACAGGTGCTGCAGAGGTAGAATTTGACACCGGGAGGGACCTGAGAATCCAAACCCTTCATAAGCTGTCAGCTAGTCTGCACACAGAGCAGGACAGAGCCTCCGTTCCCTCATCTGTGATACGGGAACAACAGACCCCAGCTCTCGGGATTGGGTGAGGTTTTAATTAGATCCGTGGTCCTCAAACTTCAGCCTGCATCAGCATCACCTGCGGGGCTTTTGTTAAAAGCCAGATTTCAGGATCCCCTCTCCCCCAGAATTTCTGATTCAGTAGACTTTGGAAGGAGCCTGAAATGTGGCATCTCGAACAAATTCAAAGGTGACGCTGATGTTCCTGGTTTGGGGACCACACTTTGAGAATCATTCAACTAGACCAGTAGATTCTCTATCTTGGCCCGGAGACCACCAGCCCCTTAAAGCCAGGGACCAGCTCTAACTCATTTCCATTTCCGCTAAGGCCCACGGTAGGTGCTCCCAGGCAGTGCCGTTGAACTGAATGTAGATGGAAGCCAAGCAGCCTTGCCCTCAGAGGCTCTTTCTCAATGGCTGTCACTGGGTTCTGGTTGCCGTGTCAACAGCTGGAGCTGCTGCAGCCCGGCGATATGGGGAACGTAATCACAGGGCTCTTTGCAATAGTGAGGAGAGGGGCGGAGGGCCTGACCTAGCAGCACTGTGGACAAGAATAGGGAGGTAGGCAGGGAAGACGTGGCTTCCGAAACCTCCCGTTACAGAGTCTCCCTCCCATTGGCTTTGCAGCGGCCCCAAACCCAGGAATAATTTAAACCTTCGTTGCATAACAGAGAAAGGAACAAAGGGAAGGGGGCTGGGCGGGGGAGGGGCTCATATGTAGGAAACAGGAAAGAGGAAGGAACCCTGGTCCCTGAGAACCAACAGACACTTGGCTACTTCATGCCCACTAACCCATTTACTCCTCACCCAGACCCCAAGGGGCCGCATTACAAGGACCCACAGTACCCATCCAAGGTTACACAGCTGTCTGGGCCTTGGCGGCATCCAGATTGGGAATTCGACCTGCTGTTGCCAAAGGCTATGTTTGTTCTTTCATTTCAGGGCTGCCTCTGAAATTGTTGAACTTTGGACGAGGTTAGAGGACTAGGAGCGTGGGGTGGCAGGGAGGCTGTGAGGAAGGTCTGGGGAAATTTTCACACCCCGGGGAGCCAGGCCAGTCATCACCTGAGCTTCTCCTTCAAAGCAACCACTCCCTCCTCTTTATCTGTTTTTGCATTTGGATCCACCTGAGGTGTGCCTTGCCGTGGACATGCCACCCTCACCCCTGTTCTGGCCAAGTGAGCCCCATAAGGCAGTGGTTCTCATATTCCAGTGTGGATAAGAGTGAAGCTTATTTAAAATGTCAATTTCTGCCTTGCCTCTGGAGAGTCTGGTCCAACAGCTGGGGGTAGGGATGCCCTAGGAATTGGCAGTTTTAATAGGCCCCATGATGATTCTGATGTATGGGGGCCATGAACTGCCCTTTGAGACATCCAGCCAGGGCCTCCGCTATCTCCTGTACTTTCACCGTCCCTTCTGGAAGCCCCCAGGTTTCAGTGACTTCTCTTTCTAGCTCCCGCTGCCCCTGCCCTCTCGTCCTCTCAGCTGTTCCCTGGCAACAATTCACATCGTTGCCAGACACTGTCTCCAGACAGGATATCCACAGCTACCCCCCACTGGCCAGCTCACCCTGCAGCCAGCAGGCCCACACACACCCAACTGGCTTAGTAAGCCCCGCAGCCAGGGCCTCTGCTCCTTCTCATAAGGACCTGGCTCCTGACCAGCCAGGGAGCCTTTGGGCAGGCTGAGCCAGCTGCCCCTGAAATCAGAGGGAACTAGGATGTCTGGCCAAGTGAGCCCCATAAGGCAGTGGTTCTCTCCTTTGTAAGGAGGTTTGGGCAGAGAACCATCCCATCAATGGAGAAAGAACAGACTTTGGGTGCACCAGCCAGATGGAGCTGCTTTATTTCGTTGCCTTAGTTTCCTCATCTGTAAAATGGGGGCAAGACCAAGTGCTCATCGGAGAACTTCAGGAAGTTCAGAGTCCCCCTAGGCACGAGGTCAGGCATGAGGTTTGGCCAGAGGCTTAGAGGTCGGGGAAGTGTGTCTTCAGGCTCCTCCCCCTGCTCCTCTTTGACAATAAGTCTCACCTGCATCCCTGCCTTCGGCCCTGCCGTCACAAATCCATCCTTTGGTCATCACCACGAACCTCAGAACACCTGGGAGAAGAGGTGGGGCGAGACAGGGTTTTCCTCCCCATTTTGCTGATAAAGAAACTGATTTCTTATCCAGGGAGGCCGTGCATCTGGTTAGCAGTCAAAGCAGAATTTGGCTCCTGATTTCCAGATGGAGGTTCTGTGCCTCTGTGCTCTGGTGACTGCCGCATCCCTGGCTCTATAAGTAGACAGGGCAGCCCCTTTCAACACACCTGGAGTGAGTTCCTGCTCAAGGCAAGGGGTTGTGAAGTGGATCTCGGAGGCTGTAAGACTGTGCACCCGAGAAGGAGGAAGCCGGAGTCAGAGGGAGCAGGAAAGAGTCAGGCTGACTGGGACAGGGGCCCTGAGAGGCTGAACCCTCCAAGGCAGAACTGCCCTGGGTGGGGCTGGGGGGAGCCTCCACCAGCGTGAGAAATGGTACCACTCCGAAGCAAGAGTGGCACAAAGCCCCCCTCCTAGGCTGGGTGAGTTCCCCCAGGGGAAAGGACGGCTCCCAGGGTTGGGGTGAAGTGGGAAGGGTTTGGATGTGCTTGACACACTCACCGGTGGGTAGCAGGCCCCAGTCACAGTTTAAACACTTACTAGTTGTGGGATCTTGGGGAGCTTGGGACACATCCCCTCACCTCTCTGAGCCTCTGTTTACTCATCTGTCAAATGGGAATTATAGTGTATACTTTTGAGAGAAGATTTGCGGTAACACCTGTAGACTGCTTAGCACAGCGCTCGGGATCTAGTTGGTGCTCAATAAATGGTAATTAGCTCCTCCCTTCTGTCCCATAGCAAGTGGGAGCCCATTGCAAGTGCTCAGTGAACGTTTGGTTCTATAGAGCAAGGAAAGGCTTCAAGGGATCATGGCAATCAAAAGGTATGGACACAGGGTACAGTCCTTAGCTTTGTGGGATGTTATACGTATAAAATCTTCTGCTGTGGAGAGAAGCTTTGCTTTAGGGGTCAGTTTCTGGACCCCCAGTCCCTGAGCTTTCTGTCTGTTGTAGGTGCTCTGAGCTTTCAGGTTGTTCACATTCAGAAGAACCTTGTGGGAAGAGGGTGTGGGACGGCAGAGAAAGGCCCTATCCTGATGGCCCCCATCTCTCCCTTAGAAGACCACATCTTCCTGATGAGCCCTTAATGCAGTGGTGCCCGCACCTTCACCTGGATAAACCTTCTTCCATTCTGTTCAGTGGAAGGACACAGCCCTTCCAAAAGCAACAAAGCAGTGGCCTGGACAGGTCACAAAGTCCTTGTTCTGCCCTGACCGCAGTCCATTTCCCTGTCTCCCTCTCATTCCAGCCTTGGCTCTGGCACCCCTGCCCCTTGGACCCTCATTCTCGTTCACCCAAGCCCAAGCCCCTTAACTCCAGGCCGCCTTTCCTGAATCCTCTGTGGCTCATCCCGCAAATGCCTCCATGCTGTCTGCATCTGGCAGAACCTGGGGGTTGGGAGGCAGAGAGAGAAGAGGCTTCTGAGACAGACCTGCCCTGGAGACACTCAAGACTGACGAGACATAATTTAAAGAAGGAAATACTCTGGGCCTTGGAGAGCTGGACAGTAGTGAGGGAGCCATCACTTCTGGAGGGATCAGGGCATCTTCCAGAGGTGGAAGCATTGGTAGGAGATGGACATATAAACATGGAAGAGAACAACATTCCTAGTGGCTCAGAGGAATAAAAATGCACAGCATGTACAAAACTGGATTCATCCAGTTTTGCTACAGTGTAGAATTTGTGGACAAAAGTTATAAAGATCAAGCTGGAAAGATACGTTGGGGCCAGATTTTGAACGCTCTTTCTGCATTCCAGACTAAGGCAATCCGTTCATTCCACAAACTGTTGTGCCCCTTTATGAGAACCGAAACACAGATAGGAATCAGCCTCGTCCTTTACAGTAACCAGTATGGATGGGGGCTGGGGTGTGCCTGAGAACCTTGGAGGGAGTCTCAGGAAAAAAGCTTGATACACCAGATCCCTGGAGAGATTGAGGATCTGTTTCTTTTAAATTGTGCCGGGGGGAAAAAAATGAACTTTCAGAAAGAGGACACACAGCACGAGCCCTGTAATCATAGGGGTGGTTGGTTCGGCTGTGCATCCCCTGTACAATGTGACAACAAAGTCAGTGCTGCTTGATGACTTGACTTTTAGGCTCAAGGGACAAAGCAAAGAACATATTATGTACAATGCAAATGTTGTCAAGCTCAGTAATGAAAATATGGAAGTTCAGACAGCTAAGTGGGGAGACAGAGGCGGGGGTACAGAGCAAAGGGAAGGGCAAGGATGCTGAGAGCTTCATGGTACGGCATGAAAAGATACTGCTTGCGGTGGATGGCTCAAGAAATAACGGTCCAAGGCTACTATTTCAATTATCAAAATGATTAACAGAGGAAGTAAAATAGGTATATAAATAATTATGTTGACATGTGGGCAGGGGAGGTGGGCTGTGGTTTTAATAACCTAACTCACCATTAGCAGGACTCTAGAGGTAACACCTAATATTTCAGACAACAGGCAGCCACACAAACATTTATTTACCAGCATGGAAATAAGGACCAGAAGCAAGTGCGAAACGAGGTAAGAAGTGATTCTTTCCGGGCAGTGAAGATGAGGCGCAACAGAGGGGAGTTGGCAGGAAACTGTTGTCTGTAACCCCACACGTGTTGAATTTTGATTTAAGAAAAATGAAGTGGATAGACACTGTTCTTTACCTATTGGGAACCAGTAAAATAGTTGGTTCTTTGGCCAGTGACAAGGTTGTCTGAGTATTTTTAAAAGTATTTCCGTATTTGACTTAGAATAAATAAAACATTCATAAGGCACAAGATGTGAAAGATACAAAGGGTGTACAGTGACGCTTCCTTTGCCCTTGGTCCCGGTTCTCCCATTCCTCTAGAGACAACCAATGCTATCTCTTTTTTTCTTTCCACAGAGGTCATACACATACAACCAAATATATATCCACAGTATGTACATTTTTCTCCTCCACTTTCCCCCACTGCAATGCTTTTAAAAACACCAACAGTAGCATTCCCTGCCTATTGGCCATCACCTTGTATTTTTCGTTCATCAATTTATCTGAGAGATTGTTCTGTGTCAGCAATGAGCTTCCTTATTTGTCTTCTTTATAGCTGGATGATATTCATGTTTGGATGGGGAAACAATAAATGACAGTGTCTTTTTCCACACAGCTCCACTGACCCTGTGTCATCAAACTTTCAGATTTTGTCATCATTGTAGGTGAAAACCAGTATCTTGGTCAACTTTTAATTTGCATTTTTTCTATGTGTGGGGTTGAATAACTTTTCATATGGTTAAGGGCCATTTGTATTTTTTCTTCTGTGAACTGATGATTCCTATCTTTTGCCCTTTTATATTAATAAGTCTTATTAATTAGTAGAGGCTGTTTATTAGACAAATATTTCCTCCTGGTTTGTCCTTTGCCTTTGGACTTTGCCTGTAGGTCTTTGTCACACATTAAGTTTTGATTTTTTTTAATCTGTTTACCTTTTTAAAAAAATTTTGGCTGCTTTGGGTCTTCGTTGCTGTGCGCAAGCTTTCTCTAGTTGTGGCGAGCGGGGGCTATCCTTCATTGCAGTGCGCAGGCTTTTCATCGCGGTGGCTTCTCTTGTTGTGGTGCACGGGCTCCTAGGCACGTGGGCTTCAGTAGTTGCGGCACGCAGGCTCAGTAGTCGTGGCGCACGGGCTTAGTTGCTCTGCGGCATGTGGGATCTTCCCGGACCAGGGATCGAACCCGTGTCCCCTGCATTGACAGGCGGATTCTTAACCACTGTGCCACCAGGGAAGTCCCAAGTTTTGATTTTTATGTAGTGGTTTTCTCAGTCATATATGGCTTCTAACTCAGAAAGTCCTCTTGGAGAGTAACACAATTCTCCCATGGTTTCTTGTAGAACTTTTCCTTTTTCTTCTCTTTTTAAAAATTGTTTACATCTTTTATCTATCAGGAGTTTATATTAGTGTAAGGTGTGAGATGTGTCTCCAACTTACATTTTTTTTCCCAGCTGGCTAGTGAGAGTATGTTTTGAGGAGGAAAGTTTACGGGACAGGAAGGTAGGGCACTGAGCAGAGCAGTATAAGAGGAAGTTTCCCTGGTATAGGTATAGAAGAAACTGGAGGTGGCATTCGAGTCAGGAACTGCTGAGATCATCCAGGTGAAAGGTGAACCCAGGTAGGCCTAAACTAGGGCAGGGAGAGCAGGAAAGATGAGAAAGGGGGAGGGTGGTCCTGGAGATAGAATCCCTAGGACTCAGCTACTGGTTTAATGGGAAAAAGTAAAAGAAGATGCCTGTCTCCTGCCTCAGAGATGCTATCAGCAGAGAGAGAGAATTCAGTGGTATGTGTTCTGGCTTCACAGAAGCAGGGTGCAAGGATTCAGAGGCAAAGTTTGAAGCCTCTCTGGGACACGCGGGGAAGATTGTTCAGCAAGGTGGTGAAAAGGTGAGAGGGAGTATCAGAGATCTGGGGGATGAATTTCCCTACTGCTCTCTTGAGGGCCTAGCATAGGAGTTACACATTCAGTCCCTTAGTTAGACAGGGGTACGCCCCACCCTGAGGGCTACTGCATTCATCCAACCTGTTGGAGGGACTGATTCAATGGGGTGAATCAGACATGTTCCTGACAGACTGGAAAGATGGAAGCCTAAAACTGGGGCCACGGGAATAATCCTCTCCTTATATAGGCCTTTAGTATTTTCAAAGTAATTGGTTGTCGTTGGTGGGTCCCATTTTTAAAGATGGAGAACGGGTTCTGAACGAAGTGAGTTGCCCACTGTTCCAAAAGGAATTCCCAGCAGAGCCTGTAATAATAATAACAACAACAACAACAACAACTTACATTTCTAGAGCACTTACTATCGCACTGAGCTAAATTGTTTATGAACATGAGTTATATCATCTAATCTTCATAATCCTGTAACATAGGAACCACGGCAGGAGGAAGAGGTGGGCTTCTTACCCCCGACCAAGACAGCCTATCTTTCCAAACCCGAAGTGCCCTCTGCCCCCTCCTGCCTCTTCGGTCCAGTCCTCGCCCCCTGCCTGCTCACTTCCTGCCCCCCGACCCAAGCAGGCCAGCATTCCAGTCCCAGGCTGGAGGGACCCCGACACTGTTCATGCAGGTTCGCCATTTTCAGGCGAGGGCACTGAGGATCGTGGAGGAGAAAGAGTCGCGAACACACGCGAGCGGCGGCCGGCAGCAGGAGGCCAGACGGCGCGGCTCACGGCTACTGCCCCCACGGAACTGTCAAAGGCGTGAGGAGACTCCCACCCCCTCCCGGACTACACGCTGGGCTCCGAGGTCCCTCTGCTGAGCTGAGACGCTGAGGGGGCGTGGCCTTCAGGGCCGTACCAAGAGCGCGGATTCGCAGGGGGGAGGCCTGGCCCCAGAAACAAGCGCACGGCCGGGTTGGGAGGAGCGGCGCCGCCGTCGGCCACGCTCCCACCCCCGCAGCCGGCGCGGGCGGTGGTAGCGCCTCAGTGGTGTGGGCCTGCGTCCTCCTCAGGTGCCCGTACTGCAGCCGGCCGACCGTGGTGAGTACGTGCGTTCGCTGGTGCTGGATTGGCGGCGTCCGGTCGCCAGGACTCTGGGTGCCCGGGCTCCGGGGCCCGACGCCTTCTGGCCGCCTCGGCCGCCCGGGCCCTTGGCATGGGGGCGGGCTCTTGGGCCGGCTCGCTGCCCAATTCGCCCGACGGCGGCGCGGAAAGCGCGGCTCCCATTTCGGCCCTTCTTAGGGTGGCCCTTCCCCTCGAGCTGACCTCTCGCGGAGGCTTGAGGGTCATCGTTTCCACGGCCGAAGGCGCCCTACCGGCGCTTCGGCGGAGGATCGGGTCTCGGCGTGAGAGGGCTCCATCCCCCACGCCGCCACCCTTGGGCTAAGCCACTTTTCCTCTCCGAGCCTCAGTTTCCCCGTCTGTACAGTGGGCCTCAGGAGGCGGCCAGTTGTTGGGTTCACTCACGTAGGACGCGCTCGTTGAGTGTGGGTGGGACCCGAATCTGACCTCGCAGCATCAGGTGGGCTCAGTCGAGCCCGCCAGCCCTGCCTCTCCTGGGAAACGTTCTGCGTGCCGGCGGCATCCCTGGGGGACAGTGCTCCTCTCGGGCAGGTGCCTTGGCAGGTGCTTTGCCGGGCTTTGCTGGGCAACCGTGATACCCTTAGCTCGTGGGAGCAATTGGGAAAGAGGTGGAGGTCTTCTGGGCGGCGGGGGCACTTGACCTCGACTTTTTGCTTTTCATTTCTCGATGAGAGTCACCACTGTGTGAGCCGGTGACCAGTACTGAGAAGTTTGGGGCCATTTCAAAGAACGTGGCTGCCTCCTCTCTTAGACCGACAAAATACAGCCTTCCTTGTGACCTTGGCCGAAGTAGGGAATAGTGCTAAGACCAAGGGAGACAGGTCTGGAATGGGTAGTCCTCGGTTGGAACCTTGGCATCTTGGCAGGACACAACTTCTTGGAGCCTCTGTTTCCTACTCAGTAGCCCAGATAGTGATACAGCCCACCCTGTAGGCCCCCACAGGGTTGAGGTTCTGAGGCTCAGAAGAGAGGGTCTCGGAGGGTGACATTGAGAACTGTGACATTCCACGTAAGTTGAGCAGTTAACTAACTCTCTGGGATCCAGTGTCCTCACTGTGCAATGCTGTAATTCACAGGCCCACCTGTTTGGGGAGAAATCACTGATTCATCAACCACTCACAAGTTCTGTCTACACAAGTCCCCTTTGAGTGGTTGTGGAGTTGGCTTGATCAGGAAAAAAGTCCAAAAGTCCCAGTTAGTAAAGCAGTGAACCCAGAAGAAATCGCTTTCTTTTCTTTGTGTCCCTCTACGGAGTTCTCATTTTCCTTTTGAGAGAATGGTCAGTTCCTGAGCTTCTCATGATTTTCATACCACCTAGTTTAATCAAGTCTAAAAAAGTGGTCTGCATTTCAGAGAATAGAATATTGGCTTCCAGTTGGGTTGTAGTGTTGAAAACTTCAGAGTGATCGTTAACTCTCCCAAATCCTTCGTGTCTAGCACTTGAAAAAGTTACAGATAGGTTTGAGCACCTGGAAATAGCAACCTTGATTGCAGTCAGCATGAGTAAGGCAGGTGAAACTCCTGAGTGGTATGAGTTTGTAAACAATCATGAGGTGTATGAGGTGCTTGTTGCCAGACAAGCCTTAAATTTTAGGACATGCCAGTGACTCTGAAATGATCCTTCCTTAACCCCTTGAACATCAGGATCTGAGTTCAATAAAGTTCACGTGTACTTAGGAGATAGACTATTTGAAATCAGAACTGCTTGGCAAATCCAGAACATTTACTTGTTAAACTCATGGAACATTTCAAGTTCATAAAAATGTAGCTCTTAAGCAACTTTTTTTTTTTTTTTCCTAATAGAGGCTTCTGTAATTGTGGGACTTTTCGTGGTTCCAGAGGGCCCAGCTGCCCCGGCAACATCTGCTTCCTCATGCTTTAGGAAGGAGGAGAGCCCTGGATGGGGTGGAGGGTGGGGTGTCAGGGGACCTGAGCCCTAGCTCGGGCACTAGCACTGTGTGCCTTTCACCAAACCACCCCAGGCCCGGGGACCTCAGTTTAGTGCTATGGGATTTAACTTACATGTCAGATTCATTTAAAAATTAAAATGAGAAAAAAGTGAAATGGAGAAATGACTTTTTATAAAAATAGATTTTATTCTGTTTACAAAATTACTAAGTGCTCATTATTTTAAAAAATACTCATATCAAAAGGAGAAAAATAAATACCGTATGGTAACACATATAATGGAATCTAAAAAAAAAAAATGGTTCTGACGAACCTAGGGGCAGGACAGGAATAAAGACACAGATGTAGAGAATGGACTTGAGGACATGGGGAGGGGGAAGGGTAAGCTGGGATGAAGTGAGAGAGTAACATTGACATATATACACTACCAAATGTAAAATAGATAGCTAGTGGGAAGCAGCTGCATAGCACAGGGAGATCAGCTCGGTGCTTTGTGACCACCTAGAGAGCTGGAATAGGGAGGGTGGGAGGGAGACACAAGAGGGAGGGGATATGGGGATATATGTATATGTATAGCTGATTCACTTTGTTACACTGCAGAAACTAACACAACATTGTAAAGCAATTATACTTCAATAAAGATGTTTTAAAAAAAAACCTCTTATAGAAATACTCAATATAATAGTGAACATTCCTCATAGCCTTACACTGAGACAAAAAAATTACTGCTAGTGGTGTAGTATATATTCTCCAGATATTTTTCTTCACATATAAAAACATTTATTACCTAGATTTTTTTTTTTTTACTTAAAACAGCAGGAATTTTTTACTATTTAAATTTAAAACACAGAATTAAGATGAAACTAGTCATGCTGTTCTGAGTCTTGCTTTTTATTACTTAACATGATGTCTTTCTATAGCACTATGTAAAGATCTACCTCATTCCTTTTTTAAAACCTCATTCTTTTTAAAAATGACAATATCCCAGTAACCAATATTATTGAAAAAAATGTATGTTGTTTGCAGCCTTTTACTGTTATGAATTCTGCTACAATGATTAGCCTTGTTCTTTATCTTTCAGCGATTGGACAAATATTTTTGCATAATGAATTCTTAGAAGGGGAAGAACTGGAACATTTATGAGCTTTTAAATGTATTCATTTAACAGATGTTGATTACCTATGATATATCAGGCACTATTTGAGGTGTTGGGCCTATAGCAGTGAACAAAACACACAAGTCCTCCACGGCTCTGACACATGGTTTGTCAAATGATGATATAATTTCAGATTTAACTTTTTACTATGTGTCAGATTCATTTGAAAATTGAAATGGAGAAATGACTGTTTTTTATAAAAATGTATTTTTTCTGTTTACAAAATTATTAAGTGCTCATTATAAAAAGTCTATTACAGAAATGTGCAATATAGACAGCGAATGTCCTTCATAGCCTTACACTGAGACAGTTTTCAGATGGAGAAAAATAGTACAGAGGAGTATGTGTGTTTGTAAAAATGGGGTGACTTTAAACGTCAATAGATATTGCCAAACTTCCCTCCAAAACTGATAATCTTGTTATGTTCCCACCAGCAGAGACTCATCATTTTTTTTTAAATTTTATTTATTTTATTTTATTTTTGGCTGCATTGGGTCTTCGTTGCTGCGCGTGGGCTTTCTCTAGTTGCGGCGAGCGGGGGCTACTCTTCGTTGCGGTGCGTGGGCTTCTCATTGCAGTGGCTTCTCTTGTTGCAGAGCACTGGCTGTAGGCGCGTGGGCTTCAGTAGTTGTGGCACGCGGGCTTAGTTGCTCCGCGGCATGTGGGATCTTCCTGGACCAGGGCTCGAACCCGTGTCCCTTGCATCGGCAGGTGGGTTCTTAACCACTGCGCCACCACGGAAGCCCAAGACTCATCATTTTTTAATTCATAATTCTAGGGCCAGTTGCTAACTGCTAATGGCAGAGATGCTTTTTTTTTTTGGCCACACCGTGAGCGGCATGTGACCTTAGTTCCTGGACCAGGGAATCGAACCCTCGCCCCCTGCAGTGGAAGCATGGAGTCTGAACCACTGGACCGCCAGGGAAGCCCAGAGATGCTTTTATTTCAGGAAAATTTATGTGAGACCCTGAGCTAAGTTTGTATTAGGTATATATATATATTATATATATATATATATATATATATATATATATTTTTTTTTTTTTTTTTTAAGTTCTTCTGATGACCCCAAAGGCCGGTGTTTCCGTGCCCACTTCACAGCTGGGGAGGCTGTCTCAGAGATGAAATCACTTGCTCAAGTCTATGAGGGTGAAACTAAGGCCTCACATAGGGCTGTCTGCCTCCAGAGCCCTCCCTCCTCTTTTTGTGCAATGTTATCTCACATTTTCTGACTGTAGAGGATTTTGGGGGGGGATGGGGGGAGGGAAATCTAATACATGTAATTGCTTAATAACATGATTGTTCCTCGCTTCCAGTACCGCAGTGCGCAAGGATGTCTATCTTGTATCTCTCACTGTACATTTCATCATAGCGTAAGAAACTTAAATGAGTATCTTATACAGAGATAGACAAAGCCAGTTCTTTTATTATTATTATTATTATTACCATTATTATCATCACCATGATTATATAAGCTACAGGACAAAACTTGTTATCTTGTGCAGTTATCTGGCATGTAATAGAAATGTAGGCTCACGGAGCAGGTGGGGAGAAGCTCCTGGGTCAGAGGTAGCTTTCTAGCTTGTACAGGCACCAGCTTATAGTGGTCCACACCGGCCTTACATTCTTCATCCGTCAAGTGTAGGAAAGAATCCCTGCTCCACCTGCCTCCTGGAACTGCTCAAGAAGTATTTATTTTCGGTAGTGAATTCTCTTTGTTCTTGGAAATGTTTCCATCCCTGAGAAATGACATTTTAAAACACGTTTTTGGGCTTTAGGGTCTAAACTTCTGTGTTTAGGGCCTGGTTTAGCACTCAAGCACTGACGGGGAGAGGACCAAGCAAAAGTGAACAACGATGACAGAGTGTGTCGAGTTCCTTCTTGAGATAATGCGTGCGAGGCGTGTCCTCTCGGTGCTGAGCCTGCTGTGCGCGCTGGGGAGCACTCAGGACGAGCTGACTTTATTGGGGAGGGCAGGTCCTGCAAGGCTCCACGGAAGACGGGACATTTGAGTTGGATCTTGGAGGGTAGCTAGGAGTTCACGGATCCCACCAAGACACACCTGCTCTGGGGCGTGTAAGGGTGTAGGTTGCCTGATGCTTGGAAATGACTGGGGCTTATCTGAAGGGGTCTTGTGAACCATGCTATGTGATGGGAAGGCTTTTCAATAGGTCTGTGATGTGACTAGCACAGAACAGTGTATTCTTTTCTTAGGTTTGCGGACTTTCTTACTTCTCTCTGGATGAATTCATCACTTAGGAATCTTACTCTGCCTAAATCTGTGTCATACCATTTCAGAGCTCTACATCCTGAAAGTGTTTTTCCTCCCCCAGCCCCCTCCCCAAGTGAGGTGTTTACATTAGTTGTGTGCCTGCTGGGATGTGTGTGTGTGAAGGTGGCGGAGGAGTCCCATGGCGCAAACCATGGCTCTTTGCGGACTGGTGGCTCCTGTTGGTTGGGTCCACTGGAGCCAAATCCATCAGCCTCTGTTATGCCTGATGCTGGTTGGCATGGCAACACGCTCGGGGATGTCGTGAACAAAGCAGCTGGGGGACCTGGTCCTTCTTCTGGGTGGCTTGTGGAGAAAGCTGCTGACATAGGGGGCTTACTTGTTTTACTTATAAAGAGGTGATGTGGTGGGGGAACATCTAAGAATTATCCTTTACTTGGAGTGCTGGAGGGTGAGGCATTCTGGTCTGTACGTAGCTGAGAGAATTGTACACGTGCTTCCCTGAAATTAATCTGTTTCAAAGCTAAACTAGAATAAAATGATGAGCCAAACTGTGGTGCCATCGGCCGTAGACTGTTTCTCAGAGAACTGGATTCTTTGGGAGATGTCCTGTAGTAGGAAAATAGGATGGAAAAAGCTGAGTTTTGTCCCCTGGTTGTAATCACGGAGGAAGATGGACTCTGTAAGGACACTCTGATGTGGGCTTGTGTAATCTGCTTCTAGGTGAAAATCAAGAATGGTGTTTAGTCATTTTTTTAAAAAATCTCCCCTAGTTTTGTCTTCAGTGCCTTTTCCTGTGGCCCTGTGCACCCCATTCCTTTTGCCAGAGCAGCCTTTCATATCACTTCTTCCTTTGATGCTTAGGTAAGAGCACTGTGACCGAGGTAACTTTGATCCTCATGGCACACACCATCGTTGCCCTGGGTAGGCTGGGTCTGTACAAAGGTTGGAGGACTGGGTAGGAACACATGAACTCATGCTTGCCTTCCCTGAACCCGGTGTGCTGACTCTGTATCTATAGGTCACTTGGGGTCAGTTTTCAACACTGAAAACAGGGCTGGCGGTTCTCGAAAACACAGGAGAATGGATCAGCCAGTTGTGCCCAGCTTCTTTCAGAGGTGGGGTTTCGGGTGGAACTGTGGTCTTGTGAAGAAGGGCATTTGTTGGTTTCAGTTAGGGTTTCAGAACCTTTGCGATTAGGAAACCACATGGCATTACCTGGACATGTTGGACACAGTCCCTTATGTAATGTGACTTGCAAACTCTAAAAGGTCATTGAGCAAGACCGTCCCGCCTATCTGAAACCCCCACCCTGCTAGTGACCTCACCGTCCCCTGGTCCCCAAAGCTCTAAGGACAAAAGACATTTTCCACTTTCCCCTTGTCTTCACTCTGGGGTGCCTCCACCACACAGTCCCAACAGTTTTTAGTCTTTGAATCTCCTTCCACTGCTGTGGTCTTATTGTGGCCCCTGTCATTTCCTGCTGCGCCAGCTCTCGAATTGGCCTCCCTGAGTCCATAATTCTCCCTCCCCGCCCCACCCCATCACTTCTCATGATCTGTCCATGGTACCATTGCTCATGAAGCCCAACTCTTATCAACCCTCCTTTGCTCAAGAATTTACAGTCACTCTCACTGTCTTACTGTTTTCTGTTTATTTTTCCTTCTTCTCCGTCTGCTTCCACCAAGAATATGGAAGTGGCTTATATTAAAAGGAGTCTCATTCTCCCTATCCCTAATGGCAATATGGGGGTTGGAGAAGAATGTGGATTCACTGAGAACAGAGAATTCCCCATCATTTCCACGAGTGTAGGCCAGCACATAGAATAGTGCCGGGCATGAAGTAGGCCCTCAGAAATGCTACCTAGATGAGTGGCGGATGAGTGCTTATGGTTTCTCTCTCCTGAGTGTACTGCCGAGCTTTCTCCTGCATATTGACTGAGGTGCCAATATTGGGTCTGATCTGTGTTTTTTAAGATTATTCTAAGATGCAATATGAACTTTTTGTAGGATTTTAGTTTCCATCTAGGTGTGAAATTTTAAATGTTTCAAGTTCCTCCTGCCATTGATAGTTTATTCAATAATTATTTTTTAATTGAAGGAAAGAAATGACTTGTGTACTGCCCCTCCATCATAGTATTCTATGTCTTTCTGGATATTTCTAGATCAGTTAACCTGGATGCCAAAAACATGAATAAATTTGTTTATTTAAAAAATTCTAATGAAATGAATAGAAGGGATCTAATCTAACCTTTGAGTGTCTGTTGTATGTCAGGTGTTTCATATCTCATGTGATGATCATAACACTGTGAGGATGGTCAGCAAGGAGACCGAGGCTGAATAAGCAATGTGCCCAGGGTCCCGTGGCGTGTAGGTGGCACATCTGGGGTTTGAACCAAGGTCTGTCTACCTACATGGAAGGCCCATGAAGAACATGGAAAAGGCCCATGTTCTTTTCATGGCTCAACAGGGTTTTATTTTAGGTTTGTTGAATTTCAAGGCCCACACCCTCCTCAGCAAAACCAAGAACCGTGGAAAGAACCTAGTTATTGAGAGAAGGCCCCAGGAGGCAGGTAATTATACCAAAAGACAGTCAAGGGAAGTCATTGTGACGGAGCACAAAATTCATCTCAGAGCTTCGTGGAAGGCAAGGAAAGAAGGACAGGATTCACAGCAAACATGATGGAAAAAAGGAAGCGCATCAGTTTATCACAAGAAGCACTTGTCCTTGGGGCTTCATATAACGGTCACTGAGTAAGGCAGGGGGCAGCAGCCTCTGTACTCAGCAGGTGTTTGAAGAGCCCCTCATGTGTACCAGGCCCCCTCTGAGGTGCTGGGACTGCACTGTGTGTGGACAAGATCGACAGGATTAGATAGATGGCTTAGGCCAGGGTGGAGGGAATGTTCTAAAGAACAGAGGAGTGTGACCACAGGTCACCCTTTCTGGGACCCACTGGGGTAAAGGCAGTGAACTTCACACTCCCTTATAATACTGTCAGGGCAGTTTTTTGGGGGATGGGAGCCAGAGAATAGACCCAGAGTGGTGTATTTTATCAGGCAGGGGTAGAGCGGGGGGATCTGGGAGAGCAAGCGCGGAGAGACCCTTTGCCAGAGGCGGAAGGCAGGCAGTCCACAGTGGAGGCCCTGAGCGCATCTTCCACGCTGTGTCCGGCTATTTTGCCATGGAAGTTGGAAAGCCTGGCTTGGCTTCTTGCCCCTTATCGGGTGACTGTAGGCAGAGCCGGGAGTTCTCAGCAGGCAGCACTGGTTGTGGTTCAGTGCTCCCGGCTGAAGGGCCAGCATCCTGTACCAGCGAGTGGGGAGCGAGAGAGATGCTGGAGCTTTTGTGGATTCAGTCACGCAGCGGGTAGATGGTGAGCTCTGTGTCATGCCAGGCCTCCTGAGCACGAGGGCTCCTGAAATGCAGGGCAGCGCCAGCCAGACACCAGCCCAGCAGTGCTGTCACCTGATGGTATAGTCAGGATATTAAACTGCCAGGTGAACCCCAGGCCAGGCAGTGAGGCGGCTTCTGTCTACAGCTTTGCCTTGTTCTACAAAGGTGGTGAAGGGCATGCAGGTGGATGATTGAGTGGCTCTGACGCCAGTGGGTCTGGGTTTGAATCCTGGTTCTAACGCCTATCAGCTCCCAGACTTTGGACAAGGCACTCTAATCTCTGTGCTAATTACAGCTCCTGTACCTCAGAGCGTTGCTGTAAGGAGGACATTAAGTAGTAGAAAGTCATAGTGTGAATGCTTCATACCTGGTAACGGCTGTTACAATTAGTATTTATTTAGAAAAAAATAGATACGATGGCAGGTGGGGACCTAGGGATAAGATAGCATATGGCTGCTCAAGGCTGTTTGGATTTGTCCTGCGTTTCCTGATGTCCAGAGCAAAGAGGGGGAGACACATCAGAGGTGGGAGTGTCTACTGATGGGTACAGAGATTTCCTTTGGGGGGCGGGGGGTGATGAAAATGTCCTGGAGTTAGCTAGTGGTGCTGCTTGCGTAATGGGTGAACATACTGAAAACCACTAAATTGTACACTTTAAAATGGTGAATTTGGGGTGGGGGGGGCGTGAATTATATCTCAATTTTTTTAAAAATAATTTATTTATTTTTGGCTGCGTTGGGTCTTCATTGCTGCGCACGGGCTTTCTCTAGTTGCGGCGAGTGGGGGCTACTCTTTGTTGCAGAGCACGGGCTCTAGGCGTGCAGGCTTCAGTAGTTGTGGCATGCGGGCTCAGTAGTTGTGGCACATGGGCTCAGTAGTTGTGGCTCGTGGGCTCTAGAGCGCAGGCTCAGTAGTTGTGGCGCACAGGCTCTGTTGCTCTGCGGCACGTGGGATCTTCCTGGACCAGGGCTCGAACCCGTGTCCCCTGCCTTGGCAGGCGGATTCTTAACCACTGCGCCCCCAGGGAAGTCCCAATATATCTCGATTTTTTTAAATCAGGTTTATTGGTCTCAAGTCCTTGAGCAGCTAGACTCTCACTAGTTCTGCTACTGAGTCCCCATCACCTCGAGTGAGTTGTGCACACCTGAGGCAGACACATTCACTGCTCACGGCCTATTTCTGTCCCCACCCTCCCATCCCTTAGCCCTCTGGAAGTTAACCTCAGCTAACGCCCTGTGAGTGGGAGCGTGGTGTGTCCCCTCTGCCCTGAAGCATTTAAAGTCTGGGACCAGTCCCTCCCAGTCTTCTCCCCATCACAGAAGCCCTGCAAGTTACATGTTGAGTTGGTGGCATCACAAGGAAAAAGCTGCTTGAAGCACCAAGTCCCCTTAAGGAGGCCAAGAGCCTGGCGGAGACACCTGGCCTCCACTGGACATCGTGAAAACTTATGCATTACATCACTTGGGGCATAGGGCAGGGCTGGGAGGGGGACACCTTTCCCCGGTGCTGTGGCCTGTGTCCTCATAGCCCCTCCCTCATGCGTGCTGTGTGAGGCGGGTCTTTTCTAACCGGAAGCCACAGCCGATGCACTGGAACCCGACTGTGTCCCCACTGCTGGCTGCAGCCGAGTTCACAGCCCTGCCTGTCAGCGGGAGCATTCAGCTCAGCCTCTGGGAGCATGTCGAGTGATTGAGTGTACCTGCCCCGAGTGACAGCGTGGTGTAATGTCAGGCCAGCATTTTGTCTGCCTCCCCCACTAAGAGAACATGGTCAGGCAATCAAAAACTCTCAGCAGCTCCTGGTTTAGTGCAGGTGGCGTAATAATCGTGGACACTTTTACGGACGCCGTGAGACAGTCCTCTGTCCCTATGGGGTCTGGTTCTTACTGACTCGCTCATGCTGTTCTGTTGTGACCTTCGATAACCCCACTGCCCACATCCTACCATTTAAAAGCATGGTGTGATTCGGCAGGCAGAGATCGCGGAGATGACCTTCAGTCGGTGCTCAGACACACTTGATTGACACCAGCCTTTAACACGTGGCAGTGGCCTAATGTCAAGGCGAAATGCAGGCAGAGCTGGGGATCAAAACAGTGCCATCCAAGGCCCGAGCCTGACGGCGGTCTGGCCTGACCTCGTGATAAAAGCTGGCCCCTGGGAAGTGCGTGGCCACGTGTCTATCTGCCGTCCTCCGTCAGCGCCTCCATCACCGTGTGTAGCTGCTGCCCGCAATAGCCTTGTGTGGCTCCTGTCCTCGTCCCCACCCCCACCCCACCCCCGGCAGAGACTCCGTCTTCGCTGAAGGGCACCGTCTCCTGCTGGCCAAACCTGGGGTGACAGGCCAGCCTGGGAACCAACCGGGACGAAGATGAGCCAGGAGTTGGGCCACCCCCTTGCTCGTCTGCAGGTAGATGATGACTAGAGCCGTGACAGGCAGTGACAGAGAGGGTCTTGTGTGGCCCTTAAATCTCCCTCTTTGAGTTGCTGGCTGTGGGACCTTCAGTGATTTTCTGGTTCCTTAGGTCTTCAAGTCCGTGTCTGTAAAAATGGGTGAAATATTTATCTAAACAGGCTAATCATAAGAGTCAAAAGAAAGTGGCTGTGTAAAGCACCTAGCGCGGTGCTCAGCACGTGGTGGCCGCGGGGTCAGTGCTGTCCCCGTGCCCGCCCCCCGCTTAGCGAGTAGGCAGCGCACGAGGTGCTGATGAGGACTGCAGCCTCTCTCTCCTGCAGTGCTCAGTGCTGGGTTTTTGAGAACCAAGGTCCTTACTCAGGTGACGAGTAAGACATAACTTGAGCTTCAGGAGCTCATAATCAGGTCAGAGAAGCGGACGGGGAGGTAACTGACTATAACCCGAGGCAGAGGCTGCCAGGTGCTGGAGCTGAGTGAGAGCGTGAAGCCGGCAGCCAAGCTTTTATGGAGGACGTAGCATTCGAGTTAACCCGTTAAGATACAGCTTTGATGGCTACGGAAAGAAAGCGAAGAACATTCTTAGGAGGGAGAACAGTGAAGCAGAAACAGGCAGCAGTGTATGAGGTGTGTCTAGGGGGGCTGATAGGAAGGCCTCACAATAAGGATGCTACTGGATTTTTTTTTTTTAATTTTTTTTTAAACCAATTTTTGACTTACAGAAAAATTGCAAAAATATTGGGTTGGCCAAAAAGTTCGTTCAGTTAGCGAATACATTGTTCAATAAAATTCTTGGCGAAAATGAAAAATGTGTCTTTTATTTATTTTTTAAATTAATTAATTTATTATTTATTTTTGGTTGCATTGGGTCTTTGTTGCTGTACGCGGGCTTTCTCTTGTTGCAGCGAAAGGGGGCTACTCTTCGTTGCGGTGCGTGGGCTTCTCATTGCGGTGGCTTCTCTTGTTGCGGAGCACAGGCTCTAGGCGCAAGGGCTTCAGTAGTTGTGGCACGTGGGCTCAGTAGTTGTGGCTTGTGGGCTCTAGAGCGCGCGCTCAGTAGTTGTGGCGCATGGGCTTAGTTGCTCTGCGGCATGTGGGACCTTCCCAGACCAGGGCTCAAACCCGTGTCCCCTGCACTGGCAGGCGGGTTCTTTTTTTTTTTTTTTTTTTTTTTTAATTTTTATTTATTTATGGCTGTGTTGGGTCTTCGTTTCTGTGTGAGGGCTTTCTTCAGTTGTGGCAAGCGGGGGCCACTCTTCATCGCAGTGCGTGGGCCTCTCACTATCGCGGCCTCTCTTGTTGCGGAGCACAGGCTCCAGACATGCAGGCTCAGTAATTGTGGCTCACGGGCCCAGTTGCTCCGCGGCATGTGGGATCTTCCCAGACCAGGGCTCGAACCCGTGTCCCCTGCACTGGCAGGTGGGTTCTTAACCACTGTGCCACCAGGGAAACCCGTGTCTTTTATTTTTACTTAAAACTGAATGAACTTTTTGGCCAGCCCCAATAGTTCAGCGTTTTCTTACATTTCTCACCCAGCTTCCCCTAAAGCTGGGTTAGCTTGTTAGCATCTTGCAAAATTATAATAAAGTTAGCAAGAACAGGCAATTAAGACTGGTAGAGTATCATTAACTATACACCAGGGGTCAACAAACTTTTTCTGTAAAGGGTCAGATAGTGAGCACTTGAGGCTTTGTGGGGCCAGAAGGTCTCTGTCACAGCTCCCAAGTCTGTTGTTTTAGCAAGAAAGCAGCCGTAGATCATCTGTAAATGAATGAGCATGACGGTGTTCCAGTAAAACTTTGTTTTCAAAAGTAGTCAGCAGGGGGGCTTCCCTGGTGGCGCAGTGGTTGAGAATCTGCCTGCCAATGCAGGGGACACGGGTTCGAGCCCTGGTCTGGGAAGATCCCACATGCCGCGGAGCAGCCGGGCCCGTGAGCCACAATTACTGAGCCTGCGCGTCTGGAGTCTGTGCTCCGCAACAAGAGAGGCCACGATAGTGAGAGGACCGCACACCGCGATGAAGAGTGGCCCCCGCTCGCCGCAACTAGAGAAAGCCCTCGCACAGAAACGAAGACCCAACACAGCCAAAAATAAATAAATTAATTAATTAATTAAAAAAAAAAAAAAAGTAGTCAGCAGGCTAGGTTTGGCCTGCAAACCATAGTTTACCAGCCCCTGAACGAAACCCTGCCCCTCATTAGAGTTTCACCAGTCTTTCCTCTCATCTTCTCTCTGCTCCAGGATCCTACCCAGGACCCCGCCTGGCACTGAGTTGTCATGCCTCCTGAGTCCCCTCCAGTCTGTATCAGTTCCTTCCCCTTTCATAACCTTGATGCTTTAGGAGAGGGCTGGTCCATCATTTTGTAGAATGCCCCTAACTTTGGGTTTGGTTTGGTTTTGTTTGTTTTAATATCTTTATTGGAGTATAGTTGCTTTACAATGTTGTATTAGTTTCTGCTGTACAGCGAAATGAATCAGTTATATGTATACATATATCCCCATATCCCCTCCCTGTTGAGCCTCCCTCCCACCCTCCCTATCCCACCCTTCTAGGTCGTCACAAAGCATTGAGCTGATCTTCCTGTGCTATGCAGCTGCTTCCCACTAGCCATCCATTTTACGTTTGGTAGTCTCACTTTGGGTTTGACCAGTGCTTTCTTGTGATTGGAGCGAGGTTATGCATTTGTGGCAAGAACACCACAAAACTGGTGGTGTGTCCTTCTCAGTGCCTTGTCTCAGGGGTTCATTACAGGTGATGCCTGCCTTGACCTCTTGGTTAGGTTGGTGTCCACAGGGTTTCTCCACTGCGAAGTTTCTATTTTTCCCTTTGTGGTTAATAAGTATCTTGGAGGAAATACTTTGAGACTATGTAAATCCTGTCCTCCCCACCCTACCCCACCTCAGGACTTTTTGCCCACTGATTTTAACACATCCATTGGTAGATCTTGTCTGCAACAGTTCTTACTGTGGTATTTGTCTAATGGTAATTCTCTATTTTCCTCTTTCCTTCTACATTTATTCGTTGGAATTCTACTGTGAGGAAGAGTTGTTCTTTTTCTCCCATTTATTTATTTCATTATTTATATCTGGACTCATAGATGTTTATTTGTTCTGTGGTTAAAAACTCCACTAGCGGGCTTCCCTGGTGGCGCAGTGGTTGAGAATCTGCCTGCCAATGCAGGGGACGCGGGTTCGAGCCCTGGTCTGGGAAGGTCCCACATGCCACGGAGCAACTGGGCCCGTGAGCCACAACTACTGAGCCTGCGCGTCTGGAGCCTGTGCCCCGCAACGGGAGGCCGCGATAGTGAGAGACCCGCGCACCGCGATGAAGAGTGGCCCCCGCTCGCCGCAACTGGAGAAAGCCCTCGCACAGAAACGAAGACCCAACACAGCCATAAATAAATAAATAAATAAATAAATTTATTAAAAAAAAAAAAAAAAAAAAAAAAAACTCCACTAGCAGTGAACAATCCAAAGAGGAAATTAAGAAAACAATTTCATTTATAGTAGCATCAAAAAGAATAAAATACTTAGGAATAAATTTAAACAAGGAGGTGCAAGACTTTTACACTAAAAACTGCAAAACATTGCTGAAAGGAAATAAAGAAGACTTAAATGGAAAGACATTCATCTTCCTGGATTGGAAGACTTAATATTGTTAAGATGGCCTTATCCTCGTGCTCCCCACCCCCACAAAGCAATGTACAGATTCAGTGTGATCTCTATCAAAATCCCAATGGCTTTTTATGCAGAAATGGAAAAGCTGATTCTGAAATTCCTATGGAATTTCAAGGAACCCCAAATAGCCAAAACAATCTTGAAAAAGAACAAAATTGGAAGACTCATTAATTTCAAAACTTATTTCAAAGCTACAGTAATTAAGACAGTGTGGTACTGTCATAAGGATAGACAATGGATAGGTCAATGGAATAGAATTGAGAATCCAGAACTTAACTCATATGTATATGGTTAATTGATTTTTTTTCCACAAGGGTGCCAAGGCCATGCAATAGGGGAAAAAATAATGCTGGGACAACTGGATATCTGTATGCAAAATAATGAAGTTGAACCCTTACCCCACACCGTATACAGAAATCAACTCAAGATGGATCAAAGACCTAAATGTAAGAGCTAAACTATAAAAATCTTAGAAGAAAACGTAGGGGTTAATCTTCATGACCTTGGATTTGGCAGTGGTTTCTTAGGTATGACATCAAAATCACAAGCAACAAAAGAAAAAAAAAAACAGATAAATTGGACTGTTATGGACTGAATGTTTGTGTCCCCTTAAAATTCATATGTTGAAATCCTAACCCCCAATGTGGTGGTATTAGGTGGGGCCTTTGGCTGGTAATTAGGTCATGAGCATGAAACCCTTGTGAAGGGTACTCTTTATAAGAAGAAACATGAGAGTTTGCTTGCTCTCTGCTCTCCGCCATGTGAGGATACGAGGAAGCAGCTGTCTGCAAGCCAGACAGTGGGCTCTCACCACACACTGGATCTACCGATGCTCTGATCTTGGACTTGCCAGCCTGCAGAACTATGTAAATGTTTGTTGTATAAACTACATAGTCTGTGGTATTTGTTATGGCAGCCTGAGCTTAGACGCAGACTTGTTGTTTCTGTAGCTGGATAACTTAGATCTTATTCATCGGTCTGCTGAACTGTTCCTTTTTCAGAAACATAGATACCATCCAAAAATTTTTCTGATATCCTTGTTTTTAACTGTTGTGGCTCGTGAATCCAAGCAGCCGACTTTGATACACGTTCACCGCCGCCTCCTTCAAGAACTAACTCATCTTCCTGGGCTCGAGATAGTGAACAGGCGACGCCTGGCCTCATCCGAACCCTGCGGATGTATTTTTTGCCCAAGAAATTTTGGATTTCAACAAGAAGGCTATTCTTTTGAATGATAGTGTGGACGGGGAAGTGAGAGTTCAGAGACCGCATCTTGTAGCGGAAGCCCAGCGTGACACCCTTGATCGTGTTCCGTATGTGACTACAGATAGTGCCAGCGATAGCCAGGTCCTTTCTGTTTCCCCACCATTCGTCACCCCAGAGCCTCTTTCTCTTTCCAGGGAGGCCGAGTTCTACATTAATGTGATTGAAGACCCTCCACAGGGTGCCCCTGGGGCCCTTCACAATAACCGTGTGTTCCTTCAGAGTCATGTCCACGTTTTCTGGAGTGTTAATAGTCTGCTAAAACTGGGCTTCATCCCCGCAGTAGATGCAGCAGAGAGGACACAGCTTTTTTTTTTTTTTTTGGCCACACCACACAGCTTGTGAGATCTTAATTCCCCAACCAGGGATTGAACCCAGGCCGTCGGCAGTGAGAGCACGGAGTCCTAACCACTGGACCGCCAGGGAAGTCCTGACATGGCTTATTTTAATCTGCTTCTGCCCTGAAGAATACGAATGGGAGAGAGAAGTAATCCACCAAGGTTCTTTGAGTGCCTACCGTGCATTCTGTGCAGTTTTACGCATATTATCCTCCCAGTAGCCCTTTCAGAGTTATCAGTGATGATGATTCTCCATTTTAGACAGGAAAGCAGCTGAGGGAAGTTGAGTGTTGCCCAAAGTCATAGAACTGTAAGTGGCAGAGCAATTTTGAACTCGTTTTTATTTTTCTTTAGACCTATGCCCCCATTTTCCCTTTAGGCCCTTCTGGATCCTCTTCTCCCCCCGCCCCCCCATCACTGCCATTTTGCACCCTCTCCCATCAAGAAGCCGTCCTAAGCCAGCCCCTGCCCAACCGTGAGCTGTGCTGGCCAGAATCTGTACTGTTCATTTTGGCAAGGAAGTAACTGTGTGTCTTGTCTCTTTCCGTAGAAGGGCAGGGGACATCCCCTGACCTAGTTTGTCTTCGCCTGTTTAGCTGGCAGGGTGCTGGGCACGTGACCTACCTGATGGACGTGGAAGAGCCACTCTTTTTTTTTTTTTTTAATATAAATTTATTTATTTTTGGCTGCGTTGGGTCTTTGTTGCTGCACACGGGCTTTCTCTAGTTGCAGCAAGCAGGGGCTACTCTTCGCTGCGGTGCGCGGGCTTCTCATTGCGGTGGCTTCTCTTGTCGTGGAGCCTGGGCTCTAGGCGCGCAGGCTTCAGTAGTTGTGGCACATGGTCTTAGTAGTTGTGGCGCACGGGCTTAGTTGCTCCGCGGCATGTGGGATCTTCCCGGACCAGGGCTCGAACCCGTGTCCCCTGCATTGGCAGGTGGATTCTTAACCACGGCGCCACCAGGGAAGTCCCAGAGCCACTCTTGATATGAGTGGAGTGTTTCTCCTCAAGGCAATTTCACTTTGGACAGTTGTCTTCAAATCAACATCACCATCAATATTTCTATGGTACTTTGCGGAATGTTTCCACAAGCATCATTTGTGCAAAAGCCAAACAAGGATTAAAGGTCCACCTTGTGGGCTTCCCTGGTGGTGCAGTGGTTAAGAATCCGCCTGCCAATGCAGGAGACACGGGTTCGAGCCCTGGTCCAGGAAGATCCCACCTGCTGTGGAGCAACTAAGCCCGTGAGCCACAACTACTGAGCATGCGCTCTAGAGCCCGCGAGCCACAACTACTGAAGCCCGAGTGCCTAGAGCCCGTGCTCTGCAACAAGAGAAGCCACCGCAATGAGAAGCCCGCGTACCTCAACGAAGAGTAGCCCCCACTCTCCGCAACTAGAGAAAGCCCCTGCACAGCAACGAAGACCCAATGCAGCCAAAAATAAATAAATAAATTTTTAAAAAAAAGCCCACTTTGTTGGCTAAGGCTCAGTGAGAAGTAATTTGCTAAGGTGGTAGTCAAGCCAGTCTCCAAATTTGGTTCTCTGAACTGCTGCCAAGTCCCACACCCTTTTCACTATGTCCCCCTGCCCCAGTTTTTCTGTTTTATAATCCAATGGACTGGAGAGAAATCAGAGAAAAGATGGGGCTGTTTGGTTCCCCTCAATGTTATGGTCCCTTCTCTGTGAAACCACTTCTAGTTAGAAAAGTCATGATTTTTAGTTGAAATTCGAATATTACTTTCGGAAAGTGGTCTTGGCTTCCTATGATATGACTGAAAAATAGAGTCATATTTCCAGAGTCAATAGATGATTAAAGAAAAGTAGTTACTCCCTTTCTCTAGGGGATACTAAATGGAGGCATTTGGAAATTTGATGTAATACTGTCATTGTGAAGGAATAAATAAATAAAGGTAGGTAGGTTTTTATTTATTTTGTTTTGTTTTATTTTCCTGTGAAGATGGTTTGGAACAAGGACAGGTTACTCTTCACGCCAGAGCAGACAGGTGAGTTTGGATAGAGGTGCCATCACCTTTCCATTCTGGCCGGTGGAAGTTGACAAAGACTGAGCTGACCTTGTCTGCTGATGGTAGAAAAATGCGGACAGAGGAGCACCGGCGTTTGGCAGGGGTTCCAAGTCCTAACCTGTGTGTTCTTAAAGCCCAGAAGTGCTGTTGCTGGGCCTTTTTGAGTCATTTCAGACCTTCCGAGCTCTCTTCTGGTCCGCCCTCTGCCAGGCACCGTCTCCTGTCTCCTCGCAGTAGCTTCTGGGGCCTGTGTCCACCCCACCACCTTCCATCCCTTTAGTTAGAGGACTTGTATTGCATCAGATATAAGGACCCAGATGTAAGTCAAGGTGAGCCCATCAAGAATGGTTGAAAGATGATGAATTGAAACTCAACGTGCTCCTGTTGGCAGCGGTTGGGGGAGGGTAGTGGGGGAGGGAGGGGTGGTGGTCCTTCTACTGCAGTTCAGCCTGAGGCAGGTCTCTGGACGAGTCCTCTGATGGCTCAGGTTCCCTGAAAGGCGGGACGGGGCAGACTCTGGGAGCTCTAGACGTCAGAACCCAGATGCTTACTTTCCTCTCAGTAAAGGTCGGGTTTCTCCAGAGCTTTTGGGTGTCTCCAGACCATATTTCTCTAAACTCTTGAGGAAATCCAGGAGTTTCTGGGAGTCACCCAGACTGGCTTCCAGGGGCAGAGCTGACGTGTTCTGGCATTTACCCGCATCCTCCTGGGTGTCGCACATCCAGAACACGAGGCGCAGGACAGAACAATAGTTAACAACGTCTTTCCTTATGCAGGTGTCGCACCAGGCACGTGTATTGTCTTATATAATTTCAGCAACAGCCCCTATGAAGTAGTAATATTATCCTTGTTTTACAAATGAAGGCACTGAGGCTCACAGAGATTTTAAGATTCGTGTGTGTGTGTGTAAATGTCGTGACGTAGGGAGTTTAAACGTATGATCTGTTTTTAGACACAAATCATCTGTAAATGATTATTGAAATGTGCTTTCCCAGGACTCTGGTTCTTTCTTTCCGAGTCACCCACTGCCCTGCCTTGACGGTCTCCCCTCCAGCCTTCACACAGAGGCGGGCTTAGGGGACTAAGGAGCAGGTGATGAGTAACTCACAGCAGGAGGAGAGCTGAGAAGTGGAACTAGTGTGTCTCCAGGCTGTGGTCCCCAGGTTGGTGTGTGGTTGTGACCCTGGGCCAGCACCTCCCGCTGCACACCTTTCCCACTTAGTACCACAGAGGGTCTCGTTTACCGGGTATGGTTTCCGTGGTGGAGAGGGCCCATCTTGTCTGTACATCCATCTCTCCAGTTTCTTCTCTTTGCCCATCCTTCTGGGGCACAGGTGTCCTGGCCTCCCTGGAGTGCTTATTGATTCTTATATGTAGGGGTTTTTTTGTTTTTGTTTCTTAAAGAATAGATTTTATTTATTTTTGGTTGCGTTGGGTCTCTGTTGCTGTGCGCGGGCTTTCTCTAGTTGCGTTGAGCGGGGGCTACTCTTCACTGCGGTGCGCGGGCTTCTCATTGCAGTGGCTTCTCTTGTTGTGGAGCAGGGGCCCTAGGCACGCGGGCTCAGTAGTTGTGGCACACGGGCTTAGCTGCTCCGCAGCATGTGGGATCTTCCCGGACCAGGGCTCGAACCCATGTCCCCTGCATCGGCAGGCGGATTCTTAACCACTGCACCACCAAGGAAGTCCCCATGTTTTTGTTTTTTTACCTTGCTTCCCTCCCAGCCTTCTGGGGATGCAGTGCTTTGTGGAGTTGCTCTCACCTCCCCAGGTTAGCAATATGTCTTGCAGAGGGAAGGCTGCCGAGAAATGTTGAAAATAAATTGCTTTTTGGAAAATAATTTGACAGTGAGTCAAGAGTCCTAAAAATATTTATTCCCTTTGATTCAGAAATATTTCTAAGATATATTCAGAAACTCAATAATCAGAGGTGCACAAAGATTTATCTTGAAAAGATATCAGTCGTCCTGTTTATGGTGGTGGTGTTTATAATAGTGAAAATATCAGTAAGCTGCTCTATATTCATAGGCTGGAAGAACATTTGAGATTTTTTAAGCTTCGCAATTTAATAAATGAAAAAAGCAGGACAAAATTATATGTAGTATAAAACCAATAATGTTAAAAATAAATATATTTTACAATAGACACGTAAAAAATATGTGGGACAAAAACAAATAGGTGTTTGGGTTATGTTTTCTTTAACTTTATGGTTTTAAATTTAGCATATTTTCTTCAGTAAGCATGTATTTATTTTTAAAATTTATTTATTTTATTTATTTATTTTTGTCTGCGTTGGGTCTTTGTTGCTGCGTGTGGGCTTTTTCTAGTTGCAGCGAGCGGGGGCTACTCTTTGTTGCGGTGTGCCAGCTTCTCATTGCAGTGGCTTCTCTTGTTGCGGAGCACAGGCTCTAGGCATGTGGGCTTCAGTAGTTGTGGCACGTGGGCTCAGTAGTTGTGGCTCGCGGGCTCAGTAGCTGTGGCTCGCGGGCTTATTTGCTCCGCGGCATGTGGGATCTTCCCGGACCAGGGCTCGAACCCATGTCCCCTGCATTGGCAAGCGGATTCTTAACCACTGCGCCACCAGGGAAGCCCCACGTGTATTTATTTTTAACTTTTATATTTTGAAATAGTTTCAGATTTACAGAGAAGTTGCAAAATTAGTGCAAAGAATTTTTGAATACTCTTTACGCAGATTCCCCAAATATTACCATCTTACCTTATACTCTCCCTCTCTCTGTCTTTTAAAATTGAAGTGTAATTGACCTACAGCTCTATGTTAGTTCCAGGTGTACGACATATTCTATACATTACATAATATTTCTATACATTACAAAATGATCATGATAAGTCTAATTACCGTCTGTCACCATGCAAAGACATTGCAATATTATCGGCTCTGTTCCGCATGCTGTGCATTTCATCCCTGTGACTCCTTAATTTTGTAACTGGAAGTTTGTTCCTCTTAATTTCCCTCAGCTATTTCATTCATCCCCCCGCCACCCGCCCTCTCCTCTGGCAGCCACCTGTTTGTTCTCTGAATCTGAGTCAATTTCTGTTTTGTTTTTTAGATTCCACATATAAGTGAAATCATATGGTACTTGTTTCTCTGTCTGACTTATTTCACTTGGCACAGTGCCCTCTAGGTCCATCCATGTTGTTGCAGATGGCAAGATTTCATTCTTTCTGATAGCTGAGTAATGTCCATTTTATACATATACCGTCTCTTCTTTATCCATTCATCTATGGACGGGCACTTAGGTTGCTCCCGTATATTGGCTGTTGTAAAAAATGCTACAGTGAACAGAGGGGTGCATATATTTTTTTAAATTAGTGTTTTTATTTTCTTTGGGAAAATACCCAGAAGTGGGATTGCTGGATCATATGGTAGTCCTATTTTTAGTTTTTTAAGGAACCTCCGTAGTGTTTTCCACAGCGGCAGCACCAGTTTACATTCCCACCAACAGTGCACGAGGGTTCTCTTTTCTCCACATCCTCGCCAATGCGTGTCTCTCTCTCTTTTTATCATGTCTTTTCCTGACCTTTTTGAGAATAAGTTGTACATACGGACATATGAATTACTCTTAAGTACTTCAGTGTTTCTTTTCTAAAATTCAAGGGCACTTTCTTACATAGCCATAGTATAATAATCAGTATCGGGAAATTAACATTGATATACTATGTTGTCTAATCATAGCAGTTATTCAGATTTCCCACTAATGTCTTTTATAGCAAAAAAAAAAAAAAAAAACTTTTTTCTTTTTCTTGGTCCAAGATTGCACTGAACTGTAGCCACTCTTCAGTTTCCTTTGATCTGGAGCAGTTCCTCAGTCTTTTTTTATCTTTCATGACCTTGACATTTTTCAAAAAGTCAGGCCATCTCTTTATAGAATGTCCCTCAGTGTGGATTTGTCTGATGTTTCCACGTGATAAGATTCAGATTATATGTTTTTTGGGGAATGTCACAGAAATGGTATTTTGTCCTTGTGGACTTTGATCCCTTGGTTATGGTGGTGTTAGCTAGGCTCTCCACCAGGAAGTTCTGGTTTTTTCCGGATGGAATCAATAGCTTCTCATCAGACTTTTACCCACAGGTTTTAGTACTCATGATTCTTGTCTGAAACAGTTATTACTATGGTGGTTGCCAACTGGTGATTTTCTAAGCCCTTCATTCTTTCTGCATTTGTTAGCTCACATTCTACTCTAAGGAAGAACTTTCCTTTCTCACCTATGTGTTTATTTATTCATTTATGTATTTATATCAGTATTGACTCTTGCATTATTCTTTGACCCTTTGGGTTATAGTCTGTCACTGACGGTATTTATTTTAATGCTCAAGTTGTCCCAGATTTCCCAGTGGGAACCCCCTCATGTAGACTCCTGTGTTCTTTAGCCATGTCCCTGTCATTCTTCAAGCCCTTCCTTACCCTTTGGCACAGCAAGGTGATCCAGGTTCATCCACTACTTTTCCTGCCCTTATTCTCGAGTCAGCCATCTCTCCAAGGAGCCCTGGTCTCTTTGGATGGAGAATGATGTTTAGAAACCAAGATTTGGGTGCTAGATGGCTCCTTGCTCCTAGGGTATCATTACTTCTAGGCCCTCTCAGCAGACAAAACTAGGAAATACACACAAATCACATGCATTTCTATTTGCATCTTTATATATTAAGAAACCATTGTGTATACTGGTATCTCCAGTTTCAGTCCAGCCCCACAGCGTTCATTCCCCAGTCTCTCCTCCCGTATTTGTACCTCCCTCCTTCAGCAGTAAGAAATCCAGCTCCCATGTATTTTATTTCAGAAGTAACACGTGAATACCAACCATCTCCTTAAAAAGAACAGACAAAGCAAAGGTCCCTTTAGACACCCCAATCATATTCTAGGTGTTTCCTAGAGGAAATCACTATTGTATATATCTTCCTGGATCATATTTCTGGAGAAATACCTAATTTTTCTTTTATTTCATTAATGGTTTCCTAATGAAAATATAACTTTCTTTTTTATTTGATATATTTTGTCAGTCTTGCAATGAGAGTACCATTAGCTCCGCATAACTATTTTTTAACTGTTGCATGGCATTCCATTACTTGGAATGGAAAACATAAGCATCCAGTTTGGGGCTGGTACAAGCAGTGCTGGGCTCAGTGAGAGGCACAGTTCAAGAAGAGAGTCACCAGACCCAAGGATCTGGGCATTTTTTTTTCCCCATAAGAAAACAGCTTTAAAAATAATTTTCTGATTAGGTAAATAGCCATTATTTTAAAAGAAGCAAGTAATACATTAAAAATAAAGTGGGGGGCTTCCCTGGTGGTACAGTGGCTAAGAATCCGCCTACCAATGCAGGGGACACGGGTTCAAGCCCTGGTCCGGGAAGATCCCACATGCCACGGAGCAGCTAATCCTGTGCGCCCACAACTACTGAACCTGTGCTCTAGAGACTTTGAGCCACAACTACTGAGCCCACGTGCCACAACTACTGAAGCCCACACGCCTAGAGCCCGTGCTCCGCAGCAAGAGAAGCCACTGCAATGAGAAGCGTGCGCACTGCAACGAAGAGTAGCCCCCGCTCGCCGCAACTAGAAAAAGCCCACGCACAGCAACGAAGACCCAACACAGCCAAAAAGAAATAAATAAATAAATTTATTTATTTTAAAAATAATAATAATAAAATAAAAATAAAGTGGGGGATAAAATTAAAATCTCACCCCTGAGATAATATTTTGGTAATCCTTTCACATATCATCTTATGTATATACATACATAAATATTTTTACATCATTGGGGCATAGTACCTATGCTGTTGTATTGTGGATACTTATTTTGCAGTGTGACTTATATACAGTGTATATACTTATATACAGTACGATCTTTAATGATGAATTCTTACGTAGATAAACTCCCCTGTAACTACCACCACAGATAAGATACTGCACATAGTCCAGCATGCCAGAACCTTCCCTTGTGCCTCTTCCTCCACTTATGACCCTTGACCCAAAGGGAACCACTGTTCTGACCTCTGTCACCATAGATGTTTTGCCTTTTCTTGAAGTTCAACTATAAATGGAATCCTACAGTAAGGTACTCTCCTCTGTTCAGCTTCCCTTGTTCAGCGTTACGTCTGTGAGATTCATCTGTGTTACTGCGTGCAATAGTTCATTCTTTTTCATGTCTATGGGTACTTAATACTTCTTCTTGTTTACTTCTTGTCGTTCAAAGAATTTTTCATAGTAGTAACAGCTACATTTATTACAGCACATACTCTGTGCTAGGCACTGTTCTAAACCCTTTACAAGTTCAGCTTGTTTAATCCTCACAATAACCCAGTGAAGTGGGTACTACTATTATTGTAATAACATGTCCATGACTCTTTATCAGGTTGAAGAAGTTCCCTATTATTCCTAGTTTACTGAATTTTTTCATCATGAATAGATGTTGAATTTCTCCATCCATTTGATGATCAGGTGGGTTTTTTAAAAACCTGTTTATATAGTGAATTACATTGATGTTTGGATATTGAACTAACCTTGTATTCCTGGAGAAAACTCCATTTGATCATGACATAGTATCGTTTTTACATATTGCTCAATTCGATTGACTAATATTTTAGATTTTTGCTTCTGTGTTCACGAAGCATGTTGGTCTGTAGCCTTCTTTTTTGTACTGTCTCTGTCTGGTTTTGGTATCAGAGTAATACACACCTCATAAAAGAGTTGGGAAGTCTTCTATTTTCTGAAAGAATTTATACAGAATTGGTATAATTTCTTCCTTAAATGTTTGATTTAATTCACCAGTGAAGCTGTCTGCTCCTGGAGTTCACTTTTGGTGAAGGTTTTAACTAATAATTTGAATTCTTTTAGAGAGCTCTTCAGCTTATCTATTTTTCTCAAATGAGCTCTGACAGTTTGTGTCTAAGAAATTTGTCCATTTCATCTAAGTTATCAAATGTTGACATAAAGTTGTTCGTAATTTCCCATATTACCCTTTTAATGTCTATAGAATCTATTGATGTCCTCTTTTTCATTCCCTATATTGGTGATTTATGTCTTCTTTTCTTCCTGATCATTCTGCCTGAGGTTGACCTATTTGAGAGCAATGTATGTGTCAAGAGTTCTAAGAATTCAAATCTAGTTGAGAATTTAAGGATTTTTTAAATTAATTTTTTTTTTTTTTTTAATTTTTGGGTGCATTGGGTCTTAGTTGTTGCGCGCGGGCTTTCTCTAGTTGTGGCGAGTGGGGGCTACTCTTTGTTGCAGTGCACGGGCTTCTTATTGCGGTGGCTTCTCTTGTTGCAGAGCACGGGCTCTAGGCGTGCGGGCTTCAGTAGTTGTAGCACGGAGGCTCAGTAGTTGTGGCTCGTGGGCTGTAGAGCGCAGGCTCAGTAGTTATGGCTCACGGGTTCTAGAGCGCAGGCTCAGTAGTTGTGGTGCACGGGCTTAGTTGCTCCGCGGCATGTGGGATCTTCCTGGACCAGGGCTGGAACCCGTGTCCCCTGCTTTGGCAGGCGGATTCTTAACAGCTGTGCCACCAGGGAAGCCCTAATTATTATTTTTTAATTTTTAAAATTTATTGATTTTGGCTGCGCCGGGTCTTAGTTGCGACACGCAAGTTCTTCACTGGGGCATGTGGGATCTTTAGTTGCGGCACACAGACTCTTAGTTGCAGCATGCATGTGGGATCTAGTTCCCCGACCAGGGATCGAACCCGGGCCCCTGCATTGGGAGCATGGAGTCTTACCCACTGGACCACCAGGGAAGTCCCCAAGGATTTTTTTTTTTTAAAGAGAAAGATTTTTGTTTAAAGATACTTTTCTTAATATTATTTAGGGAAGAAATCAGAATGGACGTCAGTAACAGACACACATTTTAATTCATACTGCACCCCTCACCAGCTGTGTGACCTCAGGCAAACCACTCAAACCCACCTGAGTACCGATGTCATCATTATAAGGAGATAATAGTAATTTCCGTGTAGAGTGGCTGAGACATTGACGTACACCCCAAAAGTGCCAGGCCCCGTGCCTGCTTACATGGGCACCCGTGCATCTGTTACTCAGAGTGAGAAGTTGGAGACAACCCTGCCAAAATCACCCCTGTGTGCAGTGTGCCCGCATTTCCCTGGAGCAGCTACTCACTTCTCCCCTCTGTCCCCACAGCACTTTGTAAACAGTGATTTTATAGCATTTCTCACATTTGACCGCAGTGTCTTCTGTGTTTCCTTGACCAGATTGCGCACTGCTGCACAGCCGGGCCATGTTTTTCTCATCTTTACTCTCTGGTGCCCATATAGATTTAAGTGCTCAAAAATATTTTAATAAACGCAGAATAGGAAAGTCATTACATAATGGTACGTCAAATCAGTGGACCATCAGGCAGCCAAAGAAAATATCATTATAAAGGATTCTTTAGCAACGTGAAAAACTGTGTTACAAAGTAGAATACGTTTTATCTACTTTTTAAATGAGTGTATGTAGATGCGTGTGTATAATGTATTTATATATGGAAAAAATGAAAGAAAACTCTAGAGAGAAAACAGCCCTGTGGGTAGTCAGCCTCTGCCTGACCTTTCATCCTTTAAGATAACCATTTGAGCGGGGTGAGACTGAGATGGGAGGTGCTGAGTCCCCTGTCGCTAGAGGCTGTACAGGCACAAAAGGAATCACTGGAATCCCCGGGCACAAAGAGCTCTCGAGGTGCCTGGTCCGGGAGGCCTGAGGCAGACATTCCTTCCCCGCCACGGTTTACCAAGTCCTTCCTCTTGGGGCCAGAAGGAGCAGTGAAGTCCCATCAGGGAGCAGCACTTGTGTCTGTGCAGAGGGAGTTGGGTTTGAAAAGATGTCATACAGACATGATGGCGGTGTGCTTGGGGGCTGAGAGACTCATTTACCCCTGAAGATGCTCCTCCTTAAAAGCCGAAAGCCCAGCTCTGTGGGAAGCACGGACTGTTCTTGGGACCAGTTTCTTAATCGAAAGAGTTAGTACTTCCCCCTTTTTTCAGAGTCTGCCCTGTGCCTCCCCGTCTCTCTTCCTATTTCCTGAGTCCTTAGGATGTGCCGTGGATCACGTGTCACAGCTTCATTGTCTGCTTTCGCTTTCTATAGCTGCTCTTGTTTAACATGAACTAGAAGCGTGTGTATGTGTGTGTGTGTGTGTGTGTGTGTGTGTGTGTTTCAACGCGCTCAGGGAAAGAAGGTCCAGGAATCAGTGTTGACGTATTAACTCAGGTCAGAGACTAGGGGTTTTCCTCCTGGCATCATCACCAATCAGCCGGTTCAGTTTAATGATCATTAATTTGGCAGGTCTGTGTCCCAGGCCCCTGGGGTGGCAGGCACTCTGTCATTAAGCACAGTTTACCTAGCCTTGTGTTGACACATCTCCAGTGATGGAGGTGGGGGGCCACGCCTCACAACAGCTCATTTTCTTTCTACATATTTTTGTCAGAAAGTTCTTCTTGGAGAGTGTGTGAACCTCTGTCCTCCGTTACCGCACAGGGTAAGGGCTCAGGCCCTCAAGACTGCTCCCCACACCCCGTTTCAGATGCCAGTCACAAGTCCAGGTTGTCACCTGTGCTTCTGACCAATCAGCTGTAAATGTGGATTCCCACAGCCGGCTACTCGGGTTTGATGAATTTGCTAGAGCAGCTCACAGAACTCAGGGAAACATTTACTTATATTTACCAGTTTATTGAAGGATATGATGAAGGATACAGATGAACAGCCAGATGAAAAGATACATAGAGTGAGGTCTGGGAGGGTCCAGAACCCAGGAGTTTGTGTCCCTGTAGAGTGAGGGTCACTCTTCCAGCACATGGATGTGCTCACCAACCTGGGAGCTCTCTGAGCCCCACACTTCTGGGGTTTTAGGAAGGTCTCCTCATGTAGTCATGATCAGTTATTCACTCCATTTCCAGCCCCTCGCCCCTCTCTAGAGAAAGGGGTGGAGGCAGGGACTGACAATTCCAAGCTTCTGTTCATGGCTTGGTCTTTCTGGTAACCAGCCCCTGCGCAGGAGCCTACCCAGAGTTGCATTTGAACAAAAGATGCTCCAAGTGTTCTTATCACTTAGGAAATTACAAGAGTTTTAGGAGCTCTGTGCCAGGGACTGGGGGCAGAGACATATATATATATATGTGTGTGTGTGTGTATACATATATATATGTGTGTGTATATATATATATATTTTTTCTATTATCTCACAGAACTCCTGTGAAGTCTCTTGTACCCATAAATTGCCTTGTGCTAACTTTTAGTAGGGTTACTAAGCTATACCCTCAGAATGCCCCAGAGTACATTGCCTTAGGGGATCTGTGGGTTTGCCCCACTTGGAGTTCAGGCCAGGTGGCCGAGGCCCCAGAGAGGCTGATAGAAACAAGCCCACGTGGCTGTCCACGACCGGCTGCAGTTCCTGTGGTCAGCGCCTGTGGGGCTTTGTCAGCCCCATTTGTGCTGAGTGATGCTAGGTCTTCTGCCTGCTTCTCGCCGAGTCATGCTTTCACAGATCCAGCTCCCCTGGCTGCCTTCCTCTTTCACGTCATTGCATCAGACACAGTGCCAGTCATGCGTCTCCACATCCCACCCGTAAGCCCTGTTAAGTGGGGGAAAGGTCGTCAGCTGGGGCATTTGGGCATCTGCATGGAATGTTGAGAGTGTTCTAGTCTAGGATGCCTTGGGCATAGCTCCATGTCTGCATTGATCCTTTGGGTGTGACCACTGTTCAGGGTTACCACCCTATGACATGGTTCTAATCATGCCACACCCTCGCCCTGTCACCATCTCCAACCAGGGCTCAAAGACCTTAGACACGTAGAGGGCTCCTGGGCCCTTTGCAAACTGGTCTTAATCTGTTTTTAAAGGTCATTCTCTTCCTCACCAGCCTTTTACCCATACATACACATGCATCTCATCATACCACTCTTGAGTCACACTAGATTCTTGTAACTACTGCTCTTTTATCATTTACACCTTGGCATGTGCTTCCTCTGTCTGGAACGACTCTTACCTCCTTTTCTTTTTTTTTGGCTGCATTGGGTCTTCATTGCGGCACGCGGGATCTTTTTGTTGTGGCTCACGGGCTTCTCTCTAGTTGTGTGTGGGCTCTGTAGTTTGTGGCACGCGGGCTCTCTCGTTGAGGCACGTGAGCTCAGTAGTTGTGGCTCGCGGGCTTAGTTGCCCTGCGGCTTGTGGAATCTTAGTTCCCTGACCAGGGAACGAACCCATGTCCCCTGCATTGGAAGGCGGATTCTTTACCACTGGACCACCAGGGAAGTCCCGACTCTTACCTCCTTTACCTGACTGTTGGACCCTGGTCATTTTTCATCACCCGGCTCAGAGGTTGGCCTCTGGGTGACCTTTCTTTGACTGTTTGGACTATCTGACCTTCTTCTTCCTCAGAGCTCCATTTTCCCCTACGCCTGGCCTCCCCATGGTGTTGAAACCATTGGGATATGCCTACAAATCACAGCAATGAGTTGGTGCCCTCCATCTCCCACCAGCACAACGGTGGAAGAGGCCTGACAAAAGAGAGAGTTTAAATAAGATTTAGAGAGTTATAATACCCAAAATGTTCGGGATACAATTTAAAAAATCACCATACTGAGAACTAGGAAAATCTCAACTTGAGTGAGAAAAGACAATCATACAAGATATAAAGAAGAGCCAAACAGACATCTTAGAACTGAAAAATACTATAACAAAAAAAAATAAAAAAAGAAAAGAAAACCAGAACTCAGTGTATGGCACCACGGCAGAATGGAGACAGCAGAGGGAATCACCAGTGAGCTTGAAGATAGAACAATAGAAATTACCCAGTCTGAGCCACAGAGGGAAACTAGACTGATAAAACTGAACAGATCCTCAGGGACCTGTGGGACTAATAACAAAACATATTTATGTCATCGTGGTCCCAGAAGGAGAAGAGAAGGAGGGTGGGGCTGACAAAGTATTTGGAGAGATAATGGCTGAAGAGTTCCTACACCTACAGATTCAAGAAGCTGAGTGAATCCTAAACAGGATAAACTTAAAGAAAGCCGCCCTGTCTTGTCTCGGTTTAGGTGATTGACGAGGTGGACACTGTAGCCAGAGGGGAATGCGTGCCGGCTGCAGCGCTCTCAGCAGGCTGCGCTGGGGAGGCACTTTCCCCTGAGTATCTCTCAGGCCCTGCAGGATGAGCTATTAGGCAAGAGCAGGCTTGGTTTCCCGGGGGATTTCCCCCTGTCTTAGAGCCACTGAACCATGGACGAGTTTTGTGACTCTGAGCAGACCCTGCTCCCACTGCAGCTGGGGGGTCTGGGCTGCCGGGAGGTGGCAGTGCCTGTTCGCCTGGGCTCTGTGCTTGCTAAAGGGGCCGACTGGCTTCCTTCCCTCCTGTGGCTGCATCCATGGCCGGCTCGCTGTGATGTCAGTGCCAGCTTGGTTGATCAGTCATTTACTGACCAGAAGTTACGTACAGCGAAGGCAAAGCCACAGATACTCCCTGGAGGATGGTTTTACGCCCCTGGTGTCGTAAACAGGCCGATGGAGAAAGAGCCCTTCTGTTCTTGCCTCGTTTGCCCTTTCAGAAGCTGGCGAAGCTCCCACCATGTTCTTGGCCTGGGCGGCCAGCAATTTGTCCGCCCTGCTCTGCAGGGTGTCTGGCTGCCTGGGGACTGGAGTGGCTGCCTTTGACCTTCAGCATCAGTGGGAACTGGCTAATTGGTGAAATTCAGGAGGAATAGCGCCCGTCTCTCTATCTATCTTAGGTATCTATCTATCTATGCCCGTTTCTGAATGTACATTGTCTTGATGATAAAAGTGAAAACTTACGTACAGACTTACTTTGTAATAAAAGATCGAATCAGACCTGCTCTATTTGGGGTGGGCGAGACCTACGTGGCTAGTCTTTTGATGTACCCCCTTTTTCTGTGTCTAACCTTACAGATGAGGACATGAACGCCTACTGCCAAGTAAGGGATTTGCACAGCTGGAGGCAGAGCTTTGGCAAGAGCCTGGTCTACTTAAGAACGTACTCTATTTTCTCACGGCCGTTTTGGGTTTTTTTGTTTGTTTGTTTGTTTTCTGTTGCTGACAAATGTTGCTTTTGGCCCCATGAGCTCTGTAGTGTTTGGCGTTCCTCCTTCCCACTAAGTGTAAAAGAATGGATGATTAATGGGCAGAAAGATCACACAGGGCTCCCAGAGGCTCCTTGGAGGGCCTGTGGGGACCTCAGACTGTCTCATGGTCACCCTACCACACCTGAAATGGAGGGACACTCACCAAGCAGGATGGTCAAAATTTTCCCATCAGAATATTTCACACAGCAGAAGAGAGTGATTTTATGTCACAGGGTCTTGTTTCCCAGACTGTATCAAGGTGCCTCAAGGCACCATAGCCGGCGCCCAGAGGTTCTCAGGGAAAGTCCACATCTGTCCTCGTTGGTGCAGCTTGGGGTGATTCTCAGTATCAACGGTGGGATCTTCTACATTCCTTTGATCTTCTACATTCCTTTTGATACTTTGTGTCTTTGCAAAGCTGGGTTTTCAGGGGTTGTTTGGATCCAACTACTCCTAAATGGAACAATTAGGTATTTCTCTTGGCCTAGGGATACCATGAAAATTTCACTGAAACGCCAGGGGTTCCATGAGCTGAGAAAGCGTCCTGGAGGATTGCCACACGGGCACGCTCCCAGTCCCAAAGTTCTTTTCAGTCTGCAGGCTTCACGTTAGTGGTTCATGCAAATTTTACATTCTGTGTGTTGTAGTGAATTCACCGACTCCCTTCATTCATTCCACGGGGAGTTATGGAGCACTAGATTATGTGCCAAGCACTGTGCCAGGAAAGTGTGACGCCTGGAAGTGACGGTCGAGCCGAGGTCTGAAGACTGAATAGGAAGCAAGTAGAGGGGGCAGCATGCCAGGCACGTGTAAAGGCCCTGGGGCAGGGACGCAGTGGCGCAGGCTGGAGAGATGGGTAGGCGTGTTCGTGTGCCCTTCAACGTGACGATGATGGTTTAACAGCTTGTTCTCGGCTTCAGCCCCCACGCACGCTGCTCCGCTCCTAGTGGGAAGCGTAGGGTGAAGGTTTTTCCTCCCAGGTTGACTTCCTTCTTGCCAGCCTGCCAATCCTTCCTTCCCACCGTGTGCCAGGTGCAGAGGTGCCTCTGACACAGATACACGTGTCCGCTCAGTCTCCCCACTTAAACGGGTAGCGAGCACAGCCCTCCCCTGGGAAGCTGGCGCCCCTTTCTGGTTTGCCGCTTGGGTGAGCTGCTTACCCCTTGGACCCTCTGACTCCCGGTTGTGGGTCAGATGCTCTCCAGGGTCCTTTCCACTGCCCTTCTGCAGCTTTTGTCTGTCTGACCTCAGAGTTAACGCTGCTGGGGACATTCTCAGGTCTGCGGAGACCTCAGGTCTGAGTGCTGGCCGCGTCCAGTATGCTGGTGAGGGCCTGCTGCAGGGGGCCAGTCACATTCCCTGTGCGCAGCGCCTGGTCGTCTCCGCAGTGGGGCAGGAATCGTGGTGTCCTGACTCTGAGCTCAAAGGGAGAGGCCTGGGATGCTGAAGGAAGCAGCAAGTCAGGTGTTCGAGACAGAGGGAGAGGAGAGAAGGGTGAACACAGCCTCACAAACTGCATTGTAATCACGTGTCTGTGTTGTGCTTTCCAGAATCTAAAACCGCTCCATAATTGTATGCCACGCTTTGCCAGCCCAGCTACTCTAGAATCCGATGCTCATTCACTGAACAGTTCTACTCAGTTGCTATACCTGATGTTCATTATCTGCCCTTGTGGGCTGACCCTGTAGTCAGGGAGATGGCCAGTGGGGAAAACGTATAATATGATGTCAGGTAGTGATCAGGGCTGCGATGGGGGAAGGGCAGGGAGAGTGACCAGATACTATAGCGAGGCCAGGTCTCTCTGAGATGGTGACCTCTGAGCGGAGACCCGAATGAAGTGGGGGAGAGAACCCTGCAGGTAACTAGAAGAGAGTCCAGGCAGCCGTATTAACATGTGCAAAGGCCCTGGGGCACGAGCAGGCCCGGAGGCTTGAGGAGTAGTAAGGAGGCCAGCGTGACCGTGAAGTGTGAGGAAAGGGGAGAGCAGTGAGAATCGGGGTGGGAGTGGTACCCAGGGGCGAGATCGAATGGGACTAATCGACCAGGTTAAGGACGTTAGATTTTGTGCTGAGTATGACATGAAGTCGTTTGAGGGTTTTGATTAGGGAGGTGACAGAGTCTGACTTACTTTTTCAAAGCCTCCCTCTGGCTACTGTGTGGAGAACGGCCTGTTAGGCACCTCTCGCAGGGTCGGGCGTGCGGGAAGGCCGCCACGCAGCTCCCCTTGCTCTGCGCGCCGTTGCTTTAGACACCTCCTCCAGGGCTGCGCTTTCTCTTCTGATTGCTGCAGTTGACTGGCGCGCCTGTCAAGAAACAGTCGTTTCGTTTGGTGGGCATCAGTGCCCCCTTGGTAAAGTAAGGGGGCCGGGTGGCCTGAGTCAGAAAGGTGGCCGGACAGGGAGCGGGCGGTCGTTGCTGCGATGTGAGGGGCGCCAGCTGGGGGCTCTCCGGAGTCAGCACATCGGCCCTGCCTGGAACCCCCAGCCGCTTCCAGCCGGGCTCTGAGATCATGTGGGACAGGTCCCCTCCCCTCCGCTTCTCCATGGCAGTAGGCTTGTGGGCCAGATGACAGTGCCACCGCCAGGGTTGGATAGAAAGATGTGACTAACATTGAATAAATATTCAGTGTGTTTATAAGTTAATGCTTAAATATAAACAGTACTCTCTGAGCACTAGATTGTCCTTTAACGTCGGATATCGAAAAGGGTAAGCTGAGATGACTCAGGAACTCAGCATGAGGAAAGCCCCTCAGATTAATAACGAAGCCAAGAACCAGGCTTGAGGGCCGTCCTGAACGGCCCGTTCCCGGCGGGTTGCACAGGTCAGCAGGGCTGATGCCCGGCCCTCCGATGACAGGGTGCTCGGCTGCAGGGCCCACCCTGTGGCTTCCTGGAGGCGGTGACAGCTAAGGGAAGTCAGATGTGAAGTAATCTCCCATTGCCCAAGTTGCCAAGCTGTGACTAAGGCATTCCTGACCTGAGTCTGGAGCCGTGGTTGCAGTGAGAACCACCCACTCGGTGACAGGGCACAATGCCGATTCCAGAGCTGAGCCGGCCTCGGTGATAAGAGGCAGAAATGCGCTGCTGGGGTTTTAGGTCCTCTCACCTCGGCCTTTGTTGACTCATATCTACATACCCGTCAGGTTTCAGTGGTGGAAGGACCAGTTGAGCACCTTTCAAGGGAACTAAGTAGGTTGGTGTGCTGGGGTCCCAAAGACCACCCTCTGGCTCAGTGATTCACCAGGACTTGCAGAACTCAGAAAAGCTGTTTTACTCCCAGTCACGGTTTATTACGGCAGAGGGAAACCGACTGAAATCAGCAAAGGAAGGACTCCCTAGGACAGAGTCTAGCAGGAGCCAGGCAGAAGCTTCCAGTTGTCCTCTGCCAGTGGAGTCACGCGGCAGTGCTTGCTCCTCCCAGCAGCCACGTGTGGAAGCCCACTCGAGCCTTGGTGTCCAGGATTTTTATTGGGGGTCAGTCTTGGAGGCATCGGGCGCCCAAGTGCCTAAGCTCACCTCCTCAGTCTCCAGCACCCCAGAGGCGACACCAGTATGATGTGATTCAGAGCCCCAGGTGTTCCCCTAAATCGCATCATTAGCATAAGCTATGTGCGTGACCCAAGGTCTCAGGCATATGGAGACATCTTATCAGGCGGCACACTCCGAGGCCTCAGGGGTTATTTCCTTGGAGCCATCCAAGGGCCAGTCCTGAAGACCTTTGGAATGTGCAGGGTTTAGGGCCTGCCGGGCCTGCCACACAGCTGGGGAAAGGGTTTGCTGTGAAGCGGCCCCTCTATCGTGTGGAAGCAGTGCCTCTGCTGTGTGCTTGTGGGGCCGGAGGATGCTGGTACAGGGAGTCTGTGGCTTCCGTTCCGTGTTCGCAGGAGGCCCAGTCCTAGTTCCAGCTGTAGGCTGCACCCAGGTGTGCCCAGGGCTGTGCAGGCACCGTGCAGGCCACGTGCCCTCTTAGTCCTGGTCCAAGGCTGCAGCTGCTGCCCCGAGGCTCTGCTAGTTGCTGCAGCCCTTGGGGCGTGAGCCCCAGACCAAAGCCTTCAGGGGGCTTCCCAGCAGGCCTCAGATGGACCCTGCTGACGTCTGTCGTTCTGTCTCCCAACAGTTTCTTGATCAACATGGGAGACTCCAGTGTGGAGGCTGGCGCCACCGCATCTGACACGGTGGCTGAAGAAGTGTCCCTTTTCAGCACGACGGACGTGATCATGTTCTCCCTCATTGTGGGTCTCCTGACATACTGGTTCCTCTTCAGGAAGAAGAAAGACGAAGTCCCCGAGTTCACCAAAATTCAGACCACGTAAGTGACTCGCTCAGGATCCCTCGAGAGCACATCTCTGCCATCCCAGCAGTGCTTGGGCAGGAGCGAGCCGGCTGAGAGATGCAGGGTCTCTCGTATCATGTTGGGCTGCGTCTTGGGTTTTGCCTTATTGATGGGCTCTGCTTTGGATCCACCTTCATAATCCCTTATGTTTACTCTGCGTTTCACAGTGTTCAGGGTCCTTTGATACCTGTTTCTTATTCAGGCTTCACAGGAACCATTCAGAGTAGAAGGCACCTTGCACAGACAGGTAACCTGAGGCTCAGGGCGTTAAAGGTCATCAGCGTAGGGCAAGGTGTGGGGAAGGGGCACAGAGCTTCCGTGCCCCCTCTGGGGTGCCACCTTCCCAGCCCCTCCATGTGTTCAGCAACCCCGAAACTCTCCAAACCCCATCCTTTTGGGTTTTTATGAAGGTTTTGTTATGTAGGCTAATTGATTAAATCATTGACCATTGGGGATTAATTCAGCTTCCAGGCCCTCTCCCCTCCCCGGAGGTCAGTAATCCTAAATGAAGGCAGTGACCCTGCCCTCACCGGGCTCTTGTGGGTGACGTTTATGACGTCACCTAGCACTGGTCCTGCCGCAAGGCAGCTGCTTAGTGTTTGTGTCAGCAAGTATCTCGTACCAAGCAGTACGCTGGGCGCTACAAGTATGCAAAGGTGGCCTTTACATTAAAGAGGCTAAGAAGTCAGGACATTGAAAGATACTTTTTGAAAAATGGTTTATGAACTGCTTTCGCGTGTATGATCTAATCAGGGCCTCAGCGACAGCAGTGCACGCTCGGTGGAGGGGGGGGGACGGCCTCATCGCTCATGATGGAGGGAGAGGCCAGGCGCCGGGACACACAGGCTCTGGGGACTCCAAGAAGGAATTTCCCCTTGGAGGGATCGGGAAGGTGTGCTGCTGGAGGGGGGCCACACCCCGAGGCTTCGAGGGCTTTGTCAGCAGAGGGTCAGAGGGAAGCTGGGAGGCTGGGCAGGTGAGCAGGGTCCAGCCTGTTCCCTCGGGGCTGGACAGGTCCATTCCTGGTGTGGCAAAGTAGTTTTGCTGAAAAGATATGGCACTCGGGATAAGGGGACCAGTGTCCCAGGGCCCAGTTTACAGTAGCCCTGCACTTCCTTGTCTGTAGGATGGAGGTGTGTCCCCACCCCCATCCCCGAGTGAGGCTGAGCCGCGGGAGAGCGTGGGGCCGCCAGCCTCCCCGTCCCCAAGATCTCTGGCCTTGCAAGATGGACTTGAAACAAAACTCCTGGACGTGTATCATGTGGATTCTAATTGTTTCTCTTTGCCAGGATGCTGAAGCGATATTTCCCTCTTCATAATCCTAAAATTTTAACCCTATATGTTTAAATCCCCTTCTCATCCCTTATTATATCATGTTGAATACCCCATGGCCAGGGGTTCTACGTGTACACTGTACAGGGAAACTGTTATAGTGCAGTGGTTAGGTTCTAGACCCTGACGCTGGGTAATGAAGGTTTGAGTCCTGACTCTACCATGTATTAGCCATATGACATTTGCCCTCACTTAATCTTTTGAAGTCCGTGTCCTCAACTGTAAATTGGAGATAATAATGGAACTTACCTTATAGGGTTGTAAAAAATTAAACGGCATAAACCATCATAGAGCTCTTTGCCCAGGTCCTGGAGCCCTCCAATGGTATGTATTTATGGTGCGCGGGCTTCTCATTGTGGTGGCTTCTCTTGCTGCAGAGTACAGGCTCTAGGGTGTGTGGGCTTCAGTAGTTGTGGCACGTGGGCTCAGTAGTTGTGGCTCATGAGCTTAGTTGCTCCGCGGCACGTGGGATCTTCCCGGACCAGGGATCGAACCCGTGTCCCCTGCATTGGCAGGCGGATTCTTAACCACTGCGCCACCAGGGAAGTCCCTATTCTTATTATTAATGCCATCTCCAGTCTTACAAGAGCCCTCCAAGGACACCATTATTACCCCATTTTGCAGAGGAGGAAACTGAGGCACTAGTGATTGAGGAGTTTGCCCGAGGCCACCTAACTCACAAGTAGCAGAGCTGCCTTTTGAACCCAGATCTACAAACTCCACACCCCCTGTTTTCCCCGCTTTGCCATGCTGCCTTCCGTCTCTTAAGAGGTAGTTAATATCCCTATTTCAAAGATGAGAAAACTGAGACTCAGAGAGGTCACTTAGCTGATACATCTGGGCCACCAGCTAGATGGTGGCCGCCACCTCCTGCTAGAAATCCCGCACTGTTGTCCGTGCCCACTTGTACTTTCAGTGAACACAGGTGGTTTTGGCCACAGCACGGTGCCTCCCTTACCCAACCAGGTCAGTGGAGGGTGATTAGTGTGGGGACTGGACGTGCCCAGGGTTGTACCAGGAGTTCTCACCACGACCCCCAGTGGCTTCTAGTTGGTCTTCTAAGGCCTTTCAGGCCTTCACCACCTGGGATGGTGAGTCCAAACCTTGGGGCATGGATGTTTTTTAAAAACCAAGCCAGTGGGAACAACTGCGTCTGAGCAGCAAGCACAGGACACACACCTGCAGCCCCCGACCCTGGACTTACAGGTGCAGGGGATTCAGAAGGAGTCCCTGTGGTCACAGGCGAATCTCCCAGGCATGCTGGCCTCTGGGGCCCTCACCACCAGGCCGGATTTGGCTTCAGAACCTCAGCACCCCAGGGAGGGCTTAGAGGGAAGGTCAGTTCTGGAAGGCCTCCTGGGTTTTTTTCATAAACGATTTACTGAAGTACATAACAGGCAGACATAAAAGTATACAGATCATAAGCACACAGTTTGATTATTTATCACAAAACGGATAGAATCATGTAAGAAACGGCCCCTCTTCCCCCTCCAATCCCACCACCCCCAGGTCACCCACTCTCCTGCCCTCTCGTGACATAGACGAGTGTTGTCTGTGTCCCGGGATGTGTAGTATTTGGCCATTCTTTCTGAGATTTCTCCATGTCGTGTGTAGTCATAGTTCTCTCGTTCTCATTGTTGCACAGTGTTCTGTTGTGGGAATAAACTGTAATTTATTCATTCCCATCATGATGGCCCTTTAGATTGCTTCCAGCCTGGGGCACTGTTACCAACAGTCCTGCAGGGAACATCCTGGTACGTGTGGATGTGGCTCCCGTGTGGATGTGGCTCGCATGTGGACGTAGCTCTGTTGGGTGTGTGTTGGGTGTGGAGTTGGGGGTCAGAGGGAAGGCTCATGTGCGGCTCTGTTAGATATAGCCAGTTTTCCAGCATCCAGTCCCACCCCCAGCACGTGGGGTTTCAGTTGCTGCCCATCCTCACCAACACTTATTTTTGTCAATTAAAAAATTTTAGCCATTCTAGGGAATTCCCTGGTGGTCCAGTGGTTAGGACCCCGTGCTTTCACTGTCAGGGGCCCAGGTTCGATCCCTGGTCAGGGAACTAAGATCGCACAAGCCGTGCAGTGCAGCCAAAAAAAAATTTTTTTAATTGAAATGAAATAAAATTTTAGCCATTCTAATGGGCATGTGGTGGTAATTGTTTTAACTGCATTTCTCTGATGTCCAGTGACCTTTTCATATGTTCGTTGGCCACTGAGGTATCTTTTGTGACGGTACATTCAAGACTTGGCCCATTTTTTTCCTGTCGGGCTATTGGCCTACTTGTTGATTTGTTACAGTTCTTTATATATTCTAGATCTGAGTCCTCTGTTAGATATCTATGTATTGTCAATATCTTTCTGTAAAGTTGCCTTTTTACTCTCTTCATAGTGTCTTTTTGTGATCAGAAGTTGTTGCCTTAAACTGGCCCAGTTTGTCAACCTTTTGGTTGGCCTTCACCTTTATGGTTAATGCTCTTGTGTTCAGTTTAAGAACTCTTATCTTATGGTCATGAAGCTTTTCTTTTGTATTTTCTTCTAAAAGCTTCACTCTTGTAGTTCTTATCCTTAGATCTGCCATCAAGCTGAAACTGATTTTGGTATCAGCAAATTGTCAAGGCGCTTCGAAAATCATTTTTTCCTGTGGTTATCCATCCACTTGACCCAGCACCATTTATTGAAAAGGGTTATTCTTTTCTCACTGCACTAAAGCATCCCTGTAGATATAAATCAGGTGACCGTATAGATGGGGGTTGATTTCTAGACTACTTGTTCTGTTGATCTGTTTTCTGTCCTTTCGCCAACACCACATGTTCTGCTTTCTATGATTTTATAGTAACTCTTGACTTGGTAACTGGTAGTCTAGGTCCTCCAGCTTTGTTCTTCTCTTTTAAGATTCTCTTGGCTTTTTTTGGGCCCTGGGCATTTCCATATAACTTCTAGAATCAGCTTGTCAAAGTCCACCAAAACAAACAAAAAAACCTTCTGGGATTTTAGTTGAGATTGGGTGGAATCTATAAATTAATTGACATCTTCCAGTATTGAGCCTTCTAATCAGTGAACATGATTTTATCCCCCGGGGAGGTCTTTTGAATGGTTTATAATAGCAATTAAACACTGGTTAAAGAGGAGCAGTTACGAGCAGTGCATTCTCTTAATCATAATCATTTTAAAAGTCGCTCTTTCGTCTCTCCTCCCACTGGCTCCTCAGCCTTTGCTCAGCTTGTACCTCTGGGCAGAGCACCGGGGCCAGGGCAGCTCCTGATGGAAGGGAGCCCGGGGGGGATGGTGGCTCCCAGAGGAGTCTGAAGCTCAGGGAACCTCTCCGTGCCCCCAAGCGCTTTGTTCGTGCGTGTAATGCAACACCCCTCTGGCTGGGTGGGAATTTGTTTCTGTTTCTGTCTCCCATAATGCAGAGGGCGCATCCCTTTCCTGTCTGGGTCCCTCGCTCTGTGCAGGGCCTGTCGGAGTGAAGATACTCAGAGAAAGGCCGTTGAATTAGTAAATGCTAAACCTGCACGTGTGTCTGCCTCTAAGGCAAAGTAGCTCACAGTCTGGGTGTGGCTTATGCTAAAATTTTTTTAATTTTTAAATTAGAACATTGAAAACCCTGGCAATTCCACATAAAAGTCACTTATAGCTTCTTTTGGAAAAAAAACAAAACAAAACAGGGGACCTGACCCCACGGAGCCCCCCCATGACACCTGCCAGCAGAGGCTGAGGCTGAGCGGGGCCACCCTTCTAGATGGGGGCTGCACTGCAGCCTGTGCCCCCCAGCCAGCCCTAGCTGTGCTCCTCCTCGGCTCTGCTCACAGCCCCCCACCCCCCTGCAGTCTGCTTCACTTGCAGCACCTGAGTGCTTTAAAGAAAAACAAAGCTTTTTATTATGGAACACTGCAAGCAAACACCAAAGCATGGAGCATAGGAGAGGGAACTCATGCACCTGTCACCCAGTTTCAACAACTATCTGCTCCTGGCCAGTCGTGCTTCCTTCCCCTTCCCCACTGTTGCTGGATTATCTTAAAGCAAGCATATAATTTCATAATTAGCCCTATAATTCATATGAATTATGAATAAAGAAATCATATGATTTCCTAGGAAATTGGAAATATTTCCTATGAAATTATGTGGAAATATGAACTACGAGAATATTTCAGTCCTCTCAAATTCAGGGACTCCCCTTTTTAAACCTAACACAGAGCTATCCTCCCACCCCTGTAAGTTCACAGTATGTCTCAGTGTCACTGGATACTCAGCCGGCATTGTTCGTAGCTCCCTGAGTGACTGATCAATTTTTTTTAACCTTTTTTTTTTTTTAATTCAGTATCTAAACCCACACATTGCAATTGACTACCGAATCTTTCAAGTCTCTCTTTCGGAGGTCAGGTCTATTGAGGTGTAATTTACATGCAATAAAATTCACCTTTTTAAAGTGTACAGTTTGATGCATCCTGACAGGTGTGTGCAGTTGTATAACCAGTGTTGCAGTCAAGATACAGGACGCGCCCCATCCCAGAAAGCGCCCCCCCCCCCCGCCCAGGTCCCATTGCAGTCGCCACCCCCCAGCCCCACCTCTGGCAACCACCCATCTGATTTTTGTCCCTGTAGTTTTGCCTTTTCCAGACTGTCATGCAAACGGGGTTATGTCATCACAGCCTCTGGTGCCAGGCTGCTTCCCCTTAACATAATGTCAGGTCTCTCTCAGTCCGTGGGCTTCCTTCCATCCCTGTGATTCCCTCGCGGCATTTTCGTTGAAGAACCCAGATCATTTGTTTCCCAAAGTTTCCCACAGTCTAGAATTTTGCTGCCTGCATCCCACTGGGGGTTGCTTCTGAGAAGCCACAAAAGAGCTCATTTTCCTCCGTGACCTTCGTTTGACGGCCTGCTCTTGTCAGAAGGGCCGGGAAAGCCAGGAGTCAAGGCTACCGGCATCATCTCTATCCATCTTTATCTCCTTTTTCCACACCCAGCTCAGGGCCACTCTTTCTAGAGAGGGGTCCTTGGCTCTGCCGAGCACGACGATAGAAACACCAATGGGTTTTACAAAGAGAAGAGCGCAAGGAAAGGCCCCTGTGGCCGTGGAGGGTGGACAGTGCCCCAAGTGTCCTGCATCCGTGGAAATGGCGAGGCTGTGGGCTCAGGACATTCACGCCGCCCTGCAAGCACAGGCGTGGGTTTTCTGATGCCACCTGACCACCAAGGGACCTCTCCTGTCCCTTGATGAGATTGGGGTAGTTTTGCTGTTCTAGCCAGTGCCCGAAATCTTGAACGTGGCCTGTCTGGGAAAGTGATGCAGAGCCGAGTGTCATCGGACCTTCTGACCTCTCTGGGCATTACCAGGGCACTCGGTGCTGGTGGCTCCATCTCTGTGGGCCGGGCACCAGGGCACAGGGACATGCGGCATCCTCGGGGGCTCACATGCAGTTGGGGCACGTGAGGATGGTGCAGTGACGATGCTCGAACAGCCCAGGGCGCCACCGGGGAGGGGGCTATGTCAGGATGGAGGTGCCCCCCCGAGCTGAGTCTGGGAGGCTGAGTAGGAAGCTGGGCCAGGGCTGCGCGTGCAGAAGCCCAGGGCAAGCAAAGCAGGGCCTGCTCTGGGAAGGACGCGTCTTGGTAGAGCCTGGGTGTAAGTCGCCAAGGGAGTCAGGGGTCATGAAGGGAACTGAGATAGAGCAGAGGCCAGAGGATGGATCTACAGGGCCTTGGGGTTTTATCTGACCCTCGTGGGGAGCCGACGGGAGGGCTGGTGCCAGGGCAGCCCTGAGACCAGCCATTCCTGAATGCAGTTTGGAGTGGATTGGAGGAAGGTCGTCGGGAGGCGTTGGCACTGACCAGGGACCCCGGTACAGACGGCAAGCAGGGCCGGAGAGCAGCAGTGCCAGTGGCCCAGAGAGAGGATGTGTGCTGGGGCTTTCTAACACTTTAATTCTTGCACCCCTGTTTTACAAGAGGCAAAGCTGATTCGGGGGGAGGTGAGTAGCTTACCCAGGGCTGAGAATGAATAAGCCCCGGAGCAGGACTTCACTCCCCATGCCGTTGCCCCCACTCCTGCTAGCCCCCCGCCCCGGCCCTGTCGTCATCGCCCCTCCCACCCCACTGTCCTTTCAGGGCCACTTTGTCTGTGACTAGAGCCACGTCATCCCAGTGTCAGAGGAGGTGGCTTTTCCTCTGTCCTGGACAGGCTGGGTGACCCTGAGCAGTTTCTTGGGCCTCGGTCTCTGCACAGTAGCGCTAGCCCTGCCTGGCACCCAACTGGCCCAAGAGAGGGCAGGCCACCCGGGCCACGGCACGTTGTGGAGTCCCGACGGGCACGGTGGTGAATACGTGTTGAAGGCTGTGTGGGTAGGGGGTCCACCAGGGGAACAGCAGCCCCCTCGAGCCTTGGAGCACCCTAAGTGACAGGGAGGAGGCTCCCTGGGAAGGGCAGTGAAGTGGGACCGGCGACTGCTGTGTCAGCCTCCTGACCGATGGGGTGGCCGGGCAGGTGCAGCCGTGCTCTGCACAGTGGGAGCAGATGCGAAGCCGCGGGGGCCCTGGGCTTTCACAGGCTTGGAGTTGCTGCTTCAGCCCCGAGCCTCACTCCCCTCCGCTGTCAAATGGGGTAGAATCCTTTGCCACTTCACAGGGCGGGGACAATTAAATGGAGTAAAATAAAAAGCATACAGGAGGCGCTCAGTAAGTCGTAGTTCCTCTTCCCTTTTTTGTCTTTGACCAGCGGCCTCTCACACCTGCTTCAAGCTCCCACCTGTCCTCACTGGCCTCCATTGGCGCTGGTTCCCGTTCTTGGCCCCGTCAGTGGAGAGAGCTGCTGTTTTTTCTTTAAGCTCCAGCGGACCACTTTGTCTTCACCAAAGGCAGCTCTTCCAGACCATTAGCTTTCTGCCACGAGGCTCCGGGCCGGCTCTGCCCCATTCCAGCCGCCTGCTCAGCTCTCGTCCCCTCTCCCGTTGTGCTGCCCTGGGGACCAGAGAACCTGTCGCCACACGCTAGGCTCTGGAAGGGAGCCGTTCAAAAGCAACTGCCCTGTGTGTCGCCAAGGGCAGGGGAAAGTCTCAGAAGAAATCAGTTCCGCTCTGCAGAAAATTTAGATTTCAGAATAACCCTTCTGAGCCCTGCCTGGGACTGGAAACAAAAGGAATCACGCTGGGCCATCGTGGTTCATCTCTGTCCAAGTGACTCAGTGCTTTTGTCCACCCTCCCTCTCGCTTCCCCACCCGGCGGGCTGCAGTTGACTTCCGAAGCCTGAACCAGAGACACTCCTGCTCCCAATTTGGGAGCAGAGAGCCCTAATTGGAACCATTTGTGCTCCATTCTGGAGCCGCGTGGTCTCTGGGCTCCGTGCCTGGGTCGGCTGCGGCCTCTCCTGATGGGCCGTTTGTACTTGGATGCCTTCGAAGGGGGCTCCTCACTTGCAGACGTCTCAGCAGCGAATGCGGTGCCCACCTTGCTGGGCGTTCCCCGCGCTGCGCGACAGGAGGCCGACACGTGCTGGTTCCACAGCGCACTCTGCCCCCAGGTGACTGGACCCAGCATCGTAGGCTCTGTTACCCACAGTTCTTTTGTAGGGAGGGAGGTGGGAACCAGATCTAATTCAATGTGATCCTGAGGCGCCCGGCAGCAGGCTCGCTGCGCTCCCTTTATGGGGAAACGGCCCTGCCATAGCAACCTGCACCACCGCCTTCCAGTGTCCAGAGGAGCTTTGTTCCGCCTGCACGACTTACTTTTTTTTTTTTTTTTTTTTTAATGGGAAAGGGGGAGGATGTGGGGAGAAAGGGCTCTGATATAAACAGTTACCAAGGAGACCCGAGCCGGGGTTGGAGAGGTTTCCTCCTTCCCTCGGTCCATACAGAAGGAGGAGGGGTGTGTGCCAGACGCAGGGGCTCACGGGAGGTTCCAGCCCAGAGTCCTGGTTCCTCCCTGCTGGAGCCGCCAGACGCAGCAGCTTTCCCAGGCTGCGGGGACCGAGGCAGGCAGGGGCTCAGCAGGGCTTCCGAGAGGACCGGGGTGTCCGGGAGGATGTTCGGTGTCCGCGGGCCGGTGTGCCCGCTGCCAGCACCGGCGGAGAATGGACAGAGCCCGACTCGCTAGCTGCTGGCTCCCCGCCCGTCTCCAGGAGAGCAGCACGCTGCCTTTTCCCTCCAGTCCAGAGGTGAGAGTAAGAAACCATGGGGTGCACGTACTCATCTCTGCAGGACGAGCCCATCCTGAGAAGGTCAGTTCCAGACAGTGTCCGGGCAGACGGCGTGGAGGCCCGCGGGCACCCCTACTCAGTGTGGCTGGAACTTCTTCCCCGGGCAGGGATGCCCGGAGGCACGAGGAGGGCGCTGTGTAGAGTTGACCGCAGACTCGGGGCCAGTCCCGGGGGGCTCGCCCAGGCACGGCCACCCTGGCTCCTTCGGTCCCGGTTTGCAGGCTGCATTTCTCTGCTTCCAGAGGAAGGAGTTTAGACCGGAAACCAGAAGGGCCCCCATCACCCACTCCTCGGCCTGTGAAAGATCGGGTTCCGAGTGCACATCCGGCACGAAGCTGTCAGGAGGGGTGAAGCCAGCCGAGGGCGCCCAGGTGCGGACCTGCTCGGGGCCCGGCAGCCGGGCGTCGCGGTGGGCAGCGGCGGAACCCGCCTGGTGTAACCGGTGGGAACGTGGGGAGCTGCCCCGCGCCGGGCAGTGACTAGAGGCACGGACAGTGTCTTCCCCCGCCTCCACGGGTTTCCCTTTTCCCTCACGGGGCTCTGGGCGTGATCCTCCTTTTCCCCACGGGCCGAAGCTAATGACGGGACCGGTGCTGCCTTCAGAAGTGCACGCCCTTCTCAGGAGCGCCCTTCCCCTGGGGGCGGGCGCCCTAGCACCTCCTGCCCGCCCTCCGACACCCCCAGCGAGACCCGCGTGGAGGGCCCCCCCGCCCTTGCTGCCGGCCCGGAACATCTGCCCCGTGCGGCTGCGTGGGCGCCCCCCAGCCCTCCTCCCCAGAGCTCAGTTCCCACCCGCTGCTTGGGTCTCATCCAGGAGCCCCTCGGCTGCTGGCGGCCACGGCTTTCCCTCCTGGGAGCCGTCTTCCTCTCTGAGAACAGAGCGCAGCCCTTCCGCGGGGCCTTTGCTGGGCTCTGCGGCCACAGTGCCTGCTCCCTCAGGAGCCCCGTGGCATGGCGTCCGCTCCGTCCATTAGGTCTTCGCACACTTCACCCTGTTGAAATCACAGAGTGACCCAGACAGCTTTCTTCTGCCCTCCTTATCCTTGAGAGTTAGACAAGTTCCAGGTGCTGAGCGAGACCGTGGGGTGGCTGCAGACGCCGAGATGCAGTGTTTTCCATAGAGGAACCTGAGGCCTCAAGGGGCCCGACTTGTCCGATCATAGGCCCATTTGGTGGCAGAACCAGAATTTGAACCCAAGTCTCTGCTCCTGGTGCGTGGCCCCTCCCCTTCCTCCGTGATTCTCCTGGGCTCTTTCTCCAGCCTGGCGATGGGCCCTTGGAAGGTAGAGGCTGCCTCGCGTTTAGTCTCACGCCCTCGGCACCGCCCAGAGCACACGTCACCCGGAGATGGAGAAAGGGCAACCGGGCGCTCCCTGGGCGGTGGGGTCCCTCTGGTCCCTTTCTTCAGCAAGGCCCCATATCTGCTCAGATGTAGCTTCTGTGGAAACCTCTGTCCTTTGAGAAAAGAGAGCTTCTCTACTGACGTCAGACCCTCTCAGGTGGGTAGGGGGGCCTCCAAAGGCCTCCAGGCCACCTCAGCCAACCTTCTGCTGGGCAGAGACTCAGGACTGACCTCCCAAGAAGCCCATAAAACGTCATGTGCTGAGTGCCAGGCATTGTGCTGATTGCAAAGAGATACACAGATAGCTCCCCCCAGATTGTGAAACCCAGACCTCAAGTTGAGCAATGAGAATACGCTGAGGCAAGTGCCTGGACGGAGGCCTTGAAGAGTACGGAGACGTACTGAAGACGGTGACAAACAACCTTATGCCTGAACGGCAGGGAAAGGTGCTCTGGAGAGGAGCTTAGGCCTGGTGTCTTCAGGGATAAGCAGGAGTTGGTGGCAGAGGGTTAGAAGAAGGACACTCTAGGCCAAGGCGTGGTGGGTCCAAGGGCACGATGGAACCAGGGAACGGCGGGCTGGTCACTGTGGCCAGAGCATTTGGAAGGTGGAGGGGGATGGATTCTGGACCGATGGGCCCCTTTCTCTTACTTAGAATAGCTTCTCTGATGTGGGTCTCTACCCAGGGTGTAGCTACTCTAGTCATCCTCGCCAGAGCCTTCAAAATCAATCCATCTGTATCCACCCACGGCGTTTCTTAAAATAGCAAGTAATTTGTATCTTCTTAGTACAAAAGCCTTACATTTTCATTGTAGGAAAGAAAAGAGTGGAGGAGTTGGGAATAGAAATGAGCGAGAAAAAGAAACAAAGACTCATAATTGCTCAACCTGAGGACAGAACAGCTCTTAACACATCAGTGTCTACCCTTCTGTACCTTGCTTTTACACAAAAACGGGATTGTGTCACCTGTGTTACTTTGTAGCCTGCCTTTCCCATTTGACAGGAACGTCAGGTGATGGTCTGTGCTGTTCGGTACAGAGCGGCGTGCGTCACAAGGCACTAGGCTGTTCAGCCTCTCCCTTGTCTTCAGACGTCTGAATGTGTATTTGAATATAAAATGTATTTTTAATTATAAAAGTAACAGAAAACAAAAATTTGGAAAATTAGGGAAACCCTCTCACCCGTTATCCTAACGCTCCCGTGTCCTCTGTCTGAGATGCTGGTGTGTTTCTCTTCAGGCCACTTTTCTATGAACAATTAGTCATGTGCGTTCCACTTCTAAGGGCACAGATTCTGCTTTTCCTGGAAGAGGGCAAGTGTGAGGGAAGATGCATTGGTTACCCTGCTGGCTTGTTTCTCGCTTGGCTTTGCGTCGTCTAAATTTCTCCCGGAGCGTCCGCTGTGGCCCGTCCACACATGGAGAACTGGCAACGGTCAAGAAATTGACGAAGAAGAGTTCCATATAAGTGAATATTCCAAAACTCAAGCCTGGCGCCTTTTAGGTGTCAACTGAATGCATTTACTTTGTTTTCATTTTTTTAATTGAGAAATTCACACCCCTTAAAATTCATGGCTTTCACCATTTTACAGTGTATAATTCAGTGGCTTTTAGTACAGTCATCGTGTTGTACAAGCATACCACTACCTAATTCAAAACCTTTCATCACCCCAAAGGGAAACACTGTCACTCCCCACCTCTCCCCCCAGCCCCTGGCACCACAAGTCCACCTCCCGTCACTATGGATTTGCCTATTCCAGACGTTTCCTATAAATGGAAATTGCATTTAGTTTTGTACCTGCTTTTTTTCTCATGATTTTTCATCAGAAACATTTGTCTAGGTTGCTGGTATTTAACCATCAGTTTAAATTTACATCTGATCTTATGTTTAGTGGGTAATATATTCTGACTCAGAATTCAAAGCTACTCAGTGGTGGAATTCGCGTCATCGTGCGCCTTGCCTCCTTTCCTAATGGTGTGTCTTGGTGAGCACGCCGTGTTAGTGCTCAGACAGACAGACAGGGTTGTAGGTTATGTTGTAGTTTAGGCTGCACACAACTAGAGGGTTAGTGAAGACGTGGCTGGGCACAGGCAGAAGTTGGACATGTGGCCAAGATGCTAGACACAAGACCCCTTTGAAGTGCAGGTTGGAGCTGGGCGTGGGAAGATGGGGCCAGGCCTGAGCGCCTCTGCTCATTCGTGCTCCTGCCCTGGCCCTGCTGAGGTTAGGGATGGGCCAGCCCGGGGATGCCGGGATAAATGGGGAGTTGGGGATGGCCTGCTCTGGGTTCCTGTGCAGCTGGGCCCTCGCTGGGTGGGAAAGGCTGGGTGGCCAGCCCCCTGCTGTCTCCCTGCTGCCCCTCAGGGGGCTGTTGCACCGAAGGGACCTCGGGACGGAGGAGGGAGGCTGGAAGTGCCCAAGCCGGGCACCGGGCCTCACCTCCCCCTGCAGCCTACTGTGATGTTATTTAATGCTAAGACCCTGAAAATAGCATTAGTCCTGTACCTACTGACCTAGTGAAAAACCCAGCGGGGGCCTAGACATGAAACTGCTGATACCTTTATGTTTACGAAATACCTGTCTGAACAGCTTTGCAGGGGCATCCTTAAAAGAAACCTTCACTTACATAAGTTTTTCCATGGACTCCAGGCCTCTAGCCCTGACAGACATTGCTTCATGCTGTTGTGATGAGTGTGTGTGTGTGCGTGCGTGCGCGCGTGCACACACGCACGTGCATGCTGGCACTTCACTCTGTTACACTCTACTGTGCACAGGAGGCAATGGAAAGAGCAAAGAATGTATGTCTTTCGCTCCCCGGGTATGAATGCAGTCTATGGGGCGTGTACCAGAGAGTGAATTGCTGGGCTGTAGAGTCACAGGAGGTACTGCCAAGCCGCGTTCCAAAGTCGCCGTGCCATATCGCCCTCTCCCAGCTGCGTGTGGGAATTCCCATTGCTTCACAACCTCACCTGTTTGAGATCTTGTCTGTCTTTTCAGTTTTAGCCATTCTTACTGGGTGTATGATAGATCTCACTGTGGTTTTAACTTCCTTTTCTCCGGTATCTAATAACGTCGAGCACCCTTCCCTACGTTCTTTGGCTGTTTAGATGCTCTCTTTAAGAAGGTACCCGTTCAAGCCTTTTGACAATATTTCTGTCGCAGTATGTGTCTTTTCTGATTGATTTGTAGGGATTTCTTATATTCCCAACCCTAGTCCTCGTCAGTCAGATACGTGTACATTGCAGGGACCTTCTCCCGTGCTGGGGCTTGCCTTTCATTCCCTTAATGGTGTCATTTTAAACAGAAACAACGGTATTTTAGTGTTCAGATTTGTCGCTTGGTTCAGACCGGCCATATTTCAAACATCCTAAATATTTACCGTCCAGAGGTAAATCACCTTGCTGTCTTAGGCTGAGAGTCCCTGGGGAGGCTCACTGGGTTGCTTTAGGTGGCTCTGCAGGCCTGGGGCAAGGACAGACAGAAGGAAAAGGACCAGAAGTGGAGAGGGAGGGGCAGGAGGCCAGAGCTAGGAGGTGGAGAGTGGACGGGCATGTGGGGCAGTGGTGCCGCTCTCCGGAGGGGATGGGGTCCAGTTCAGGGCTTTAGAAGGTGACAGGGTCACAGAGAGGGGAGCAGGTAAAAGTGGTTCCAGGGCAGGGGAGGACTGGGGGGGGGGGCGTGTCTTGGGAATCCCAAGGGACTTGCTATTCAAGTGGGGCCTTGGTGGGGAACAGGGGTCTGTCGGGTGAGGAACTGGAGTGAGGACGCTCTGGGCGGAGACAGTGGTGTTGACAGAATTCTAAGGACCATCATGGAGGGCTGGTGTGTGGAGGGGAGTGGCAGGCGAGGCTGGGACAGGTTCTGACGGGACTTGTGCACCCCTGGTCCTGTGGGTCATGGGAGCCATGGAAGGTTTCAGAGCGCAGCTGTAGCACGGTCAGAATCTTATTTGGGAGACTCCTGGTTGCCTTGAGGTGGGGACCACTGGCTGTGGATGGTGAGCGGCCGGGGAGTGAGCTTGACCCTTCGTTCTCGTGTTCTCATGTACCCGGGTGGGTCAGCCCTGGCCCTGCGAGGCGTTGGATTTGGACTTACCAGGCCCCGGAGCCTGGGTCCTGCCTCTTCCAGCCCCGGCACTGGACCAGAGGCGGCTGCTGGCGGGGGCACCACGGAGTGGAGCAGGCGGAGCTGGAAATGCCCCTCACTGCTGCCATGTGCCTCCCGTGCCCATCAGACACTTTTATTTTTCAGGACCTCCTCTGTCAAAGACAGCAGCTTCGTGGAAAAGATGAAGAAGACGGTGAGTTTTCTCTTTGTGCTCGGCCCTGGTGGGTGTGCGGGGGCATCCAGAAGGCAGGCTTCACTGGACGGGAGGAGAAGCGGGCGGGAACCCGGCTCAGCTCCCTGTGTGTGTACTTTCTGGGCTAACCAGAGCCTCGAGGCTGCTCTGCTGTTGCTGGGACAGTTTACTCCGCTTTTTGAACGTTTACTTCTTGAACAAACCAAACTGTAAGAACAGACCCTCCCTCTGACTCAGATGCCGCCCCGTCTCCTCCCTCCCAGACCAGGCTGTGTCCATGAGCATATGTAAACCTCACATAGCTGAGGTCCTAGCACAGCTACAATTTTATGTGTTTGTTTCTTGTTTATTTAAGTGTTGAATTTTATGACCAGGTACTTCATTCACACGGTGAAAATCCAAAACATAAACTATTTAGTGGAAAGCTTCTCTCCTAGCCCTGTCACCCATCACTGTCCTTAGTATTTTATAGATCCTTCTAGAGCTTCTTTATGCACATATAATAAAAACAGACTTTTATACTTTTTAAACACAAAAGGTGGCATATTACATACACTGCTATAGACCTTCATTTTTTTCCCACTTAATGATATGTCTTGGAGCTCTTTTCACAACAGTTCAAAGATACCTCCCGCGTTCTTTATTATAGTTGCGTGATGATTCCATGTGTGGCCACAAGTACTATAATTTGTTTTAACACTGCCTTGTTGATGGGCGCTTGGAATATTTCTAATCTTTAGCTCTTACAGACAGTGCTGCTGTGACTGTGTAGGTCAGTTTGCATATTTGCAAATACAGTAAAATCCCAGAAGTGGAATTTTTGGATCAAAAGATATATGCATTTGTGATAGAAACTGCCAGATTGTGCCCCACCCCCGTAGAGGTCACGCCACGGAACCGTCACTAACAGTGTGAGAACACCTGTTCCCCACAGCTTTGCTGACAGAGTCTACTATCAAAGTTTGGGATTTTGCCAGTTTTCTAGGTTACAAAAAAGATATTTCTGTGGAGTTCTAATTTGCATTTTTCCTATGAATGAGTTTAAGTGAATTTTCATGTTATGCTGGCATTTCTTTTTTCTTTTTTTTACAGATTCTCTGTTCAAATCTTTTGCCCACTTTTCTGTTGGGATTGATCTTTCTCAAGGAACTCCTTAAACTTATTAGGGTGATTAACCCCTCATCTGTGATATGAGTTAAAAATATTTTTCCCAGCTAACAGTTTGTGTATCATTCGGCTTATTGTGTGTTTGCTTGTTCGTTTTGCCATGTTAAAGTTCCTTAGTCCATTTAACTATTCTGTGACTTCTGGACTTCGAGTCATCATTTGAAAGGCTTCCCCACTCTAAAGAGATAAAGGAATTCTTCCATATTTTTTTCTAGTATTTTTATGATTTTGTTTTCCATATTTAAAATTCAATCTGTTGGGAATTTATCCTGGTGTAAGATGTAAGGTATGGGTCCAACAATTTTTTACACAGCTGTCTAAATTCCATGTAATAAAGTCCATCTTTTCCCCACTAGTTTTATCATAAATGTAATTCCCATGGGTATTTGAGTGTAGTTCTGTATTTTCCTGTTCTGGTACGTTGATCTAGCTGTCTGTGTATAAACAATATCATACTGTTTAATTATTTTAACGTTGTATAATTATTATAACTTGTTTTAATATCTGTAGCACTAGGCACTTCCTCCCTCCCCCCCCCCATCACTCTTATTTTTCAGTTTTCCTGGCTGTTACTTCATACGTATTCATTTATTTTAGGTAACAGTTTTATTGAGATATAATTCATATTCCATACAGTTCTCCAATTTAAAGTTTACACATCAGTGATTTTTAGTATATTCCCAGTTGCACAAACTATCACCACAATCCATTTTGACATTTTCGTCATCCCCAAAAGAAACCCTATGCCCATTAGTAGTCACTCCCCATTCCCCCACACTGAGCCCTAAGCAACTATTCATCTTTTTGTCTCTATAGAGTTGCCTATTCTGGACACTTCATGTAAGTGGAATCATACAGTATACGGCCTTTTGTGGCATCTGTCACTTAGCGTAATGTCTTCAAGGTTCATCCATGCTGTAGCATGTGTCAGCTCTTCATTCCTTTTTATTGCCAAACGATGTTCCAGTGGATGGATTCGCACTTACTTTTCCACAGGATTTTTAGGATCAAATCGTTGATGAAAAAAGAGCTGTTCAAGTTTTTATTAGGATCGTGTTACATTTCTGTATTGATAGAGGGAGAACTGACATCCTGTACGCTGAGTCTTCCTGTGCAAAATCAGTGCCTTTCCACTTGGTTGAGTCCTTTATCACTCGGTAGCTTCTCACATGTTTCTTGTATGGCTTATTTCTAGGTACTTGATATATTTTGATGCTACCATAAATATTAGCTACTGTTTTATATCCTGTTTTGCTCCCTTGACATCATAAGCATTATTTTAAAATACCTTTTTAAATGATTTTTAAATGATTTGTAGAAAATTCAGGCAATGTAAAAGGTATGAGAACACTTCACAGCAATTGTAGTCCCTCCGTTTTATTTTGTCATTTGTACCTGTCAGTTAGGGCTCTGTGCCAGGCCAGAGACCCCTCTAGGCATTTTGGGCACTGGGAGGCTGCCGCAGAGAAACCTCATGTCTACAGAAGGGACCGGGGAGGTGGCCCGTGCCTTGCTTCCACCTTCCAGATCTTGCAAAGCACATCCAGTTGGCTGGACCTAATTTGCTGCCTCCCTGGCTGCAGGGAGTCTGGGGGATGGAGTTCCAGCTTTCCCAGAGCTGCTGCAGTGGGCACAGTAGGAGGGTGGGATGAAGAGCCTGTGAGCCAGTCTATATGGTACCTTTCCGCATTGTCTAGATTTTTATAAAGCATATGCGTTACTTTTGTAAACATCCAGAAAAATTCACTCATGATTCCCCATTTAGAGACTCTTGGTATATTTCATGCCATTCTTTTTCCCTGTGCATTTATATGTATAAACACACACATGTATGTGGAGTGGGTATGTAACAAAATTGGATTATGCTATACATAGTCTTTGATCACTTTTTTTTTTTCTTTACTGAATGTCATCTCTGCATTTTTACACATGTCCTTTAAAAATCTGCCCACAGTGTGACTTTGAGCAGCTTCCGTGTGTAGGATTATCTTGATGGCTCCAGCTGAAGTCAGCTAGGTGGCCTCTGACCCCATCCGCTGCAGTGGCTGTGGCAGTGAGATGCTAGCCCCAGAGCGACTTAGAAAGGACCTGAAGCAGGCAGGAAAGAGGGTGCCCTTGAGGGACGTGCCTGCCCCTGTGGTCACCTAGAGCCTCCAGTGAAGCCTGTGGCCCTTGGCCCCCCACTGATCCCGCGTGTCTGGCCGTCCCTAGGGCAGGAACATCGTCGTGTTCTACGGCTCCCAGACGGGGACCGCCGAGGAGTTTGCCAACCGCTTGTCCAAGGACGCCCATCGCTACGGGATGCGGGGCATGGCGGCAGACCCGGAGGAGTATGACCTGGTGAGCTCTCGCCGCGCCCTGCCCCCTTCCTCCCATGCTGCGCAGTCCAGGGCGTCAAGGAAGTCGCGTCTGGATCGTGGAGACGCTTAAAGGGCTGAGTTAGCCAAAGGGACAGACAGGAACAGGCGTCTCTTGCCATCTGTTCCAGCAGCCAGGTGGCCCCAGCTGTAAGGACGTTAAGAACACCTGGCCCAGGTGAGCGCATACGCGCTCAGCAGCGCTCATGCTCAGCCTTCCAAGCCCTCCACGCTGCAGGCTTTGCAAGTGCTGGGCAGGTACCAGCAGAAGGGACTCGGGCACCTAGTGGATTGGTTGTGGCTTAAAAGATGAAAGGGTCTCAGCAAGTCAGGAGGGGAACCGTTTCTCATCTCCCCTCAACCCCCACCCGAGAACTGCAGTTCCAGGGGAGCTGGACCGAGGAGTCGGGGGGTCTGGGCTCTAGTGCCACTCTGCCCTGACTGCCCGTGTGACCCTGAGCGAGCGCCCACCGAGGGCCTTCCTTGACTCGTCTACAGAGAGGCGGTGAGGGTGTTGGGTGAGCCATCTCCAGGAACCCTTCAGCTGGGCTTTGAAATGAGGCTGTAAAGCCTCAGCTTTACACATGCTCGCATGTGTGGGCTTGGGGAGGGCCCAAGAGAGCCCAGGAATTGAGGGAAGGGCCCCCATCTGGAGCTGCAGGATTCCCGCCTTCTCCTGTCAGCCATCCTTGGCACGGGGCTCCTCCGGGCCAACACAGGACTGTCTGCAGGACACGGTCCCCACTTCCTGGCCCCAGCTGCACCCAGCCTGCCTCTGAGGGCGGTGGGGACCCGCTCACCTTGCTATCTCTCCTCCGCGCATCGGCTCTTTCGCCAGTCGTGGCTCTCCAAGGGCAGGAAACTTCCAGCAGTCTGCTTGCCTGTTTCTGAGACAGCCAGGCCAGCGGCCCCAGGTGGACTCAGTGGGCAGGGAAGGGGGGAGTGGCCCTTAGGCACCCAGGAGGGGCAGGGCTGGCAGGGAGCAGGCAGTCCTGGGAAGATGCCCCAGGGAGTTGCCTTCCTGCTTCTCCCCTGAAGGGTCATTGCCAGACATCGGGGCGGGGGAGGCAGTGTCGGGCTCTTGTTGCTCCAACAACATGATAAATGAACTTTCCCTCAGAACCACTCTCTTCTGAGGGCCAGCTGCTTCCCACATGTGCCACTCCGTCTCCCAAACCAAACCATCCCCCACCTACTCCACGCCCCTGCCTTCGGTCTTGGGAACGAGCACCACTACCCATCTGTCTTAGGACCTGGGTTTCGAGTTGGCGGACAGTTGGTTAGGAATTAGCGCGAGCGCAGGTCCTGCTGTGCCCCAGGGACTTTGTGAGATGATGAGGTTCTCCGGAGGTGGCCCAGGGCACCATGTTCCAAGTGCCAGCCTGTGGCCTGGAACCCAGCATACTTCTCTCAACACCCCAGGCCCTCACCTGTGCTCTTCTGGGCCTGCTGTTCCCTTTGCTCTTGAAATGCACCCCGTCCACTTGAACCTTGGACTCGCCCATCTGCACCCCTGCTGGGAGCAGGCTTAGTCTTGGTTGCTGGGCCTGGCCCTGCCTTTGTCTCCCCAGGGCGACCTGAGCAGCCTGTCAGAGATTGAGAACGCCCTGGCAGTGTTCTGCATGGCCACCTACGGCGAGGGGGACCCCACTGACAATGCCCAGGACTTCTACGACTGGCTCCAGGAGACGGACGTGGACCTCTCTGGGGTCAAGTACGCGGTGAGTCACCCGTGTGAGCTCATGCAACCTCCGGAACCCCGTGTCCAAGAGGAGCTCCTCCAGTTCTCACCTCGTTTGATCAGCTAGGGCAGGCCCAGGCGCCAGGACAGGGGCTTCGAGCTGAGGGCCTGGTATGGAGCTCGTGGCAGGGAATCCCAGGAAGGCCGCTCATGGGGCGACCCTGTCTTCCGCCCGGGCCTGGCCCAAGAGCTCCCCCTCCCATGCCCCAGCCGCAGCCCCACTTTGCTCGGGAGCATTTGCTACTGGAGACTGAAGGCAAGAAAAGAGCGGTGGGCTGACCAAGATTCTGCTGGGCAAGGAGAATCCTGAATGGGCGGGGTGAAACCCCCCTGCTGCCGCCAGGGTCAAGGCCAAGGTGGTTGAGGAGGCGCCTGGACTGCAGGTCACCAAAACAAAGCCGCCTCTGGGGCCTCACAGTGCAAGGGGTCTGGCAGGGACTGCTGACCACTGGCCCCTCATCCACACAGGTGTTTGGCCTTGGGAACAAGACCTATGAGCACTTCAACGCCATGGGCAAGTATGTGGACAAGCGGCTGGAGCAGCTCGGGGCCCAGCGGATCTTTGATCTGGGGCTGGGCGACGACGACGGGAAGTGAGTGACCCCTCCAGGGCCCACGCCCTTGCAACCCACCCCCCCTCCGCCCCGGCTGTCGTGTGTCAGGAGCCACAGGTTAGGGCTGGCCGGGGCACAGGAGGGGAGGACAGAGCCATGATGTCAGCACAACTCCGTGACCCGCCTCACCCCGGGGGAGGGAAGGCCAACCCCCCCATCGCCAGTCCCCACCTTCTTTGCTCATCCACACCCTCCCGGCTCACCCGGCTCAGATGGGGCCTCCCGTGGTTACTGCAGACCCTCTGGACGCTTCCTGACGCCCTGGGTTACATCACTGGGCGGGCTGGCATGCAATGAACCCTCCCGCTCGGAGGGGTGAAGGGACAGAGTCCGAGCTCTGCCGGCAGCCCCATCCGGAGCCCGGCTCATCCCCTCTCGTCCCCAGCCTGGAGGAGGACTTCATCACGTGGCGAGAGCAGTTCTGGCCGGCCGTGTGCGAGCACTTAGGGGTGGAAGCCACTGGAGACGAGTCCAGGTGAGTGTGCGCAGGTGGGCCGGGGCCTTGGGTGCTGCCTGCTGATGGGGGGGCTGGCCTGGCGGGTGTGGTGGCGCTGGAGGAGGCTCCATCAGGGTGCGGGAGGGGCACGGGCCCAAGCGCTTGGGCTGTGCCTGCAGGTGACGGTCAGGGCGGGATTCCTGGCCTCCTCTGGGCAGAGCCTCGGGCCTGCTGACGGGCCGCCCCGCCCTCCGAGTGCCGTGCTGGCCCCTCCTGCCTCCCACGCTCGCGCATCTCCTTCCTCGTGGGTCACGTCTGGCCCCGCAGCCCTCGCTGCACGTCCCATCGCCTCACAGCCTCACTCCCTCCTTGGGACCCGGCCCCCTCCCGGCCCCCTCCCGGCCCCCGGCCTCACCCTGTGTCTCCCTTTTGCAGCATTCGCCAGTATGAGCTTGTGGTCCACACAGACATAGACGCGGCCAAGGTGTACGTGGGCGAAATGGGCCGCCTGAAGAGCTACGAGAACCAGAAACCGTGAGTAGAGAGCGTGGCTGGGGCCGGACAGCTGGCCGTCCCATGTGTCCCCGCAGGGCCTGTCCTCCCAGGCCCCGTCCTGTGGGGCTTCCTTACCCCCACATCCAGGAGTGGGCCTGGGTGAGGGCACCTATGTTTCCATCTCCACCGCACAGGAGGGGGTGAGGCCTGGAGCAGAGAGAGATGGGAGGCTGCTCTGAGCCCGGGGCCCTGGGGACCCCTCCCCTCCGCTCCCAGCGGTCCCTCCGCCCAGGGTGTGGCCTCGGGGGGACTGGCCCTTGCTCAGCTTGTACTTCATTTGCCCTGTAGACACCCTGGGGAGGGGGGTACCCACCAGTTCCTGGACCAGGACGGTGAGTTCAGCTCTGGGTCGAGGTGGAACTTGGTTGGGCAAAAGGGCTCGCGTCCTTAAAATCTGCCTCGATGTCTGGACGTTTTGTCCAGAAACATAGTGTTCCTCTCTGGGGTCCCTGACTTGCCCGTGGGTGCCACCCAGAATCCTGCTGGAGCCGCCCAGGAAAGACCTCCTAGAACCACCAGGCTTTGCGACCAGCAGCCCTGCTGCAGCTGTAGCCGGAAAGCCCGACATTTCAGTGACTTCACAGAGTGAAAGCGTCTCTCCTGTTCACGTACAGTCCTGGGCACCTGGGCGGAGGGGGCTTTGCTCCACACCGTCACTCGGAACCCAGGCCCCGTCCGTCTTGGGGAGCCACCTTCGAGGGCCTGGCCCTCCTTGTGCTCTGCTCACCAACGTGTACAGAGTGTGGAGGGTCCCCCAGGTTTTTAGGGACCAGCCTCAGTTTCCATGTCTGTAAATGGCGACACTGATAACCTAGCTCTACCCCCTTGCGGGGTGCCGGGAGCACCGCTGTGCATTAGGCTGGGAAAGCCCATTACCTAATTGGAGAGGTTTCCTTGTGACCCTTGGAGGCCAGCTCTGATGTTTCCTGTGTCCTGTGTGGCCAGAAGTGTCCCTTGGGGTGGGAAGATTCAGACTGAAGGCCTGGCCAGTCACTGAGCTGCTCTCCCCACCCAGCCCCTTCGACGCCAAGAACCCCTTCTTGGCTGTCGTCACCACCAACCGGAAGCTGAACCAGGGAACTGAGCGACACCTCATGCACCTGGAATTAGACATCTCAGACTCCAAAATCAGGTATCAGCTGCTGCCACCCCCCACCCCCTCAAACCTTTCACTCAGGCCTCCTGTTTGGGTGCAGAGCTGCCTTCCACCCTCCTCCTGAGCCTCGCATCTACCCCAGGTATGAATCTGGGGACCACGTGGCTGTTTACCCAGCCAACGACTCTGCCCTCGTCAGCCAGCTCGGCGAGATCCTGGGTGCCGACCTGGACGTTATCATGTCCCTGAACAATCTTGACGGTGAGTCCTGGGATCCAGGCCTCCCTACCTACCTGGGCCTGAGGTGGCTGGTGGGAATGGGCCCCTTGGCAAAGTCCATAGGTTGAGCTTCTGCTTAGGGCTAAAGCCTGGTGCCCTAGAAGCCCTCATAACCAAGACCCCAGTTACAGGTTGTAGAACAAACTCGGGGTCAGGGGAAAAGGTAGCTGCAGGGGCTGGCGCTCTCCCTTCTGGGGTTCCCCCATCCCCTTACTGCCATACTCCCTTGAGGGAGAGTGGGTGCCTGGAGACAGAGCCAGCCCCGTGTCCTACAGGGAAGAGAGCCACAACTGGCCACTGAAGGCCCTCTCTGGCTCCAGGGTCTCCTCACCTGTGAACCCAGGGATCCGAGTCAACAATCCTGACGGCCCTCCAGGTCCATTCAGGGTGCTCAGAGTGCAAGGGGCACTACCGTGGGGCAGGGCTGCCCGGCCTGTGAATGCCCCCAGTGCCCCCACTGTCCACTGACCTGGGGCCCAGCTCGGCCTGGCCCTGCCCCACTCACTCTTGTCCTCAGTGACCTGAGCCTGGGCTGCTCCTTCTCAGCAGCTCGAGTCAGCCTTGAGAGGAGCTGCGTGAAAGGGGGCTGATTTCTATCAGAATTCATCGTGCCGGCAGTGGACGCATGGGAGTGCACGCGTGGGCCTTTCTTGCACTGGGGGGCACGGCTCTTGCGCCATCCGAGGCAGGACCTTGCTGGGGGTCAGGAGGGGTGTTGGTGCTCACTCTCCCCCAGGAGACTCCGGGCCCCTGTGAAGAGCCGTTCACTGCCAAGAGCTGCTTAGAGAGAGGGCTGCAGAGGCTCAGAACCAGAGGCACAAGTGGGGCTGCAGAGGAAGTGCCGCACCTGCCCCTGTCGTGCAAGGCCTGAGCCCTGCTTTCTGGGCTCACACAAGAGGGTGCCTGGGTGCAGGGAACACCTGCTGCTTGATGTGGGTGCTGGGTACAAAAGGACTTTCAGTTCATGAAAATCCATCAAGCATTGCACTGTGACTTGTACACGGTACGTAGGTCATACTTCAGTACCAAGTTCAAACCCCTCCCAAAAATAGACCCAAACCCCTAAAGGCCGAGCCGTCCTGGGCCAGGCCCTCTCCTCTCCATGTGGCTCAGCAGCCTCGCGGTGCCACGGGGCTCATCGGTGCACAGGAATAAACGCCCCTGCAGTCATGCCTCTAAGAGATGGAGTTGCTCCTGGGTCCAGTCCAGCTCTAGCCTGCTTGTGGGGAGCTGTCAGTAAAGCCAGCCTGTTGACTGTGGTAATGGAAGGCCCCTGGCAAGGGCTGGCGGGGTGTCTGTGCCAGTAGCTGCCCCTGAGTATACAGGATGCTGTCCCCAGAGCTTGGCCCTTGGGTGACCCATGCACAGACCTCTACGTGTGTCCAAGCATAAAAACTGACCCGGAGGGGGCTCTGCTGTCACAGCTGAAGGCCCGGTGTTGGCATCGCACAGTCATGAGCCTGGAGCCCCCCCCACAGTGGACCAGGTCCAGCCCGCAGCCAGGCAGGACACACGTGGGGAGCTCCCCCTCTGCAGCCCTCTCTCTGAGCAGCTCTTGGCAGGGGAAGGGGCCCCGAAGGGGCTGATTCTCCTGGGTGGGGCCAGCGACTGCCAGGCCTGCCCCGGCAATGCCCTGCCTCTGATGAAGACCGCCTGTCCAGTGTGACGCGCGAGGGTGGCCAAAGCCTGAGGCTTTGCCCCCGAAGTCAGGGAAGGACCAGAAAGAGCCGCTCTTGCTTCCAGTGCTCCCTGGGCTGCCCGCTTCCTGAGAGCAGGCCTGAGGCTTTGCCCACCCCATCGCATGGCACTGCGCCCATCCCGGGGGCGGCCACTGACCCCGAACCCTGCCTGCCCTCTCCTTACAGAAGACTCCAACAAGAAGCACCCCTTCCCCTGCCCCACCTCCTACCGCACGGCCCTCACCTACTACCTGGATATCACCAACCCGCCACGCACCAACGTGCTCTACGAGCTGGCCCAGTACGCCTCAGAGCCCTCGGAGCAGGAGCAGCTGCGCAAGATGGTCTCCTCCTCGGGCGAGGGCAAGGTGGGCCTGCCACTCGCACCCCAGCACCCCCAGGCCATTCCCCAAGCTGCCTGGGCCCAACTTCAGCCCTGTCCCCTAGGTCCGCGTGTCTCACCTACGTCTGCCTCTCCCCAGGAGCTGTACCTGAGCTGGGTGGTCGAGGCTCGAAGGCACATCCTGGCCATCCTGCAGGACTACTCGTCCCTGCGGCCCCCCATCGACCACTTGTGTGAGCTGCTGCCTCGTCTCCAGGCCCGCTACTACTCCATCGCCTCATCCTCCAAGGTGTGGGCTCCAGGCCTGCCCGCTTATAGAAGACATAGTGTTGGCTCCTTGGAGGGGCCGGGGTCCCTGGGCCACAGCCCCAGCTCTGCCCCACGTGCCCAGGGCAGTTCACTCAAGACTCCTGGGCTGTGCGTCCAGAGCTGCAAACTGCTCTCCGGCCCCAGTGCCGAGAGCCAGTCAGGAGAGCTGCCAGGAAGGGGCCTTTGAACAGGTTTGGGCGCCGCGAAGGGTGTAAAGAGGCGCTGAGCAGGGACCCCCGCGGCAGGGTGGGTGGCAGGAGGGAGGGGGCCTCCGGCACCGCCACGCTCACTCCGACCGTGCCGCCCCGCCAGGTCCACCCCAACTCCGTGCACATCTGTGCCGTGGCCGTGGAGTATGAGACCCAGTCGGGCCGCGTTAACAAGGGCGTGGCCACCAGCTGGCTGCGGGCCAAGGAGCCCGCCGGGGAGAACGGCCGCAGGGCCCTGGTGCCCATGTTCGTGCGCAAGTCCCAGTTCCGCCTGCCCTTCAAGGCCACCGTGCCTGTCATCATGGTGGGCCCGGGCACCGGGGTTGCCCCCTTCATAGGCTTCATCCAGGAGCGGGCCTGGCTGAGGCAGCAGGGTGAGTGTACGGGCCCTGGGCGGGCGGGCGGGCAGCAGGGCTGGGACTGGGGTTCCACGTCCCCGACTGCTGCCGCCCCAGGCAAGGAGGTGGGGGAGACGCTGCTCTACTACGGCTGCCGCCGCTCTGACGAGGACTACCTGTACCGCGAGGAGCTGGCCAAGTTCCACCAGGACGGCGCCCTCACCCAGCTCAACGTGGCCTTCTCCCGGGAGCAGCCCCAGAAGGTGAGGCCGCGGGCAGGCCCCCGCGGGGCGGAGGGCGGGCGGTGTGAGCAGCCCTCCTCACAGGCGCCCCCACCCCCAGGTCTACGTGCAGCACTTGCTGAAGAGGGACGGGGAGCACCTGTGGAAGCTCATCCACGACGGGGGCGCCCACATCTACGTCTGTGGGTGAGTGAGGGCAGAGGCGGGGCGGGGACAGGGCCTACCTGCCCGTGCGGGAGGGGGGGGCCCCTGTCCGGCCCCCAGCGCCACCTCCTTCCCGCCCGCAGGGACGCTCGGAACATGGCGAGGGACGTGCAGAACACCTTCTACGACATCGTGGCCGAGCAGGGGGCCATGGAGCACGCCCAGGCCGTGGACTATGTCAAGAAGCTGATGACCAAGGGCCGCTACTCCCTGGACGTGTGGAGCTAGAGTCACCCGGGCCCACCCTGCTTTGCTCCTCACGCCCTACAGACTTGCTCCCCCATGTAATCGCTTTCCTCACTCCCTTCTGCCAGTCGCCTGGGTGGGTTCTGCTGGGCCCTGCCACAGGAGGCAGGCCCAGCGACTGACAGAGACTGCTCCAGGCCTGAGGTGTAGCCTCGGACCCGCCGGCCCCAGGGGGCGTGGCTGAGGGTGACCCGGGCCGACGCTCCGCGGACACCTCGGGCCCCCGGTGGCTGAACAGAAGGGGCGCCTCCTCTCAGCTGAGTGGGGCCTGGCCCCTCCCCGTGATTTTCAATGAGTGTAAATAATTTTAAATAACCTCTGGCCCTTGGAATAAAGTTGTTTTCTGTATTTGCCTGGTATTGCTTGCATAGATCTGGGGCCTCCACCTGGGTCTCCTTAACTCAGACCCCAGAGAGACCTCAGGAACCCCCAGACCCCTGTCTTACCAGCAGGAGAACACACACCAAGCCTCTCTGAGCCTCTCGCCCTTTATTGAGGCCGCTGGCCCCCGGCTCCCGCAGGCGGGGACACAGGCCCGGGTCTTCCTCTCCAGTGCCACCTTCAGGGCCCACAGAGCCCACAAAACCCAGGGGAGAGCAGACAGACCCTCCCAGACGAGAGGAGCCCCCACCCCCTTAACATGTGGCGTTCAGAAGCCCCTTCCAGGCCAGGGGTGCCGTAGAGAGCTGTGCCGGCAGGCAGGGAAGGCCCAGCCTCATTCTTTCTTGCTCCCGTGCTGCTGGTGGTGGAACTTCTGGTGTACAACCCGCAGGGTGGTGAAGAAATTGCCGAGGAAGAGGAGGAGGAAGGGGAAGCCACACATGAGCACCTAGGGGAGGAATCGGGGTCAGGACAGAAGCCAGGCCCGGCCCTCCCGGCGTCCTCTCCAGGGGCCCGGCTCACCTGCCACTCCTTGCACTCGGGGTCCCGGGCCAGGTTGAACAACGTCAGCGCATTAAAAAGCTGCCAGAACTGGGAGGGAGGGCGGTTTTTACACACAGTCCCTGCTCGAATCAGAGCCGGGGACGGACAGCCCGATGGACAGGGACACAGGTACAACTTACGTGTCCAAAGAAGAGGAAGGGCAGCAGGAAGGTGAGGCCCCGCCACATCCAGGACTGGAAGCCCTCTGCGGGGGGCACAACCAGGACAGAGACGACCCCATCACTCAGACCCAGGTCAAGAGGAAAGGACTTTGCCCTTCCAGCTCCCCCGTCAGGATTCCAGAGAGGGGCGGCCACGCCCGACTCACCCACAGTGAGGTCCATGGTGTGCCTCTCGCCCAGGGCCCGCAGGCGGTACAGACAGCCGCTCTGGTAGTAATACTGGAGGAACTGCACAAAGCCTGGAGGGCAGGGGGACATCAGGACTGGGCTGGAGTCCCAAGTCCCTTTCCCGCCCCTCCCGAGGGGGGCCAGTCCTAAGCTCAGCAGGACCTCTGAGACACTCACTCTGGTACATGGAGAAGGACAGGAACTGGTTCCGAAACTTCTGGTACATGAGGCCGTCGGGCCTAAGGCAAAGAGCAGAGGGAGGGGTCGGGGCTCGGGGATGCCACCTCTCCCTGCCCCGGCTCCCCCGGAGACCCTGGGACCAAGCCGGCCCACTCACCAGGTCAGCATGACTCCTGACAGGAACGTGGACACGTAATGATGGAAAACCCACCAGCCTTTGATCCTGCATCAGGAAGCCACCGTCACTCCTGTCCCCTCAGCCCCCAGGATCAGTGCTCCGGGACAGGAGGTGGGAAGAAACCAGTACCCCAGCCAGTTCCCGCTTCTCAGAGGGCCACGGCACCTGCCGCCCCCCGACCCCCGCTTTCTAGGGCAGCTCCAGTGTCACCCCCCCCACCCCCATCCCCGGGAGCCGGGCTCCGGCCCGCGCCCACCGGGAGCCGTTGTTGATGAGGATGCTCTCGCGGATGGTCAGAGTGCAGTAATACCAGACCAGCAGGAAGTTGAAGGCAGCGTCTGTCACCCTAGGGAGGGGTACAGAAGGTTGGTGCCAGAGCCTGGAGAGGGCACAGGGTCCAGCCCCGTGCAGCAGGACACCCACCTGGAGTTGAGGAGGAAGCGGCAGGTGAAGGAGATGAGGATGAGGATGATGGTGAGGTAGAGCTTGAACTTCTCGTACTCGTCTTTGTAGGCAAACCTGGGGAGGGGGGAGGGGGGAGGGGTACACACTCGTGGGACACGCTGGGATGCTGGCAGGGCCCACCCACGCCTCTGGACACACTGCTGTTGTGGCATGGGGCCAGCATGGGGGAGCAGCCCCTGAACCCCAAGCTTAGCCAGGGAAGCTGGGGCAGACTGGAAGGGACCTGGGGCAGGGGACGGGGAGTAGGGTTGAGACCCCGCCCACGACAACAAATTACTTAGCCTGCTTGCTCAGGAGGGTCACGTTGACGTTGCCCAGAACCAGGCTCAGATACAACCTGGGGGAGGGAACACCAGGTGAGGAGAGGTAGCCTTCAGCCCCAAGTCCACTGCAGCAAACCCACACCTGTGACCACCCCTCCCTCCTCCCAACCCAAAAGGGCCTCCTCGGAAACCCTGGCTATATTCTGACCCCCGAGCGCCCAGCCTCCCACCCACAAGGACCCTCTCCCTCACTGACGCTCCCAGGCCCTCCTGACCCTGGTCTCCCTTCCCGAGCCAGCTGAGTCACCAAGCCCTCCTCCATTAACACGGAACCACTTTCTTGCCAATCCTTGCATTGCCATCACCTCACCATCTAAGCTTGTCTCGTCCTCTGCCAGAGGAACTCCGTGAGGTGACTGTAGGTTACAGTCGTATTAAGCAGCTGTTCCCATATGGGCTCTTGTTCACACTCGAGCCGTACGCACAGGCTCAGAGGGGTTCAGGGACTTGCCGGAGGCAGTGAAGAGGTTATGGGGCACAGCTGGGGCTGGGGCCGGGCTCCCTCTCCCGTGCTCAGCCGTGGCCTTGTCCAACCCTCTCCCACATCCTCCATCCTGTCTCCCTCCGGGCAGGTGACATCTCCGCTGCCTCCTCACCCTCATCTCTGCAACCCCCCTCATCCCAGACAACAAGGGCCTACACCCACCCTTTCCCACCTCCCCAGGGACTTCCCTCCATTGCTTAGTGCACCTCTTCTGGGTCTCTCCCTCTGCTGGCCCACCTCTCAGCAGGTAGATATGCTCAAGTCTTTCCTATGTACAAAGTTACACACACATCCAAACAAAAGCCACTCCTCAACTCTCATGCCAAGTTCTAGTCACCGGTTTCTAGTTACCAGTTTCTCCTTCCACTCACAGCCAAGCTTCTGAAGCACGGCCTAAACTTGGCTGTCTCCTCAGCTCTTCTGTCATCCCCAGTATCAACTTCCACCCCTACCCTCCTGTGAAGCGGTTCTCTCCAAGGTCACCCTGACTTCCAGGAAACATTTCCCCTTCTGTATTGCATTTGACTGCCTCCCACGCTGCCCCGGGCCAACTGATCTGAGGCTACTGGCCAGTCCTTCCTTCCTTGCCTTCTGGGACACGCTCTCTCCCAGTTGTCTCGCTGCCTGCAGTCTCTGCGGGATTGTTTTCCCTAAGCCTAGGCTTCTGCCATGTCCTCTGCTGTGACTGCAGCTGATCTAAGTGCAAGATTGACCTGTCACTCTCCCCTGCCCACTGGGCCAGAGGGAAGCTCTGCAGGCTGGCTCCCCCTCTGGTCTCGCTGCACCCTCTTACCTCCTACTGTGAGCTATGGCCATGACACCTACTACTTCTGCCTTCCCACGTCTGCCTGGCTCACTCCTCTTTATCCTTGTGACTCAGCTCAGGCACCACCTACTCCAGGAGGCTTTCTCCGACCTCCCAAGTGGTTAGGTACCCCTCACTGTGCTCCCCCCATTCCCTATACTTCCCCCACAAAGCACTCATTGCCGTGAGCTGTCACTGTCACTCAGGCTGTCCCTGAGACAGGACTGTGTCTGACTGGTCAGCCCAGAGTGGGTGCAGGAAACCAAGCAGAGGAAGACGGTGCTTCAGGCCTCCCTCTCAGAAATGGCTGTGAACTGAGCTTGGGGGAGGAATCTCACCCATTCTGCTTGGGCAAGTAGGCCTCCATATCAAAGAAAAGGCCTTGTCGCTCCTTGATCTGGTTTTCCAGCTCCTGCGCAGCTCTCTCGGCCTCTGACGGGAGGGAGGGTTTACATCTGCAGGTGCGGCCACAGAAGCCAGAGTCAGAACAGGGGCCCCCACGTGTGGTAGCACACCTGACACCCGCGCGGCAGGAGAGCACATGCAACCCAGGGGGGGGAAAGGCCATGCCCAGGGACATCTGGGAGTCAGTGCCAGCTCTCTACCCCACCAGGTCAGACACCCACCCCCAGTCCGAGGCCACAGGGTATGGGGGGGTGGGTATGATGAGGTATGGGAGGGCATGAGGGAGTATATGGGGACAGGTCCTAACTTCTTCAGGACAAGGGCCAGCTCCTGGAGCTGCTTCTTCTGCCGAGTGATGGAGCTGGTACAGTTGTTCTGCAGCTTGGTCAGCTCCTCCAGCTTCAGGCGGTACAGCCGGTGGGTCTCCTGAGAACCAGGTTGGGGTAAGGCTCAGGCTGGCTAGGGGGCTCCCGAGCCAGAGCCTGCTGGGAAGGAGGTGGGGCATGGACTCCTCCAGGGCTCCTTGGGAGGGTCTCAGCAGGAAAGGAGACAGCCAGCTGTGCCAGCCCAGGGAACTCCCTGAGGGTACTCTCTCTCCAAGGCAGGCAAGGAGGCAGGGGTCTCCCTGTAAGCCCAGAAGCCCCCACAGTACCCCTCTCCCAGAAACAGGAGTTCTCTGAAGGTTTTCTTAGTTTCAGCCCATCTACTAGTTGTTCCCACCCCTCTCTGGCCTATCCTGAATCTGGATTCTAGGCTCATGGGTCTACCTTCTGGACCAAGCAGGCTACCTAAAGCCATCCCTGGCCCTCTCAGATCCTCCTGCCTAGATAGCCTGCAAGTGCAGGGGAAAATGAGGCTGTCCAAGATGCCTACTGCTCTGGCACTGCCAGCATCTTCCTCCCAGAGTAAAGGTCATCAGGCTTTAGCCCTTGGACCTCTTGCTGTAAGACCATTCCTCTACCCTTCCCCCAACACCTTTGACCCAAGGCTTCCCAGAGCACTTTGCCCCAGTGGGTAAGTCTTGAGAAGGAACAGCCTAGAGATGGGGCAAGGGGCAGTGTGAGGAAGGTCAGGCAGGGGCTGAGACCAGGACAGTGGTGACCAGGCTGGGAAGCACTAATGGTAGCAGCTTGGCCGGGCCAGGGGCAGTCAGGCTTCAACGTGGACAGGAAAGGGCTGGAACCAGTCCAGGAGAGGCAAAGTCCTGATCAAGTGCCCAGCTGACCTGGGCTCTACCCTGCGTGGGTCTTGTTTCTCATGCCCAGGAGGGGCCACCTCAGCCTACCCCCAGCCACCACACTCTCCCGTCTGCCTTTCCACAGAACAGCACAGTGGCCCATACCAGCCAGGTCCAGACGATCCCTCCCTTGGCTTCCCACTGGTCTCAGAGAGACTCCAATCCCTGTCGAGCCCGTGAGGTCTCCTGGCAGGGTCTGGCCCACCCACTTCTCCCCTCACTCTCTGCAGCAGCCACGTGGTCCTGTCTCGGTGGGAGCTGTCCTTCACCCTGGATGGGCCCCGCCCCCATCCAGGGACTTCACCTGAACACCACTTCCCCCGACCTAGGCCAGGCTGCCTCCCGGACTGCTCCCCAGGCACACTCAGCCCAGACCGCGCGGCCCGAGGGCGGGGAAGGCGCTGCTCGCCGATCCGGCCCGGCCGGCGCCCACGGCGCATTTGCTCAGTGACTGACACAAGACTGGCCCCGGTCAGCTCGGACTCTCCTGGGAGGGGAGCGGGTCGGAGTCGGGGCATCTTTCCGAGGCCTCAGAGGGAGGCCGGAGGTCCGCCTGGATCAGTGGGGTCACTCCGGGGTCGCGGCGGCCGCGCGGGGAAGAGGTACCGCCGCCGAACATTCATCTGAGGCCGAGAGGAGGGTCCAACCGGGGACACCAGGACCCGGGGCCTCGCCGCCGTCGGGAGCGACACCAGGGTCCCCGACCCCTGACCCCGAGCTCCCCGCTGCCCGACCCGGGGCTGCCCGACCCTTGACCCAGAGCCAGATAGACATGGCTCGGAACCAATGGGGGCCCGCATCAGCACTTACCTGGATGCCGTGGAAGTCCTGCTGGAGCTCCTCCCAGTCCCGCAGGCAGTCGCCCAACGGGCCCGGAGGCGGGGGATGCATTGCTGCCGGGCCGTGAGCCGGACGAGCCGAGAGTCGAGGACAGAGCCGCAACCCCGGCGGGCCCGAGGCGCCTCCGCCTCCGCCGCCTCCGCCCCCGTCAGCTTCCGGGCTCGAGCCGCAGCGACCACCAATGCGGAAAAGCCTGGAGCGGCGAGCGCGCTGGCCCCGCCCCCTGTCTGAGCCAATCCGGGGCAGGGGCGGGGCTGGGGCGGGACCACGTGCTCCGAGGGCCGCTCGCCCGGCTGATCCCAGCTTGGAGGGCGATGGCAGCCCCCAACCGGGGCACTCCCGGTGGCGCCAACTGTGTGGTGCAGCCAGCAGTGTCCTTGCCTGTCAGGCAGGGAATAAACCAAGGCCCAGGGAGGTGCCACCTGCCTCACTTTCTCCCTTGGGAAGCTGCTCTTTGGCAGGGAGGGAATTCCGAGCCTCTTATCTCGCTTGGATTTTTACAAGGGCCCCTTTACTGTCTCCCTGTCTCCAAGTTCACCGCTAGTGTCCCTTCCCACAGCCACCAGACTGCCCTGACTAAAACACAAAGCGAATCCCCACCATGTCCCTGCTGAAAACTTTCCAATGGCTCTGCCCTTCCTGCCAGGAGGTCCCTAAGCCATCGCTCTGCAGCCACCCCAGGCTCTGTTCCAGTTCAAGTCCCGACTAAAGCCTGCACTGCCTGAAAAGCCCTTACCCCTCTGGCAAAACCCCACTCTTTGAGGGCGTGGGCTCCTGTTGGGGCACGGGGGAGTGCTACTCTAACCCTCTGCAAAGAGTCCTAGGAGGCAACATGGCGTTCACCTGTATGTCCTCAGCCCTGCCCAGGTGTCAGGGAATGTTTGCTGGATGAACGTGGACCGACATGTTAAATTCTCCATCAGTCCCCTTGTCTCCTGACTCCAGGCTCGTTCTGTGGGCGCTGCCAGCACTCAGAAGCACAGTCACAGGAAAATTCCTTTTGAGACCGGAGGAATTTCTAGAAACCTGGTTGTGAGGGATGGGAGGGTGAGAATCTCTTCTTGGTGAACACAGCCAGGCAAAAATGAGTGAGGAGCAAGGAAAGGACATCTGTACAGGTGATGGAGCAGTAGGGAGTGCTGAAACTGGGGATGAGGCAAGGGTATGCCCTTGTGCCAGGAGCCTCTCAAAGCTGTGAAGCCTGCAGCCTGAGCCAAGGCTGAGCTTGGCATCTCTGGGGCTGGGGGATCTCCACCCATGGATGGGCATTGTGACTGTGGAGCAACACAAGGCTGGGGGAACCCTTGGAGCTCCCACCAGGCAGCCTCCAAAGGGTCCACGTTATGGGGGACATGAGTGGCAGCTGCTCTGGCAGCCAGATGCTCCTCCAGAAGCAGCCTCAGGAGTGCAGTGGGGGTGGGTCCAGGATGCCCCAGGGATGGGGGTTCTCGCTGAGTCTGAGCACCTCCTGTGCTGGCACAAATGAGGAACCTGGGAAGAACCACTGAGGCAGGCTGACACAAGGCTCCAGGCAGCAAAGGCCTTCTCATTCCTGGTTACACACCCTGGCCCACTACCCACAAAAAGCTCTCAAGGCAGGTTCTTCTGGACCCATAGCTGAGCCACAGAGAAAATCAGTAGAGTGGATCCAAGATGTCTGTGACGATGTCTCCAAGGACAACCTTCTCCCACTCTGACAGCTGAGCCACCAAAGCCCGATTTGGACGCATGTTGGTTTTACACTTCTTGACGTAGGCCCAGGACCTCTGTGAACCCAAGGAGAGAAAAGCAGGCTTCAGGATTGGACCTGGGCCCTTTCCACCTTGATCACAGCCAGCTCAGGAGGGACAGGAGGCACTTGCCCAGGGGTCAGCAACATAGCTTAAGGGCAGGACAAAGAAACAGCAGCAGCTTGGGGTTAATAGATTAGGGCAAGGAGTTGTAGGAGCTGGCTCTGCCTGGGGCAAGCCCCTCTGCATTCTGAATATAGAGACAGAAATCATTCTTATGTCAGATGGCTCCTGTGAAGGTTGAGAAAACATATGTGAAACCTCCTGTGGACAGGAAAGCACCATGCCCATGCCTGGCACTCAGTGCTGCCTCAACAAAGATTTGCATTGTAAGTGGATAAATGAATGGAAAGGGGAAGAGAACTTTGGCAAATTCTCTGAAGAAGAAAAACTGAAGCTGCCTTCTTTTAGGTGCCCACCCCGAAATGCAGGAAAGGTTATTACATGAAGGAAGGTGACCAGCTGGTCTCCATCTGGATTGAGGATAGAGGAAAAAGGAAAAGGCAAAAGCAGTTCCTCAACAAACTGTGGAATAGAAGGAAACTATCTTAACATAATAAAGGTCATATATGAAAAGTACACAGGTAACATCATAATGGTGAAAGACTGGAAGCTTTTCCTCTGAGATCAGGAACAAGGCAAGGATGCCCACTTCCACCACTTCTATTCAACGCTGTACTGGAAGTTCTAGACAGAGCAATTAGGAAAAAAAGAAAAGGCATCCAAATTGGAAAGGAAGAAGTAAAATTATTTCTGTTTGCAGATGATATGAACTTAATGATCTTGTATGTTGAAAACCTTAAAGATTAAACACAAAAAAACTGTTAGAATAAACGAATGTAACAAAGTTGCAGGATACAAAATCAGTTGTGTATCTAACTAACAATGAACAATCCGAAAAGGAAATTAAGAAAATTTCATTTACACTAGCATCAAGAGAATAAAATACTTAGGAATAAACTTAACCAAGGAGGTAAAAGACTTGTACCCTGAAAAATGCAAAATGTTGTTGAAAGAAATTAAAGAAGACTAAAATAAATGGAAAGACATCCCAGGTACATGGAATAGAAGATTTAATATTGTTAAGATGCAAATACTACCCAAAGTGATCTAAAGATTTAATGCAATCTCTATCAAAATCCCAACAGCGTTTTTTGCAGAAATAGAAAAATCCATCCTAAAATTCATATTGAATCTCAAGGAACCCCGGAATAACCAAAACAATTGTGAAAAAAGAGAGACAAAGTTGGGGGTCTCACACTTCGTTATTTCAAAACCTTTTAAGTTATTACAAAACTATGATAAAAGAATGTGGTACTGGCATAAAGACATTTAGACCAGTGGAATAGAATAGACAGCCCAGAAATAAACGCTCACATATATAGTAAAATGATTTCAACAATGGTGCCAAAACTATTCAATGGAGAAAGGAGAGTCTTTTCAACAAATGGTGTTAGGAATACTGGATATCCACATGTAAAAGAGTGAAACTAGTGTAACCTTACACCATGTACAAAAATTAACTCAAGATGATGGAAGGCATAAAGTAAGAGCTAAAATTATAAAACCCTTGAAAGAAAACATAGGGGAAAAGCTTCATGATATTGGATTTGGCAATTATTTCTTGGATGTGACACCAAAAGCACAGGCAATAAAAGAAAAAACAGATTGGTTTATATCAAAATAAAAAACTTCTGTACATCAAAAAAAAAAAAAACCTTCTGTGCATCAAAAGACAAAATCAACAGAGTGAAAAGGCAAGACAGAATGGAAGGAAACATTTGCAAATCATATACCTGTTTTATGTTTCAAACTTATTTCAAACCTTTTAAGTTATTACAAAACTATGATAAAAGAATGTGGTACTGGCATAAAGACAGACATTTAAGACCAGTGGAATAGAATAGACAGCCCAGAAATAAATGCTCACATATATAGTAAAATGATCCCAACAAGGGTGCCAAAACTATTCAATGCAGAAAGTGTTAATATGAGGAATATATAAGGAACTTCTAAAACTCAACAACAAAAAACAAACAACCCAACTAATAAATGGGCAAAGGACTTTGAATAGACATTTCTCCTAAGAAGATATATGAATGGCCAATAAGCAGGCAAAAAGATGCTCAACATCACTAATCATTAGGGAAATGCAAATCAAAACTATAATGCTATACTTCCTCAAACTGATTACGATGGTACTATAAAAGGAAAGAAAGAAAGGAAGAAAGGAAGGAAGGAAGAAAACAACTGTTGGCAAGGATGTGGAGAAATTACAACCCTTGTGCATTGTTGATGGAATGTATTAAATGGTACAGCCTCTGTGGAAAACAGTATGGAGATCCCCCCCCCAAAATTAAAATAAGACCTACCATATGACCCAGTAATTCGTCTACTGGGTATATACCCAAAAGAGTTGAAGGCAGGGTCTCAAAGAGATATTTGCACAACCATGTTCACAGCAGCATTATTCATAATGGCTAAAACATGGAAGCAATCCAAGTGTCCATCAATGAATAAATGGATAAGCAAAATGTGGTATATACATACAAGGGAATATTATTAGCCTTAAAAAGGAGGGAAATTTTGACATATGCTACAACATGGTTAAACCTTGAGGACATTATGCTAAGTGTAATAAGCCATTCAGGAAAAAACAAATATTTTATGATTCCACTTATATGATGTACTTAGTGTAGTCAAAATTACAAAGACAGAAAGAAGAATGGTGGTTACCATGGGCTAGGGGGAGGGGAGAATAAGGAGTTATTGTTTAATAAATATAGAGTTTCAGTTTTACAAGATGAAAAGAGTCATGGGGCTAGGTGGTGGTGATGGCTGCACATTATGAATGTATTTAACACTACTGAATTATATTCTTAAAAATGGTTAAGACAGGGGCTTCCCTGGTGGCGCAGTGGTTAAGAATCCGCCTGCCAATGCAGGGGACACGGGTTCGAGCCCTGGTCCAGGAAGATCCCACATGCCGCGGAGCAACTAAGCCTGTGCGCCACAACTACTGAGCCTGAGCTCTAGAGCCCGCGAGCCACAACTACTGAGCCCTTGTGCCACAACTACTGAAGACCACATGCCTAGAGCCTGTGCTCCACAACAAGAGAAGTCACCGCAATTAGAAGCCCACGCACTGCAACAAAGAGTAGCCCCCGCTCACCACAATTAGAGAAGATAAAAACCATATGATCACCTCAAGAGATGCAGAAAAAGCATATGACAATATTCAACATCGATTTATGATAAAAATTCTCAACTAAGTGTGTACAGAGGGAATGTACCTCAACATAATAAAGGCCATATACGACAAGCTGACAGCTAACATCATACTCAACAGTGAAAAGCTGGAAGCTTTTCCTCTAAGATCAGGAACAAGACAAGAATGCCTACTCTCACCACATTTATTCAACATAGTATTTCAAGTCCTAGACAGAGTAAGAAAAAGATATCCAAATCAGAACGGAAGAAGTAAAACTGGCTCTCTTTACATACAACATATATATAGAAAACCCTAAAGACTTCACAAAAAAACTGTTAGAACTAATAAATTCAGTAAAGTTACAGGATACAAAATATACAAAAATCAGCTGTTTCTATACACTGATAACTATCAGAAATAGAAATTAAGAAAATAATCCCAATTGCATCAAAAAGAGTAAAATACCTAGGAATAAATTTAACCAAGGAGGCAAAAGACTTGACACTGAAAACTATGACACTGATGAAAGAAATTAAAGAAGACACAAATAAATAGAAAGATATTCCATGCTCATGGATTGGAGGAATATTGTTAGAATGTCCATACTACCTGAAGCAATCTACAGATTGAACACAATCCCTATCAAAATCCCAATGGTATCTTTCAGAGAAATAGAATAAACAATCCTAAAACTTGTATGGAACGACAAGACCCCAAATAGCCAAAGCAAATTTGAGGAAGAAGAGCAAAGCTAGAGGCATCACGCTTCCTCATTTCAAACTATATTACAAAGCTATAGTAATCAAAGCAGTATGGTATTGGCATAAAATATATACACATAGATCAATAGACTAGAATAGAGATCCCAGAAATAAGCCCATACATATATGGTCAATTAATTTAGGACAAAGGAGCTAATAATATGCAATGATGAAAGAATGGTCTCTTCAATAAGTAGTGCTGGGAAAACTGGACAGTCACATGCAAAAGAATGAAATTGGTGGGAATTCCCTGGCAGTCCAGTGGTTAGGACTCCGTGCTTCCACTGCCAGGGGCTCAGGTTCAATCCCTGGTTGGGGAACTAAGATCCCGCAAGCCACACAGTGCAGCCAAAAAAAAAAAAAACTGGACCACCATCTTACACCATACACAAAAATCAACTCAAAATGGATTAAAGGGCTTCCCTGGTGGCGCAGTGGTTGAGAATCTGCCTACCAATGCATGGGACACGGGTTCGAGCCCTGGTCTGGGAAGATCCCACATGCCGCGGAGCGACTAGGCCCGTGAGCCACAACTACTGAGCCTGCGCGTCTGGAGCCTGTGCTCTGCAACAAGAGAGGCCGCGATAGTGAGAGGCCCGCGCACCGCGATGAAGAGTGGCCCCCACTTGCCGCAACTAGAGAAAGCCCTCGCACAGAAACGAAGACCCAACACAGCCATAAATAAATAAATAAAATTTAAAAAAAAAAAAAAAAAAAATGGATTAAAGGCTCAAATGGAAGACCTGAAACCATAAAACTACTAGAAGAAAACATAGGTGGTAAACTCCTTGACATCAATCTGGTGGTAACTTTTTGGATTTGACATCAAAAGCAAAGGCAACAGAAACAAAAATAAACAAGTGGGACTACATCAAACTAAAAGGCTTCTGCACAGCAAAGGAAACCATCAACAAAATGAAAAGGTAGGGGCTTCCCTGGTGGCACAGTGGTTGAGAATCTGCCTGCCAATACAGGGGACACGGGTTCGAGCCCTGGTCTGGGAAGATGCCACATGCCGCGGAGCGACTAGGCCCATGAGCCACAATTGCTGAGCCTGCGCATCTGGAGCCTGTGCTCCGCAACAAGAGAGGCTGCGATAGTGAGAGGCCCGCACACCACGATGAAGAGTGGCCCCCACTTGCCACAACTAGAGAAAGCCCTCGCACAAAAACGAAGACCCAACACGCCATAAATAAATAAATAAATAAAATTTTAAAAAAAAATGAAAAGGCAACCTAAGAAATGGGAGAGAATATCTGCAAATCATGTAACTGATGATGGATTAATACCCAAAATATATAAAGAACTCATACAACTCAATAGCAAACAAACAAAAAATCTGATTTTTAAAAGGGCCAAGATTCTGAATAGACATTTTTCCAAAGAAGACATACAGATGGCCAACAGGTGCATGGCAACAGCCAAAATGCACCTCCCTTGGAGAACCCTGAACAAACACTGGTACACAGACTGACAGCATTGGGGGACACACAGATGGTGCTGCTGGCCACAGCCTTGCCCAGCCTGAGTCCCTGGGCCTGCCCTGTGTGCCCAGCCTCAGGTCTCTAACCCAGATCTCGGGTTCCTTCCCTTAGATGTGGTATGCTGGGTAAAGCCCTGGACTTGGGGCTCCCCTCCCTGACCCTTCCCTCCCAAACCCCCCACCCCCAATTAAGGCCCCAAGTCAGTGCTGGAGACCCATTCCTCTGAGGTGCAGCTCTGACCCCACCTCCTGGACCAGGGAATACATACCTTCAGGGTCTGCTCATTTTGGTGCATAAGGTAGGCCAAGATGGCCGCACAGCTGCGACTGATGCCCATGGTGGAAAAGACCAGGATGACAGAGCCAAGCTCCAGGTGAACTTCTGCAAATGGAAGGAAAGGTGTGAGGTTGTGCGTGCCCCCTTCCTTGTGGGTCTGTAAGATGACTGGCCTCAGTGGGTCCAAGAGTAGGTTCAGAACCAGCACGCCATGGTCTAGGCAAGTCACGTGACATCTCTAGGATACTGTTTCATTGCCTGGCAAACGGGGATCCTCAGACCTAGCTGGCAGTTCACGAGAATCACGCCTGGGCGTTCAGCATTATCATGCAAAGGCCTTTTCTGGGCTATGCAGCCTTCCATCCCAGGAAGGTCTGCTACCAGTTGACCTCCCCAGGTGGGGATAAAAGGACTGTACCCCAAGGGCACTTGGGTGCTGATAGAGGCAGGGTAGCCTGAATGTGAATCACAACCAGTAAGTACTGGCTGTTGGGCTTGGGCACTCTAACCCACAGTTTCCTCATCTGGAAAATGTGATAACAGTATACTACCTACCTGATAAGATTTTGCACTGTGCTTAGCCCAGTGCCTGGCACACAAATGTCAGCTAACCACACTCAATAACGCCCCTGGGACTGTCAATCTCACCCATTGAGGGGTGGGAAGGAAATCTAAGCTGGCATCTTAGGCTGGTTGGTAACCCCCAAGAACTGAAGATAAATATACCAAGTGCAAAATCACAGACTGTCAGAGCTGGAGGAGGACTCAGATGATTAAGGCCAACTGCCTCATTGTATGGATAAGGAAACTGAGGCACAGAGAAGTTAAGGGTTGGCTCAGAGCCACCCAGTGAGGTGGGGCTGGAGAAGGGGCTTCTTTGGGCCACAGGGCTCTGCCACCCCATGATGGGACCCAGGGCAAGTCTCAGTCTCAGCTCCTAGGCAAGTGATAGTTACAACCTCCCAGAAAAATACAGGATGTCTGGGCCAAAATGCCATTCTCAGGCAGGGGGTTGTGTTGGTGCTGAGCAGGCCGTCCTGGGGTGGGCCTCTAACCGGACACAACCTTGCTCTCTCCAGCGATCTTGCTCTCCTTAGGATGACTGAAAACTCCACCCTCAGTGAGGCAAGCGGCTGGTGGGCACTGCTGTGTGAGGTAGGAGAACAGAAGGGGCACTGGGCCCACACACTGGGGACCATGGAATTCAGAGATGGAAGGGCTCTGGAGTCTTCCTTCTACCCCACCACACTGACCAGATAGGAGGGCCGGGACAGAGTGATGCCGAGACTGGAGCTTGGCCAGGCGTGAAAGGGCATAGCGACCCATCCAGGGCCAGAGCACAGGGCACTCAATCCACAGTCTGGGGCTCTCATTTGGCCCCACTGCTCCCAAGGTAAACGCGTGGCTGCCCATATTGCCAAGGACCCCCCCGGGAGGCAGGCTTGTCCCGGGGCTTGGCCACACCTGGCTGGGCATGTGCTGGGCCCTGCCCTTTTTCTCCTGAGTGCTGGGAGTGGCAGTCAGCAATAGGCATGTGGATGAGGTACCACAGCCCCTCTGCTCCCTGGGCACAGACCAGTTGCTGCCTGGTTAAAGAATGCTCCTTACCAATGAAGTGACAGAGGTGGCGTAAAAAGGGTGTAATGCTGGCTTCCAGGGAATCTTCTATCTGGATGTGCAGAAGCTTGTCGGCGTCACCTACAAAACTAAACGGAAGAAAAGCACAGGTAATCAGGGAAACTCACACAAAGCCCTACTGTGGCATCCTTCACCCACAGCAATGGGATCATAGGGGAAGGAGGCTGAACTAGCATCAGGGAGATGTGGGCAAATAAATGAACCCCTCTCAAAAAAACAGCACCTACCTCATAGGGGTGTTGTGTAGATTAAGTCAATTAATCTATGTAAAGCATTCAGCAATCTGCTTGGCACACGGTAGTGCCCAATAAATGTGACATTATTATTATTAAACAAACCTGGTGCTTTCCTAGAATACAGTGAAGATAGTGAGGGTGGAAAGGAATATGGAATGAATCTGCTATGTTAAATGGAGAAAGCAAGGTGAGAAGGATGGAGAGTGGTGGGCCTGCTGTTTTAGATAGGATGGTCATGGAAGGCTTTACTGAGGAGGTAACATTTGGGCAGAGGTTTAAAGGAGGTGACCGAACAAGCCAGGCAGTTATATGAGGAAAGAGTGTTCCAGGTAGAGAATACAAGTGCAAAGGCCCTGAGGGCAGTAGGTTTCATATGTTTGAGAAACAATAGGGAGATCAGAGTGGCTAGAGCTTTATGAACAAGGGGGAAAGAGGAGGGAGATGAGGCATGTGGCATGTTTAATGAGAAGATGCCCGCAAGGATCTTGGCACAATGTCTAGTGTGCAGTGAGCACTTGGTAAATGTTATTTACGAAGACTAGGGCCTACTGGTGACATTCATTCACTGTGGTATGCAGAAAGTTGCAGTAGATTCAGAAATGAAAATATCCTGGTTTAGTATCTGCATGAGCACTTGCTGTGACAAATACAAGCGCAATTCACCCTGCATTCATTCATTCGTCCATCCATCCTTCCCTTCCGCCTCATCCCTCTCTCCCTCCCCACCTGACCACGGATCCACCATCCATTCATCCATCTATCCCCAACCATTCTTTCCTCAGATACTCACTCAATGCCTATTGTGTGCCAGACCTTGAGCTGGACCCTAGTGGACACAAGATTAAGCAAATAGGGCCCCTCCCAGCTTCAAGGAGCTCCCAGTCTGATGTGGGAGGCAGACACATAAACAAATGGCCCCAATCCAACTGGCTAGGTTTTAGGATAAAGACCTGCACATGCTACTGAAGAGGAAGGGCAGGGAAAAGTCGAGGGAGCTGGGGAAAGCCTTACAATGGAGGAGACATCTGGGTGGAGAAGACTGAAGGATACAAGGTTAATATATACAAATCAACTGGATTTCTATATACTAGCAACACTCAGAAATTTAAATTTTATTTGATTTTTCTTGGCTATGCCGCGCAGTTTGCGGGATCTTAGTTCCCCGACTAGGGATTGAATCCAGGCCCCAGGAGTGAAAGCACGGAGTCCTAACCACCAGCGAATTCCCAAGAAATTTATAATTTAAATATACCATTTATAATCACATCAAAAATATCAAATACTTAGGAAGAAATCTGATACAAGATGTGCAAGAACTGTACACTGAAAACTATAAAACATTGCTGAAAGAAACCAAAGAGCAAAGTAAACTGAAAGATAGACCATATTAATGAATCAGGAGATTCAACATTTTTAAGATGTCAATTCTTCACAAATTGCCCTATGGAATCCATTCAGTCCCAGTCCAAATTCCAACAAGCTTCTGTATAGAAACTGACAAGTTGATTCTAAAATTTATATGGAAATTCAAAGGAAACAACTTTGAAAAAGAACAACAAAATTAGAGGACTAACACTACCTGACTTCAAGATTTATTATAAAGCTACAGTAATCAAAAGTGTGGAACTGATAATAAGGCCCTACTGTATAGCACAGGGAACTATATTGAATATCCTGTGATAAACCATAACAGAAAAGAATATGAAAAAGTATATCTATAACTGAGTCACTTTGCTGTACAGCAGAAATTAACACAACATTGTAAATCAACTATCCTTTTTTTTTTAATTTATTTATTTATTTTGGCTGCGTTGGGTCTTCGTTGCTGCGTGCAGGCTTTCTCTAGTTGCGGCAAGCGGGGGCTACTCTTCATTGCAGTGCGCGGGCTTCTCATTGCGGTGGCTTCTCTTGCTGCAGAGCACGGGCTCTAGGCGCATGGGCTTCAGTAGTTGCAGCATGTGGGCTCAGTAGTTGTGGCTCATGGGCTCTAGAGCACAGGCTCAGTAGTTGTGGTGCACGGGCTTATTTGTTCTGCGGCATGTGGGATCTTTCCGGACCAGGGATCGAACCCGTGTTCCCTGCACTGGCAGGTGGATTCTCAACCACTGCGCCACCAGGGAAGCCCCAATCAACTATACTTTAATAAAAAATTTTTTTAAAAGAGAAAAACAAGTGTGGGAAACTGGTATAAAGAAAAACATAGATCAATGAAAAAGAACAAAGAATCCAGATATAATCCTGTACACGTATGGTCAACTGATTTTCAACAAAGGTATCAAAGCAATTCAACAGGAAAAGGATCACCTTTTCAACAGTGATGACTTCCACATGCAAAACAATGAACTTTGTTCCATATCAGGCACCATAGACAAAAACTGATTTCAAAATGTATCACAAGGGACTTCCCTGGTGGTCCAGTGGGTAAGACTCCGCGCTCCCATTGCAGGGGATGCAGGTTCAATCCCTGGTGGGGGAACTAGATCCTGCATGCATGCCACAACTAAGAAGTCCACATGCCACAACTAAGACCTGGAGCAGCCAAAATAAATAAATAAATATTTTTTAAAAAATGTATCGCAAAACGTGAAGGTTAAAACTACAAAACTTTTAGAAGAAAATATAGAAGAAAATCTTTGCATAATTCAAGTGTCCGTATATGCATGGGTCTGTGTTTGGACTCCATTTTGCTCCATTGGTTTATTTTTCTATCTTGCACCAGTATCACAATGCCTTACTTGCTGTGGTTTTTTTTAAGTCTTGGTATCTGGTCAAGTAAATTTTCCCATTTGTTGTTATTCACTATTCAGCTATTTTTGCCCTTTGTATTTCCATATAAAATTTAAAATTACTGTATCAATTTCCACAAATCCATTGGAATTTTATTGGCATTCCATTGAATCTATAGATCAATTGGGCAAGAATCAACATCTTTACAAAATTGATTCTTCTAATCCACAACTACGGTACATCCTCTGTTTATTCAGGTGATCTTTACTAACATCCTCTAGCTATTCAGATAATCTTTAGTAATTCACAGTAATGCTGTATACTTTTCTGTGTAGAGATCTTGCACATCCTTCAATAGGTATAATCCTAGATATTTAATATTTTTGTCCTATTGTAAATTATATGCTTTTAAAACTTCAGCAAACTTATTTAAGTCCAATAATTTATCTGCAGGTTGTTTTGGCTTTTCTGTGTATACAATTAGACTGTCTGTATATAATGAAAGGTTTTTTTCCCTTTTGATTCCTATTTTATTTGTTTTACTTGCCATATTTCACCAACTAGAACCTCCAGTACAATGTTAAATAGAAGTGGTGATAGTTGCATCTTTGTCTTGTTCCCGGGCTCAGAGGGAAAACTTTCAACACTTCATCATTGTGATGTTTGCTATAGAGATTTTTGTAGAATTTTATTTTTAGATCAAAGTTCCCTTCTATTCCCAGTTTGCTAAGATTTTTTAAAATCATGAATGTATGGTGAATATTATCAAAAGCTTTCACTGCATTTACTGAGATAATCCTGATTTTTCCTCTACATTATCGATGTGGTAAATTACATGGATGGATTTTTCAGTGCTAAAACCACCTTGCATCCTTGGAATAAACCCAATTTAGTCATCATGCATTATCCTTCTTATATATCTCTGTATTCAGTGTGCTAATATTTTACTTAAGGATATTTACATCTATATTCATGAAGAAAATTAGCCTATAATTTTCCTGTATTATAATGTCTTTCTCAGGTTATGAAATCAGAGTTTATGCTGGTCTCATACGACAAGTTGAAAATTATTCCTCCTTTTTATTCTTAAAAAAAATTTTTAATATTGGGTTTATTTCCTCCTTAAATATTAGGTAGAATTCATCACTGAAACTATCTAGACCTGGAGTATTCTCTATGAAAAATTTATATTAGTTATTGATCCTAATAAAATTTTCTATTTTGTCTGATGTCAGGTTTGATAGGTTGTATTTTTTTGTTCAATACATCTAAATTTTTATGTTTATCACAATAAAGTTTTTATAATACCCTCAAGATATTTTTTATATCTGTAGGATATGGTAGAATCCCCTTTTACAGATGGTTATTTGTGCTTTCTCTCTTTTTTGCCAAGAGTTTATCAAATTTATTATTTTTGTAAAACTATTTTGACTTTCTAGATCCTATTTTATTGTTTCTAGTTCATTTTATCTGCTTTTATTGTTCCTTCCTTCCTTATTTGAATTTAGTTTGCTGTTTCTTTGGTAATTTCTTGAGATAAATGCTTAACTAGTTGATTTTTAGCCTTTCTTCTTTTTAATAGATGCATTTAAAGCTATAAATTTCCCTCTAAGCACAGCTTAGCTACATTCCACAAGTTCTGATATATTCTATTTTCATTATCATATAGTTGAAACTATTTCATAATTTCTATTGTGAGTTCTTTTTTGATCCATGAGCTGTTTTAAAATTTATTTCTAAGCTTCTAGGAATTTCCTAGTTATATTTTCAAATTAGTGCTTTCTACATTAATTCCACAGTGGTTGAAGGCCAACTCTATATGATTTGAATCTCCTGAAATTGGATGAATCTTGTTTTAGGGACTATCATATTGTCAGTTTTTATAAATCTATTTCTTTTTAAGTAAGCATTGGTAGCTTGAGTCTTCTGAGGAAATTGTTAATTTTTCAAATGTATTGACATAAAGTTGCTCATAATCTTCCAAATTATTCTATTTTTAATTAAAAATTTTATTGAGATCAGTGTAGATGATCATTTATAGTTTTTATCAAATTTGGAAAATTTTGGCCATTATTTCTTCAAACGTGTTTTCTGTCTCCCCATTCGCCTTTCCTTTGGAGATTCTAATTACACATATGTTAGGCCACCTGAAGCTGTCTCAGTCTCACTGAAGTGCTATTCTAGTTTCTTTTTTTAAGTCTTTTTCTTCTCTATGTTTCATTTTGTATACTTCTATTGCTATGTCTCCAAATTCAGCAATCTTTTCTTCCACAGTGTCTAATCTTTTAATTCCATCCAGTATATTTTTCATCTCAGACTGTACTTTTCATCCCTAATATAGGGCTAAGTTTTTCCTCACTACTGAAGCAGTAGTCTTCTGAGTACTCTGTATGATGCACTGTATATTGTAAGTTTTGTTTAATCTGACTGGAAACACAAACTACTCCTGGTCCCACATAATCTCTGGGGATTGTACCACCTGTTCATTTCTATTGGTTTTTCTCCCTGCCTTGAGTAGTTTTCTCACATGCATGTGCTTATAAGTACTTAGCTGAAGACACAGGAGGACTCTCTGCAGATGTCCAGAGTCTTTCTTTGTACTCAGCTCTCTATTCTTCATGCAGGTCTCCTGCAAATTCTAGCCAACTCAACAGCTCTGAGTCCTCAACTCTACCCTCAACTCAGAAAGAAAAATAGGATCTGTGTTGGCCCCCTCCCTGTACTGTGACCTGCAAACAATCTCCAAGCAATAAGCTGGTTTGATTGTGGAGCCCACCTTTTTTTTTCCTTTCAGGAATCATTGTCCTGTGCTGTCTGTTGGCCATTGTCTGAAAAACCCTTGTTTTAGATGCTTTGTCTGAGTATTTTTAAAGGTTTTTTTTTTTTAAAGAAATTCACGTTCTTTTATTTATTTATTTATTTATTTATTTATTTATGACTGTGTTGAGTCTTCGTTTCTGTGCGAGGGCTTTCTCTAGTTGCGGCAAGTGGGGACCACTCTTCATCGCGGTGCGCGGGCCTCTCACCATCGCGGCCTCTCTTGTTGCGGAGCACAGGCTCCAGACGCGCAGGCTCAGTAATTGTGGCTCACGGGCCCAGTTGCTCCGTGGCATGTGGGATCTTCCCAGACCAGGGCTCGAACCCGTGTCCCCTGCACTGGCAGGCAGATTCTCAACCACTGCGCCACCAGGGAAGCCCTGTCTGAGTATTTTTAGTTGTTTAAGGTGGGGTTGTAAATCTGGTGCCAGTTACTCCATCATGGCCAGAAATGGAAATTCTTCTCACTTACATCCTTTTTCTTAAATTTATTTTTGGCTGCACTGGGGCTTCATTGCTGCACGTGGGCTTTCTCTAGTTGCAGTGAGCGGGGGCTACTCTTCATTGCAGTGTGTGGGCTTCTCATTGCAGTGGTTTCTTTTGTTGCAGAGCACAGGCTCTAGGCGCATGGGCTTCAGTAGTTGTGGCACGTGGACTCAGTAGTTGTGGCTCACGGGCTGTAGAGCGCAGGCTCAGTAGTTGTGGTGCACGGGCTTAGTTGCTCCGTGGCACGTGGGATCTTCCTGGACCAGGGTTCGAACCCGTGTCCCCTGCATGGGCAGGCAGATTCTTAACCACTGTGCCACCAGGGAAGTCATCTCACTTACACTATTGAAGGATATATTCTCTGCGTACAAAATTGTGGGTTAGCAGTTATTTTCTTTCAGTGCTTTAAGATTCTATTATTTATTGCTGGATAACAAAATGTCCTAACACTCAGTGGCTTAAAACAATAAAAATTTATTATCTATCAATTTCTATGGATCAGGAATCTGGGAGCAGCTTATCTGGGTACCACTGGCTTAAAATCTCTCATAAAGTTATAGACAAGCTGTTGTCATCTGGTCTCATCTGAACGCTCAATTGGAAGCTAATTCACATGACTGTTGGCAGGATTCAGTTTCTCACAGGCTTTTTGACTGAGGGCCTCAGTTCATCACTAGCTGTTGGCTGAAGACCGTCAGGTCCTTGCCACATGGACCTCTCCATAGGACAGCTCACCGCATGGTAGCTGACTTCCTTCAGAATGAGTGAGCAAGAGAGAGTGAGCAATACTGATGCCACAGTCTTTCTGTGACCCAATATCAGAAGTGACAGCCCATCACTTTTGCTTTACTCTATCCATTAGCACACATCAGTAAATCTAGCCCACATTCAATGCTGTGAATGGCAGGAGGTGGGGAATCACCAGAAAGGCTACGGACTACAAAGACACATTCCATATCTCCTTCTAGTTGCAGTGATTTCTGTTGATGAGTCAGCTGTCAGTCTAATTATTGCTCCTTTGAAAGTAATGTCTTACTTCTCTGTTTCTTTTTTTTTTTTTTTAATATTTATTTATTTATTTATTGGCTGTGTTGGGTCTTCGTTGCTGAGCACAGGCTTTCTCTAGTTGCGGCAAGCGGGGGCTACTCTTCGTTGCGGTGCGCGGGCTTCTCATTGCAGTGGCTTCTCTTGTTGCGGAGCGTGGGCTCTAGGTGCGCGGGCTTCCGCAGTTGTGGAACAGGGGCTCAGTAGTTGTGGCGCACGGGCTTAGTTGCTCCGTGGCATGTGGGATCTTCCCGGACCAGGGCTCGAACCCGTGTCGCCTGCATTGGCAGGCAGATTCTTAACCACTGCGCCACCAGAGAAGTCCCTCTACTTCTTTTATTTTTATTTTTTTAAATTAATTAATTTTTTTTTTGGCTGCATTGGGTCTTCGTTGCTGCATGCAGGCTTTTCTCTGGTTGCGGCGAGCAGGGGCTACTCTTCGTTGTGGTGTGTGGGCTTCTCATTGCGGGGGCTTCTCTTGTTGTGGAGCATGGGCTCTAGGCGCATGGGCTTCAGTAGTTGTGACACACGGGCTCAGTAGCTTTCACTCGTGGGCTCTAGAGCAGAGGCTCAGTAGTTGTGGCGCATGGGCTTAGTTGCTCCGCAGCATGTGGGATCTTCCCGGACCAGGGCTCAAACCTGTGTCCCCTGCATTGGCAGGCGGATTCTTAACCACTTCGCCACCAGGAAAGCCCTCTGCTTCTTTTAATATGTTCTCTCTTTCTTTGGTTTTCAGCAGTCTCACTAAGTGCCTAGACGTGATTTTCTTTAGATTTACTGATTTTTATATAGTATTTTTTATGACCAGATGCCTTACTGAATCCTTGTGTTATTTATATAAATTCTCTCTGAGCTGAATTTTATTAGCTTTGATCAAGAGCTAGAAGAGGTAGGTTGTACAGTGCGGGGTCTTGGTGATCATGACTGGACACAGCTGGGAAGACACAGGCTGACAAGCAAGGCTGTGCAGAACTTTCCTGCTCTTTGAACAATGATGAGTGAGGGTGTGTGGGTGTCTGTGTATGTATGTTCCTAGCACCAAGGAAAATCTGAGGCATAAAGGTTGCTGTGTCAAATGTTTCTGTCCTCTCAAAATTCATATGTTGAAACCTAATCCCCAAAGTGATGGTATTTGGAGGTGGGGCTTTGGGGAGGTAATTAGGTCATGAGGATAGAAATTGAAACCCTTATGAGTGGGATTAGTGCCTTTATAAAAGGGACCCTAGAGAGCTTTGCCCCTTCTGCCACGTGAGGATGCCATCTATGAACCAGAAAGCAGGCCTTCATCTGACACTGAATCTGCCAGTGCCTTAATCTTGGACTACCCAGCCTCCACACCAGGAGAAAAATTCTGTTGTTCATAAGCCACCAGTCTACAGTATTCTGTTACAGCAGCCCAGATGGACCAAGAGAGGGGTCACTTCTCAGAGGGCCTGAGACAGGAAAAGCAGGGTAAACCAGGATATTTTACATCAGAATGTTAAGTACCAAGAAAGTATTACTTTTGGTAAGATTTAAGTATGGGGTATGGGGCAAGTGTGGGGTCTCAGTCAGGGGCAGAGGATGCCATGGCCATGCCAGGCAATGAAGTGCAGGCCAGGAATAGATGAAAATAAATGCAGACCCTACTCCAGTGTATGCTGACTTCTAAAAGCCCTTTCAATTCTGTCAATGCATGCCACTAGGAATCTTATATAAATAAATGATACTAATATAAAAAAAAAAATGGTGTTTCTACTTACAACGGCCCTGTCTCCATGGAGACGTTGACATGTGCTTTGATTTTCAAATCCTTCTGAACTTTAGGGTCGCAGGCTTGCCTGAAATTTCCCAGGTAGATCCTGCCTGGCATTATCTCAACAGGGTACGGTTGGAAGGCATCCAGTTCCTGAGGTGGAGAAGGAGAAAGGCTGCTATGATAATAATCCCCAGAGAAGAAGTTGTTTTTGTTTCGTCTCTTGAAATGTGGCTCAGCAAACAAGCTTAGAAAGACAAACTGGGACAGTGAATGAGACTAACCCAATGTTCATTGTGGCACTATTTATAATAGCCAAGACATGGAAGCAACCTAAATGTCCATCGACAGAGGAACGGATAAAGAAGATGTGGTACATATAACACATGGAATATTACTCAGCCATAAAAAAGAATGAAATAATGCCCTTTACAGCAACATGGATGGACACAGAGATTATCATACTAAGTGAAGTAAGTCAGACAGAGAAAGACAAATATCATATGATATCACTTATATGTGGAATCTAAAAAGGTGATACAAATGAACTTATTTACAAAACGGAAACAGACTCACAGACATAGAAAACAAACTTCTGGTTACCAAAGGGGAAAGGTAGAGGGGGGAAGGATAAATTAGGAGGTTGGGATTAACATATACACACTACTATATATAAAATAGGTAATCAACAAGGACCTACTGAATAGCACAGAGAACTCTGCTCAGTATTCTGTAATAACCTATATGGGAAAAGAATCTGAAAAAGAATGGATATATGTATATGAATAACTGAACCACTTTGCTGTACACCTGAGACTAACACAGCATTGTAAATCAGCTATATCCCAATATAAAATAAAAATTAAATTAAAAAAATTAAAAACAGGGACTTCTCTGGTGGTCCAGTGGTAAAGAATCCACCTTCCAATGCAGGGGACATGGGTTTGATCCCTGGTCAGGGAACTAAGATCCCACGTGCCGCGGGGCAACTAAGCCCAAGCACCACAACTACTGAGCTCACGCGCCTCAACGAGAGAGCCTGTGTGCCACAAACTACAGAGCTTATGCACTCTGGAACCCGCGCACCACAACTACAGAGCCCACACGCCCTGGAGCCTGCACGCCACAACTAGAGAGAAGCCCGCGCGCCGCAACGAACAGCCCACGCCCCAACGAAAGACTCCTCATCCCACGTGCCGCAACTAAGACCCAACACAGCCAAAAATAAATAAGTAAATTAATTAATAATTAATAAAGCTTTTTAAAAAAATTAAAAACAAAACTACCCTTTGATCCAGCAATCCCACTTTTGGTATATATCTGAAGGAAATGAAATCACCATTTTGAAGACATATCTGCACACGCCCCCAACCCCCGCCCGCCCAGGATTATTTGAGCATTTTTCACAAAAGACATAGAAATGACCTAAGTGTCCATGTCCATCAATGGATGAATGGATAAAGAAAATATGGCATATATATACAATGGAATGTTGTTCAGTCATAAAGAAGAAGGAAATCCTGTCATTTGTGACAACATGAATGGACCCTGAGGCCATTTTGCTAAGAGAATAAGTCAGAAAAAAAACAAATATTGCATGATCTCACTCATATGTAGAATCTAAAAAAGTGAAAGTCGGGACTTCACTGGCAGTCCAGTGGTTAAGACTCCACACTCTCAATTCAGGGGGCACAGGTTCTATCCCTGGTCAGTGAACTAAGATCCCACATGCCACACGGCGTAGCCAAAAATAATAATAATAACAATAAAATAATAAAATAAAATAAAAATAAAAAAGCGAAACTCATGGAAACAAAGAGTAGAGTGGTGGTTGCCAGGGGCTGTTGGGGTGAGGGAAATGGGGAGATGTTGGTCACGGTTATAAACTTCCAGATATAAGGCAAATAAGTTCTGGGGATCTAACGTACAGCATGGTGACAACAGTTAACAACACAGGGCTTCCCTGGTGGCGCAGTGGTTAAGAATCCGCCTGCCAATGCGGGGGGGGGACACAGGTTCGAGCACTGGTCCGGGAAGACCCCACATGCTGCGGAGCAACTAAGCCCGTGCGCCACAACTGCTGAGCCTGCGCTCTAGAGCCCGCAAGCCACAACTACGGAAGCCCGCGCGCCTAGAGCCCATGCTCTGCAACATGAGAAGCCACTGCAATGAGAAGCCCGCGCACCGCAATGAAGAGTAGGCCCCGCTCGCCGCAACTAGAGAAAGCCCACACACAGCAACGAAGACCCAACGCAGCCACAAATAAATAAATAAATAAATAAAATTATTAAAAAAAAAAAAAAACAGTATTATGTACTTGAAAGTTGCTAAGAAAGTACATCTTAAATGTTCTCATGGGCTTCCCTGGTGGTGCAGTGGTTGAGAATCTGCCTGCCAATGCAGGGGACACGGGTTCGAGCCCTGGTCTGGGAAGATCCCACATGCCGCGGAGCAACTAAGCCACAATTACTGAGCCTGCGCGTCTGGAGCCTGTGCTCTGCAACAAGAGAGGCCGCAACAGTGAGAGGCCCGTGCACCGCGATGAAGAGTGGCCCCCACTTGCCGCAACTAGAGAAAGCCCTTGCACAGAAACGAAGACCCAACACAGCCATAAATAAATAAATAATTAATTAAAAAAAAAAAAAGTTCTCATCTCAGACACACACAAAAAATGGTAATTATGTGAGGTGACAGATGTGTTAATCTTATGGTAATCATTCTGCATATGTGTATCAAGTCATCTTGTTGTAAACCTTAAATTTACACAATGTTATATGTCAATTATATATCAAAGCCAGGGGGAAAATTACAAAATTTGATCGTTTCCAAGGAAAGATTATTAGAGCACCAATCAGGTGTTTAGAAACAATTATCATCAAATAATTAGACTAATCTTATAAACAAGTTGGAAAACAGCCAGAAAAGCATGCCAGTCTAAGACTGTTCTCAAAGCATGCTTCCAGGAAACTGAGAACTAATGAAAATTCCCCTAACGGTTTCTTGGGTGACCTATTACAGTTCAGATGTCTGTAATAAAACAGTGGCTACATATTTGCTGTTGGCATGGATTGAAAACTTACCTGTTACATTTAGTAAAATAAAACCTAGGCATAACCCCAAAAGAAAAAAAAAAAGAAATTCACTAACATTGTATGAACTGATGTTTCTAATATGATCTGTTTAGAGACCGCTTTTTTCCCATCAGTTTTCCATGGGAAATGTTAACCTATATAATTTCAAAGGTCAAACCAGCTCTAAAATGCCTCTGACTCCAAGTCTGACTCAGAAATAACATTTTAAGTACCTCAAGCTATTTTGCTGTCCACTTGAGCCTTTCAGAGCCTTCTGGCTTCCCCTCACCGTGAACCTACCACAAGCCCACATTCCTCCCAAACTGTTAGCCTCAAAAGCCTTTATCAATGAGCAGACACCACGCTGAGCCAACCCTCAAGTTTGTGAGACACACGGCCCTTCTACATGCAGGCAGGCCCACTACTTGCGGATGTGACCCAAAGCACTCCCCAGGGTTCAGGGTGACCCCGCCCAGGACGCTCAGCTTGCCGGGGGCCAGATGAAATCCTCCTGGTTTCATTCAGAAAATCTCACGCAATACCCACCACAAATCTGTCAACTCTTCCTGATGCTTTCGACCCAGCTTCCTTTCCTGCGGTTGTAACGGCCGTGGGGGAGAGGGTGTGGGACGGATAAAACATGCTCTGCCGTTAATTCTAGAGGACACGATTTTGACAACCACATTGACAAATGTAAAAGAAACTGGTATCACAAATTAACATGCCCAAACCGAGCCCACTGCCTTCCCCCGACACTACCACCGCCTCCTCCTGTGTCCCCTTCTCAATGAGCCACACCACTGGCCACCTGTCACCCGCACCTGAACTGTGGCATTATTCTAGACTCCTCCCTCTCCCAGGCCCCCCGCCCCATGTCTAATCAAAGCCGTTTCCTAAGTATTTCTTGAATCTGTCCTCTCCTCTTCATCCCTGCCTCCAGGCAGGTCTCCCCAGACCCACTTTGCCCGCATTGGTCTGGGCTCTGCTCCGCAATCAGAGTTGATCTTTCTAAAGGGCAATCTAACCAGGTGCCCCTCCCTGGACTTAAAACCACTCGGGGGCTCACCAGCATCTCTCTCTAGTGTGGTCTTCACACGTGCCCTAGTCACAGAACCCCTTTGCTCAAAGTGAAATCTTATTTAAGGGGTGCCACATATAAAACGGGAAATTAGAAATCACTGTGTCTAAAGGAGAGGGGCAGTCTCAGAGCCCAAATTCTGTGCCTCCATCTCCCCTCGCAGGAGTTCCTTGGGGAGCAGTAGGGACACTCCTGCTTTACACTGTGTCAGAACACGTAACAGGAAGGGAGGGGGGCTTTCACTCTTACCCCTGAATTAGTAACAAAGGTCCCAAAGTAGGGAGTGGCAAATACTTGGAACGTACATTCTAAAGAGGGAACAAGCAGAGTAGAACTCACCCATCCAGGCCCTGCTAGATACCACCGGCCACTACCCTACCCCTCTTCCCAATCTACTTAAGAAGACTGGGGGCAAGGACAAGTCTCAGGTGTATACACGTCAAAACTGACCAAACTGTACATTTTAAACAGGTGCAGTTCATCCTATGCCAATTCCACCTTCCTAAAGCTTTAAAAGAAAAATAAAGAAGGTGAGGTATCAGCATGTGACGTCTGCAGACCAGAAAGACTCCCTCCCATCACTGCAAAGCCAGTAAGGGTGCTCCTCTAGGAGCGAGGAGGAGTGCCTGGCAGGACGGGGAGGCTGGCTGTACACCTGTTGAGCTGAACATCATAGCTCAGTGGAAGAAGGAGAAGAAGGCCTTTGGGGAACTTGACATATATACCCTGCATTTGGGAACAGGTATGACCCCAGACACAGGTCCCTACCTTTTCACACAGGCTGACTGGAGCAGCCAAGCCAGCAAGGCAAGAAGGGGCCTCCTTCCTCACTGTCACGCTCCCCTGTGGCTCATTCTGGGATTCAGGTGAAAGAATGTGGACGCGGTGGGAGGTCATGAGCTACCAAGGGAAGGGAAGGGCATTGGGGGTACTCCTGTCAGGAATTCTCAGCTGGCTCTCTCTGAAGGATGCTCAGTAACAGTTGGGACCCCCTGAACACAGCCCCAAGAAAACCAGCAACAAAGGCCAGCAGCAGCACACAGAACCTGGCTGGGGCAGAATGAGAAGGCGGCACTTCCCCACCACTGACAAATAGCCAGGGCCACAGTGGACCCCCAGCACCAAAGGGACCAGACCCAGAAGAGGGGACGTAAGGAGATGTCCATAAAGCTATCCCACACCCCTCCCTACTCCCAGCCCTCAGCCCCCAGCAAATGGAAGGCTGCCCAGCTCTGGAAGATGAGAAGAGAGGAGATTTGAGTTGAGATTGGAATGTTAAAGTAGCCTAGATTGTACTGGACTGTTTTTACGCCCTTTTCAAAAAAGTACTTCAAAAACACACAAAAGTAGAGAGAATAGTATAACAAACCTTGGATCTATCACCCTTCTGCAAGCATTATCAACTAATGGCCCATTTTGTTTCATCTATAGCCCTGACTTCCCAACCCTCCCCAGATTATTTTGAAGGAAATTCCAGACATCATATCATTTTAATTATAAATATTTCACTATGTATCTCTAAAAGATAGGGACTCATATTTTTAAAAACATAGCCATAATAATGTCATCACAACCTTAAGAAATATATAACAATAATTCCTTACTATCATGAAATTCCAGTTCATAGGCACATTTCCCCCGTTGTTTTATAATATGACTAGACTGAAATTTTCCAGAACCGGAAGCGGCCAGAAAGTATGGAATCTGCCCATGATGCTGCAAAGGGCAAGAATGAGAGCACAGTTGAAGGCAATTGCTGGAAAGAATGAAACCTCTGCAGGTTCACATTCCATTACATTCAGACCCTTCAAGAAACCAGATACTATAAAATGCCCCCAGGGACCAGTCCCTGCCTGCCTATCATTGCCACCCAGTGCTTGCCTTACCCTCACCCCATTCCCTTCTGGTTTGGCTCCAGGAAGTAAGTGCTCCTCTGGGCTCCAGACATCTGGTACATCCCTTGGCCACACCTTATTACAACCCCTGTCTCCCCCTTTTTACTGTATCCTCTGGACCCAGCCAGGGTTTGTGTGGCCAGACGGCTAAGGATGGCGAGGCAGCCTCGAATCATGATGGCCCTGCCTGCCCGTGTGACTTTGACTACGACCCACCATCCAGAACACCCTGCCCCGGATCCCTGCCCTCTGAACCAACCTCATCTATTAAACGCTGCCCTGGATTTTGCCTGAACCTGGCAATTATAACTTCATCATACTGGACTGGACCTCCTGGCTGCCCCAGGTTCATTCCCAAGCCATCTCTGACATCTCTTCCATCTTTTCGATGTCATCTGTCTCCTTCTTCTCTTTCTCCAACCCTGCTCCCTGCCCCTCGGTCCCCAGGGGAAGGCCATGCTCCCATCCAAGGCTGCCTGTGCTCAGCACCCTGCCTTACCTGCGGCATCCAGATGATCTTCTGTGTCCGGAAGAAGTGGTACATGGCCGAGAAGCTCTCGTAGCCTCCTCTCAGGATATGGATGGGGTGGCGGGTGAAGTGAGTCAGGGTTCTGCCACACTCAACGGCAGCTCCAAGCACAATTCCTAAGAGTAGAGACCAAAGAGATGAATGTCCCCTGTGTGCTCACCATTTGCCTAAAGGCCCAGTGGATAGGCACTCCATTCTGAAAAGCAATTGTCTAGAAAGCTAAAGCAAATATAAATAGAGATGAATGTTACAATTAAAATTTAAAAAGCAATTCACCACCAAGTAAGCTGATCTTTTTCTGTAAACTCCGAGATTTCTTTTTTTTTTTTTTTCATATTGTCGCAAGGAAGGATGATTCAACATGAGGGGAATGTGTATGTATATATACAACATCACATATTATATACCATACAATTCATCTATTTAAAGTATATAAATTAATGTTTTTTAATATATTCACAGTTGTGTAACCATCACTGCAGTCAATTTCAGAACATTTTAATCACCCCCAAAAGAAATCATGTACCAGTTATAGGGTTTCATTCCTCATTTCCCTCCAAACATCCAGCTCTAGGCAACCATTAATCTAATTTCTACGGATTGACCTATTCTGGACATTTCATAGAAATTGAATTATACAATACGTGGCGTTTTGTGTCTGGTTTCTTTCACTGAGCATAACGTTTTCAAAGTCCATCTATGTTGCAGCAAGTGTCAGCACTCCATCCTTTTTCATAGCTGAATAATATTCCGCTGCGTGGCTCTCCACCTTTTGTTTACCCATTCATCTATTGATGAATATTTGGATGTTTCCATTTTGTGGCTATTATGAATAAGGCTGCTGTGAACATCCACGGGCGAGGTTTTGTGTGCACGTGTTTAATTTCTCCTGGTATATACCGTGGACAAAGAATGCTGCTTGCCATATCAGTAAGCAAAGGATGCTGCGGCCATCCAGCCGTCAGCCACTGCAGCCGCCCCCGACTGTGCAATCTGCCATGAGCGGGCAAGTTATACGCGTGCGGTTTTTGGTTTTTGTTGTTCTGTGGTTGTGATTTCTTACCGAGTGAGGATGGGGGCTCCATAGCACTAAAGTGAGGTCAGGTATAGACTGTAGAGGGCGTTGTCTTCACTGACCAACATTTCCTAGGACTTCAGGGTCCAGCCGACAATCCTAGGATTGCAGACTGGAGCCCAACAGGATGAGCTTAGGGAGGAGGGGACAATTTCCCGGCTAAGGACCTCCTGAGAAGACTGGTTTTATTAAAGGTGGAAGCCTAGCGCCACCCAGTGACCGCTGGTGTGAATGCCCAACCCATGGAACTCCACCCATACATATTAAGTCACTGAGCCACAAGCAGCGGCAAGGGGTGGTCAGCCCAAAGCAGGGGCTGAATGGAGAATGCAGTGGAACCTCAGTGAAGCAGACTAGAACTGACCACGTTCCAGCGTGTGGCTGGAGTGACTGCACTGTTCTCCAGCATCACTACCCTGGCCTTAAGGGACCAGACAGAGCCAAACTGCCCAGGTTTGAATCCTGGCCCCACCACTTACTAGGTGTGGTGGTTTAAAAACTCTCTCCACAAACCTAGAAAAATGGTACACATGAACTGGTTTGCAGGGCAGAAGTTGAGACACAGATGTAGAGAACAAACATATGGACACCAAGGGGGGAAAGCCGTTGCGGGGTGGGGATGGTGGTGTGATGAATCGGGCGATTGGGATTGACATGTATACACTGATGTGTATAAAATTGATGACTAATAAGAACCTGCTGTATAAAAAAATAAATAAAATAAAATTCAAAAAATTTTTTTAAAAAAACTAATACTAAACTTTCTTTGGGTTATTTGTATGGAAATATGTTAATATAAATGTTTCAGACATTACATGAAATTCCTAAAAATCTTATATGTTCTGGTATAATGTTATAAGTCACAATTCTAGTAATTATTTTAAAATGTATGTCTCAGAAATAACTAAATTTCCCTGTTAATTGCATTACTATGAACTTTCATCAAATCTTCAACCGTGGTCATTTTTAAGTCTTTTGTCACTTACAGACAGTTCTGGGTATACTCTGATGCTTTTGCAAAATTGTTCCTATAAAAGGGTTTCATCTTCAAGGAACTCATGGAAAAGACTCTGACAAGTACAGGTTTCTGGTAACTGACTATACTGCTGAACTGAATGAATAAGCATTTTCAGAACTCTAATGGAAAACTGATGAATTCATAAAAGTGCTAACAGAAGATCAAGATGAAAAAAAAATTAATTACATGGGACTGAGTGAACTGATGAGGACGATTATAATTTTTGTGACTTTCCGTTTGAATAAAAAAAAAAAAACTCTCTCCACAAATTCTTTCAAATGCCTCCCTTTAAAAGGTTGAGTTTAGGGACTTCCCTGGTGGTGCTCCCAATGCAAGGGGCCCAGGTTTGATCCCTGGTCATGGAACTAGATCCCACATGCATGCTACAACTAAGAGTTCGCATGCCACAACTAAGGAGCCCGCCTGCCACAACTAAGATGGTGCAACCAAATAAATAAATAATTAAATATTAAAAAAAAAAAGTTGAGTTTTAATTCCCCTCTCCTTGAGGGTAGGCTGTACTCAGTGACTTGCTTCTAATGAATAGAATGTGGCAAGAGTGGCTGTTTAAGTCCCAAGACTAGGTCATAAAGGGTACACGGCTGTCCCTTTCTCTCCCTCTTTCTTGGATCACTCGCTCTGGGGTACACCGGCTGCCCTGTCGTGAGGCCATCTAAGCAGCCCCATGCAGAGGTCCATGCAGTGAGGAACTGAGGACTCCTAGCTATTCCCATGTGAGTGACTCATCTCAGAGGCACATTATCCTGGCCTGGCCAAACCTTCACATGACAGCAGTTCTGGCTGACGTCATGACTACAACCTTAGGACAGGCTAGAACCTCCCAGCTAAGCTACTCCTGAATTCCACAGAAACGAATAGATAATTAATGTTTATGGTATTAAACTACTGAGTTTTGGGGTAATTTGTTACACAGCAATAGATACCCATGGTCCCACACCTGGGGAATGAGTTACTTCACCTTCCTGGACCCCAATTTCCTCATCGATAAAGTGGGGATGTTACCTATTAGGGCATAATTCTCCATGGTCGTTCATGTTTCTACATATCCTCTGAACAAAGGCACTGGCTTTTCAAGGATATGTGTATAACAAACAGCCTTGGATGATAGAGACAGTTTCTGCCTCCAGAGCCAAGGGCGGGCAGGCTTTCTGCCCATTTGTTATAAAAGATTCAGGCCCCCTAAGCTCAGAGTTCTCCATAATACCACCCACTGCATTCTGGCTACTTTTATTGCTCTGAGAAATAAAGCCCTTTGTCTCTGACCCAGGAGCCTCATGTCTTTTGCCAGCATCCATGAAACCATGGCAGGCTCACTTGTCATCTTGCAAGGAAGGGAAAATCCCAGACCCTTCCCAGTTCCTGACATTGCCATCCTCATCGGGTTGCTCTGCAGATGGCATGAGGTGACCCAGGCAGAGCTCCTGGCCTGTGACCGAAGTGCTCAATAACTTAGCTCATATTCTTGCTGCTACTGTAAAAGCCCACCTTGATCGCCTTCATCAGTGTTGTCACCACCATTGTCACCTTTTAGGATTCCCTTCAGGGAGCTGGTGCTGTTATCATACACCACACAGTATTCCGCACACTCCAGATCCACAGACTCCGGGACAAGATATTCACCTGCCCTCTAAAGAAACCACAAAAGAAGGCTATTGGCGGGTGGGTTCGGCTGAACACATATTCCCTGTACACCAGCACTGGGAGGAGCCAGAGGCAGGACGGTGTCCATCTCCCTGACTGCACACAGGCACGGAAGCACTGAGAGTGGACCAGAGAGTCTGCTGAATTCCAAGGATCTGCCACACCCATATTCCCTCCTGGGGGAAGCTGACCACAGGTCACTGGGCCAGAGGTAACTGCCTGGCCAAAGAACAGTGGTCTATTGACCAGCCCACAGCCCATTAGGTGCCCTGGCATGAGTGCTCTGAGAGCAGTCGTGGCCACCTTAACTAATGACATTCCTGTCTGGGGGAAAGTGTTGGCATTGGGGACCGAATCCAAAATCTGCCATGAAGAGGGCAGTAAGCAGAAGCCTTGAACGGACAGAAGTCATAAGCAAGCAGGTATAATGAGGCAGACTGTAAGCTCAAATGGAAGCTCTGAGAGAGCAGGAACTTTTGTCCCTTTATCGCCACTGATGTATCCTGAGCTTCCAGCACAGTGCCTGGCACACAGTAGGCCATAAATATGGTTAAAGGAAGGAATGGGCGAGGAGGAGCTGGGGACTGGCTGAGTCAGCATTATGCTGGACCACAAGGGCAGGAACAACAGGTGCCTTCTGCCAAGGAGGTGATGACCTCTCCCAGTACCACAACTGCCCGGGACTCCAAAGGCTGTCCCAGAGCTCGGGAAGGCCCAGCTGGTAGCAGCAGAGAGGTGAGTCTTCACTTGTTCGCAATGCTTCCTGAAAGCCCCCACTACTCAGGGGAAACTGAGCCTGGCTCTGTCCCTTGTGACCTGAGCTGACTGTCGTAGAGGCCCTGACAGAGGACATTCAGGTGGGATAGGACGAGTGTGCATCTATTGTACTTCAAGGCAGAGCGGTAAGGCCCCTGGAAGTACAGACCCGGGACGTTCTCCAGGATTCTAAGGAGAGAAATCATATCCGTCTAACAGAATTGGGAGACAGATGGCGCTCAGAGGATGAGCAGGATTTAGACAGGTGATAATGAGGGGGTAGAAGGCTCTGGGTATGGAGGAGAGCATGAGCAAAAGGGGAAAGGTGAGCACAGCCCCTAGAGGCTTGAGCAGGTGGGAGCACAGGAGAGTTGTGGCTGAACATCCATTTTTACTTAAAAAACATTCGTTGAGGACTCACTTTGCACTTACACTGTGCTAGGTTCTGAAATACGGAGATACGAAAAAAAACAAAAAGGGAAATGCCTGAGTTGGCCTGGAGGACTCAGAAGGGCCTCATGGGACAGGAGGCATCTGAGATGAGACTGTGAGGGCAAGTGGAAGTTTGCCAGATGGACAAGGGTTGAGGGAGCATTCCAGGCTGAAGGGACAGATACCCGTCATTCAGTTTTTAGTTAACAAATAGGTCCCAAGCACCTACCAGATGCCAGGGACCAGAGTGAGCACCCGGGATACAATGATGAACAAAGCATACACGTCCCTGGGTCACAGAGAGCAGTGTGTCCAAGGGACCACACATATTGTCATTTCCTAGATTGTAAGAGACCATTGGTTGTAAGATGCACCACCAATGTCATAACATCTGCAATCAGGAGTGTACACAGAAGGAGAGGTGTGTTGGCACATAACGCTACTTCAGGCAGGGCGGGGAGCAAGTGGTCCTGGGAAGACCTGAACTGGTGATCTAAAGCCCAGACCTCCCTCTTGGGCCCTGTTGCTCTCTGTGTCCTCTGTACACTGGGTTCACCTTCTCAGACCACTTTGTCCTGAAGCCTGAGTCACGACCACCAGTGACGCTCAGACTCCCATCCTCCAAACTCCACCACCAGAGTAGAAGGAGCAGCCTTCCCTAATGCCAATTCTGATTTGCTGTTTTCTTCCCAGGCCAATCACCGTGGCCAGGGTCTGGATGCTATTCTAGGGAGCACCACTAGACCCCCATGATTTAAGCAGAGAGAGGAGTTCCCCTCAAAAAAGTGGGAGTGCCAGGCAGAAAACCAACAGATGTTGGCCACATTCACTTTTGGGAGAAAAGACTTTGTCACTTTAAGGTGCAAATCAATTGTAGGATATATTCCAACCTCAGAAGTGTTAAAATACAAGCACAAATGAGCATCTTAGAACCCAGGAAACACGGCAGGACAAGGTTGTGGAGGTGTCAGGGGAGAGTGGAAGCATGCCGGATGAGGCTGGAGAGGGAGGTGGAACCAGATCCGGTGTGTGAACACCGACTTGGGGGGGCTGTGTGTCCTGCTGATGCTGGGGTTCCCTTCTGGCCTTCAGGCCTGTAACCTCCTGGCCAGAAAGTAGGGGAGGGGAGGTGTGAGGTGTCAGCCTGGCTGAGGGGCTGAGGCAGAGGGAATGCCTCTTTTCCAGAGCTGGGGGTACTGCCAGAATCAAAGGAACACACAGATTTGAGAGGTGAGTTGGAAGCAGAAAGCCATACAGGATGAAGGGGCTCTGAATCAGCTGCAAAACACCAAGGAAGGCCTGAAATGGAGATGAAGAGCTAGAGTATGGAGCCGGAAAACTAAAAATCCAGAGAGGAAAAAAGCAGATAATGACACGCTAGGGCGGGGAAAGGGAGGTGTTAGGAGCAAGCTTATCCCAGAAAAATACTTGAGGCAGGGCACAGGCTCCCTGGCAAGTTGTGTGGGAAAGGGCCAGAGGTGGAGTGCATAGCAGCACGGTGGCAGTGGGAACAGGGAGAAGGGGGAAATATTGCAAGACAGAATTTTGGAAGTAAAATTGACAGGATAGCTAACTGCATGTGAACAGCTGAAGCTGTAAGCTTGGATGAAGTCTCTGAAGAAAGTATACTGACCGACAGATATACAAGAACAGAGTGGTTTCTTCAGGCGGCAGCAGAAAATGAAGCTGAACCAAAGAGGCAGAGAAGAAACCAGGGAAGCAAGGGAGAACCTGGAAGTCAAGGGCAGAGAATGTGGTCAGGATGGGAGGGGTCAAGGTGGAGCCCAAGTGAAGGCTGCCAGTCTCAGCAGTGACCAGAGAGAGAAGACTCCCCACGGGGCTGGAGGGAAGGGCTTCCCTGCAGGAGCGAGGCCGGTGACTGCCTGCAGGGCCCAGTCATTATAAAAGCTGGACCAGGAATAGGAAGACAGGATGGAAATGGAAGGGAGGGGAGGGAAGGGGCTTCCGTCTCTGGGTTATACTAACTATTTCTATGGCTTGTTGTCTGTTGCCCGAGTAGGAGAGATGCTCCCTGAGGCAGGGAGAATGAATTAAGGGCATCTTGTATTCTGTTGTATCCCCAGGGTCTGGAACATTGCCTGGCAAGTCAAGGAATTAAAGCAACATTTGCTTAATGAAGCTGTTGACCGTGGGGGGCAGTGGGGAGACCTTAAGGAGTGTGAAACAGTGTAGGAGACCCTCATGGTGGACGCACAAGGGCAGTCCTGTCTCTGCCACCCACAGTGTCCAGTAGTAGGTGCTGCCTCCTGGACCTCGGACACAATCTCCCATTCTCCCCACCCTCCTGTAAGGTAGCCCCAGATTCTGACTCTGCCCATATACCTTCTTCACGAGACGGGCTGTAATCACATGGCTTTCATCATACTCCCGTTTGGAACGCACATCTGAAAAGGAAAAGTATTTAAGTAATAACTAACTGCACTTGCAAAGGAACACATGACCAAACTAGAGCACTTACATCAGCATTAACGTATATTTGTTTGGCAGTTAGGCAACAGTTGTCGTGAATTTAAAATTCAAAGCGTGTAGTTGTCCTATTCTAGGCTGCCCACATAACTCCCCTGCCCCCTCATATCCACACCCATATCCCCCGTAAGGAACAGTGAGACTCTGCATCTATGATTTAGGGGGCGCTCTCTCTGAGGTCGAAAAAAGCAGGGAGGGGAGAAATCAAAGTCAGGGTAGCCTCATACTAAATGCCCCATGGAATTTTAGACCCAAATTCAGACTCTAGAACCTAGGAGTTGAGGTTCTAATGCCCCTGTGAGGACAGAAGTTGTGGTATTGATGTCCTCTAAGTTGGGAGGATCATGGAACATAAATCCTAAAAAGAACCGTTATGCATAAATCTTAAAAAGGACTGTTATCCAAAATACACCAAGGATTCTTAAAATACAAGAAAACAATCAACTCAATTTTAAAATGGGCAAAAGATATGAACAGACACAGCATACCAAAGATAAATGGCAAATAAGCATATGGAAAGATGCTCCACATCATATGTCATCAAGGAAATGCAAATTGAAACACGAGATACCACTACATGCCTATCAGAATGGCAAAAATTCAAAACACAGAACACCAAATGCTGGTGAGGATGCAGAGCAACAGAAACTGTCATTTGTTGCCGGTGGGGATGTAAAATGGTACAACCATCTTGGAAGACAGTTTGGCAGTTTTTAATAAAACCAAACATTCTCTTAACAGCAATTGTGCTCCTTGGTATTCACTCAAATGAGTGGAAAATGTATGACCACAGATGCTTATAGTAGTTTTTTCATAACTGCCAAAACTTGAGAGCAGCCAATATGTCCTTAAGTAGGTGAGTGGATAAATAAACTGTGGTACATCCAAACAATGGAATATTAATGAAACTGAAAAGAAAAGAGCTATCAAGTCATGAAAAGATAAGGAGGAAAGTTAAATGCATATATGTGACAGAAGCCAATCTGAAAAGGCTTCATTTCACACTGTCCGATTCCAACTATATGACATTCTAGAAAAGGCAAAACTGTAAAGATCAGTGGCTGCCAGGGGTTAGTGACAGAGAGGGATGGATAGGCAGAACATACAGGATTTTTCGGTCAGGAAAACTATTCTGTGCGATATTATCATGATGGACATATGTCAATATATGTTTGTCAAAACCCACAGAATGTATCAATACATCAACCTTAATGTAAACTGTGGGCTTTAGGGGATAATGATGTGTCAATGTAGGTTCAACAACTGTAACAACTATACCACTCTGGTCTGGGATGCTGATAGTTGAGGAGGCTGTACCTGTGGGGTGTGGGGGGAGTCAGGGGTTATATAGGAACTCTCTGTACTTTCTGTTCAATTTTGCTGTGAACCTAAAACTTCTCTAAAAAACGTCTATTTTTTTAAAAAGACATAAGCAAGCACTAACCACAAAAGAAAACATTGATAAACCTAATCCTATTAAAATTAAAAACTTCTCTTTTCATTAAAATACAACATTGAGGGGACTTCCCTGGTGGCACAGTGGTTAAGAATCCACCTGCCAATGCAGGGGACACAGGTTCAATCCCTGGTCCGGGAAGATCAACTAAGCCCGTCCGCCACAACTACTGAGCCTGCACTCTAGAGCCCACGAGCCACAACTACTGAGCCCACATGCCACACTACTGAAGCCCACACGCCTAGAGCCCGTACTCCACAACAAGAGAAGCCGCCGCAATGAGAAGCCTGCGCACCGCAAAGAAGAGCAGTCCCCGCTCGCCGCAACTAGAGAAAGCCCCGCACACAGCAACGAAGACCCAATGCAGTCAAAAATAAATAAATAAAATTAAAAATACAACATTAAGAAGCAAAGGGCAAGCCAGAGACTGAGAGAAAATATCCCTAATACAATAACTAGAAATATCGTATCCAGAATTTATAAAGAACTTACAAAATTCAGACATCTGAAGATATCTTTATCTGAAGATACCTGTAATTATGAGACACATTTAGAAACAGCTCAAGACCACATCCCTAGGCTGACTCCAGCCCAGTAAAGTGCCTGCCTGAGGAAACTCAAGGCTTCCAAAGAACTTACTGTTTATTCCAGCCAACACCTGAAGATAGGACCCCTGTCTCCCAGGCCCTGTGGAGGGTAAGAACCTAACTCGGATAAGCACCAGTTAGCAAACCCCCTTGGGTTACACATGGTCCAACTCCCATCCCCTTTTGTAGTTTTTTCGCTTCCCTGACTGAGTTCCACTCATCTCCCTCCCTACTCCCTCACTCTCCCTTTAAAAGGCCCACTTGCCTCTGTGCAATTGAGGGTGGAGTTCCATTCACACTGGACTCTTCCCTAGGGCAATAGTATACTACCGATTAAACTCTGTGTTCACCACTCTGACTAGTTGTCTGGCTTTGTTTATCTTTAACATGATTTAACAACAAAAATGAACAAACTACAGTATAGCTACATACCACAACATAAGCGATCTTAATCATAATTTTGAGCAAAGGAAAGTCAGAGACATGGTCTATATGGCTTAAAAACAAGTGAAACTGAGTATAGTATATTATAAGCTTGTTTCACTCATAAATATACATGCGAAAATCTGAAATGAATAGGAAGCTAAACCTAACAGTGTTCACAAAAAATAATATAACATGGTCTAGTAGGAACTCTGTCATACTAGAAAATCATACTAGAAAATCTTTAAGATATTAAAGAAGGGACTTCCCTGGTGGTGCAGTGGTTAAGAATCTGTCTGCCAAAAAGTTAAAAAAAAAACAAAAAAAGAATCCGCCTGCCAATGCAGGGGACACGGGTTCAAGCCCTGGTCCGGGAAGATCCCACATGCCATGGAGCAACTAAGCCTGTGCGCCACAACTACCGAGCCTGAGCTCTAGAGCCCACGAGCCACAACTACTGAGCCTGTGTGCCACAACTACTGAAGCCCACACTCCTAGAGCCCATGCTCCGCAACAAGAGAAGCCACCGCAATGAGAAGCTCACGCACAACGAAGAGTAGCCCCCGCTCACCGCAACTAGAGAAAGCCTGCGTGCAGCAACAAAGACCCAAAGCAGCCAAACATAAATAAATAAATAAATATTTTTAAGATATTAAAGGAGAAAAACTGTGTTCATTTTAACAGATTAAGAAAATTTTCAATTCATGTCATGAAAAAAATTCTTAGTACCTTAGGTATATATGGTAACTTCTTTAACGTGATAGGTAAATTACTCAGTATCTACAGTAAACATCATACTGATTGATAAAGTGAGAAACAAGACCAAATGCTCACTCTTACTGTAACAGAGAAGAACAAACCTGACTCCATATTGGATCTATTCTTTTATCTCTAACCTTTGTGCTCTGTTGCCTCTGCTTAGTCATGCTGGCTCTACACCTTTGTAAAGGAATGTTGCCTATAGCATGAAGTATATATAATAGCCTTTTCTCAAGGTTCTGACTCCCAGGCTTGACCTTTAAAAGGTATAACGTTTGTCTTGTTGGAGGTTTACAGGAACATTGTGACCAGACCTATGTGGACAGCTGCAAGAAGAAAGATTATTAATAATAATTATTATTATTATTATCCCCTCTGGAGTCTGGCCAGCACTAAGAAGTTTGCAATAACCAGCCACATGCCCTCCCCTTTTAGTATAAAAGGGGCCTGAATTCTAACTCAAGTAGGATGGTTCTCTGGGACACTAGTCCACTATCTTCTCAGTCTGCTGGCTTTCCAAATAAAGTCGCTATTCCTTGCCCCAACAACTCATCTCTTGATTTATCGGCCTGTGGTGCAGTGAGCAGTACAAGCTTGGACTTGGTATCATCACTGTTCCGTTTTTTTTTTTTAAACATCTTTATTAGAGTATAATTGCTTTACAATGGTGTGTTAGTTTCTGCTTTATAACACACTGTTCCTTTTTAACACTGTAGTGGAGGGCAAAGGGTATAGCAATGTAGTGAGATAAGAAAAAAATAAGTATAAGAATTGAAACAGAAGAAATAAAACTTTTGTTATAAGCAGATAAATGATTGTTTTACATAAAATCCAAGAGAATCACAAACAATTAGAATTAGTAGAAGAATACATCAAGGTTGTTAGATACAATATATTTTAAAAATCAATAATGGTCTGAAAGTGGAGAAAAAAGAGAATGTTTTAAAAGAGAAAAAGGCTTGTAGTAATGTCTCAATGATCCAAGTGTCTACCAAAACTTGCAAATCAGCAACAGAGACTAAAGACATGGATGTGCATACCGGCAATGATTCAGAAATCCTGTAAAACCAAGAAAAGTTACAAGAAAATAGAAGCTGAAGCCCATTCCATAAATGATCCTGTGAATGATGAAAAACCTATGACAAAAAAAGAAAAAGAAAAAGTTTCTACCAGAATAGTCAGGAAGTGCCAAAGGGTGACAGCAAAGTAGAGGAGAATAAAAAGAAAAATACCTGCATGAGAAAAAAAAGTAAAATGATAACTCTGGAAAGTAAATCAAGTTAAAAAAGCAGCAAGACTGCTCAGAAGGGGCCTGCTTGGGTGAAAACAACTCCTTCTACAGATCTTCTTCTTTACGTGGGGCCAATTCCCAAAAATGTCTCCTTTCCAAAAAGATAATAAAAAGGAAAAGTCCAACATGCAGAGTGAATCTAAAGTAAAATGCAGCATCTCTAGGAAAGTGCAGGTGCACAGGATCTCTTACCACGATCTCTTACCACTGCAGCCAAAGGAAAACTTAAAAGAGGAGGAGTCAAAAGACCAAAAATTACTCTTCAAAGGGAAGAAAACAGGCTCCCCTTCAGAAAATAGCAGCAGAAGGGGCAGATAAGAGTCTTGCTGGTTTTGCTGCCAGTATAAAGGAATCTACTGGTACTTCATCCTCTGAATAAAACCTGAATTTCACCCAGAGGGTGAAATTTCAGATAGTTAACATCAGGCTGACATTATGCGCTGTAAAATGGAAAATGATCAGAACACAACAGAGAACCTCCCTGGTAAAAACTCAGCAGGTGGAGAACCAATTTCACCACTGCTTCTTCTCCCACCAATAGAAAAATGTGGAGCAGTGTCTAGAACTACACTGGCATCACCTCCTGTTACCATGTCAATAGATGAGTCTCAGGATACTGATGAAGATGCATGCATCCACAGTCATGATCGAAGTGACCTAAGTGACAACATGTCAGAGGGTAGTGATGATTCTGGACTGCACAGGGCTCAGCCAGTTCCACAAGAAACTAGTAGAAGAAATGCAAAGGAGGTCTTGGCAGTCTAAGGGACTGAAGGAGATTTTGTTTGTATCTTTTATGCTCCTTTTTTTAGAAAAGAAAAAGATCACAGCAAACATTTCAATCATCCTTTGGTTAGTGTACACGTCCTTGAAAAAGCAGCTCAAGGGAGAAGTAATTAAACTTTGGACAAGGCTTTAGTTCCTAGTTTGTAAATCTATTACATTTTATATTCATTCACAGTAATAGACAATCTTTTATTTTGAAAACTGCTTTGATAGTTTCCGATGTTGATTTTTAAGTGGTACTCTTTTCCTTAGGACTTTATGTATACCTATTGATTGTTGTATAAATTTTAGCAAATCCAAGGGAGTTAGTATGCTAAACCAGCAGACATCTAATCTGTTAGCTTCATGCGTTTAACTGAAATGAGAAGGCCAAGATGGCATTTTATTGCCTTGTGCAGCTACAACTTGTTTTTCCCCATGTCTATCTTTTCCTGTTTCACTTTAACTTATTCTCAGTTCCTTGTTTAGCTCTATAAAAATTGGCATACTTAATAGCAAATTATTTGAAGAATTTGCCTGCTTTATATAATTTTAGCACTTAAAAAAATTTTTACAGATGATAAGACATTTAAATTGAAGTAAACGTAAACCAAAATGTGAGAAATGGAGACCTGATTGAAACAAAAAGGTGTTTATGTGGGCTTTGTTAGGACTGCAGCCCAAGAGACACCGATTCAAGAAGCACTTGAATTGTGTTCCGTCAGATTACAAAATGGGGGGGGCTTATAAAGAGCAAAAAAACTTCCCAAGGTTACATACATTGTTTGTCAAGAATTAGGATTGGAGTTGGCAAGAAGTAAGGGTGCTTGTTAAGCAAGGATTGGTTGGGGATTGAGATGATTACATAGTTTCAGTGAGGGAAGAAGAGGGCTCAGACTTGAGACTACAAGGTTGAAGCTAGCAGCTGCTAGCAGATACTGTTTTGAAAAGGCTGGTGGTAATCCGTGAGTTTTATACGGTTCAGAAAATTCAAGTTCTCAGTGATGTAGGAACATGTCTAAAACCACATCCACAGTGGCCACCCAGATCCATTTTGGATGCCTGAACCATAGATACTCCATTTTCACTTTTAAATGATCTTAAATATGTCATCAAAAAGTTTTTCCAACAATTGACATTGTATCAGTCTAGGCATTTACTTCCTGAGTTTTGATCAATATTTCTTATTTGGGTACATTAATCACCATAAAAACAGTGATTTTGATCCATTTTTGCTGTTGTTGCTGTTATAATGGCTTAAGATGTTGCACATTGTCATAGTTTTAACCTATGTAGTTTTTTCTAGAAATAACATGTGTTGAACAGTAACACTTTATACCTATATACACATGTTTACTCTGGTCTCTTTGGAGGAACGCTTTTAGCCTTATTTGCAAAAGGTCATTTTTCTTTGCTGCAATTATCTTTTGCAGAATATTAGTGTGTGCAAGTTTGAGCAATGAAACACGAAATGTGCAAGTTCAATCCATTGAATTGATTTTCACATCTTTTCTCTATGCCAGAGTCTGTATTTTGTATGCTACTTATTTTGAATGGATGTAGTAAACTCACAGCTCTCAGCTTTTATTTTGCAATAACTCAACCCCTAGGCTCTCTAGTGAAAGGATTTTCATCTCAAATACCAGCCATCAGTAATTTCTTTTTTTTGGTTGTTTCTTTTTGGCCTGTTTTGGTACAGCTACTTCCTAAATGACAGTGTTAAGTCATATATTTGAGAAAAACAGTTGGTGTCTATATGGCTACTCAACTGAATAAAGAACTCTAAGTGATATTTGGAAAGTGCAAACCTGGAATGAGGAGACATGATTATTCCTTCAAACTATACAGAATCTCACTTGTATAATAGCTACCTATGGCTTCAGAATTTCACAACAAACTCAGGATAAGAGAGACAGTATGACTGCTGGCAGACCAGCTGCAACTTCCTCTGAACACAATAAAAAAGACTAGTGAAACTCAAGTACATTCTAGATTAAAAATCCACACTTTCCCAGGGATCTTCACAAACTAGTACGTGTCCTGGTTGTCCCATTGAGACAGGCTGGAACCTGGGACCCTTTGCTGCCGTACTTGCACCTGGACAAAAGTCTCCTCCAGCAATAAATACAAAGAAACTATAAGGGACTAAAAATAACTACATGCATGCCCAGTTGGGGAAAATTATGAACAACAAGATACAAAAAGACCAAAAACCCAACTGCCACTTCTGAGGAGTTGGGAGCAAAAGCAGGGTGCTACACATGTACCCTGCACACAGCACTAACAAGGGGGTGGGCAGACCACCTTATTATTATAATTCAAATATATACTCTCTTACTGACAGAGTTGACACAAAGCAGAATTATAAGCCAAATATAGAAGATTGGTTCAAGATGGCGGAGTAGAAGGATGTGCTCTCACTCCCTCTTGCGAGAGCACCGGAATCACAACTAACTGCCGAACAATCATCGACAGGAAGACACTGGAACTCACCAGAAAAGATACCCCACATCCAAAGAAAAAGGAGAAGCCACAATGAGACGGCAGGAGGGGTGCAATCACAATAAAATCAAATCCCATAAATGCCGGGTGGGTGACTCACAAACTGGAGAACACTTATACCACAGAAGTCCACCCACTGGAGTGAAGGTTCTGAGCCCCACGTCAGGCTTCCCAACCTGGGGGTCCGGCAACAGGAGGAGGAATTCCTAGAGAGTCAGACTTTGAAGGCTAGTGGGATTTGATTGCAGGACTTCGACTGGACTGGGGGAAACAGAGACTCCACTCTCGGAAGGCACATACAAAGTAGTGTGTGCATTGGGACCCAGGGGAAGGAGCAGTGACCCCATAGGAGACTGAACCAGACCTATCTGCTAGTGTTGGAGGGTCTCCTGCAGAGGCGGGGGGGTGCCTGTGACTCACCGTGAGGACAAGCACACTGGCAGCAGAAGTTCTGGGAAGTACTCCTTGGCGTGAGCCCTCCCAGAGTCTGTCATTAGCCCCATCAAAGAGCCCAGGTAGGCTCCAGTGTTGGGTTGCCTCAGGCCAAACAACCAACAGGGAGGGAACCCAGCCCCACCCATCAGCACTCAAGCGGATTAAAGTTTTACTGAGCTCTGCCCACCAGAGCAACACCCAGCTCTACCCACCACCAGTCCCTCCCATCAGGAACCTTACACAAGCCTCTTAGATAGCCTCATCCACTGGAGGGCAGACAGCAGAAGCAAGAAGAACTACAATCCTGCAGCCTGTGGAACAAAAACCACATTCACAGAAAGATAGACAAGATGAAAAGGCAGAGGGCTATGTACCAGATGAAGGAACAAGATAAAACCCCAGAAAAACAACTAAATGAAGTGGAGATAGGCAGCCTTCCAGAAAAAGAATTCAGAATAATGATAGTGAAGATGATCCAGGACCTCAGAAAAAGAATGGAGGCAAAGATCGAGAAGATGTAAGAAATGTTTAACAAAGACCTAGAAGAATTAAAGAACAAACACCTAGAAGAATTAAAGAACAAACAGAGATGAACAATACAATAACTGAAATGAAAAATACACTAGAAGGAATCAATAGCAGAATAACTGAGGCAGAAGAACGGATAAGTGACCTGGAAGACAGAATGGTGGAATTCACTGCTGTGGAATAGAAAAAAGAAAAAAGAATGAAAAGAAATGAAGACAGCCTAAGAGACCTCTGGGACAACATTAAACACAACAACATTCGCATTATAGGGGTCCCAGAAGGAGAAGAGAGGGCGAAAGGACCAGAGAAAATATTTGAAGAGATTATAGTCGAAAACTTCCCTAACATGGGAAAAGAAATAGCCACCCAAGTCCTGGAAGCGCAGAGAGTCCCAGGCAGGATAAACCCAAGGAGAAACACGCCCAGACACATAGTAATCAAACTGACAAAAATTAAAGACAAAGAAAAATTACTGAAAGCAACAAGGGAAAAATGACAAATAACATACAAGGGAACTCCCATAAGGTTAACAGCTGATTTCTCAGCAGAAACTCTACAAGCCAGAAGGGAGTGGCATGACATATTTAAAGTGATGAAAGGGAAGAACCTACAACCAAGATTACTCTGCCCAGCAAGGCTATCATTCAGATTTGACGGAGAAATCAAAAGCTTTACAGACAAGCAAAAGCTAAGAGAATTCAGCACCACCAAACCAGCTCTACAACAAATGCTAAAGGAATTTCTCTAAGTGGGAAACACAAGAGAAGAAAAGGACCTACAAAAACAAACCCAAAACAATTAAGAAAATGGTCATAGGAACATACATATTGATAATTACCTTAAACGTGAATGGATTAAATGCTCCAATCAAAAGATACAGGCTCGCTGAATGGATACAGAAACAAGACCCATATATATGCTGTCTACAAGAGACCCACTTCAGACCTAGGGACACATACAGACTGAAAGTGAGGGGATGGAAAAAGATATTCCATGCAAATGGAAATCAAAAGAAAGCTGGAGTAGCAATACTCATATCAGATAAAATAGACTTTAAAATAAAGAATGTTACAAGAGACAAGGAAGGACACTACATGATGATCAAGGGATCAATCCAAGAAGAAGATATAACAATTATAAATATATATGCACCCAACATAGGAGCACCTCAATATATAAAGCAACTGCTAACAGCTATAAAAGAAGAAATCGACAGAAACACAGTAATAGTGGGGGACTTTAACACCTCACTTACAACAAGGGACAGATCATCCAGACAGAATATTAATAAGGAAATACAAGCTTTAAATGACACAATAGACCAGATAGATTTAATTGTTATTTATAGGATATTCCATCCAAAACACAGCAGATTACACTTTCTTCTCAAGTGCACACAGAACATTCTCCAGGATAGATCACGTCTTGGGTCACAAATCAAGCCTCAGTAAATTTAAGAAAATTGAAATCATATCAAGCATCTTTTCTGACCACAACACTATGAGATTAGAAATCAATTACAGGGAAAAGAACATAAAAAACACAAACACATGGAGGCTAAACAATACATTACTAAATAACCAAGAGATCATTGAGGAAGTCAAAGAGGAAATCAAAAAATACCTAAAGACAAATTACAATGAAAACACAGCAATCCAAAACCTATGGGATGCAGCAAAAGCAGTAATAAGAGGGAAGTTTATAGCAATACAATCCTACCTCAAGAAACAAGAAAAATCTCAAATAAACTATCTAACCTTAAACCTAAAGGAACTAGAGAAAGTAGAAAAAACAAAACCCAAAGTTAGTAGAAGGAAAGAAATCATAAAGATCAGAGCAGAAATAAATGAAATAGAAACAAAGAAAACAATAGCAAAGATCAATAAAACTAAAAGCTGGTTCTTTGAGAAGATGTACAAAATTGATAAACCTTTAGCCAGACTCATCCAGAAAAAGAGGGAGAGGACTCAAATCAATAAAATCAGAAATGAGAAAGAAGTTACAACAGATACTGCAGGAATACAAAGCATCCTAAGAGACTACTACAAGCAACTCTATGCCAATAAAATGGACAACCTGGAAGAAATGGACAAATTCTTAGAAAGGTATAACCTTCCAAGACTGAACCAGGAAGAAATAGAAAATATGAACAGACCAATCACAAGTAATGAAATTGAAACTGTGATTAAAAATCTTCCAACATACAAAAGTCCAGGACCAGATGGCTTCACAGGTGAATTCTATCAAACATTTAGAGAAGAGCTAACACCCATCCTTCTCAAAGTCTTCCCAAAAACTGCAGAGGAAGGAACACTCCCAAATTCATTCTATGAGGCCACCATCACCCTGATACCAAAACCAGACAAAGATACTACAAAAACAGAAAATTACAGACCAATATCACTGATGAATATAGATTCAAAAATCCTTAACAAAATACTAGCAAACAGAATCCAACAACACATTAAAAGGATCATACACCATGATCAAGTGGGATTTATCCCAGGGATGCAAGGATTCCTCAATACATGCAAATCAATCAATGTGATATACCATATTAACAAATGGAAGAATAAAAACCATATGATCATCTCAATAGATGCAGAAAAAGCTTTTGACAAAATTCAGCACCCATTTATGATAAAAACTCTCCAGAAAGTGGGCATAGAGGGAACCTACCTCAACGTAATAACGGCTATATATGACAAACCCACAGCAAACATCATTCTCAATGGGGAAAAACTGAAAGCATTTCCTCTAAGATCAGGAACAAGACAAGGACTCTTGTCACTATTATTCAACATAGTTTTGGAAGTCCTAGCCACGGCAATCAGAGAAGAAAAAGAAATAAAAGGAATACAAATTGGAAAAGAAGAAGTAAAACTGTCACTGTTTGCAGATGACATGATACTATACATAGAGAATCCTAAAGATGCCACCAGAAAACTACTAGAGCTAATCAATGAATTTGGTAAAGTAGCAGGATACAAAATTAATGCACAGAAATCTCTTGCATTCCTATACACTAATGATGAAAAATCTGAAAGAGAAATTAAGGAAATGCTCCCATTTACCACTGCAACAAAAAGAATAAAGTACCTAGGAATAAACCTACCTAGGGAGACAAAAGACCTGAATGCAGAAAACTATAAGACACTGATGAAAGAAATTAAAGATGATACCAACAGATGGAGAGATATACCATGTTCTTGAATTGGAAGAATCAGTATTGTGAAAATGACTCTACTACCCAAAGCAATATACAGATTCAATGCAATCCCTATCAAATTACCAATGGCATTTTTTACAGAACTAGAAAAAAAAAAATCTTAAAATTTGTATGGAGACACAAAAGACCCCGAATAGCCAAAGCAGTCTTGAGGGGAAAAAAAGGAGCTAGAGGAATCAGACTCCCTGACTTCAGACTATACTACAAAGCTACAGTAATCAAGACAGTATGGTACTGGCACAAAAACAGAAATATAGATCAATGGAACAGGATAGAAAGCCCAGAGATAAACCCATGCACCTGTGGTCAACTAATCTATGACAAAGGAGGCAAGGATATACAATGGAGAAAAGACAGTCTCTTCAATAAGTGGTGCTGGGAAAACTGGACAGCTACATGTAAAAGAATGAAATTAGAACACTCCCTAACACTATACACAAAAATAAACTCAAAATGGATTAGAGACCTAAACGTAAGACCAGACACTATAAAACTCTTAAAGGAAAACATAGGAAGAACACTCTTTGATATAAATCACAGCAAGATCTTTTTTGATCCACCTCCTAGAGTAATGGAAATAAAAACAAAAATAAACAAACGGGACCTAATGAAACTTAAGAGCTTTTGCAAAGCAAAGGAAACTACCAACAAGACTAAAAGACAACCCTCAGAATGGGAGAAAATATTTGCAAATGAATCAACGGACAAAGGATTCATCTCCAAAATATATAAACAGCTCATGCAGCTCAATATTAAAAAAACAAACAACCCAATCCAAAAATGGGCGGAAGACTTAAATAGACATTTCTCCAAAGAAGACATACAGATGGCCAAGAAGCACATGAAAAGCTGCTCAACATCACTAATTATTAGAGAAATGCAAATCAAAACTACAATGAGGTATCACCTCACACCATTTAGGACAGGCATCATCAGAAAATCTACAAACAAAAAATGCTGGAGAGGGTGTGGAGAAAAGGGAACCCTCTTGCACTGTTGGGAATGTAAATTGATACTGCCACTATGGAGAACAGCATGGAGGTTCCTTAAAAAACTAAAAATAGAATTACCATATGACCCAGCAATACCACTACTGGGCATATACACAGAGAAAACCATAATTCAAAAAGACACATGCACCCCAATGTTCACTGCAGCACTATTTACAATAGCAAGGTCATGGAAGCAAACTAAATGCCCATCGACAGACGAATGGATAAAGAAGATGTGGTGCATATATACAATGGAATATTACTCAGCCATAAAAAGGAACGAAACTGGGTCATTTGTAGAGACGTGGATGGATCTAGAGACTGTCATACAGAGTGAAGTAAGTCAGAAAGAGAAAAACAAATATCGTATGTTAACGCATATATGTGGAACCTAGAAAAATGGTACAGATGAACCAGTTTGCAGGGCAGAAATAGAGACACAGATGTAGAGAACAAAAGTGGCGGGGCGGGGGTGGGGGTGTGATGAATTGGGAGATTGGGATTGACATGTATACACTGATGTGTATAAAATGGATAACTAATAAGAACCTGCTGTATAAAAAAATAGATAAAATAAAATTCAAAAAATAAAATAAAATAAAAATAAGCCAAATATAGTATGGGCACTGAGGCTTTTCCCTTCTCTGTAGCCTCCCCAATCTGTTACCCTGAAAGGGCCTTTTCCACATCTAATTAACCAATAGCTGCTCTCAGGAAAGGATCTCATCCACCACTCCTTGGGAATATAACACTTAAGAATTCAGTGTATCATTTATTGTCTTGAAAAATGATAATAAACTTCTTGAAATTTATGACCTGGATATCTATTCATTCTCAGAGGGAATTATCATGTGTTTACTAAAATATAAATGTTTTAGGCTGAAAATAAAAAAGCCCTGAACCTGATAGATTCACTGGTGAATTCTACCCAACATTTAAAGAAGAATTAATATCAATCCTTCTCAAACTTTTCCCAAAAGATTGAAGAGAAGGGAACACTTCCTAACTCATCGTATGAGGCCAGCACGACCCTGATACCAAAGTCAGACAAAGACACAGCAAGAAAAATACAGATCATATTCCTTATAAACACTGATGCAAAAATCCTCAACAAAATGCTAGCAAACCACATTCAGCAGGATTATACATCATGATCAAGTGGAATTTATTCCTGGAAGGCAAGAATGGCTCAACATTCAAAAATCAATTTAATTTACCACTTCAAACGAATGAAGGAGGAAGAAAAACTACATGATTATCTCAATCAATGCAGAAAAAGTATGAAAAAATTCAACACCCTTTCAAGATAAAAACACTTGACAAACTAGGAATAGAAGGAAGTTACCTGAACATAATAAAGAAACATATATGAAAGACCCACAGCAAACATTATACTCAATGGTGAAAGACTGAAAGCTTTTCTTTAAGGAACAAGACAAGGATGCCCACTTTCACTACTTCTATTCAACAGAGTGGTGGAAGTCCTAGACAGAGCAATTAAGCAAGAAAAAGAAACAAAGGGCATCTAAATTGTAAAGGAAGAAGTAAAATCATCTAAGTTCACGGAAGATATGATTTTATATGCAAAAAAATCCTAAAGATTCCACACACAAAAAACCTGTTAGAACTAATAAATGAATTCAGCAGAGCTGCAGGACAGAAAACCAACACAGAAAAATCAGTTGTACAGTTGACCCTTGAACAACATGAGTTTGAACTGCATGGGTCCACTTACATGCAGATATTTTTCAATAATAATTACTACAATACTAAACGGTCCATGGTTGGTTGAATCCACGAATGCAGAAGAACCACAGACACGGAGAGCTGACTATAAGTGATACACAGGTTAATCCCCACGTTGTTCAAGGGTCAATTGTATTTCTATATACTATCAATGAACAATCTGAAAAGGAAATTAACAATTCCATTTTCAATAGCATTAAAAATAATAATATACTTGGGAATAAAATTTAACCAAGCACGTGAAAGATTTGTATTCTGAAAACTACAAAATGTTGCTGAAAGAAATTAGAGGCAAAAAAAAAAATTCTGTGTTCACAAACTGGAAGACTTAATATTGTTAAGATGTCAATACTACCCAAAGCAATCTACAGATTCAATGCCATCCCATCAATATTCCAATGATGTTTTTTGCAGAAATAGAAAAATCTATTCAAAATTCATGTGGACTCCCTAGGGACCATGAACAAGACAGTCTTTTCAACAAATGATGCTGAGAAAACTGGATATCCACATGCAAAAGAATGAAATTGGATGCTTATCTAAACATCACATACAAAAATCAACTCAAAATGGATCAAGGACCTAAATGTAAGGCCTAAAAGTATAAAAATTGTAGAAGAAAACATAAGGCAAAAGCTTCATGACATTGGATTTGGCAACAATTTCCTGGATATGACAAGCAACAAAAGAAGAGATAGACAAATTGAACTTCGTGAAAAATTTTAAATGTTGCATATCAAAAGACAATATCAACAGAGTAAAAAGGTAACCCACGGAAGGGAAGAAATTATTTACAAGTCATTTATCTTGTAAGGAATTAATACCCAGAATATATAGAGAACTCCTAAGACTCAACAACAACAGCCCAATTCAAAAATGGGCAAAGAACTTGAATAGACATTTCTCCAAAGAAGATATACAAATGGCCAATAAGCACATGAAAAGATGCTCAACATCACTAATCATTAGGGAAATGCAAATCAAAACTACAATGAGATACCACCTCACACCCATTAGGATGGTTACTAAAAAAAGATAAAAACCCAGAAAAATAACAATGTTGACAAGGATTTCGAAAAACTGGAACCCTTGTACACTACTGGTACAAATGTAAAATGGTACAGCTGTTACAGAAAACACAATGGTGGTTCCTCAAAAAATTAAAAATAGAATTACCACATGATCCAGCAATTCCACTTCTGGGTATATACTGAAAAGAACTGAAAGCAGGGTCTCAAAGAGATATTTTGTACACCCATGTTCATAGCAGCATTATTCACAACAGCTAAAAGGTGGAAGCAACCCAAGTGTCCATCGATCGATGAATGGATAAGCAAAATGTGGTATATACATACAATGGAATATTATTCAGCCTTAAAAATAAAGGAAGGGCTTCCCTGGTGGCGCAGTGGTTAAGAATCCATCTGCCAATGCAGGGGACACGGGTTCGAGCCCCGGTCCGGGAAGATCCCACATGCCATGGAGCAACTAAGCCCGTGCGCCACAACTAATGAGCCTGCGCTCCAGAGCCCACGTGCCACAACTACTGAAGCCCCTGCGCCTAGAGCCCGTGCTCCGCAACAAGAGAAGCCACCACAATGAGAAGCCCATGCACCACAATGAAGAGCAGCCCCCGCTTGCTGCAACTAGAGAAAGCCCATGCGTAGCAACGAAGACCCAACACAGCCAAAAATAAATAAATAATTTTTAAAAATAAAATAAAATAAAATAAAGGAAATCCTGACACATGCTACAACATGGATGAACCTGGAGGACATTATGCTGAGTGAAATAAGCCAGTCACAAAAAGACAAATACTGTATGATTACACTTATATGAGGCACCTGGAGTAGTCAAAATCAGAGACATAAAGTAGAATGGTGGTTGCCAGGGTTGCAGGGAGGAGGGAATGGGGAGTTATTGTTTAACGGGTATAGGGTTTCAGTTTTACAAGATGAAAAGAGCTATGGAGATGATGGTGATGATGTACCACCGAACTGGACATTTAAAAGTGGTTAAGATGGTAAATTTTATGTGTATTTTAATCACGATGTTTTTAATTGTGGGGAAAAACATCATAATACAAGTTCACGCCAATCAGAGGGCAAAAAATTTAAAGGGTGACAAAACCAGGTATTGGTAGGTATGTTTCTTTCACTGCTGATTGGAGTATAAAATTGATACAATGTCTCCGAAGGGCAATTTGACAATAATGTAGTGAAGGTGAATGTGCAACTTGGTACTTCCATTTCTGGGAATATATCCTGAAAAAATTCTTGCACATGAATAGGGAGAGAGATACAAACTGTTCACTGCAGCACTGTTCATAATAGCAACACAATGCAAGCAACACATCACAATCAATTAGGAATGGATATATATTGCAACTACCAGTTAAAATAAACTAGATCTTCATATACAGAAATGGGGGAAACAGATGAACCAGTTTGCAGGGCAGAAACTGAGACACAGACATAGAGAACAAACGTATGGACACCAAGAGGGGAAAGCAGCGGGTGGTGGGGGCGGGGGGGTATGATGAATTGGGAGATTGGGATTGACATGTATACACTGATGTGTATAAAATGGATAACTAATAAGAATCTGCTGTATAAAAAAATAAATAAAATTACATTTAAAAAAAAGTAAGTTGCAGAATCACTGTACATTATGGTACTGTTTATGTAAATGTTTGAACCATACATTACTTTGGGATGCCTGCCTATGTAGTAAACGTGTAAAAATACAGAAGCAGTCATCTTCGGGGAGGGAAAGGAAGAGGATCAGGATGGAGTACAAAAGAGGGGTACATTTGTGTAACTTTTTATTATGTTAAATCTGAATGGTGGGTACATAAGTGTTTATGTGTATTACTATGTGTTTGTTAGATGTTTAAAATATTTCACTAAAAACAATAGTAAGAGGACTCAAACATGAGTCTTCCGGGAACTTTTCTTCCAGATTTATTTCATCTGGCAATATTCCAAGTCATGTTACAGTTAATAGTAGCATTTTGAGCTATGCCTAATTAGTTTAATAGTTTTCTAAAGTAATTTATTACCCTTCAAAGTTTGTTAATTCATGAAAAAATAATCTTTGAAGGACACTGTTCACAACATTTTTTAAAGTACTTACCCAATAAACAGAGATAGTTGGGTTCAGTTAATCTGGATAGTTTTGTGACCTGATTCAAGATGTTGTAAAGCTCTGTTGGTTCACACAAAACCAAACCAGTCATCCTACAGGGAAGAATCAATCATATAAAAGCTTAGTGCATCTTTCTATTTTAGTTGAATGACCACAAAGTAAGATAATTAAACTCTTTCTTAACATGCCTTCAAACAAAGGTGAAAATAATCATGAACGTGATCAGGGAAAATTCCAAAATTTATAGTGAAATGTGTGTAGGGGAGGTAAACATTGCACACAACATATCTGAACCATATAAATACAAAGCAGGCTGTAAAATAGTCACCAATTCACTCTTTCTTTCCGTAAATAATTACCGAGCACTTACCACATGCCAGGCACTGGAAATAACTGTGGTAAACTAGACCTACCCTCATGAAGGTTACAGTCTAGCATGGAATGCAGACATTGAACAAAAAAATACATTGTAAGTAGGAAAAGCGTTATAAAAGAGTCAGCATCCAGTGTCATGGGAGGTGCTAATAGGAGGGCCTCACCTAGCTGGGATCAGAGAAGGGCTGTCTGAGATGTGATTGCTAAGCTGAGACAGGAGGTTAGGCAAGACCTAGGCAGGTGGAGGAGAGAGGGAGGATGGAGGAGGTAGGAACTGAGAACAGGAGGGAACTTAGTACCTGAGAGATTTCAAAAGGAGCCTGGTGTGGCAACAGTGGGAAGAGAGTAATGAGTGAAGACCCTGGGGAGGCCGACGCAGGTGCCCTTGTGAGGGGCCTGTAGGGTTATGATGAAGATCATGATGGTCTTTGGAAGGAGGAGAATGGCTCACTTGTACTGACAGAACTGCCCAGCCAGCCTGGGCTCTGGCTCCTGATTACAGGGCTGCTCTTGGGACACTGGTTCCTTGGCACCACTGTCTCTGGTGCCCCATGGACACTGAGGGGGAAGGCTGGGCCTGTGCAGCAGCTTCCAGCAGGGAGGCTACCTTTTAGCTGGGCTGGGGGCAGCCAGAAGCCCTCTGAAGGCCAGTCAAGTCCGGGGGTAATCCTGCTCAAAATAGTTAGGGTTCCCTTCAGAATTACCAGAACAATGCTCCCCAGAAAGGCTAACCCCTGGACTTGGGCCCTGGATCCTTCTCACTTCCTCAAGGACTTCAGCTCTCAGCCTCCCCTCCAGCATCATCAGTTTCACCCTCCATACAGGTCATTCCTAGTGGCACGCAAACATCCTCTGTACCAGTCTCTGTTCTCCTTTACAGCCAAGACTTCTCAAAAGGGTGGTGTTGACACTGCCTCTATTTCCTCACCTCCAAACTCTAGGTCCAAACCCCTGCTGTGCCACCTACTATTGGCTGCCTGACTTGGGGGAATAATTAGCCTCTCTGTGCCTCAGTTTCCACCTCTGTAAAATGGGGGTAAAAATAGTATTGCCATTTCGGTAAAACAAGGATAATAGTACTTGTTGTGTGTGGAATAATTACACATGTAAGACATTCTGAGCAGGGAGGAAGTGTTCAGTAATTGTTAGCTATTGGTACAACCTTCTCCCCTGGAACTTCTGACCCCAAACCACAGAAACTGCTCCTATCAAGGTCATCAAAAATACTCATCTTGCCTAATCCACTAGTCATCTCTCTTTGTGCTCAAACATGGAGCCTCAGTAACCCAGCTGAGCGCTCCTCCTTCCCCAAACACTCTCCACTCCCAGGACACCCCACTCTCCAGGCTTCCCTCCTACCTCTCAGACAGTTCCTGCTCTAACTCTCTCCATGAGAATGCCCTTGGGCATAGTCATCTCTTTTCTTCTCTATCTACACTCTCACCCTGGCACAGAGCTTCTCAACCTCAGCACCACTGACATTTGGGGCCAGATAATTCTTTGTCGTGGGGCCGACCCGTGCATTGTAGGATGTTCAGCAGGATCCCTGGCCTCCACCCAGTAGATGCCAGTAGCAACCCCACCCTCCAATTATAACCACCAAAAATGTTTCCAGACTTCACCAAATGTCCCCTGGAAGAGGGGCAAAGTCACTGTCAGTTGAGAACAAGCATCTAAGACCTAGAGTCTAGGTGATTCATCTAGTCCCTTGAATACCCCCTGTATAATAACGACTCCCCAACTATGGCCCCTACTTGACCTCTCCACTGAGCTCCAGACTCCACTTGGACACCTGATGGGCATCTCAAATAAAACACGGCCAAACGAGAATGTTTAAATTACACGTGCCCATACCTCCAATATGTCTTTTAGTCTTCCCTGTCTCAGTAAACAGCACCATTTAGCCACCTAGTTACTCAAGGTCACATCCCTAATCTCTCTTTCCCTCAGGCCCTCCCATCCAATCTATTAGCTCTGCTACTTAAATATATTCCAAACCCAACTCCAGGGCTAGCACCCTAGACCAAGGTACTAGCATCTCTCTCCTGAGGATGCAATACTTCCCAGCTGGGCTTCTTGCTTTCTCCCTACAGTCTAATCTTCACATGGCAGTCAGGGTGATCTTTGCAAAATATGAGTTTATCTTCACCTGCATTATTGCACTCATTTGTTTGCTTGTTTTATCATCAGTCTCCCCACAGTGGAATATATGGCTCCTGAGGGTGCGGACCTTGCCCTTCTTGTTCACTGCTGTGTCCTCACCCAGTGCCCAGGATTTCTGATGCAGACTAGTGCTCAGTAAGCATGTGTTGAATGACTACATTATTACTAGTCACCATTCCTGCCCTCACCAATGGGGCCATCCTGACCTGAGGCCATACTTCTAGATGCTACATAAAGATCCCTCCTAAGGACATCCCAACTCGTACCCCTAGGTCCTCTGCCTCTGAAAGTCCTGATCTCAGGCCATTCTGGAGGTGGTGAGCATAGGGGAGAGAGGATGGGTTTTGTGTCTAGTCCCACAACTTTGTTAAGCCAACCTAAAAGCTAGCTCCTAAACTATCTGGTCTATTGCTCAGAGCCCATCCTCACACTCCCACCCGCTGTCCCATTACAACCTCCATCTCTTTATTCACTAGCCAAGGGATTGTCTCTGGGCGTTCAGGTAAAAACCCAGTCCATGGGCTTCCCTGGTGGCACAGTGGTTGAGAATCTGCCTGCCAATGCAGGGGACACGGGTTCGAGCCCTGGTCTGGGAGGATCCCACATGCCGCGGAGCAGCTGAGCCCGTGAGCCACAACTACTGAGCCTGCGCGTCTGGAGCCTGTGCTCCGCAACAAGAGAGGCCGCGATAGTGAGAGGCCCGTGCACCGCGGTGAAGAGTGGCCCCCGTTTGCCACAACTAGAGGAAGCCCTCACACAGAAACGAAGACCCAACACAGCCAAAAAATAAATAAATAAATAAATAATTAAAAACAAAAAAAAACAAAAAAAAAAACCCAGTCCAGCCCCAGCAATCAACTCCTTCAGACATCTCCTTCCCAAAGGGGGCACTCTCCCTTGTCAAGCAAGAGCTGCCTCACTGGGACTTCCCTGGTGGCACAGTGGTTAAGAATCCGCCTGCCAATGCAGGGGACACAGGTTCGAGCCCTGGTGCAGGAAGATCCCACATGCCACAGAGCAACTAAGCCCACGCGCCACAACTACTGAGCCCGCGTGCCACAACTACTGAAGCCCACGCGCCTAGAGCCCGTGCTCTGCAACAAGCGAAGCCACTGCAATGAGAAGCCCGCACACCGCAGCGAAGAGCAGCCCCCACTCGCTGCAACTAGAGAAAGCCCGCGCGCAGCAACAAAGACCCAACGCAGCCAAAAATAAATAAATAAATTTATTTTAAAAAATAAAAAATAAAAAAAGAGCTGCCTCACCTGCTGGTAAACTTCAGGAGGGTAAGTACAGTCCTGAACCTAATGGCACACTTCTGAGAGAAGACGCATCCCTGTGAGCTGTGATGAGGAGGGCCACCAGCCCAGGTGGGTGGAGGACTGGACGTAGCTAACAGCCCTTTCAGCACTACTCCAAATTCTAAAAGGTGTAAGATGTTCTTGGCTCCACCATTTGGGCCCTAAGAATATTTTGATGTTGAGCTTTTATACAGAACCATTAAACAAATGTTGATGAGGTTTTGCAAAAAGTATTTTTCTTAGATGAATTCCACTAAGCCAATTTAATCCCTTAATTGATTTTCTATATTTCACAGTTAACCAATTCCAATTTTTTCACTTTCAATTTTGTTTAGCCAAAATTATTTTTCCCAAGATCAAGTCTTGTTTCCCTGTGAATTTTACAATAAATATCTGATTCCTTAGTCAGATTCTTATTGTATCGGATTTTACCGAGTATGGTTTCTGCCACTGTGAGTTTCATTTGTAATGATTATTTCTACCAAGTCTCATTTCCTGGTGATCTATTCAAAACAGTGGAGCCAGGATGGCAAGTTTAAGACATCCCCCTTTGGGCTCTTTTAGCACAGCACAGCTCTTAAGACACTTTCAGGGCATTTAGCGCAATAGTTCTTGCAAGGGTGATGGGGCAGGCAGGTGGGAAGGGAGGTCAAAGGGAGCACCTCCTGGGGATCTGGCTTAATAGGGTGAGAGGATACCAATCTTCCTATGAACTGACCTATCTGGGAAATCCACACAGATTTTTGGGTGGCAAGGAGCCACCTACTGTCAGAAGAGCAGGGTGCCAGCACAGGCCTCGTCTCTGCACACTGGACACCCACCAGCAGTAAGGTTCTTCACCCTCCCTGTAATGACCTGGCCTGAACTTCAACCTAGGGGGCTTGTGTGGGGCTCTCTCTCCGGGTCCAGACACAGCTGGGCTGGCGAGCTCAGCTCCAGTGAAAGACCGTGTCTATCTTTTAGAAGGGATGTTTCATTAGGGGTCATCATGGCCTGAGACTAAGGGAAAACTGGCCAGATCCAGGCCTTCTTGCCTCCTTATTCTTGACCAATTCCATTCTGACTGATGGCGTCACTGTCAGAGGCTGGGCCTGACCCCATCCTTCTCACAGGCATTCCAGGGTACTGAGAGCTTGGTCTAGTGCTCAGGCCCAGACAGTCCAGGTGGACACAATTGATGGGCATTTGCTTCTAGTGGAAAAGAGGCATCACTCAACGCTCCTGGAGAAGTCAGACCGTAAGCTTTACTCTGGGTTCCTGGCTCAGGCTGACCAGGGACCAGAGGACTGCACAGATATGCGTCAGGGTCCACAGCCAACCCCACTATGCCCTGGTTCTGTGTGGGAAACTGAGGCTGTGCCAGGATGACCCAGGCTTAAATACAGTGACGGGCATCAATGCTCTCACCTGTAAACTGAGGCAATAATACACACTGCAAAGGCTGTAGGAATGTTATGTTGAAATAACAAAAATAAATTGCCCAGAACTGGGCCCAGCACAGAGCAGGAGCTTAGGAAACAAGTTCCTTTACTCCTACTTTCTCTCTCTTTTCAATTTCGTCTAGGAGCCTCCGGATGTCCAGTAGACAGAAAGCACCATTCAGAGAATCTCAGGCCAAAGACCAGAGCGGGAGCTGGCCAAGTTTGTAAGCAGGGGGGATCCAGTGATGCGGCCTGAGGGTCAGGCTCCTAAGGGATCTGGTATAGTCTTTCCTCAATCCCAACCAGACACCTTCCTTGTGGCCTGAACCCTGACAAAGCCAGAGGACACAGTCACAGGCCGCAGCACCCCAGAGCTGTGGAGGCTGCAGAAGTGGTCCTGAAACCATTTCTCAGCTCAGAGAAGCTCCAGGTCCTGTGGCTAGTGAGCACCAGTATCTCCAGAGGCCCAGACCCAGCCACCACATCCCTGTCCCTTGTCTATCTTGCCTTCATTCCCATGGCCCCAAACCTAGGCCCACTACACCCCCAAGAGGTACCTTAGTGGTCCTGGGAGGGTGACAGGCCTACCCATGCAGTAATTCACATGTCAAAGGTAGCGGCTGGCGAACTGCTACACAAAGGCTGTGTGGCCACCAGGTCTGGTCTCACCTCCTCCAACTCTGTCTCCAGCACTTGTTTCTCCTCTGCTCAACTGGGCTAGTGCCCCACCTTCTGCACCTGACATGGGTTCCTGGACATGACCAACCTCTGGACTCAGCTTTGTTCTCACTTCCCTGACCTCTGGCTGGCCTGGAGGACTGCAGGCTTTGCTCCCGACTCAGATCTGCCACCATCGGCGACTCTCAGCTCTTGGGAGCTCCTTGCCAGCAGCTTCTTGCTGCCTCTGCTGTCACCAGTGCACCATCTCCTAGTTGCTCTGCTGGCACGTATCTTGGAAAACCACACCCTTTGACTTCCAGCGGGGCCACAACTGAAAGTTAAGCTATATATCTAAACAGTTCTGTTTTAAAATTTTATGTCCCCATTTCCCGATATTCTAGAGACCCTAGAGGAAAATAAAGAAAACTCTCATGCAGGTGGGATGATTACCACCTTTCTAATTCTTCATTTTATCTCCAGGGATATGAAAGGAAAGATTTGAAATACTGCACTTTGAGGTACGATTTTAGGGTTGAAGAGAAGGTAGGTTAGCATAGAATATGTGCACCTAAGAGCAAAAATCTGACGGCTCGACTGTGGCCTCAGCCTATTGTAAGGAACAAAATGGTCAGTATAGGCACACGTGTGCGGCTTGTGTGGGGGTGTGGCAAGGAGGACATCGATGTATTTCTATACTGTGTATAAAAACATGCAATGAAGAACTATTGAAATTAATCTATGATGACAGAAGTCAGGAAGTAGCTGTCTGGGGGACTGGGGCATAAGGGAACTTTCTGGAATAATGAAAATGCTTCTATAGCTTGTTTTGGGTGGTGGTTAGAAGACTGCAAATTGTCAAAACTATCCAACTGCACACTGAAGATCTGTATACTGTACTGTATGTAAACTATATGGCAATAATTGTTTTTAATCCCCCGTATAGAACCATGTGTTTATGTGTTCAAGGATACAAATGTGTGGGTGTGTGACCCACCTGTACACCCATGAACTTGGTGTGGGGTCTGGGCTGTGAGAAGCCACATGAGCTTGGGCACACAGAAAGGACACACTGCAGACCTTCAGCTGGGCCCCCAGAGCCGCTAACGAATCCTTTTCTCACCGTTCCTGATTTTCCCAGCATTTCCCCAATGGCTACAACTGTTATCCAAACCTCCTCACCATGCAGCAACTTCTCTCATTTTCTAGGTCTTGCCTGGGAAGGCTAAGGCCACGGGACGCAAACTGCCCTACCTCACCAACTGCCCACTGGGTGCCCTTCAAGCTTCTTCCCAAAATCAAAGGGATAAGTGTCCTCTGACCTCATCTTTTCCCACCTAATCCTTTTCTCTCTTGACTTTTAGCATCTCAAAGCTCTTCACCTCTATCACAGCCTCTTTCTCCCTGATTTCAAATATTCACAAGTCTCAGCTTTCTTGAAGCAGTTCAGGAAACCAGAAAGAAAACCCCTGGAATAGCTTGGCCTGTGCCCTCTGAAGCTTGTGCAGGCACAGAGGCTGGTGGTGGGCCCCCGCCTGGAAAAATCGGAGGCTGGTTAGCTGTTAGCAAAGAGCGGCAGCTGCATCTGAAGCAGCCTACACCCCCAGAATTTGTTGGGGTGAAGGATACCTGTGTCTCTTGTAGACCAGATGTGGGCCAGGCAGGAGAGAGGGCCAACTAGAAGCAATCTTAAAGGGACTTTGCCCAAGAGGGCCACTTGGACAGACAATGGACCAATCCCAGGTACCGAAGGATTCCAGAAAACCAGGGTTGAGGGAGCAACTGGAAACAGCAAGGCTGAGGTGTAACCACCCAGGTCAAGGGAACTGCAGGTAAGAGAGACCCACAAAAGCACCACATGGAAGTGTCAGCCACAAACTCCCGTCAAGCTCAGAGAATTCTTACTAATGCCAAATGGACCTTTCCTACCCCTATCTTTATTCTCACAACCCCCCTCCACCAACACTGATCGGCCTGAAGCCTCAGTCTTCAGGGATGAGGGGTAGTGAGGAAGTAAGATGGAGAAATGGAGAAGTCAACCACTCTCCACTCCCAAGGTGGGAGCCTGAAGCAAGCTCAAGAGGGGAAGGGGAGAAGCTTTAACATTGAATTAAAGTTCAGAGTTTTGACTATTAACGTGAACAGGACATTTAGGCTATTGCAACAAATCTGTCCCAGTGGCTAGATGTAATCCAAGGGCAAGCAAAGATTTAAAGGAGGAACGGGGATGAAGACATACAGCCATTTTCTGACTGCACTAGGCTTCCTGAATGAGGCCGTGCATGTTCACTGTAACAGTTACACTTGCAAAGCAGGGCATGGTGCCTGGCACAAAGTCAATGCTTGATACAGTAGCTGTAAGAGCGTTATGAACCATTTTGCGATTTAAAGGGAAGCAACTAGGAGCTGAATGTGAGGACGTTTTTCTAACAGTCAAGTGGCTGGGATGGCCCAAGTAGAGGACTTGGGAGGTAGTGATTCCCTGCTGTGGAGATGCTGACAGGGGCTGACTGACTTGGCAGGGATGGGGAGGAGTTCCAGCCCCAGATGTGGGAGTGAGCATATGAGAATGTGACTCTAGCTTCTCTCCCTTGGCCTCAACTCTCCCCTCTATAGGGATGACTTCAGCCCTGGCCTCTCTCGGGGGTTTCACAATCCCATATTTCCTCTTGGAGTAATTCCCCAAGTGTCCACTGATATTTCTATATGGACAACTCCCCATCACTTCCAATGCAGCCCATCTAAAACAGAGCTCTTTACTTTTTCTCCAGCCAGCTCTCCTTCCACACAACCCCTGAATTCCCTGTTTCTGTACACATATACTTCTCTCAGGCTGGTTTCCCACATCACTTCCATTTGTTTCTTAAACCCAGATGGGCACAAACGCTTATCAATTCTTCCCTCTCCCTCATTTGGCCCCGCTTCACCATTTCTAAAACCATCACCGTAACTCAGATATTTATCATCTCATTAGATAGCCTCCTGAACAATCTCCCTGCCCTGCACATTTTTCCCTTGGAATCTTTAACATGCCAAAGTCAGTCTAATCTTCCTCAAACACAGTTCTGGTGGCATCACAAAAGCCTTTGATAAACACCTGCTTCCCGAGGAATAAAATACAAACTTCTCAGCTAACATTCGTTAAGTCCTGCACAATCTGGGTTTTCCAGCCTCGCATCTAAAACCACTCAACTCTCCCAAAATTCAGAAACCCACTCTCAGTCTGGTCAGGTGCTGGACAATAAAGAGATGAAAGAACCTGACTGTAAGATGCTTTCAGGTCTAGTGGTAAGATAGAGGGGTAAATAATCAGAGAGAACACAGTCAGTGATAAGATAAAGAATACTGTTTGTCCTCATGTCCCCTCTCCAACAGAAATTATCTGTTCACCGTCCCTTCCTCCAGGTTTTCCTTTGGGCTCTTTTCCCTTTCTTTCTCATCTGGACACTTACCATTGTTAAACGCCCAACTCCTAGTGCCCCCCCTTTGGGAGATCCAAAGCCCAGGCAAGGATCTCTCCCTCCTGTGGAGAATAGTCCCACTGAGAAACTCATGCTCTTCCTTTACATCTCAGCTTAGACGTTTCATCCTCCAAAGCCCTCTCTTACACGGCCCCCACCTCCACCCCAAATCTGGGGTAGATGGACCTCCTTTGTGTTCCCACAGCCCCTCATAATTCTCCTAGTGTTGGCCATATCATGCTGCTTGCAGTTTACCTGTCTCCCCACTAGACTCTGAGCTCCCGGAAGGCAGAAAATGTCTGCATCTCGTTCATAGTTGAACACCCAGCTCCAAGATTGGACTGGCACATCTTAGTAGCTCAATAAACAAGGTAAAAAAAGGAGGGAGAAAAGAGTAAGCCAGTCACCATGCACTCCCTCCTATGGATAGGTTCTTCAGCACCTGTGCTAACTGTTCTTTTCACCGCTGGTTCCCCGACCACTGTTCCCAGGGAGGCGGTCACTGGTCCCCCCACTGGGTTTGTACACTCCTCTAAGGTTAACAACCTGCAACACACCTACCTGTCCCACGTGACCCTGAACTTTTTGTGAGCAAGGAATTCTCTGTATGCCCAGAAAACAGCAGTGGGGCAAATGAAGCTTATAAGGATACTGATAAATAAGCTTCTTGTGAGTAGAAACCGTATCTTTACTTTCTTTCTGGTAGACTCTGAACGAATCCACTTAACTGACCTCAGCCATGGTTTCTTGGTCCCTAAAGCAGACACAGTGTGGCCAGGTTCACAGCACGGCTGGGCAGACCTGAGGGGCAGGGACTGGGTGACTTCGCAGGTTATCACCTGGATACCTGTTTCCTCATCTGTAATGCGGAACTGCTTTCCTGTAAACTCGTAGAACAGTGTCTCAGGGTCGGCCATTCTTGGTAGGGGTGTCTCTAAAGCTTTGTAAACTCTACTAGAAGGTCCTGGGCACCAGGAGGGACGACGACACTGGCGGGTGGACGGGGTGTGTGCGATCGGGGTGGGGGGGGAGGGTGCACGGGAGCGACTGATTAGAGGAGCCTTCATCCTCCACCCCAACCCCGGGACTCTCAACCTCCCCTCCCCCTTTCCTTTCCAGAGCTTTCCACAGCTCGGAGCCCCTCCCGCCTCCAGGGACAGGAGGGGTGGGTTGGGCTGAGCTCGGGGGGCTCGGGCCGCACCCATTCTGTCCGGCCTGCGGCGCGACCTCAGCCGGTCTCCGTGTCAGAGCCTCTGTCTGGGGCCCCCACCTGCAAAATCGCTCCTCTAAGGCTCTTCCAGCCTAAAGCTCGTCTTCTTCCACCTCTAGGGTGCGGACTCTCCCTCCCACTCCGACCGCGTCTCCCCCACAGGCCGCACAGAGCCTCACCGCACTACGACCCACCCCAAGACTGCGCACGGGGAGCGTCCCTCCGCCGGCCTCCGCGACAGCGCGGACGCGGCCGAGATACCGCGAGATCTGGGAGGTGGGGCGCCGGAAGCCAGGCCACTCTCGCGAGGCCAGGTGGAGCAGAGCCGGGAGGTCCGGTGCAGCGTGGAGGTCGTTGGAGACAGTGTCCTGCTGCCAGCTCCTTCGCCGGCCAGTCCGCGCCCCGCCCGTCTCAGCCATGCTCTCCGCCCTCGCCCGGCCTGCCAGCGCCGCTCTCCGCCGCAGCTTCAGCACCTCTGCCCAGGTAGGTCCTGCGAGGGGCTGCCTGCAGGTGGAGGCTCCCTGACCTAGGCCACGTGTGTTCCTGGCTCGCGAGCAGCCTTGACCCCCGGGCCAGCCTGGACCGCAGGGCCGCCCGGTGCTGGTCCTCGGCTGTGGCGTCCTGGGCCGGCCCTGATACCGGGCAGGAGGTGCGGGGGAGAAAGCCCAGGAGTCGGAGGGTGGGGAAGTAGTCCAGCTCCAGGACCGGGGCGCTTCTCCGAGCCTCCCAGTTCGCCCCCGGGCCCCCCAGAGGGTCTGCTCTTGACCTGTGCTCCTTCAAGGTGGAGAAGCCAGGGCTCTAGGGCCGAAAGTAACTTATTTTCCATAGTATTTTGAGAGACTAACCTCGTTCTTGCAGCGTCCGTACAAGCACTGTGTAATTTTTAACTCCATAGTGCAGACAGGCAGAGATACCGAGGGCAGAGCACTGGTCCAAGGTTACACAGTGTTTTGGCCAGAGGATTAAAATTCAGCTCTCCTGACCACTGTGAGTGACTTTTTTGGATCATCAAGCCTTTGCTCTAAGAACCTGAAGACTCTGCTTCCTCTTAAGGACCTTTTGAAGGCTCCTTCTTGCGGTGGGCGGACTGGGCCTGCCCCCGGGTGTTGTTAACTGCGCGGCTTGGCCTGGGACTACTTAAGCCTAAGCTATTTTTAGCTGTCTTCTAGGGTAGCGATTCTCAAACGCTGGTGTGTCAGAATCACCTGAAAGCTGGTAAAGATCAGAGGCCGAGGCTCATTGAAGGAGGGTAGGATCTGGGCCTCCGTGTTTTTTACCAAGTTCCCCAAGTGATTCTAATACAACCAAAGTTAGAACCCAGGAGATGCCCACATTGCCTCTTAGAGTACCACACCCCAAAAGGGAGGTGATTATTAAATGAGGTTCCACATTTCTTACTTAGCTTTTGTTCTTCAGATCAGTTTCCTGTGCATTCAGTTCATTCGAAAAAATAAATATATGAATGAGTACATTTGAGTATCCGTGTTGCCCAGAACTGTGCTGGGTGCTGCAGGTGAAACCAGGATGAGTGAGAAGTGGCACTTAAGCCAACAGTGAGTAAACAAATGTAGGACAGGTGGAGGTGATGAAGATTGATGCTGAGTAGTGGGGGAAGGGGGATTAACTGCACGTAAGACCGTGGGATTTGCTGATAACGATTTCATGAGGTGTATAGAGAGAAAGAGGAACATGGAGAAAACCAAGGCTTTGGGGTTTGGAGTTGAGATTTGCTGAGGTGGGAAATACTGCTAGAAGAGAGTGATTGTAGTGGGGTGGGTATCAGGAGCTCAGATTTGGATATGTTGAGTTTAAAATGCCTATTGGACATACAGGTGGAGTTGTTGAAGTATATAAGTGTATAAGTCAGAAAGATGAGCTTGAGCCAGATGGTACATTGGCCTAGGGAGACTTCAACCTCAGTGTATTTATGTCTCTCCGTATGTACTAAGGTACTAATATGTATGACACAAAAAACAGAAATTTAAAAACCATAACAGATTAAAAAAAGCAAACTTACAAGTGAAGGAAGTGTTACTATATATCCATTTTCAAAGCCCCGTTGCTAAACAGTGTGCTGTTGACAACCACTCCTCAACGTGGAAAAAGATATGGAGTTTGGAAACAGCTTGTTTACAAAGAGATCATGAGCTAACCTGCAATACCAAAGATTCTTCTCATCTCACTGTAAAGATATCACCACTTACAAGTTATGTTTTTATAAATATTAACTAAGTTGATGAAACCTTATAATATACAAACAATAACATCACTTCATCACACTGAAAGCAATCCCCTCTTCCCTCTCCCTGTGTTGTGTTCATCTTGTGTGTCACATAGGACTGATTCACTTAAGGACCCTAGTTGAGAGCACCAGGTCAGTCAGTTTCTTGGTAGAGTTTAATTCTTCACCTGATAGATAAAAATAAAGACACAGCCTTGACATTGACATCCTGCACACCAAGGGAACTGTCTTATGCTCCCCACATTGGAGCCCTGGTCAGCCGTGGGAGCCAGGCTGAGTAATCTGGGCATGAGGAACTTGACAAGATTTTTACTCAAGGAAATGATTAAAACTTTGAATTTTTGGAAGGGTGGTTTAGAGGTGGAGCTGAGGACCTAAGTTAGATAATGGAATCAGGATGGAAATCAGGGGCAGGTTGGGAAGATGTTTGAGATGCCAAGTCCTTTCGTGTCCTAACTGGGTGTCTCCAATAAGGGAGGAAGCAGAAGATAGCGCTAAAGTTTTGAATTTGGTTGAACACACGTGCCATTTGGGAACAGGGATGGGAGAAGTAGTAAGGACAAATTTATTTACACAGTTGGGTTTGTGGGGCCAGTGTTATGCCTAACAGAACTGGGAATGTGGAGTTGGAATTTGAGAGTTCCTAGGATTCGGGACAGGATGTGGGAGTGATAATTGAAGGTCTGGAGGTGGGTGAGATTACCAGACCTCAGGTTCTGGGTTGGTCCAGCTAGTTTTCTGTGAAGTCAAGGGTCCACCTTTAAAGCACCAACTTAAAAACAAACAAACGAAACGTGAATTTCAGTCTTAGATGTAATATATGCTTTTTAGAGTTTTAGTTTCCTTGAGCAGATTACACTGTGTGTGGTTGTTTTGGTTTTGGCTTGAGTTTTGGTTTGTTTGGTTTGATATTTGGTTTTGATAACAGAAGCCCGTTATTACTAGCATCCATTGCTGTGGAACACAGCATGCAGTGATAATGTAAAGACCCAGAGTACACAGCTGCCCTAGAGGACCGCACGCCGTGCTTTGAGTTCTTGTGGCTGCTCTTCTCTCGGTTTGTCTTCTCCCCTGGCAGCTCCCTGCCTGCTTGCCAGGATAGGCTCCCCTTCTCATTTGTGAGTTTAGGTTAGAAACAGCCTCACTCGCAATGGTTAAGAATCCGCCTGCCAATGCAGGGGACACGGGTTCAAGCCCTGGTTCAGGAAGGTCCCACATGCCGCGGAGCAACTAAGCCTGTGCACCACAGCTACTGAGCCTGCGTTCTAGAGCCCGTGAGCCACAACTACTGAGCCCGCGTGCCACAACTACTGAAGCCCGTGCGCCTAGAGCCCGTGCTCCGCAACAAGAGAAGCCACTGCAATGAGAAGCCTGCACACCGCAACGAAGAGTAGCCCCCGCTCACCGCAACTAGAGAAAGCCCGTGCGCAGTAACAAAGACCCAATTCAGCCCAAAATAAATAAATTTATTTAAAAAAAATAAAACTGCACATTGAAGGAAAGGCTTCTGTTACCAGTCCAGGTGGTGACTGAGTGAAGTTTGCTCCCCTTTCAGAGGGTACAGGAGTATGCCCCTGACGGTCACAGCATCTAGAGACATGAGTTCTCCCCCATTTTCCTGAGGCAAACCTCTGAACTTCAGAAGGAAAGGGGGCCTTTGGAATGGTAGGAATACGATTGCCTCTTCATTTGGTACTGCTGCAATAAGAGACCCAGTGCAGTACTCTGCAGTTTACCATGTGAATCCTTTTAATGCTGATTCCATCTTCACAGTCCTCTCTCTCTGCCTCTTTCTAGAACAATGCTAAAGTAGCTGTGCTGGGGGCTTCCGGAGGAATCGGGCAGCCGCTTTCACTTCTGCTGAAGAACAGCCCCTTGGTGAGCCGCCTGACCCTCTACGATATTGCTCATACACCCGGAGTGGCCGCCGATCTGAGCCACATAGAGACCAGAGCGACGGTAAAAGGTATTGAGCACGCCGACCCTGGAGAACTTACATCTCTCCTCCCCCGTAGGCCAGGATTCAGGTTTAGAGTGAGATTCTTAAGTGAAACTAGGTGTTCAGAGACTTGGGGTTTCCATGTTCATTTTACAATTAAATTTTATAAATTATTGCACCTTTTTTGACTTGAGTCTACAAAAATTTAAATAGTGTCTTTGAGAATAACAACGGTGCTCTCATCTTCCCATTTTTAGTTTTTTATAATTTAACAAGTAATATGAGGATGGGGAAGAGGCAGCCTTCTGCAGGGGTGCGGGGGCAGTAAGAAATGCTGCCAGTTGCTCCCCACCCCAGGCCATCCCTCCACCCCAGGGTTTCCTTTGCCAGCTTCCTCAAAACATGGCCACCTTAGGAAAATCCAAGGGAAATCTAGGTATGTCATCCAAGAAGTCACTCATAATTACATGTAATTATATATATCCTGCTTATTTTACCTTCACATTATAGCAGCATTCTTCCATGTCACCAGATTCTTGGTAAAATCATTTTTAAAGATGTACTATAATTTATCACTTATTTATTATTATACCCACACTGTTGACCATTGGGCTGTTTCCTGTTTTGCTCTACTGTAAATAGGTAAGCTGTGTAAACATCGTTATCTTTACATCTTGTTTCTTAGAATCCTTAAAAAAAAGAATCCTAAAAGTAGAATGAGTAGGTATGACCATTGTAAAGCTTTTACTATAAAGTATCAGATTGCTGTGCAGAAAACTTATACTGCTTTCTGTCTCTGCTGTCAGTATGAGACTGTTTGATGGTGTTTGCATGTATCTTCATTTGGTGTAGACAACACAGGAGATTGACGACTGTCAGCTCATTTGTTCGTGTGCCTTCCGTGGTCCCTCTGAATTAGTTTGCTCATTTTCTTTTGGGCTGTATATTTGAGTTTCCAAAAGCTCCCGCAATAAGGGACAAGTCAAATCAAAGTAGATTTTGGCCGATTTCCCTGAGATCTTTGAAAGTGGACCTTCTTTTCCTCAGACGATAGGAGTAAATAGAATGGATGCTGATATTTAGTCCCTGTTTATCAGCACGGGGATTTTCTCTCCTGGCCTCCACGGTGCCTTCTGATCTGACTCCGAGACAGAGCTTTTTTTTTTTTTTTTTTTTTTTTTAAAGGTAGATTCCTATTTTTTTTTTTTTAATTTTATTTACTTATGGCTGTGTTGGGTCTTCGTTTCTGTGCGAGGGCTTTCTCCAGTTGCGGCAAGCGGGGGCCTCTCACTATCGCGGCCTCTCTTGTTGCGGAGCACAAGCTCCAGACGCGCAGGCTCAGTAGTTGTGGCTCACGGGCCCAGTTGCTCCGCGGCATGTGGGATCTTCCCAGACCAGGGTTCGAACCCGTGTCCCCTGCATTGGCAGGCAGATTCTCAACCGCTGTGCCACCAGGGAAGCCCCGAGACAGAGCTTTTGTTAGGATGACCATGACGTGGAATAAGCAGCTCTTACTGGGAGCCGAGAAGGACTTAGAAGTGCTGGCGAGTTGGGTTGGATAAGGAAAAGCAGCCGACTTGGCTGATTCTGTGGGAACTTGGGCGGTTACTCTGTTCCGAATCGGGGCTGGGCCAGTGAGGCTGGAGGAAAGTGGAGTGAAAGAGACTGTCCTGCCAGCCGGTGTCGTCAGGCCCACAGTGGTAGTTCTCCAGAAGAGGAACCCCTTCATGGGCGGGCCTTCCAGCCTGTCTTGAGGCCTGTGGCCGGCCTTGGACTCAGGTGGGCCCGTCCTACCCGGGCTCTGTCCCCACAGACATGCTGGCCTCTCCAAGTCGGAAGTGGTGAAATTGCTCACTTGGGTGTTTTTTCCAGGCTACCTCGGACCTGAGCAGCTGCCAGACTGCCTGAAGGGCTGCGATGTGGTGGTGATCCCAGCGGGAGTCCCAAGAAAACCAGGTGTGTGTTGAAAGCCTTGCCTAGCATCTCCCCACAAGTCAGCTGAGGATGTAGTTTTCCATGAAAAATGGATCTGGTCCGATCTCTGCTGCAGAAAAAATGCCAAAGGCTCCCCAGTGCCTGTGGGGTACAGATGAAGCCCTCCACCTGTCACTGGGTCCCCTCGCCCAGTCTCATTGTGTTCTGTGTGCACTTTTTTTGCGTGGAACGCCCTTTCCTCCACCTGCCTCCACCTTAGAAGCTGTACTGATCCTTGGTGATCCTCCTCGGGTATAAACCCCCTCATTCCCCTCCCCACGCTCCACCCTCACAGACCTCTATCTTGGCACTTGTCACACTGGGCCGTTTTCCCTACAAGATGGATTTACTTGAAACAGGGGCCCTGTCTCACTCATGTTTGAATTTCCCATAACAACAAACACAAACAACTTGGTACACGTTTGGAAATTCGTCCTGTGCTTCATGAACACCTTGAATTGGATCGTTCGCAGGCATGACCCGGGATGACCTGTTCAACACCAATGCCACAATTGTGGCCACCCTGACTGCTGCCTGTGCCCAGCACTGCCCCGAGGCCATGATCTGCATCATTGCAAATCCGGTGAGTGCCGGCTGCTGATGCCGCATGAAAGTCCACAGTTAGCAAAAGTGTGCTTCTGTGCTTAGAGGGAGAACAATCAGGTTCATGTGCTGAAATGGATAAAGTGGATGAGCTAATAAAAGGCGCTTAGATTTATTTCCTAAGGATTCCTTCTGGCATAGACCAAGTGAGTTTTAACCTGGTTTTCCCATCAACCGTGTGCCTTTGGGCAGATCGCTTCCCCTCTCGGTATCTTAGTTTTTCCACCTGGAAAATAAGCCCATTCCTGAGGCTGCTTCAGCCCTGATTGTGGTAGCCTGTTACCTCCTTTTACTGTGTTCTACTTGGGGTTTGCAATTCCTGCTTCCTGGCGTCCCCTCCCTCCTCACACTCACACATGATCCCGTACGCAGCCCCCCAGGCCCTGCTTGCTGGTTTTTGCAGGAAGCTAGTTCTCCAGTTCAGAAACTCCGGGTGCGGTGTCCCTCCTGAGAAGTCGGCTGTGGCTCCCACGCCCGCCCTAGCAGGGCCTCAGGTTGCATGTGACAGCATCTCCTCCGGTCCTCCCTGCTGGTTGATCTGGGCTCTGGTCTCCCAAGTACAAGAAGGATCTGGGTGAAAGTGCAGTGACACTGATGTTGACTCAGGAACGTGGCCGCTGATAAACACGCAGAGCTTGTGCCCGTGGCCTCTGAGAAGAGGATCCTGCCCTTTCCGACCAGCTCACCTTTCCTTGGGGGCAACTGGTCAGAAGTTCTTGGGGGGCTGATTAACCGGTGCCTAATATAAATCTCGCTGTTTTTGTCTTGTTTTTATTCTTTCTGTGTACCAGGTAATGTGTTAAGCACTTGCCATGTATTAAGTCACTTAATCTTCACAACAACCTCATGAGGTAGTTGTCTCCCGTTTTAAGAAACTGAGTTCTAAGGAGTTGAGGTAACTTGGCCGGGGTTACGACACAGAGTGACAGAGCTGGGACTGAGCTTGTAGCTTGTAGCTTCTTGCTAGGCTGTCTTTTTTTTTTTAATGGCCGTTCGGGCTAAGTCCCAGCTGGAGCAGAAGGTGCCTTGTGGAGCCTTCATCACGTTTTTAAGTTGATAGTTGAAGGGTCACGTGCGTGTTTGAACTTTGGACGTGCATGTTTGAACTTTGGGCTCGGAGGCCACCAAGGGGAAGAGTGCCTCCCTCAGTGAATGGTTTCTTCTTTCTCATGGCGGGGAAAAGAAGCAGTCTTTTAGAGTAGGGGGCCTTCCGTCGTGAAGGTCGCTTATCAGGGCAATTTAATGTGACAGCTTAGGGCTTGTTAATGGTCTGACGAGAAGATTTTTCCTTCTGTCGCATGGCTCTGCTCTCAGAACGCAGGCAAATTGTGCCCCTCTCTCTTGGATTTACTAGGTTAACTCCACCATCCCAATCACAGCAGAAGTTTTCAAGAAACACGGAGTGTACAACCCCAATAAAATATTTGGGGTGACAACCCTGGACATCGTCCGAGCCAACACTTTTGTTGCAGAACTGAAGGTAAGAGCTGCATCGGGCATCTTTCAAGTTACCTTTCTGAACCTCTCTGGCTATTCTTGGCTCATTTACGGGCATGGAAGACACCGGGGCCCTTACAGGTCACGTGTAACTGGAGGGTTTAAATGTCTTTATAGCTCGCCTCCTTGGTGGGAAGCAGCTTGCGCGTTTTCTTGGGGAACGCAGACAGCAGGCCCCTGCAGGCTGAAACCGGCCAGCTTCCGTGTTGACCAGCTCGCTCTTCTCCCCGCTGCATCAAGGGTTCGGCTTTCCCTGGGTTTCTCACTGGCTAGGCTGGGTTGTGCTCTTCGTGTTCATCGGCTCGGCTCTGAAAACTGGTCCTAACAGGTTTTACCCGCTAATCATTAGACGAACGATAAAATCAGCAAACGTGAAGAACTTGGGAAAGTCCCTGAAATCACGTCAGAGTTCTTGTCCCTGGTCTGTGTTCTGACTCCCTTCCTGGGTACCTGCGGTGACTTACCTCGGTTCTGCTCCTGCTGGCTGCCTGCTTCTTCCTGAGCCGCCAGGCTCGTCCCGAGGGGGGGTTTGGCACCAGCGCCAGGTCTGGAGTCCTCGGTACCTTTCACAACTCGCTGTCTAGTCTGTTGGGTTATGGGCCCAGCAGAACCACTTCCTCTGGCCCAAGTACATGTCCCTCCTGAGCTTCAGGCCATTTTTCGTGAACTTATGGAGGAGGGGGTCCTCCCAAGTTGGGAATAATTGTCGTGCACACAGCTTAGTGAGAAGGGCGCACACAGGACCGTTGACCTTCCTCTTCCTCCCCTGCGCCCAGCACTTCTCTTCTAGGGTGTGGACGGTACGGTGCCCCGCTGTGATTCATGCTCTGCTGTGTTCCTCAGGATCTGCTCTCCGAGTGGGGTCAGATCCCTGAGATGTGGCCCTGGGGCCTGGGAGCTCTGTGAGTGAAGCGGAAAGAGACACTTTAATTCCAGAGACAACTGAATCACCATTTCAGCGCACATGTGTTTAGACTGTGGTTGTCTTTGAGTCAGGAAAGGCTTTGCGGAGCGGGTCTCGGTGAAGCCGAGTTTGAACGCGCCCAGGCCGGGAGGCGGGGGTTCCGGCTTCCCGAGGCATACACCCCCGGTTCCTGGAAGCAGCAGTGCTCGTTCTCGTAGGGCTCCCGTGGTGCTGCCAGCTCCGGGGGAAGCACACGTTTCCCCGGGGCCCCTAATCCTGCTGCAACAGTAGATACCTGTGGCTATTTGAATTAATTATAATTAAGTTAGAAACTGTGGTCCTCTGTTGCACTAGCCACACTTGAGATGCTCCAGAGCCCCATGTGGCCGCTGTGATCCCACAGAGAGTTCTGTCAGACCGTGGAGGCTTGGCCTCGAAGCTTTGCCACGTGAGGCGGGGAAGCATGTCTCCGCCCTGGCCGGAGAATCTAGCGCTGGATGCGTCAGTTAAGGAATGCGCCCTTTACCTCAGGCTGCCTGGCATTCTGAAAAGTTCCTGAATTGCACGGAGAATGAAAGGCTGCCCTTAACCTCGCAGCCTCTGGCTCCCCCCTCGGCCGTCTCCATCCCCGCCTTCCACTGGGCTTGCCCTTTGCACTTCATGCTCTGCTGATGGGACATGTTCTGTGAACCCCCAGGTCTTTGTTCTTTCTGCTCCTTTTGCCTAGAATACGCTTCCCTTGGTGGAGTCCTGCTCCTTCCCAGATGAAGTTAGGTCTGCCCCAGGAGGCCTTCTCCCAGGTGCCTTACAGAGCCACTCTGTGGCTGGCTTCACCCATCGCATTGGAGCGTCTGTTTGTATCTGTCTCATTTTGGACAATGAGCTTCTCAGAAGCAGGGGCCCTTTCTGTTCGTGCCTGTGTCCCTGGTGACCGGCATGGTGCCCTGGCCTGTAGACACTGCCGTGCGTGTCCATTAACTCTGTGCTGCTGGGTCTGCCCACCCTTGTGGCTGGGCTCCCCAACCTAGGCAAGGCTGGTTCCTAACTTAGGCGGTGTCTCTCTCTAGCAGCTGCAGCATTTGGGGAAGGTGGCAGCATTTTGGGGCTGCTCACCCCCTCCCGTTACTCCCACCAGCTTCTTTTTTTTGACTGTGTTAAGAAATACCTGGTTCGCAGATTCTTGGGGGCATCGTGCCTCCGGTTTAACCGATGAATCAGCCGTCCCAGCAAGCCCCGCTTAATGAACCGTGGCGTTGTGACCCCTTTCAACTTGGTTTCCTTCTTTCTGTTCCAATCACTGTTTGAGTTGACAGCCTTCTCACCCCTGGGTGTTCTGGAATCTTGCTCTGATACGAGGGATTTGTTCTCTGTAACAAAGTGTAGGTACATAAGTCTGAGCTAATGCGTGGGGATGACATCAGGTGTGGGAAAGAGGATTGTCATCCTCTGATTCCAAGAAGCTATGGGACTGATGGGGACCAGTTGGGACCCTTCAAGAAGGCAGTTTTCAGCACATTGTGAAGGGAAAGCCTCAGAGTGACCTCACCAGACACCGAGTTACTCACTCATGTGTTGAAACTGACGTCAGGCCGTGCAGGGGGGCCTAGTGGGACACGTGAGCACGGCTGGAGTCAGGCGGCCTCTTGCCTGGTTTTGTTCTGGGTTCTGTGGATTTTTCCGGTATTGGTGCTTTAGGTGCATATGACATGTGTTACACTCAAAGTGCTTGTTAAAAGTTAATCAAGCTTTACACTTTTGTTGACCAGGGTTTGGACCCGGCTCGCGTCAACGTTCCTGTCATTGGCGGCCATGCTGGGAAGACCATCATCCCCCTGATCTCTCAGGTGTGTGTGTCACCCTGCCCGGAAGCCTCAAGACCACGAGCACCGTTCAGAGGTTCACTTTGGGGCCCTCGGAGCAGGCTGACAAGGCTCTCACCGTCTGTTGGTATTTTGAAGGGATTCCTGCTGTGGGGCTGTGGTCAGCGTCCACAGCTGTGGGAGTGAGTGTGGTCAGAAGGTGTTCAAAACGGCCAGTTCTACACAGTGAAAACTGCTGGTGGAAACATCACTGCCTTCCTGATTAGGTCAGAGCAGGCAAAGCTGCTTTGTTTAAAAATGAGGAGAGACAAGGTAAACACCACTGAGAATAAGATAAATCACCTCATAACCTCAGGAGAAAATACTGAGGAAGCACCTTTTAAATCTAAGTTGGTGGACATCCTACAAAGCGAGCATTCAGTACCCTTGACAGATGTCCTGAAAGCCAGGGGAGGACTGCGGAAGCAGTCAAAGGCGAGATCCCTGGGCGCTGGTGGGTCCTGGGCAGGACCCTGAACAGAAGGGACGGTAGTGGAACAGTCGGTGACAGTTGAATAAGGTCTGTGGTTTAGTTAATTTCCTGTTCTTCATAATTCCACTGTGGTTATGTAAAATGTTACCAGGGTAAGCCGGGTGAGGAAAATCTTTCTGCTATTTTTACAACGTTTCTCTAAGTCTAAAATTAGTCCAAAATAGAGAAAGTTTTTTTAAAATGAGTAGAGAACTCGCTACACCTCCCAACAAAGTTGGCTTTTTCTTTAAAGAAAAGGTCTTGATCTCCCACGTGGCAGCGATGCCGGGGCTCGCCGGGCGTGGGGCTGGGAGGTGACCAGAGCCTGGCCCTGCTCACATGATCCCTGTGACTTCCACTTGCAGTGCACCCCCAAGGTGGACTTCCCCCAGGACCAGCTGACCACCCTCATCGGGCGGATCCAGGAGGCCGGCACGGAGGTGGTCAAGGCTAAGGCCGGAGCAGGTAGGCTCTCGGGCAGCCCCGGGCTTTTAGAGGCAGAGCCGAAGACTCATGAGGGCCCAGCAAGGAGCGGGTCCTTTTCTAAGTTTCACGTCCATCTGCTTGATAAGCAGCCCCCCAGTCAGAGGGCAGCGCAGCTTGCTGGGGGGCGTGGAGTAGTGTTTGAGGTCAGCAGAGCTAATTCCATGCCATTTGCGGGTCTGTCATTTCAAGGGATGCTGATCTAAATTCCTGATGAGACTGGAGAGCTGGAGGTTATGCAGATGGGGTTTTAGCTGGCGGGGAAGCTCACCTGGATCTTACGGTCGCCGCGCTAGCTTGGCTGACCTGCCTTTGTCCTCCTAGGCTCTGCCACCCTATCCATGGCGTATGCTGGAGCCCGGTTTGTCTTCTCCCTCGTGGATGCGATGAACGGAAAGGAAGGAGTTATCGAATGTTCCTTCATTAAGTCCCAAGAAACGGACTGTCCGTATTTCTCCACACCGCTGCTGCTGGGGGTATGTATCCTGGAGGCCAGGTCTTGGCCGGAAGGAGGAGCATTTTCTGTAGCTGAGACTCAGCAGCTGTGCTCCGTGCATTTGCTCCATGATTCAGATTTCCTTGTGCAGTAACTGCATCTCACCGCCTGGCCTGTGCTTGGATATTTGAGGGTAGAAGCATCACAGAATCAGGAGCGGGGAGAAGCCTCAGTCTGTGGGGCTGACGGGAATCTCACGGCTCCAGCAGCTGGTCAGCAGCGGCCGCCTGGGTATGCTCCCCGATGAGACCCTCGTTGTGTCCCGAGGCGGCCCACGGACAGCCCTCACAGAAGAGGCTTCCCCGCACCAGGCTGTGCTTGTTAGTTCTCATTCTGACCTCAGGGCCTGCCGAGGCGTGTGCAGTTGGTAGGCTTTCCAGTTCAGGCATTCCTGGGTCCTGCTCCTCGTCCCACTGGTTTTCCTTCTTGAAATGCGCTGGCACGGGGCCCTCCTCGTCACCTTGCTGGCTTCAGCCAGGCTGGTTTTGGGCAGCCCTCTGGTCTGCTTGACTCCTACCGAGTCTTCAGTGAGCAGGTTTCCACGTCTTAGCTGTGGGCACCTGCTGGAATCAGGCAAATGTGTGCTCGCCTTCCTCTCATGCCCAGAAAGAAGCCCTTCCCACAGACACCCTGGTGTCCAAGATCCCTGAGACCGACACTGGTCTCCAGAACTAACTGGTTAGCTCCAGAAGCAGCTGAGTGCAGGTGTGTCAGCCCGGTGCGGCCTGCGGGAGAGGCCCCCGAGGCTGACGGTCCCGGTCAGGGAGGCTCCGAGGAGGCGGCCTGGACGCCAGCGTGCTGTCTTCCTAACGTCCGACCTGTATCTCCTTAATTACGTTGGATTCAGGTGGCTATTAAAGTGTTTCTTCAGTCCTTCACCAACTTGGGAAAAAAACTAGATCCCAAAAGTACACTCTGTGTCAGGGAGAATAACTCAGGCGCTACTAATTATTGAGTTCTTTGTGTGCCAAGCAACCCACATTTGTCCTCACAGCCTCCCGTGGGGTCGATAAGGAAACAAACTTGGTGGGTGCGTGACAGGTGCACACACAGTGAGTGCCAGAGCCCGGCTCCCAGCCCAGGGCTGAATGACAGAAGCTGAGCTCCTGGCACGGCTCACACCCATCCTGCCCCGTCCTGCCCCGTCCTGCCCCGTCCTGCCCCGTCCCCGGGGTGTGCGGCTCCCTCAGCAGGCTGCCCAGAAGCCACCGGTTAGACAGGCGAGGCAGGGCTGATGAAGTTACAAGCGGGATTTTCTGTAACAAACCCATTCATGGAAACTTTCTTGTAAAATCTTACCACCTCCCCTCTCTCCTTCAGAAAAAGGGCATCGAGAAGAATCTAGGCATTGGCAAAATCTCCCCTTTCGAAGAGAAGATGATCGCCGAGGCCATTCCTGAGCTGAAAGCCTCCATCAAGAAAGGAGAGGAGTTTGTGAAGAACATGAAGTGAGAAGGTGGTTAACGAGCAGGCCGTTTCCGTAACTTACGAAGGCGTCAGGTCACCGTAAAGCCACTTCAGACACCGTTGTCTTTTCAATTTGCTTTGATGATGAGTATTGTATTAACGAACTACCCCTTCCAAATCTCGGGTCAGTCTGTCGGTGCATCAATAAAAGCAGGCTTTGATTTTCTTTTTTCAAGGTCTCCAATTAAATACTGTGCTTTCAGAACCCCGTTGGAACTGACTGCAGAGTGTGTGTCAGGCATCTCTTCCCCCCGAGTCAGAACTAGGGGTTATTTAAAAAGTAGACTGAAACGTCATGGTCTCATCCGTAGCTTCAAGTCTGTAATCTTCATCAGTAAGTGCTTCTCCCAGCCCTGCTCTTTGCACCATCGTGTCCCTCAGGTGTGTGAGCTGAAGGAAGGGCCAGCTTGGGTCTGATTCCTCGGTGTCCTCGCGCCTGTGCGGGTGGCAGCTCAGTGGCCGACGCTGGGCCGCTGTCTTCTGTCCCGGGTTCTTTCTGTGTGGTTTTCCTGGCCAAGCAAACAGCACCACTGGCTGGATTTCGTCCTCTTCTGATCGAGCCCTGATACTCAGTGGCAATGACTAGTCAAAGCCAGAATTGTGAGGAGGGCTGGGCAGGGGCAGGAACAACCAAACCAAAACACCAGCTGCAGCCACAGGGCTGAGGACACAGGGGAGGTGGCTTCGTGTCTTCATCAGTGGCCAGAAGGGACTTCGTTGCATTAGCTGGGCTTAGGATACACGTGGGGAATTAAAGGGAGACCTGATTCCCTTCGGGTACAGTTTGCTCCCCAGAAGCCGTGGCCTCTGAAGTGGAAACTGAGAGCTCAATACCTGAGAAAGAACTTTCTGACAACAGGTGATGACCTTCCAGTGAAAGGGCAGGTGGTGATCGAGCTACACCCAGTAGACAGAGACCCATTTATCTGCAGCTTTTTTTTTTTTTTTAACTAAAACTGAAGTGGATTTTATCAAGTATGACATCATTGTTTTCTTATATAAGTGATAATGTTCGTTGTTTAAAACCTGAAATGTAGCCAAATAATGCAGGAAATTATCGCCGATAATAGTATTTGTGCTCCTAATTTTGCATATTTCAAAAGTTGAGATAAAGCTTCTTGTGCCATTTTGCAACCTGTCCTTCTGGTTATTGCTGTGTAACACACACAATTCAGTTGCTTTTAAGCCAATGTTTTATTACGTCTCACGATTCTGTGGTTGGCAGGGTTCCGCTGGAAGGTTCTGCTCCTCCAGGTGTGGGGGGCTGGCCAGTCTGGCACGTTCAAGATGACGGCTCCGGCGCATGGCTGCTGTTGAGGGGACGGTGGGACAGCTGGGCTCCACGAGGCCCCTACAGCAGGACGCGCAGACTTCTTACTTGATGGCCTGGGGTTCCCAAAAGTGCAAAAGCAGAAGCTGCCAGGCGTTAAAGCTCAGGCTCAGAACTGGCACAGCATCACTGTTGCCAGGTCCTCGTGGCTAAAGCGAGTCACCAGGCAAGCCCAGGTCCATGGTGGGAGGGGCCTCAGGGGTCCTTTGGGAGCCAACTCTGGAGATTCTCTACCACACGCGCACAATTCTTTTAAGTGTACCTGTGTCTTCCCATATCGCTTGTTTAATAGCTGGATGATCCTTAGGGTGAATGTACTATAACAACGTATTCCACTGTTGGATCATTAGGTGGTTTAGGTTTTCGCTACTATGAAGACCATGGCTCTGAACGGCACGGTGCTGTCGGACTAATGCCTCCTGGAGGTTCTGTACGTGAGGCACTGTGCCAGCTCTGGGGTGCATTTGCTGCTTCCTGGCATCCTTGTCACAACCCTGACAGGCAGGACCTAGTGTGATGACTCCGCAAGTGTTCTTGGTTTAGGGTGGTCAGGTCGGTGCCGGTCTCCGTACACCAGTGGTTACCACATAAGGCCCGTCCAAGGGGTTTGCTTAAAATGCAGCCCCCTCCTGCACTGTTGGTGGGAATGTAAGTTGGTGCAGCCACTGTGGAAAACAGTATGGAGGTTCCTCAGAAAACTAAAAATAGAATTACTGTATGATCCAGGGATCCCTCTCCTGGGATATATCCAGACAAAACTATAGTTTCAAAAGATACATGCACCCCTGTGTTCATAGCAGCACTATTCACAATAGCCAAGACATGGAAACAGCTTAAATGTCCATCAACAGAGGAATGGATAAAGATGTGGTACATATATACAATGGAATACTACTCAGCCATAAAAGAGAACAAAATAATGCCATTTGCAGCATCATGGATGGACCTAGAGATTATCATACTAAGTGAAGTAAGAGAAGGATAAATACCGTATGATATCACGTATATGTGGAATCTAAAATATGACACAAATGAACGTATCTATGAAACAGAAACAGAATCACAAACAGAACAGACTGGTGGTTGCCAGAGGGGAGGGGTTGGTGGTGGGATGGAGTGGGAGGTTGAAGTTAGCAGATGTAAGCTTTTATGTATAGAATGGATAAACAACAAGGTCCTACTGTATAGCACAGAGAACTATATTCAATGTCTTATGATAAACCATAATGGAAAAGAATATTTTAAAAAAAGAAAGTATACATATGTATAACTGAATCACTTTGCTGTACAGCAGTAACTAACACAACATTGTAAATCAATTATACTTCAATTTTTAAAAACATTTTTTTAAATGCAGGTTCCTGTGCCCACCCCTCAGAAGTTCTGATCTAGCAGTCTTGAGAGGAAGGACCAAGAACCTATAATATTCCAGATTCCTCCAGATTATGCTGAGGGGGATTGGGGTAGTCAGTGACCACACTTTGGACACTGGCTGCCCCAGAGCTCTTTTCACTATATAAGCCTCCTGCCTTTCAGGGCTTACAGATAAGTCAGGGACGGACGAGAGAATCAGAAAAATGCAGATCAAGTACCACAGGACTCAGAAGAGGACTAGGTTACTTCTGGACATCTTGGCAGAGGCCAGGATCAGAGAAGACTGCCCCATCAAGATAGCCAGGAGGGAGGAGGAGGAGATGGCATTTGAGCTGGCCCTGCAGGAGGGGTAGGATTCCAGCCGGCCGGGAGGGCAGTGTGGTCACGGCAGGCAGGCAGGCAGGCAGCAGAATCAGGCTAGGCTTAGGAGAATGGGCTCGAGAGGGTTTGAGGAATAGCCAGTGTTCTCACGATGAGGGGAGTGAGGCCATTTGGGGTTGGGGGGTGGGGATCCTGAATGCAGGCTGCAGAGCTCGGAACTTGTCCTGTGGGTGGTGGGAACAGGGAGGGTAAAGGCGCTGAGCAGGCTGGTGACACGATCCTAGGAGGGGGCTTGTTAACATACAGATTGTGGCCCAGGAGCCTGGGGAGGGGTCCAGGTGATGTCCTTGCTGCTGGCCACACTTAAGTAGGAAAGATGTGGCAGCAGGGACTGCTCGGGATGCTTTGGCAGCAGAAGGGACAAGCGCCCGAAGCGGGGTGGCAATGAGTGGGAAGGGAAGGATGACGGGCACATGGAGAAAACACCAGTATCTCCCAGCCCCATCTCTACCACCCAGAAGTCCATCAGCCCATTGGCAGCGTGGGTTAAACTAACCACACCCCGATTTTCAAGCTCCAATTATACACCTCCCAGTCTGTGAACTGGCTGTCATCCCCACCTTCCGGTGGCCTCCTGACACACGACTCCGTCCCCCTCAGCAAGGAACAAAAACCCGGGGACTGAGTGGATGGTGTTAATGACCTTGATGAGCTGGCTGAGTCTTTGCCGGGGGAAGCCAAGAACCAGGGCCAACTTTTCCTGGCAGCCCCTGGAAACCCCTATCGACTAAATCATCCCCCAAGTGTGCAAGCTGTGTGCCCCTGTCCAGGCTGTGAGCACTTTTCCCTCTCTCACATTTGCTGAGCACTCACTACTTCCCAGGCCTCCTAGTAGAGGCAGAATAATGGCCCCCAGAAATGTCCATTTCCTTATCCCTGAAACCTGTGAATATGTTACCTTCCAAGGGACTTTGTAGATATGATGAAGTTAAAGATTTTAAGATGGGGAGATTCTCCTGGATTATCTGGGTGGGCCTAATGTAATCACAATGGTCCTCCTAAGAGGGAGGCAGGAAGAGCGGAATCAAAGTCAGAATCCAAGCAGTGGCTGTGATGGCAGAGGTGGTCAGAGCCAGAGAGATCTGAAGATGCTACATTTCAAGCCTTGAAGAGGGAGGGAGGGAGGGCGGGCCCACAAGCCAAGGAGTGTAGGCAGCCTCCAGAAAGTCAGGCAAGGAGGTATTCTCCCCTAGAGCCTCCAGAAGGAAAGCAGCCCTGCTGACACCTTGATTTTAGAAAGTCTGACCTCCAGAACTGTTAGATAATAAATGCGTGTTGTTTTAAGCCACTAAGCTTGTAGTCATTTGTTACAGCAGCCATGGGAAACTGGTACACCCTCCTAGGCATTTTGCACACATATTCCCTTTTATCCTCATCACAGTCCTCTAAGGTGGCTACATTAGCAAGAGAAGTGATGCCCAGAGAGGCTGAGTAACTTTCCAAGGTCACACAGCAGGTAAAGGGAGCAGGGATTTGAACCTAGGCATTCTGGCTGCAGAGCTTCCCCTGCCCCAGTCAGCAAGGTGTCTGCAGCCTTGGGGAGGACAGGGCTGTCTGAATGTGGGGCGGTTCTGTGCCATGAAACCAGACCCTTGGATTTCTTAGATTCTTGGCTCAGCACGCTCTGATGTTTTATGTGCTTTGGGAGTTGGGGGGTTGCCCCATGTGCCCCTCACTGCGAGACAGGATCTTGGGGGCACCCCATAGAGGATGGGGCGAACATTGACCCCAGATCGGGAGCCTGAATGGAGGGGACCAGCCATTCCCAAAGGAGCTGGTGTGCCCTCAGGAAATCGCAGACCCTGCCACTGCCCAGCTGCTCTCAAGGCCTGACGGAGAAGCCCCGCCCTGCTCCCACCCTGTGTGTCTGTCTGTGGGTGGGAGGAGGGGCTGTCAGCTCACACTGAGCCTTCTCCCCGTTTTAGAGCCATTTCACATTCTCCCAGCTGGCAACCCAGCCCAGTGGGACAGCTCTGGTAGGAAGTCTTGGCAAGTCCCTCTTTCCTTCTCTCTGTCCCCTCCCCTCCTGCCTAAGAGCTGGCCTGGTCCCCCCAGGCTGCCTCAGCCCCTGACCTGAGCCCTCCATCACTCTGTGATGACTGCCCCCTGCTCCCTAAGCCACCAGCCCAGCTCAACTACAAACCCCACCTCCGTTGCCTAAAAATAACTCCTTCCCGCCCTGCTCTCTCCCTCCCAGGCTCCTGCTGATGCTAATATTCTCCCAGCCAGGCTGAGAGCCTCTTGCCAGGCAGACGCAGGCCAGTAATTAGGTTAACTCCCTTCCTGCCAGAGATGGAGGTCGGCTGGTTGCGGCTGGGGTAGGCGTGATTGGGAGTGCTTCTTTCCTGGGCTGGGGTGATTCTGCGTGATGTGTGTGGGGGGGGGGGGGGGGCTGTGTGTGTATGTGTGGGCTGTGTGTGTATGTGGGGTGTATGTTTTGGGGGACTGTAAGCTCTGAAAGCGGTGGCCGATGCCAGATGCACCTGGCCCAGGCTCAGGGAAAAGCTCTGGCTCAGGAAAGGGGTGGGGGGCAATGGGACCCTCAGGCGCCGCCCACTGAGCGCTTGGAGCGGACCAGGCAGTGCCTGTTTGCATCACAGAGCATCGTGTCCTCACCTGGAACCTTTCACATCTCACAGCTGTTACAGACGGGAAAGCAGGGAGGGGCTGCCCAGGAGCACCCCCCATTCCCCCCCTCCCGATGCAAGCCCAGTGCGGCTTCAGCCGCCTCTACTCTGTCCCAGGCACCTCCTGGGCACGGGTACGTGTAGGATAATTAACAGACTGAGGCTCGAGTCAGGTGACCTTGTGGGTGGTGATTGGCAGATGGGGCCTGAGCAGACCCCAGCCCGGGGCACTTTCCACGGGGGAGGAGCAGGGTCGTCCGCTAGCTGTTGGAGGGGGGACTGTCCCAGCAGGTGTGGGAGAGGCTGAAGGAGGAGGCCACCACCCAGGCCAGGCCTCTCCCAGGGGCCCTGACCTGACTTAGGACGTTTATTGTGACGAGTGTCTCAATGTTGGAAATGAGCTCATCAAGCCTGCCACACCCTGGGCAGCATGGCTCAGACAAGGCTGAGTACAAACAAGAACTGATTTCAAGAAAGAGTTAAATAGCAGCGCAGAAGGTACTCAGAGGAGCAGAAATGTGGAGACAGGACAGGAATTGCGGAAGTTTCAGTGGCACCGTGCTACGTTACAAATTTGACTCCATGCTTCCCAGTGCAACAGAACCTTCCAAAAGGGGAGTCCAACAGGGCTGGAGTAGTCTAGAAGGACAGCCTGGGAGGTGAGGCTGCTGAGGGCCAGCAAGGGGTCACCTCACTCCAGACCCCAGACCTTCTCCCCATGCCCAACCCCCCAAGGCTGTGGAGCCTTGAGCAAATTACTTAACTTCTCTGGGCCTCGGCTGCCTCACTAGTAAAATTATGCCCATTCCCAGGCTTGCTGAGAGGATTTAGTGTCTAAAGTCCACAGCAAGGACTTCCCTGGTGGTCCAGGGGTTGGGACTCCGCCCTTCCACTGCAGGGGGCACAGGTTCGATCCCTGGTCAGGGAAATAAGATTCCACATGCCGCACGGTGCGGCCAAAAAATTTTTTTAATTTAAAAAAATAAATAAAGTCCACAGCACACAGTAGGCGCTCAATAAATGGTGACCATCCTTGCCATGTTCCTCACTTGGAGGTCAGGGCCCTGCTGGGGCTCCAGGTCTGAGGGTGAGGGCTACTGGGAGGAGGGCTCTGGCCAGAGATAAGGAAGCCGGGATCCTGGGGACAGCCCCAGGCAGAGCACATGCGTGGGGCCCTCCCACCCCGCAGGGCTGGGCCAGCCTGGGCTTTGTCTGAGCTGGCCTCAGCTCAGGAAGCAAATTTAGCCTGCTGGGGTCCCCGGAAGGATCATTAAACACGGCCAGGGGAGAGAAAGAAGGAGGCTTTTTGGTAGTATGCAATTAAATGCATCACATTTATACCAATCTCTGCGTGTGTGTACACACACAGGTGCAGGCCTTTCCCAAGTAGCCTGCTCTTTCGCCGTCCCCGCCTGACAGCCTGTGCCAGGCCCACTGCCCTTTCCCCAGAGCAGTCGGAGTGGGCAGGCCCAGGGTGGTCCAGTCTAGGACCCTGGAGTTCCCCAGCTGCTCCCACCTGGCTCTGCCTTCCAGCCCTGGCCCCAGCTCACTCTGGCTGCCACTCCAGCTGGGGTGGGGCTGGGGGGCTTCTCTTGGGCCACTGAACAGTCAGGAAAGTCCCCATGAAAGAGATGGCGCCCAGGTTAAGACCCCCCTAAAGAGACCCTCAGTTGATCCCCTCCTGCCTCTGGGTGCCTCGGGGGTCAGGTTCAGCGTGGGTGCACGCCTCCTACAAGCCGTCTCTAGCCATCTCTGTCCCAGGGTCTGACGTGTTGGTGGGTGTATTTATGCACGGACGCACATGTGTGGGGCCCATGTTGATGCGGGAGTGTGTGTGTGCTGTGTGTGTCTGAGGTTTGGGTCGTCCAGGTGTAGAGATGTAACAATGTTCCTGAGTGTGTGTGTGTATGAGTGGATATGACATGTGTATGGGGCTGTGTACGGGACTTAGTGTATGGTGGGTTCAGGTGACTGGGATCACTTCTGCTGGCAGACGAATGTTGGAGATGAAACTGGGTCACAGCCTCCAAGACAGCCTCAGCTGCCATCTCTGCAGCTGCATCCCCTCCCTGCCCGCCCTGTCCTGATCGGAACACATGGACCCAGGTGTGGAGCTCAAGGCCTTTAAGAAGAGCTCACTGCACACTCCTTGGGGTGGGGATTCCCAGGCCAGGGGACCTGCCCATTGGGACAACCTGGATTCTTCCTGGACCTGGATGCAGTAGGTGCCCAGTGTAGGATGGAGAGACGATTGGTGTTGGGTGAGGGTCTATGGTGACCTGCCAAGAAAAGAAGGGAGGTGTACATCCCGGGCTACAGTGATGGGTGAAGGGGCAGGGCTGCCCTCTGCCCACCTGCACCCCTCCTGTCCCTCTGCTGACATTCTCCTGTCTTCTTTTACTCTTTTTGTCTCCTCACCCTAACCCTCCCTTCTCCTGGGCATTTAAATTTTTTTATTAAAATACAATAATACATAAAGTATGGAAATCATACATATACAGCTCAATGAATTTTCACAAACTGAACACAGCCATGGACCAGCATCCCGATCAAGAAACAACATTACCAGCCCTCCTATACCCCTTCTAGTCACGCCCTCCCCAAGGACAACCGCTATCCTGACTTCTAATGCTATAGTTTTGTCTAAATAGTCACTTTTAATCCCAGTACCTGCCTCAGTCCCTCCCCCAACCCCAGAGCAACGTTAACTCCTCGCTGAATGGGACAGGTGAGAAGAAAGCTGTGAGGTCACACTGTCTGTCCCCACCACCAGCAGGCAAAGGATGGAGCACCTACTGGCCCTTGTCACAGATGCCTGTCGAGGGTCTCCACAGCCCCTACCTAAGTGTTTCAGGGATGAGTTCCATAGCTTGGCAATGAATAATTAGCTTCTGTGAGTGTGTCACTTAAGGAAACGCTAGCTGCTATAACAAATAAATTCTAAAATTTCAGTAGCTTATCGCTACGTATTATTTCTCATTCTCTAACAGTCCTAGGCTGATGTTCCTGGTCAGCAGGCAGCTCTCTTCCTCATGATGATACAGGGACTCAGGCTCCTTCCATCTTGTGGCTCCCTCTCCCCTCCCCCCAGGGCCTTGGAGTCCTGTACAACCTGCCAGCAAATGGGGGAAGAGAGGGGAGAGAGGAAAGAGAGGGTACACCTGCTTCTCAGGTGCCTCTTCCAGGAAAATGGCACTTCTGCCTGCACATCATTGGTGAGAATTGGTCACATAGTCTATCTGTATGCAGGGAATGCTGGGAGATGTAGTCCCTGGATGGGCATTCATATCCCATTGACAACTTGGTGGGCATCTCTGTCGCAGTGGGCCTCATGGGGAGGCAGAGCCCAGAGAGGACACAATCTCTTTGCTCCTGCCCTGACCTTGCCTGGTGGATGGAGTTCACTGACTCAGTGCCTCATTCACGGATCCATTTGAATGACTTCTCATTCATTCACTCATTTGCAAATTTATTCACTAAGTTATTCACTCACTCATCTATTCCCCAGGCCCTTGACACACATTGTGTCCACCCATCTGTTCACACACATCCATACACATATCTACACCTCCTGTACACCTGTAAGACCCCAAGGGGCAAAGTAGCTGGGCCAGCCAGAGTCACACCCACCATGTGGACAGCTCAGGGTGGGTTTAGGCTCTGGGCTCCCAAAAGGTCCAGAGGGAAAGGGGGACGCATTGAGGAGCCAGGGAATTGGCAACCTGGCTCTGGGAGGTCTGTCCCTCCCACAGGACCCACACTGGAGGGTGAGTTGCAGCCTCAGGGAAGCGGAGGAGCTGTGTGCCCTGGTCAGGAGCAGGAAGAAGCAATAAGACTGTGCTCAGCTCTGAGGTCAGTGGTTCAGGGGACAAGCTTGGCTCTGCGTCGGACAGATGGTGGCTCAAGTCATCGCCCAGGTCACCGATGGGCTGTGTGGCTCGGGCAGCGCTGAACCTCTCTGATCCTCAGTGTTGTCATCTGTGAGATGGGACAGTGACCCCCAGCTCAGGAGCTCATTGTGAGGGTTAGAGGTAATGAGGCTGAATGCAATTGCTGGGATAAGGCAGTGTTCAAAGTGCGGGTCCCTCTCACTCCGGCGCTCAGGCTGAGTGGGACCTGGGTCTGTGGGGGACTTGATTCCAAGTACCCAAGTGGGTGAGGCCTAGGCTGCTGATGACGCCCCCCAACTCCAGCCCAGGATGGCTTTGGGCCGGGGGGGGGGGTGGGGCTGAACCATTGAGACAGCTGTGAGGCCTCGGTGGGAGGGGGATTCTTGTGTAAAGCTCTAAGGCAGAGGCAGGCAGGGCCCACAGCCTCAGAGTATAGCCCCCTCCCCTCCTATACCACTTCTTCCCGCGCCCCCCCATCCCAACAAAAACTTCCTTCCTTCGCACTCCCACAGCCCAGGGATTTGCACCCTCTAAAAGGACCCTGATAAAGGTGATGCTTAACCCAGAGCAGTGGCCCCTTACGGTAGATTTACAGGCGAAGGAGAGGAGAGCCCAGGCTGGAGGGGAGGAGGGGAGGCAGGGGAGGCAAGCTGAGGAATGGGGGAGGCTGCCGTCTCTGCTCATTTTTTATTAAAGATCTGCTTCAAGGTCAGCCCTGCCCATCTGCCACAAGGGACTCCTCAATTTCCCAGGCTCTGCAGAGAAAATGAGAGTGATGCGCTGCAAGGAGGGGAGGGAAATGGAGAGGAAGAGGCCTGGGGTGGGCCAGGCAGAGAGGCACCGAGAGAAAGAGGTCTGGTGGTCCTTGAATGCAGAGTGGACTCAGCAGAGTTCTGGGCTCTGAGGGGGCCCACATGCGACAGGGAAGGGAGTGAGGAGACAGACATGATAACAGTAGGGAAATGCTTTTGGGTTGGACCAGGGGAAAGGAGTGAATAACTAAGGTATCAGGACCCCGACACCCAGGTTTTGTCATTTTCCAGATAAAAGACAGCAGAACATCACTGGCCTGTCACCTGCATTACCAATTCGCTGCAAGCTATGACCACGAGATGATCTATAATAATTAGAAAAGGAGCACAACCCTCAGAGACAGGTATTACTAGCCCCATTTTACAGATGAGGAAACTGAGGCTCAGTGAGGCTTAAATCACTTTCTCAAATCCACAGTTAGTCAGCAGCACATCTGGGCGTCAGACCTGGGTCCTGACTCCAGAACCCACTCCTCCCACTGGGTCAGTCATACCTTCCCCACCCTTTGGATTCAGCTCGATTCTCCCTCCCAGGTTGTTCCAGTAACCGTGAGGCAAAGGAACAACCCAAGGGATGAGGAGTACAAGTTCTAGGGCAGATGAGGGCCATAGCATTCTTCAAGTTCTTCAAGTTCAGGGGCATGATTGTGGGTCTACCCCAAAGATGTGACTCAGTAGGTATGGCTGATTAAATATGGCCACCAGGACTTCCCTGGTGGTGCAGCGGTTAAGAATCCGCCTGCCAGTGCGGTGGACATGGGTTCGAGCCCTGGTCTGGGAAGATCCCACATGCCGTGGAGCAACTAAGCCTGTGCGACACAGCTACAGAGCCTGTGCTCTACAGCCCACAAGCCACAACTACTGAGCCCGCGTGCCACAACTACTGAAGCCCACATGCCTAGAGCCTGTGCTCCGCAACAAGAGAAGCCACCGCAATGAGAAGTCCGCTCACCGCAACGAAGAGTAGCCCCTGCTTGTGGCAACTAGAGAAAGCCTGTGCTCAGCAACAAAGACCCAACGAAGCCAAAAATAAATGAATTTATTAAAAAAAAAAAAAGATGGCCACCAACTCCTTGCCCCTCCTCCCATCAAGAGCAGGGGATCTATGTCCCCTACCTTTGGATATGAGTGAGGAAGCACTACTTTAAATGGAGTGGGCTCCGTAACTGCTTTGACCGCTAGAAAACGGGGAAAGTGCTGTGCCTTCTGAGCCTCGGCCTGCCTTAGGAGTTTGGTAATGTCTATTTCCTCTCTTTTGGAACACTTGCTCTCAGAGCCCTGAGCTGCTATGTAAGAAGTCTGACGACTCTTCTGGAGACACCATGTGGAGAGCCCCGAGATGACCTAGAGAAGGAGAGAAGTGGAGCTGAGCCCAGCCCTCCAGCCATCCCCATCAGGGCCTGAGACATGGGAAAGAAGGCACCCTGGCATCCTGGACCTTCCAGACCACAACACATCCATCAGCTGAAAAGCACCTAGTGACCCCATTTAATGCCTCGTGGAGCAGAAGAATCACGTAGTCAAGCCCACATTTCTGAGCCACAGACTCGTGAAATACAATAAAATGGTTGCTGTTACGCAGCAGTAGATCACCATTAGAGTAGGTCTGGAGAGACTCAGATAGCAGCACATTCAACAAGCACTTCAGGTTGTTCTGATGCAGAGGGTAGAGGAAACACTTTGAGAAGTGCCAGAAGAGAGGGGCTGACTCCAAGGCCAAGTGCCCCAAGGTGCATGTCTACGTCACATCATACAGAAGGATAAGTGGAAAGAGACAGAGCCAGAGAGAAAGGGAGGAGTCGATTGTTTGAGGAGTGGAGAGGCAAAAAAAAAAAAAAGTGGGAGATGGGGACGGGGAACGGAGAACAGCTTGGAGGCAGGCAGAAAACCAGACAACTCAACTCAACAAGCAATGATCCTTGCCTCCTCCGTGCTAGGGTGGGAGATGGGAGATAGGCACAGTGCATCCCCGCCGTCATAGAATTCACATTCTAGACACAGGTTGGCACAGAGAGAGGGTGTCAGAGACAGGGCAGAATAAGAGAGAAAGGGAAGGGCCAATTCTGAGGTCAAAGCCACTGTAAGCCACTCTCTGGGCCTGGGAACTCTGGTGAGTGAAGCACCCCAGCCTGGCCCAGCCTGGCCTCTCATCACAGGGTCTTTCCTGCTCTTGCCTCTGGACTTGAGGCCCCTAGGAGGGGTGATCAGGCATGTAGGAGGGTGGGCGTCTGGAAGGGGAGCTCCCCCTGGAGCTGAGTGTTGAAGGACAGAGGAAGTAGGGAAAGGTGCTACCGTTGGGAGGACAGCAAGTATAAAGGCCAGTGGGGGAGGCAAGGGTTGCTGGGGAGGTGGGCAATGTCAAATTCAGTGACAGACTGAAGGCCAGGGAGTCTGGCTATGGGGGGAATGGGAAAATATGAATCTGCTGCAGGTGCAGGGCTCTGAATCAGACCCTGGATCCCGTGTCTGGAAAAGCTTATTCACAGCACTATTGTTCTCATAATACAAATGGCAGAATGGAAGACAGACAGAATTTTGGCTGGTGAGGCTCGGCAGAAATGGATGGAGAAAAGCATCAAGGGGAGAATTTAGACATTTGATCAACAGATATTTATTGAGCATCTACTATGTGCTGGAGCTGGGAAGACAGCAGTGAGCAAAGGCCTTGCCCTTGTGGAGTTCAAGGCCCAGAGTGTGACAACAGGAAAAAACACAAGTGGATGAGTAATACGACGGGTGGGGATAAGATAAAAAATAAGGGAGGGTACCCCACAGAAGACAAATAACCAATAAGCACACAAAAAGATCACATCACTGATCATCAGGGAAATGCATCAAAACCACAATGAGACACCACTTCACACCCATTAGGATGGCTATTCTAAACAACAACAGTGACAGAAAATAATAAGTATTGACAGGAATGTGGAGAAATTGGAACTCTTGTGCATTGCCGGTGGGAATTATAATGGTGTAGCTGCTGTGGAAAACAGTATGGCAGTTCCTCAAAAAAATTAAACATAGAATTACCATATAATCCAATAAGTCCACTTCTGGGTATTACCCAAAAGAATTGAAAGCAGGACTCAGACAGCCATTTGCACACTCATGTTCATTGAAGCATTATTTACAATAGCCAAAAAGTGAAAACAACCCAAAGGTCCGTTGATAGATGAATGGATAAACAAAATGTAGTCCTTCCATACAATGGAATATTATTCAGTCTTAAAAAAGGACATTCTGACACATGCTATGACATGGAAGAAACTTAAGGACATTCTGCTGAGTGAAATAAGCCAGACACAAAAAGATAAATACTCTATGATTCCACCTATGCAAGGCCCACAGAGTTGTCAGATTCATAGAAATAGAGAGTACAATGGGGGGGTACTAGGGGCTGGAGGAGTTTCATGGGTACAGAGTTTCAGCTTGGGTTTGGGTGATGGTTGCACAACATTGTGAATGTACTTAATGCCACTAAGCTGTAAACACTTAAAATAGTTAAAACGGCCAATTTATGTCATGAATATTTTACCACAGTAAATTTTTTTAAAGGAGAATAAGAGGGAACAAGAGCGCTGGGCTGGGAGACGCTATTTTATGAGGTTCATTGGAAGGGTTCATTGATCGAGTGCTATCCAAGCAGAGATGTATGTTTCAGCAGAGAGTGAATGGGGAGGGAGCAGGCACTAGGCCAGGGTCCAGGACCAAGGCTTGGGCCAGGCAGACACCCTGGGGGTGAAGAAGAAACACAGTTCCAGTAGGTAGAAGGTCTGCAGGGAGAAGGGGGAATTGTAGGGCTCAAGGACTCACAGGGCTCTGGCTTGGAGACTGGACTTGAGAGGGAGGGTGCATGGGCCAGGGACCCAGAATGAAGTCGACAGCACCTCCAAAGGTTTAACAGAAGAGAGCCTGATGAAGGGATTATGCACTGAGATGGGGTGGGGATACGAGAATGGACCACCAAGGGATAGAGAAGCACCCAGAGACTTATAACAGCAGGAGCCATTACCACCTGTGGGCCTGAAGTGTCACAGGGAGGAAACTTAATACCAGAGCTTGACTAGAAGAATGGAGCCGTGGATGAGGGGACACTGGACCAGAGCTGGAGAGGAACTCGGCAGGAGAATAAATACTTAACTTCTTTCTCCTCCCGCCCTTCATTCTCCTGGTGATGCTTCCCCTTGGATGAACCCAACCAGAAGCCAAGAACAAGGGAACCTGGGTAATCAGTCTGCAGAGGTCAGTCTCCCAAGACCCAGAACAGGGCCGAGAAGGATGGGAACGGACCAGAGGGCCAAGTGGAGAAAAACCAGGGCAGATGGTGATGCCATTTGTTGAAATAAGTAACACAAAGGAAGGAGCTCTTTTTGGAAAGTTAGCAGGCTGGTCGGGAAACCAAGATAGAGGTCTATTCCTCTGAGCCAGGGCACAAGAGTGCAAGGGGTGAGGGGGCTACTGGGGCTGAGAGGCTGCCTAGGCTTCCAGGGCTCCCCCATCCCAGGTCTGGTAGAAGAGAGGGCCCAAGGCAGCTGGGGAGGTTTGCTTGCAGCCAGCTCGCAGGCCCCTCTCCCCTTCTGCCCTAAAGCAGCTCCCACTGTGAAGCCAGGGAGCAGGGGTTGCAGAGGCAGATGAGGGGAGGGCAGGAGGAGGTGTGCCCAGCCGGGGCAAAGTGTTCCCAGGCACTAGTCCCAAACAGAGTTGAGGCGGGGGCTGATCAGGAACCAAATCATGAGGTGAGGTTTCAAAAAACTAATTTGACTTCATTTAAGGCATGGGCTTCACTCTGGGAGGATGCCGCCTCCCTGCACCTCCTCTGGCCTCCTCCCCCACCCCCGCCCTCCCCTCCGCACACCCAGCCAAGGCTCCCCAGGCAAGGCGAGGCCGCAGGCCCTCCAGGGGGCCCTCTCCCAGCCCTTGATCTGCCTACTACGCCTCTGCCTCGGGAGGCCCAGCCAGGCAAAGGGGGCAGCCCCTCCCAGGCAGGGGGCGCAAACACACTGGTGCTAGGCCAGCTCAAGGCCCCAGCACATGAAATATTCATGCATCCAGAAGGCAGGAGACCAGCAGAGGACTCACCCCTGGGGCTATGGGGCTGCAGTAATGGCAGCAGCAGCTGTAGCCCAGCCCTCTCCCCCCACCCCAAGCTTTGTTCTGCAGACTCAAAGGGCCTGCAGTGCCAATATCCCAACCACACACACACAGACCCCAATATACACTCCAAGGACACAGGTAGGTGAAGAAACTTGGGGGAAAAGGAGAGAGGAGGGGAGGAGGGCACACACAGACAGGAATATAGAAACAGACACACGTATATACAGCTGGGTGCACACACGCATAAACACGTGCAGATTCATAACAAACATTCATTTGAATGGCTCCCAGGGTCGTGCAAAGTCCTTCTTATAATCTGTGCCCCAGGTGCCTCGCTTGCCCCATCCTAGTCCCTGCCCTGCCTCAGGTTTGCTCTGGCACTTCAGCCCTGCTTCCTGAGACAGCACAGGGATACCACTGGTGGCTCCAAGCAAAGGGCTCGTCGTTCCTGGCCTCCTTCCTACGACGGAAAGGTCTCTGTGCTTTCAATGCTCCTTGCAGAGCCCGCCCCACCCGAGCTCCCTTCACTCCACCGGCTCACCGTCCAGCCAAGGAAACGGAGGCGGGAGCCGCGGGACAACAGGCTACCAAGGTCCTGACTTGAACTCAGGATTCCAGACGGCCAACCCAGCACCACAGAAGGTCCAGCGATTCCAGTCTCAAAATCCTCTCCCCTTTGGGATGTCTCCCACCACCCCGCCTGGCCTCGGTCAGGCCACCAGGATGCACGATGAAAGAGGGCATCCCAGCGGGATCCCTTGCCCCGGGCGCCTGCCCCCACCCCCTACCCGTAAGTCGTGGAGCAGGTCACTGCCGTGGAGGCTCCGGCCCCCGACAGACGCCCAGTCCCTTGGCTTGGCTGCCGTCGGCCTCCAGGACTGTGGGGGGCGCTGTGGACGCCGGGCCGCTCTGGCCGGCAAGCGGGCAGGGAGGCCGCCTCCATGGTGGTGCGCTGTCCAGCATTTCAGCAATCGGCGGCGGCGCCCGCGGGGAGACGGAGGGCGCGGGGCCGCGGGGGCGGCAGAGCTGCCCTGCCGAGCCGAGCCGAGCCGAGGAGGCGGCCCGGAGGCCGCCCAGACAAGCGGGGCCAGAGGGCCTGGCTCCAGCGCCGGGCAGAGCGCAACAATCAGCAGGGAGGTGAGAGCCCCTGGCGGGGCGGGGGCATTTCCCAGAGGGGCTGCGGCTGGGTTGAATCTTGGGCCTCCCCAGACGGGCCGGGGCCCACGGTCCACAGACCCCAGAGCAGAGGGTAGAGGTTGGGGGACTGTTAGTGTGTTTGGTCGTGGGTGCGAGGCACCTGGGGAACAGAGACGAGAAACGCTTTTCATTTCGCTGAGAGGGATGGAGAAAGTGAGAACCCTGCCGGGTCATGGGCAGGACTCCACTGAGCATAAATGACCATGGCCTGGCCCATAACGATGCTAGAGAGGCACCCAACTGCAGTCCAATTGCCCTCCCCCAACTGAGGAGAAGGACCTGCTCCCGAGGGAAGGGAAAGACCAATGAAGGACCCTGTGGAGATGCTGGCCACTGGGAGGGATGAAATGAGCAGGCCCCCACCTGAATGCTGGGCTTCTGTCCAGCACAGGGTGGCAGCATAAGGGACAGTCTGGCCCCTTTCCCAGCTGTCCAAATGCCCCTGGGGAGGCAGAAGCTGGCAACGAGAACTGGGTCTCACACAGGATGGCATTTACTCTCTCACTGGGGAGAGAATGGAGGGCACAGAAGAGATGATAGCCACTAGGAATTTAGTGGGGGTTCTCCGTGGTCTCTCTGGATGCCCAGGGAGAGTTTCTGGAGCTCAGAGTGGGCCCAACCAACCCCAGAGCAAATTCCTGGTTAAAAAAAAAAAAAAGGAGAGATAGAGAAGAGACGCAGCCTCTTTCTTGTATCCTCCTCCCCCTCCATCCCAGAGCTCCTGCTTGGACAGTGTTGAAGCCTCCTGCAGTTCCTGCTCCTGGCAGCAGGTCCATTGTGGGGATGGATTGGAGGTGGAGCAAGAGGAGTACTGGTACCCTGGTCACTGGTACCTGGTACCAGGAGTACCTGGTACTCTAATGCCTGTGCTCTATCCCAGCCATAACTTCTCACTCTCCTAAGACCTCACTCACTCATCCACTTCTGGCATCAAGGGGCCTGGGCTGGTCTTTCATCCTGTGACAAGAGAAAAGGCAGGTACTTTGACGGAGAGCAGGGCAGGGTTTGGAGAGTTTCTCTGTCTAGGGGGCATCTTAAGGTCATGGTCCCAGCATGTGCCAGATCCTTCCCCAGGCAGAAATAGGACCAAGCTGGCTAAGAAATTGCTCCCACACATCAGCTTTTTGGTTCCTTAACTTTATGCCCCATCCCACTCTCCCATGAGGGATGGAGGAGGAATTCTTGAAGAGCGAATAAAGAATGGTTTGGATTTTAAAAGGTGGGGTTGAATGGGTAGGGAGTCATGGACTTTGAAGTGTGAGAGACACAGGTTCATATCTAAGCTATGTGACTTCAGGTAAGCCACTTAACCTTTCTGAGCCTGTTTCCCAATCTGTAAAACAGGTATAGCGTTAACAGTATCTACTTTGGTGGTCAAAGAAATAATCCAGCTATTAGATAGGAAACTAGCTGTAAGCTGTAAAATGCTGAGCAAGTGTTAGCAAATCAGACACAAGTAAGAATTTCTTATGGAGGAGCTAGACAAAGGTGGAAAAGTTTCCAGCACTGTTTGAAGTACGTCTTTCTCTTCCCAGAGGAGGTGGACATTGGCTGAGGGCCTCATACCAGGCTCCATGATAGGCACATATGAGGCTACAGTTAACTCAGTTCATCCTCACGAAAACGTGACAAGGAAGCCATCAATGTCCCTATTTCACAACTGAGAAATGAGACTTGAATGACTTTCCCAAGGTCATGAAGCCACCCAAGCTGTCTTCCCTGGGGCAGTTGTGGAGCTGATAACCTGTCCTGGCCCCTTGATATCAAGACCCAGTTAAATGCCAGTTTCTTGATTCATGAGGCCAGCTTTCCAGGTGAGGAGCCTGAAGCATATGGGTGAGGGTGTGCCGTGCAGTGAGGCGCCAACTCCCCCAAGGTCAAGGTCACTGGGATATTTGGAGGTGGAATGTGCTTTGAATTATCCAGCTGGGTGCTCCCACCACAACCCACCCCCGCCACCACCATGCCTGCCAGAGGGGGAGTCTGGGTCTGGCAGGCCCCATCTGCTCACCTCCGCACCCACTCTCACCTTCTCTGCCTGCCAGCCTCTTGCTGACCTTGGCAAGCCGGTCACTGCCTGTTCCTTTCTGAGCAGTTAGCCCTCACCCCCTGTGATGGGGCCACGGTCACAAGCAACCGCCAGCAATGCTGGGGTCAGCCTCGCCTACTGACTTTTCCTCCACCTGCTTCTTGCTGCCAGTGGGACAGAATCACATCTTCTCCTGTCCCAGTAGCCAGCCATGTGTGCTGCTGAGGTGACGGCGGAGAGCCCACCCTCTCTCTCTTAACTCCTACACACACTCTGAGCCCCTGCCATGGGCCTGTCACTTCACATACAGTATCTCATTTCATCCTCACGTAACCTGGTGCCAGAGGTGCCACTGTCTCCCTTTCACAGGGGAGCAAAACAAGGCCTGAAAGTGACATGACTTTCCCAAGGTCACAGAGCAAGGTCTTGGTGCAACTCTAGCCCACTGCCTCAGGGGCCCAGTGTGGCTTCCACAGCACCACTCTGCCCTCGATTCTCCAGGCTCTCCCGAGTGAGGATTAGCCAGGGCACTGTGGGCCAGTAGGGGTTGGGGGGTGGCATGTGATGGAGTCCAAGGACCTTCTTTCTGGGCCCATCTCTGACCCTGGCTCCTTGTGTAACCTTTTTTTTTTTTTTTTTCCTTGTGTAACCTTGAACAGGTCTCTTCCTGTCTCTGGGCCTCAGTGTCCTCAACCATAAAATGATGGGGCTTGACCAGATGACTCCCCCAAAGGCCCTGCCAGCATTAAGGTTTTAAGATCTCTCTGCTCCATAAATCTGCGTCAGGAAGCCTGTGGTTCCATCAGCAGAGATAGAATTCACCTCCAATGTTTGAAGCTTAGGTTTATTAATTGCAGCTGAGATTTAAAATTCACCCATCCCTCTTAACTAGAAACTTGTGGTCTTAACTCAAAATGGGAAAATATGGCTTGGAGAGGCCCAGTGGCTCACCCAGAGATCCCAGGACTCTGTGGCAGAGCCAGGATTGAGCCCTCCTGGCCCAAGATTTAAGGTGACCTGCAGGGACACTGAAGATGCCCTCCACACACCTCCCAGAGTTGTTCAGCAATGTCTAGGAATCCCCCAGGACACATATGCTCAGGTCCCACATCCAGGGAAGCAGCAGCGGTACGGTGGTGGAGGCTTATTCATAGAGTCTTGGCGAGAGGGAGGGATTTTTGCAGCTGACGCTCTAAAGAGATCAGGGCCCTGCCACGGGAGGGGGTCGGGATGGACACTGGTCCAGGCTGTATTGGGAGAGGAGCAGCCAGGCAAGAAATGGGGACGTTCCTTCTCAATTCTAACACCTGGGCGCAGCGAGAGGGGGAAGCGTTTAAGGAAAGAAAGGAAGAGGTCACTTGCTGAAGGAAGGGGCCCCGTGGGGTCTTGGAGGCTCCGGGAGGGGAAGGAGCTCAGGGAGGTGGTACTCAGAGAAGGGAGGGCAACCGATGAGTGGAGTGGAGTTAGAAGAGGGGATGGGGGCTCAGTAGGGGGGAGTGAGTTCAGAGAGGACGAGGCCGTTAGAGAGGAGAGAGAGGCGCATGAGAGCGTGGGAGGCCCAGAGGAGCCCATGACAGGGAGGGACCATTACCAACAGTAATAGGCCCCAGCCTGGCCCAGCCTAGGTCTTCGCTGTGGCTTAGTGCCTGCTGACACCTCTGGGTTCCTGTCTCTTCACCTTCTTCTGGGTCATGAGCACAGGAGGGTGACGGCTCCATCCCCAGAGGCCAAGCCCTGTTGACTCTGTGTCATCCAGAACGGGGCTCTCAGGGGGCCTGGGCAGGTGAGCCAGGCCCAGGCTGCCCAGGCTGCCCGCTGATCTGGGAGAAAGGCCTCAGCGGACACGTGTGCCTGGGCTCCAGAGCAGCCCCCAACCCCCAGGGTCTCCCCGCTTATAACTAAAAGCCGCCAGCCCATCCGTCTGTGGTGCTGCTTCCTAGGCAGTCAGCCTGGCCTCAGCATCCTGCCGCCCCCGCCCTGGCCTCCTGCCCACTGCAGAGGCTGCTGTGCCAGCTGGAGCTGGCGGGCAGGGCCACAGCTCGCTCAGCATCCTGCCGGGGCCTGTGAGGACTAGAGGGGGGCCTGAGCCCAGGGAACCAGACCCTGAGGTCTGGCAGCTTACTGAGCTGGGGCGCTCTTGGCCTGCCTATTTCTAGTGTTCGGAATAGCCCATGGTTCTGAGACCTCTCCCCATACTGAACCCCATTCCCACCACCATTCCCCAGAACTCCCTAGGATGGAGAGAAGTAAGGGTCATTGAATTCTTTTGCTTTTAAGAATGGCACATCCTCACTGTGCTAGACTTGAGAAATAGAAAACCAAGGAGAAAAAAGTCATGTGTGGTCCCACCACCCAGAGACAGCCATTGTGAACACAGAGGGGTATTTCCTACCAGGATTTTGTCCATGCGTTCATAGATACCTAGCATTAAATAACTGGGAACACCCTGTTGAGGGAAGTCGGCATGCTGTTTTTTACTCTATAGTGAGAATTCTCTGATGTCTTTAAAGATTCTGCAAAAAGCATACTTTTCAAGGCCATATGAACACTGGGCACAGGCGGACCAGCTTCCCAGGGAGCCAGTGAGAGCTGGGGGGAGAACTTGCCCCTCCGCTGCCCTCTTGGGAGGGGCACACCTTGGGGATCTGCTGTGGGCTGTGGGTTTCCCTTGGAGAGGATGGCTCTGAGGCCTGTGACAGGGTTAGCCGGGGACTGAGGTGGGCCTGCTTCCTCAGTACACTCCTCTGCCAGGGACCGAGGTGGGGAGGGCCAAGGCTGCCAGGGGAGGGGAAGCACGAGAGAGTCATACATCCCCTGCGCGGGGTGAGAACTTGGACGAACCCAGACCTTAGAAGAAGGAGCTCAGAGCTGGGAATCAGGCGATTGCCAATCTCCTGGCCTCTGATCACATCTAGGCCCCAACCTCCATGATCAGATCTGTTTCTCCCTCCTGTGAAATGGGCATAATAATACCCACCTCCAGGTGTGCTCTGACACGTGATTCAGGTAATGAGTGTGAAGACACCCAAGGAGAGATGAAACCCAGTGCACTGCCCAGAGGTGGCGGTCATCTGAATGTGTGAGGCCACACCGTTAACATCTATTGAGTGCTTCTGATTTTCTGGGCATTGTATGAACACCGGGGACATAGACGTGAATCAGACACCAACCCTGACCTTGAGGAGCTCCCAGACTAGTGGGAAAAGGAGGCGTGAGTTAACTGACAGTGATGACCATTGATGTTCTGCTAGGACTAAGATGTCCACAGTGACGTGGGCAGCCAGAAGAAACTGAGGAGAGAGACCTTTAAGTTGGGCTTTGGAGAATGACAGGAAAGGTGCCAGACAGAGAAGGTAGAGGCAAGGCACTCCAGACAACAGCGTGGGCCATGGCACAGGGGTATGAAAAGTCCTAGTGAACTAAGGGGATAGTCAGTGATCTAACAGAGCCATGGCACAGAGGGCATGCCCAAGGATAGAGCGCAGCCCCGGGGGCATCGTGAGCCATGGCAGGTCTTGAAGGACCTCGAAAACCACCGTAAGCGCTGGGAGTCTATTTGGAAAGTGATGGGAGTCAAGTAGCCTTTGGAGCAGTGTCATGAAATGATCAGATTTGCACTTAAGGAAGCCTACTCTGGCTGCCTTTGGGAAGAGGAGGAGGATGAAGAGAAAGAGACCAAGGGCGAGAGGCCAGGGAGGAGGTGATGGCGCAGCTGCAGGTGAGACGGGTACCGGAGATGCACCACTGGGAGGTTTGACAGGGGATGTGCACGTGCTCCAGGCTGGGCTCACCCGGGGCAGGGGCAGGGGCAGGGGCAGGGTGAGAGGTAGGGCAGCTTTGGCACAGCCGTCAGCACCAGAGAACCAGGTTGGGGAAGTGGGCTTCAGGACGGGCAGAGGGGCCCAGCCTCCTCTTCTCCCAACAGGGGGCCAGAGGGGGCCTCTGGGATGGAAGGGAAGCTGGGACACTCGGCAGGTCCTGCCTCCGGGCAGCCCTGTCCCCCCTCCCTACCTGGCATAGTCTAGCACATGCTTCTTGGTCCCTGTGACCCATACATTATTGTCCCCAGAACACCTCTCTTATCTGCCTCCCGAATTCTCTCTTCCTCTGTCCTCTGCTCCTCATACATCAGAAAGCAGAGACGGTCATTCCTTCATTCATCAAACATTTGCTCAGCAGCTCCTCTGAACTGAAACCTCAGTTATCCTTGTCATCCCCAAGCCCTGTGCTCAGCACTGGAGAAAGGGAGGAGCCGCCCTCAGTCTAGTGGGGAGCAAGGCCCATGAGCTGGTGAATGTTTAGGGATGAAATATGGGTTATGTGGCACCATCCCGGGGGCTGCCTGGGCACTGGTGGTTGGGGGTGGGTAGTTGCCTGCCTGATTGACTTTGGAGCCAGCATCACAGATGGTCCTCATAGGATGAGTACAGGTTTGCCAGGGGGAGAAAAAGGGGAAGGGCATTTCTGGCAGAAGGAACAGCATGAGCAGAGTCATGGAGGAGGAAAGAGCCCCGGCACTTAGGGAATAGTGTGGCTGGAGAGTCCAAGGAACAGAGGACCAGGCTGGAGAGGGAGGCCTCGTGAGGGGCCTTAATGCCAGTCAGGGGAGTCTGGCCTTTCTCCTGAAGGCAGCAGAGAAACCAAGGGATGTTTCCAGCAGGTAAGCACACGGCCAGAGCTGTTTCAGGAAGGTCACCCCTGAAGGGCGAGCATGATTGGACAGATGGAGAGAACAGGGGGGCCTGCGGTATGGGTCACATGGCCCAGGGCCTCCCCTGATGCAGCTCTGCTCCTCCCAGGCTGGGACACCCAGAAACCACGGCAGCCATGGTCTCTAGGTGCAGAGTACCTACCTGCCTTGGTATTTCCAAAACAGTCCATGAACAGCAGGTTCCTGGGACCCACCCATTCAGAATCTGAGTGTAGGACCTGGGAGGTCAGGATTTTTGAAAGCTCCCCAGTGACTACCCATGCTAGCGGGGAGAATTGGTGCCTCATTGCTTTGCAGATGCTGTTCCCTTTGCCTAGATGCCCTTCTTCCCTCTTCCTCTACCTCCTTGACCTTCAGCCTCTACTCCCACGTCTTTTGTGCGATGCCTCGTTCCAAGCTCCCTCTGTGTGCCCCCAGGTGCCTGGGACCACCTCTTTCTCAGCCGCTTTTATACTCTGTCCTGATGGTTGCTTACGCTTCCATCTCCCTCGGTAACCATCACGAACATTTGGAATCTCCCGTGTGACTGGCACCGCTGCGAGGGCTTCATGTGTCCTAACTCATTTAGTCCTCACAACATCTTATGACGGAGCCAGGACACAGCAGAGGATATTGAGGCACAGAGAGGTGTTTAACGTCGCCAGCATCACCCAGCTGAGATGCAGTAGGCTGCACTGTTCTGTGACGCCCCAGACGAGGAGCTCCTTGAGGGCAGCCGCCGTGTGCTGTTTATCGTTGCAGGTGCTCAGTGCAAGCACAGGGCCTGGCATATGGGAGGTGCTCAGTTTCCCCATCCGGGCTTAAGGATGACAAGTCCCCTCCAGGGCTGCTCTGCAGCTTGGGAAAGTCCATGGCCCTGGTGGGGGTGGTAGGCTATGAGGTGTGTGGTCTGGGCTGGGGGTTGGGATGGCAGCAGAGGCAGGGACTCCTCGCTAGGATTTTGGGGTGGAACAACTTCCCAGACAGGAGGCCTTTCTCCCTCCTCTGCTGTGCTGAGATTCAGCCTTTCTTATAGAAATCAGACCCTCTCAAACCTGGTCAGGGGCCGGGGAAGGGTTTGTGGCCGGGGTGGGGTCGGACGCCCTGATGAAGATTCTGGGCCTGATGGCAGAGCAAGGCAGAGACTCAGAGAGGCCACAGCTGCACGAGTAGCCCCCCACTCTCAACCTGAACTTAAGGGGCTCGCCTCTTCCCAGAGCAAGGAGGGCCCCCGCCCCCTGCCATTCCTACCTCCCACCCACAATCCCTCGGGAGCCATAGGTTATTGTCAATGATGTTGTTAATTAACTGCTTAATTAACTATTTAGGCTAATCAGATTAATTGACATTAATTGGTTACCATTTGTCAAGGACCCTGGAAAGCTGTGCCTCTCAGAGTTGGAGTGTGTGACTGGGTCTGGGCAGGGGAGGCGGGGAGGAATTGTCATTGCGCTGTGGAGCTGGGGGGAGCAGGTGGCAGGCAGTGGCAGGACCGAGGGCACCAGGACGGCTGCCCAGGGACTGTGCATCTCCCAGCAGCTCTCAGGGCTGGGTCCTCGGACTCCTGAATTCTGGGTCTTTACACTTTGGGAAGTGCATCACCTCTTCCTATCCCTTAGTTGCATTTTTTAAAAAAAGGTCTGATGAGGGACCAGAGGCAAGAGTGAGATACTTTCCATCCCCAAGGACTGTAAAGACCTCAGAGAGGGGAGAGACCTTAAAATCCTAAATAAGCCACGATATAAGTAGGTCACCACATAACAACTGTGGGGATGACTTGCACATACTCAGTTTTTTAAAAAGAGAAAGATGAGCAGTATAGGCTAGATCAAATATGCAAAATATTAAACTGTGATAAAATGCTCAGATCTGCATTATTTAGTCAATTACAGCCCCCCAAACCCACAGTACGTTTTTATGCCTGTTTTAAAATACAACTTACAGTTTTAAATTATAGCACTTGAAACAAAAAAGAAAAAACTACTATGAAATGCATCCTACGTTTTGGAAAAAGAAAAAAAAAAAGCCAACCCACTCAAAACTGGGAGTGTGAATTTGTCTTCAGTGCCATTCTCTCAAGATTACATGATTCCCACATCGAGTCCAATGCTGGGCTGGAAGACGGTAGCCTGCAGCCCCATCTGGACTTTTTCACTGACTCCTACCCCACACCCCCAAGGGTCCCTTCCCCTCTCTGGTGAATCCCTGGCCTGTCTTCCTGATAGAGTGCTTACATGGGACATAGGAGGTGTGGATTTTGAGTATTCTGGAGATGAATACAAATGTGAGAAGAGAAAAGAGGTCTGTTTCGGTGGGAGGGTCAAGTTCCCAGGATGGGGGGCCCTTCCTGGGCAGGAGGAGGGCTCCCGGCTTGGTGACAGAGATCTCTAGCTTGGCAAGGGGAGAGCTAGAGAATGAACGTGGGGTCTCTCTCCCCCTTTACTGCCCGATTCTGCCGCCCCTGGGGGAGGAAGGACCAGGAGAGACTGGAGACTGTTGCCTAGCAACAAGAGGCGCATCTGGATCGATGGGTATGGCAGATGAGGCTCTAGCCCCCAGCCCGGCTCTCTCTTTGATCTCACCCAGCCCAGCAGAAACCTGGTGGGGGGGAAGCCCAGGGCAGCCTGCCTGATTAAAGCTGAGTCAATAGAGGGAATTTTCCATAATGAGATTGTGTGGGCAGTGGAGGCAGCTGCCCTGTCTCCCCACTTCACCCTCCCCAGTGGGTGGAAGGGGCTTGTCTGTCTGTCCAGCACACACCCTTCCTGCTGATAGCTCCTGGGAGGGCAGGCACATCACCACCCAACTTGGATTCTTCCAAGTGTTGGGCTGCCAGGGACTCAGAGCCCAGCCCTACCCTGACCCCACTAGTATCCAGGCCCTGGCACTTAGTCCAGATGGGGAAACTGAAGCCTGAAAAGGGAAAGAAATCTGGTCATACAGCTTCTAGCCCATCTTCCCCTTCCTCAGCCCAGCTCCCGGGTGTGAACCTGGGCGGGTCTGATCTTTTCCGGGAGGAGAAGCGGGTAAAGGACGTAATGAAGCTGATGACAGCACAGGGCTCCTCTGATTTTACTCCAGGGTCAGCCCTAGAGGCCAGCTTGGGAGAGTCCTCAGAGAGCATGACACCTCGGTGGCTCTCTCTAGGACACCTCCCCAAGGCCGTCTGGCTTGGACCCTCCCCAGGACACAGAGATCACCACCTCCCTGGAAGCCCAGGCCATCAGTGGCAGCTCAGCCATGAAAACGTTCTTTCTCAGTCTTCTCCCCGCAATCCCAAATCTCCATCGGAGCTCAGGCAACCACAGGGAAGCTGCCTGCTCCCTAGCTGGAAGGCTACAGCTCCCTGAAGGCCACTGAGGGCCCTAAAAAGGAACAGAGTGGGCTGAGTGGGTGCAGGGATTCCTTTGTTCCACCAGAACGCAGGGGAGGGGAGACTAAAACCCTGCTTGCTGTTTGATGTCAGTACTGGTCTATACAGGCTGCCTCCTGAGTTAAACTGGTCTGTATTATTTTCAATGACCAGTACTGTGTGTTCTGCTCTATTCCACTGGTCTAGAATACTGGTCTGCATTGGTCTGTGGGTTCCCTAATGTATCCAGTCTGAATTCCTGGCTCCTCTATGGCCTCTCCTGGGCTGCAGTGGTCTGCACTGGTCTCATTTAGGCTATATTGCCTATACTGTGGGCCCCTCTGTAGGGAGCAGACAGCTGAGGCCTCTTTGTCCCTGGGGACCTGCCATCCAGATCCTCTGCTCTGGGAACCCAAATCAGAGCCAACAGGAATAAAGACAGGGCCCTGGCTTGATGGGCAGGAGCCTAGGTGCCAGGTGAGTCCTTCCTATGCGTTCAATGACACAGCTGGACTCCAGGGCTTACAAAGTATATGACAATGTGGCCTTTGCAAATATTAACACACTTCAAGTCTGGGCATATTGAGAGCGGTAACCAGGGACCTTTCCCACTGAGGTCCCCAGAGATGGAGGTAGTTAAAAATATAAGTAGTGAGCTCCCCGTCAGTGCCAACACAAGCCGGGTTTCAATAAATATTCACAGATGGCTGCTTTGTGCCAAGCTCTGTGCTAGGCGGTAGGGACACAAAGATGGACACAACCCAGTCGCTGCCCTTGGAGAGCCCTCACTCGGCTAGGGAGCAAATAGTCACAGCAGAACAAGGTAAACACTGAGAGTGGTAACCAGAGGGTGAGGCTCTGGAAGCAGCGTAGAGGCACATCCCACAGTGGAGGTCAGGGAGAGCTTCACAGAGGAGGTGATGCTTGAGCAGAGTACTACAAGATGAATGGAAGGGGAAGGGCATTCGAGGCAAAGGGAGCAGTCTGGGCCAGCATGTTCTTGGGTGGAGCCGAGTGCCGTGTTTCTGACATACAGGGGGCTGGACAGGTTGCCCAGGACGCAGGTGGCAGCTAAGCTGCCTGGCTTTCTCCTGTGGACAGGCCCCCCCTCCCTTGTGCCTACCCACAGACACCCCACCTTGGCTCTGGGAACTGGGCCAGCCCGCCCCCACCTCCGTTCCACAGCACAGTCTGAGCCCGCAGGGAAGGGGATAGCTCCAAGCCTGCCCAGGCACGGCTGCCCCCCGCCAAACCCCGCAGCCCAGGGCTGGGGGCGTCGGGGAGGAAGGGCAGGAGCAGGCCCAGGCTGTGTGCAGGCCAGGCTGCCCGTCCCTCCTGCCACCAGCCCTCCCCCCAGCCCAGCCAGACCCAGCCCGGGGGCTCTGGCCAGGGCCTTCCTCCGGCTCCATCGGGGCGGCAGGAAGCTCCGGCTGCTGAATAATTGAAAAGAAGGCTTTCAGCTTTCTCCCTCCCCACTGCAGCGTCTTCTCGAGGGTTGGGTAACAAACAGCAGTGCCAGCGCCTCCTGAGGGAGACTCCAAGAAGGCAGGGAGGAAGCTGGCTCTGCTAATGCCCTCTCTGCCGGCCTGCCCAGCGCCTTCCTCCCAGGCCTCGCCCGGCAGCATCTTCTGACCCGCGAATACTGGTCTCTGCGGGTCCGTGTGGGTTGGTATCTACTAGTCTTCACAAGTTGGCACTGATTTGGTACATTATCTACCTTCTGTGTTCTGATTTATACCGATCTATACGTCTTCCTGGTTAACTCATGCCTGTAGTGGTTTAGACTAGCTGGCATTGTTTATGGGTAGTACTAACAGTTAACACTTATACACAGAACTTACTACATTCCTGGGCACGGCTGCACTGTACATATGTTAATTCCTTCACCCCTAATGGTGGGGGTACTTATATTAACCCCATTTTACAAATGAGGAAACTGAGCACAGAGGTCAAGTCACTTTAGGGCACATAGTAATTGATTTGAACCCAGCCTGGCTCTTCTGTCACTTGCTGATCCGTACAGATCTGTCTTGGTTAATGTGGACCGGGCTGTCCCTGAGAGTCAGACCTTTCTCCAGGGCAGAGGCCACCAAAATCGAGGGCACCAGGCAGCAAGAGAGATCTTTTTGAAATGCAAAGCTGACTGTGACCTCCCCAGCTCAGCAGCCTTCACTGGCTCCCGACTGCCTGCAGGGTATGGTCCCAGCTCCCCCAGCCCCTCCTGGTCCACTGTGCCTGCCTGTGCATGAGCCCATGCTCTTCCTTTTCTCCTCTCCAAGCCTTCTTCCCACATGCCCCACACTCTGTGCAAGACAGCCTTCCTCCCCTTCTACATCCACCAGCTCCTACTTATGCTTCAAGAGTCCTCCTCCAGGAAGACCTCCCAGCTTTGATCCTCCCCGAACACACTCCAGCTCAGTTGATGTCTCTGCCGCATGTCTCCCATCCCAGCACTCATCTTGCTACCTCACAGTGCTTCTCCCCCTGCATCTCCTCTGGTGAGCCTCAGACTGGCCACTCACCGAATAGCTGTGACATGAATGAGTGACCCGCCCCTAGAGCTGAGGGGCCATCTCCCAGTCCTGTGGCCCTTACTCACCAGCCACACCTGCTTGGGCAGGGAGCACAGGGAGGGCCTCTAGTTTGTTCCAGCCATGACCTGATTACCTTTGCCACCTCCCCACGCTTGTGTTCACGGGCTGGAGGTCTGGAGAAGGGTCCCCCCGGGAAAGGGAGGGGTTGACAGGAGAGCCCCCTCCCCAGGGTGCTCTGGGGACACATCCTCTGTTGTCAGGAGTACAGCCTGGCTTCAGGGCAGGGACTGGGGTGGGGAAGGGGCACACCCAGATTCCTTGGACACAGTGGAGATGGGTTTTCTTTGCCAGCTTCATAAAATATCTTGACAAAACCATTGTTGTTACACGCTTAATTTTACAAAGACCCAGACTTAGTTTCACAAGCTAAGTGCCTGGTTTCATGTGTGTTTGTCAGTTCCATCACGTTTCTGACAGTTACAAAGAACTCTTTCCTACAGGAAACTCCGGAGGCACGTCCCTCCCCACCCCCTCTCCCCACACAGAGCTTTTTCTCTGGGCGGGCTCACCCTGTGTTAGTGGTCCCCACCTTCACGGGGAGGCTGTTCGCCATCATGCATCCCCCTCCACCCTGACCCTCTTAATCCCAGGTCCCTGGACCTCGCCGTACCCTTGCCTTCAGCCCGTGCCGTCCCCTGCTTGGACTCCCCCTTCCTTAGACTCATCCTTCAAAGGACCAGTGTAAACACCCTTGCCTTTGTGAAGCCTTCCCTGACCATCGCAGGCAAAGGTAGACCCTCCATGGTCTCTTTTTTGCTCCCGTAGCATTGGGGGGGGGGCGGTGAGGGGTAATCAGGATCTGTCTTTATAACAAGTTTGTCACTGAAAGAATGAACAATTCCACCACCTTATGAGCTAGGGAGTATTGTCTCCATTTTACAGATGAGAAAACTCAGGCTCGGGAAGGTTTGGTGACATTCCCTGATCACCCAGGGAGAACTGGTATAACCAGAATTCAAGCTCAAATCTTCTGATTCCAAACTGGTGCTGCTTGTTCCTGAGCCAGCGGGAGCAGCAGAAGGACCTTAGTGGCAAGAAGGTGGTTAAACTGTGTATGACCACAGGTCAAGAGTTTACTTGAAGTTGTAGGAACCTGTACCTTTGAGGGTGCAGAGGCCCCAAGTCCTGACAACATCACCGGGTAGGTGGGTCTCTGGCAGGCAGGGGTGGGGAAAGGAGCTCCCAGGGGAGTGAGTGCTGCCCCTGGGGGAGAGAGGCTTCTGAGCCCCAGGAGTAAAGGGGGCCCCTGGGTTGGTGCCATGGAGGCTGGAGGCTGAGACACTGAAAGTGAGTTGGGATGGGTTTGCTGAGGCCCGTGGGGATGGAGGAAGGTGGCCCAGGTCATCCTTGCCCTGGGCTCCGGCCTCTGCCCTCTCCTCCCTCCACAATCAACAACCGTGCTTACCCTTGGGTCTCAGTCCCCAGCTATGTGATGACATCCCCCAGTCAGACCCAGACCTCAGCCTTCTGGACACCTTCACGTGGATGTCCAAGGACTCCTCATCCCCACGATGTCCAAAAGAGGACAGTCACCACTGACAAATAATCATCACCACTTATGAGACGTTCATTGTGTGCCAGGCACTGTGCTAGCATTTCACATGCATTAGTCCTTTACCACGACCCTACGAGGAGGGTGCTGTTATTAGTTCCAATTCACAGGCAAGGAAACTGAGGCACATAGTTTAAGCCACATGATCAAGGTCACTCAGCTCATGAGTTCCCAAAGAGCACGGCCCTGTCTCCCCGCCTCAAACCATGTTCCCCGCGGCATGACCCAGTCTCCTTCTCAGACACATATGTGGTCCACTGTTCCCTCTCCCCAGACCTGGTCCAGCCCCTACCACCCTTAGCATCCTACCCCTCTGAGCCCCGGGGTGAGTGATGATCTCATTAGCTGAGAGACCTCTGTGCCTGTCAGCAGGCTGGACCCTTCAGTACAGATGGGCTATTTCCCCTTCAATTAATCTCCACCAGCAGGACTGGACTTGCAGGTACCGGCAGCCAGACTGCGTTCCATCCTGTCCTCAGCCAGGCCTGCTCAGGGGACCCAGGCTTGGGACTGAGGGAAGGAGGCAAGCCCAGGGACTCAGCAGTGAGGCTTGGAAGTCAGGGCTATGGCCCTTTAACCACTTCCTGGCTGTCAGAAGGGGAGATGCGCCCCCCCCCACCCCTCCCCCGCCCCCGTCAGACAGCATTAAATTCATGACTTAATCTGCACATGCGTTTGACTGGCCCAGCATCTGGGCCTGCCCTTGGGACCTGACCCAGTGCTGGGGACAGCCTCAGGCTGAGCTCTGGGGGGAACTGGTGTGGCCCTGGCCACTGGCTACAGCAGCAGGAAGGAGGTGGGCTGAAGGCTTGGCGGTGTACATACATAGTCAGCATTACCTAGATTTCCAGAGCAGGAGAAGACCTGTGGGGTCTTTGAGTCCAGTCCCTCATTGTCCAGTGGGGAAACCAGGGTCCAGAGACGGAAAGAGACTCGCTCAGGGTCTCACAGCCAATCAGGGGTCAAGAAAAGACTTCCTATGTGCCACCCTGCCTCCAAAGAGACACAGCATCAATGTCCCCAAGGACCTTAACAAGTCAGGGTCAGGGTCAGTGTTATGGCTCTAGACCTCATAGCTGCCTGACTGACCCCCAAAAGCCCCTCACCCTTAACACAGCCCAGTTTGCCCTCCATGTTCCCCATCACAGTAAATGGCGGCACCATCCCCCTGGCCACGCAAGCCAGAGACCCAGTGTTACCCAAGGTGCCTCCCTCCACCCCACACCCCGTCCGCCAACAGTCCTGCCCAGTCTGTCCATCTATTTCTTGACTCCTGGCCAGGCCCCAGCTGCTCTGGTGTCCCTGTCTCCAGCCCCTCTCACCCCTTCTGGGAAGCCTGCCCTGACCAACCAGGCGGAGAGGCAGACACTCCTCAAATTCTCTTTTATCACACTACACCGCGATAACTACTGGTTTCCCAAACCAGCCTGTGAGCTGCCAGAGGGTCAGGATGGGGTCTTGCTTGTCTCCAAATCTCCAGCATTTGTTGCTGGGGGAGGGGGCGAGTAGATGCTGGGCGAGTGTTTGTTGTGTTTGTTGAGTGAATATAATATTTTATCTCCTATTTGAGTAGTTCCTGTAATGGGGAACTCACTCATCCTGGGATGAACTGCTTAGTTTTTTAAAAGTTTTGATTGTTAGGGAAAAAAATCTTACCTTGGACTTAGCTGAAGTCCACTCAAGATGACTTCTCCGCAGGAGTCCTGGCTTTGTCTTCTGGAACCACCCAGACTGGCTAGGGGCTTGCTCCCCTCAGTGTGGGTCAAGGTCCAGCACAGGTGAAACTTGTTAGAAATGCAAATTCTCAGAGCCCACCCCAGATCTACCGAATCAGAAATTTCAGGAGTAGACCATAGCCATCTATGGTTTAACAAGCCCTCCAGGTGACTCTGCTGCCAAATAAGATTTGAGAACTGCTGCTGTAGAACCGGCTCCCAATTGCTCGTCCACAGATGGTCTATATCAGAATCACCTGGGGAACACTGACAATTTCACCCCCAGAGATTTTGATTCAGTAGGTCTAGGTAGGAATCACATATAAAATACAAGACACCCAGTTTAATTTGAATTTCAGATAAACAATGAATAATTTTCTTTTAGTATAAGGATGTCCCAAATATGAAATTCATGAAATTCAAATTAATTTAACTGTGCATCCTGTATTTTTATTTGCCAAATCTGGCGACCCAACCTACTTCTTTTTTAATAACTTTATTTATTTATTTTTGGCTGCTTTGGGTCTTTGTTGCTGTGCGCGGGCTTTCTCTAGTTGCGGCGAGCGGGGGCTACTCTTTCATTGTGGTGCGCAGGCTTCTCATTGCGGTGGCTTCTCTTGTTGCGGAGCACGGGCTGTAGGCACGCGGGCTTCAGTAGTTGTGGCACACGGGCTCAGTAGTTGTGGCTCATGGGATTAGTTGCTCTGCAGCATGTGGGATCTTCCCGGACCAGGGCTTGAACCCGTGTCCCCTGCATTGGCAGGCGGATTCTTAACCACTGCACCACCAGGGAAGCCCAGCCCAACCTACTTCTAACAAGTTTCCCAACAGATTCGGCCAGGTTTGGCCTAAATCCTCTACAATCCTTCAAGTATCTGAAGACTGGGATTCTGACCGCTTGTATATTCTTATCACCGCACCATTCTAGACATATTTTTGTTGATGTAGCCTAAGATAGCATGTACTTTTGGCAGCCACATCATGATACTGACTCAAATTGAGCCTGTGACCGCTGAAAACCCCTAAATCCTTCCTAAATATGCTGCTTCTAAAGTATGTCTACCTCATTCCAGTTTTAGAAAGTTAATTTGGGATCCAGCTTCAGGATGTGGCATTTCTCACTATGCTGTTTCACCTTCTTAGACTCCTTCCATCTTTTCAGTCTGTTGAGTCCTTTCACATTCTGACTCTGAATTTATGAGCCTTCTCAAGTGGTGTCCTCAGTGAATCTGATCATCAGGTTATCAGAGTTCCATCCAGTCAATGGTGAACATATCGGATCAGATGTGGGTGAGGACAGAGCCCTGTGGTCTTCCACTAGATACCCCCATCTAATGTGACATCGACCCATTGATCAGCTCCCTTTGAGCATAGGTTAATCTATCCACCAAATAAAACAGTACAGAATGTTAGTTCCCACCAGCACAATGTCTCTTTCTTCTTATGAAATCTCACAAGGATTCCGTAATAGATAATATCAGATACCCCACAGAGAGACTCGGTGCCTGCAGTAACTAACTCCCTGGTCTGCTGGTCCAGCAACCCTGACTTGGAAAGAAGTGGGCTCAGTGTGCAATGACTTGTTCTTAGGGTCCTGGGCTCTCCTCTAGGGGTTCAGGGGTCATTCTTTCAATAACGTGCCTCTGATTCCTGCCTGGTGCTCTCCATCACCAGGTGAAATTGCTAGAATCCACCATCTGTCCTAGTGAGAATCCAGACAGCATCTGCCCTCTGTCTTCACATCCCTCTCCTTTCCTTCAGTCACTCCTGAAAGATTGCCTTCAGCAGCCTAGCCATTTAACCCAGGCATTCTCCCAGTGTCAGGGATAGGATTTCTCAGGGTCTGGAGATCTGAGTGCCTTCAGAACTGCTCCCACCAGCTTCCCCTCCCCTGCCAAGGAGCTCAGGCCAAGTTCTAGGCTGGGGAGCCTCAGAGGGAAAGCATGCAGAGCAGCATTACTCAGAACCTGGCTCCACGGGCTCTCGCTGGGACCCAAGCACTTTGTCCCCACACCCTCAGTGCACCTCCTGAGTTGCCAGGTGCTGGGTAGGCTCTGGGGAGCCAGAATGAAGGGATGGTCCCCTCCACTCAAAGGGCTAGTACAGGGGTCAGATGCAAACAATAAATTGAGCCTCAGTATCTAAAGAGGTGAGGACAAAAGCTGTGGGGGCACAAGGAGGGAATGACTCATCCTTCCTCAAAAGCAGGGAAGGCTTCCCAGAGGAGGTGACATTTGAGCTGGGCCCAGAAGGATGTGCCGGAGTTCCCCAGGTGGAGAGGAGAGGAAATGGAATTCCAGCACAGGGGAACCGCATGGGCAAAGGCACAAAGGAGTGAGAGCACATGTTTGGGGACAGATGACCCAGGCTGAGGGGCTGGATGTTGGCTACAGGATGAGGTGTGGCACGGGATGAAGTTGCAAGATAGTGTAAGGCAAAATGCAAAGGGGTCTTGCAGGCTGTATCAAGGACTGCCCAGCATTCCTCTGTCCCACCTCCCTTTTTGCCTCCTCCTTGTTCCACCCCGGGGTGCTGGGCTCCACATGTTTCAGGCACTTTGCTGGCCCTAGGAGTTGAGGCTAAACTGCCCTCAGCCCTCAGGGGGAGCCAGACCTGTGTGCCCACAGTGACACAGTGAGTGGCTAGAGCTCCAGGAGGGTCGCACTAGCCAGAGAGGGGGGGGGGCTTCCAGAAAGTGGGGAGGCCTGTGAGCAGTGACTTTGAGGTCATGCAGGAGGCAGGTGCAGAGCACCCCAGGGAAAGGGAGCAGCAGGGGGAAAGGCCTGGATGCAAGAGGGATGGAGAATCTGTGTGGGCGCAGCAGGGGGACGGCTAGTCCAGGAGACAGGCCATGTCACGACTTGAAGCCAGAGTGACAGGAAGCCACTAGAGGCTGTTAATCAGGGCATGATTTGCTGATTTGCTCCTGGACCAATCTCCCAGGTTGCTGATGGAAGATGAACAGAAAGAGGTCGGGGATGGGGGGACAGACAGGATGCTGAGGCTAGAGTGGACCAGAGGGAGAGGCTTGAACTGAGGCGGTAATGAGAGAGGAGGAGATGGATAAATGTGAGCAATGTTGAGAAGAGGGAATGAGGGACCAAACTTGATGTTGGTGAGCTGTGGTGGGCCAGGACAATGGGGTTCTCCAAGCTCCATGCGTGTCCCTGGCTGGAGGCCGTAAGCTATGCACCGGAGCCAAGGCAGGTAGCAAGCAGGGATCCCAGAGCTTTGTGTGGCGCTTGGTGAGTGGGTGATGCCTGTGGGGTACCCTAGGAGAAGGCCGGGTGGAGCTGGGGTGCAGGGCTGGGCTAGGGACAGACGGGAAGCAGGGTTAGAAGAACAGCTTTGTTCCGTAAATCCCCAGGAGCCCTCCTCTTCTGAAGAATCTGGGTGATGCTCCCAGGCACAGGTTGGGAACAAAGGCTCAGAGAGGAGCAGTGACATCGTCAGGGTCACAAAGCAAGGAGTAGAGAAGCCTGACCTAGAACTCAGACATGTGGGGGGATGGACGTGTGAAAGGAGCTTGTGTTCCCATTACCACTGTCACCTCCTGTCAGTGTCCCCTTCACAGCCTTTTTCCTCTCACAGCCCCCCTCTCTTCTCGGCCTTTCAGACTCCATGGCTCTGAACACCCCTCACCCCCCATCACTTTGAGGCCAGTGAGGGGAGTATGTGTTTGGGCGGGGGGGTTGTACCGAAGGAGGGCCCCATCTGGGATGTCCAGACATGCCCAGTTCCTTCTCTTCTCACCTCCCTCCACCCCTTCCCTCCCTCCCATCCCACTCCCTGGGAAGGAGGCCTCCCTGTTGCTTAGCAACTAGCAGAGCCTTGGAGAAAGGAAATGGAAATAGCTCAGGAGGTGCCTCCCCTCTGCTAAGATAAGTCCTTGGTGTGTGTGTGTGTGTGTGTGTGTGTGTGTGTGTGCACGCGCGTGTACATGCGCAGGGTGCATGCAGGCACATGCTCTACTTTGGGTCTAGCATGAAGCCACAGCTTCTCACCTCCCAAGCCATGCTGACTCCTACCCCATCCCAAGCCGGCAGGAGGATGTGGCTGCCTGGAGAGTTAATGTCAGTGCCACTTTTGGTCACATCCTCAGAAGCAGTGTTCCCAGAACAAAGGAGGGGACAGTCCTGTGGGCTTCAATCAGGCCCCTACCTAGAATGGGCTTTGGAAAAGTTAGCCAAATCCAAGTGGGAACTGAAAACTGCATCTGAGGTGGGAATGGAGTTGAGCCTGGAGAAGGTTCCATCTTCCCGTCTCGGCAGGGCTGACCCAGAGCAGCCTGGGAGGGGGGAGCACATGTGGTCTGTGACTCCAGGGGCCAGAGCCAGGAGAATGGGTACTGGGGAGTGAGAGGGGGTGTTAAACTGAGCCTGAAGGAAAAACAAGAATAAAACCAACAAATTTTCCCAGAGACCGACTTGGTTGCCTGGGGAGCTGCCAGCAGGCAGGGGCCAGGCAGGCAGGCCCAGGCATTGGTACAAGGCAGAGAGGGTTGTCCTGAGTGGTTACTAGGTCCCTGGAGATGAGAAGGTTCCTTAGGGGCCATCTAGTCCGGCCTGAATCCACCCACCTTACAGACGGGGAAAGCCCAGTGTCCGATTCCCCCTCATGCCCTGGGGTGTGACCCAAAGGTGCAAACCTGCCACCAGCCCGGCTCTGCAGCATGAGGGGAAGCGGATTAGAGCCGTGAGCGGTCCTTTAAATCTCCAGGATTAACCCGCGCCGAGAGGAGCTTAGCAGGTGGCCGAGAAGTGACCATCCCGCCGGGTGTCTGTGTCTACCCCGCAGGGCCGAGGCCAGCAGCTCCGGGAGCAGCCACCATGTCCTCCACAGTAAACAACGGGGCGGCCAGCATGCCGTCCCCGCCCGACGCGGCGAACGGCTTTCCGCAGCCGGGCGCTTCGTCGGGGGCCTGGCCGCGGGCGGAGGAAGAGCTGCGCGCCGCGGAGCCCGGCCTAGTGAAGCGCGCGCACCGCGAGATCCTGGACCACGAGCGCAAGCGACGCGTGGAGCTCAAGTGCATGGAGCTGCAGGAGATGATGGAGGAGCAGGGGTGAGTCGGCAGGGGGCGGGGCCGGGGCGGGGCACTGGGGGCGTGGAGGGAACCAAGGGCGGCGCCGGGGCGGAGCCAGCGTTGGGACCCGGGAGCCTGTAAGGTCAGAATCTGAACCATTGCAAGCCCAGCCGAACTTTCATTCATGTATTAGTTTATTCTACCAATAAGCCGTCTGGAACTCCTGCTCTACGTCAAGCTCTGACCTGGGCTCAGATTCGCAGAAGCCAAGGAGACACAGTCCATGCCTTCCAGAAATATCCAGCCCAGTGCAGGAGAGAGGCCTGTAAACATCAATGATAAATCAAGGCCTCAGTTTCCCCTTCTATAAAATGGGTGGATCGAGCTGCCTCGTCTCTGCCAAGCAGATGCTGCAGCCAGGCAAGAAAGCGCAATGGGCCCCTACTATGTGTGAGGGCTGCCTGTGGTTTCAGCAAAGGAATCTCACCCAACAGCCACACCCGGAAACTTAGGTTTCACCCTATCTAGTTCAGAACCAGTCACAGGGGCACACAAGTGTGCCAGGCACTGTGCTGGGCAACGCTGGACCCCAGAGCCGAATCAGAGTCACTTCCTCAAAGACCACCCTCCCGACCTCTATTCCTTCCCCATCTCAGAAGAGAAACAAACATGTTAACAACCAACTCCACCATAAGACAGATTAGAATCATGGTTATAGGACAGGACAGGAGAGGGTCAAGTGCTTCAGGAGCTCAGAGGTGAGATTATGAGAGAAGACATTTGAATGGGCCTTGAAGGACGTGTAGGAGTTCGTCAGGCTGAGAAGGAGGGGTTGTGCATTAATCAGTAAGGATTTAGGGACCTCCCCCTGAAAATCCAGTGGAGACAGGACAGCCCTCACACGTGGAGCTAGAGGCAAAGAAACAGAGAACAAAGCCATTCCCATCTGTGCAGCTCCAAGGAAAGCTGGTACTCCCAAGCCTCCCTTTTGCATCTGCCCTGAGTACTTTGAAACTACTGGGCCGGCTGTTGATGGAGTCAAAGTGGGGAGCAGGGCCTGCCCATCAGGCTTGCACTGTCAGTGAGCTGAGAAATCAGAAATGCCCAGTGCATTAGGGCCTGGAGCCACATGGGGACAGACAGCCTGTGTACAGCAGTCCTTCCAAACCACATCTTTGTCTGTTCATCCAGGCCTCCTGGGCTCCCTAAGAGGCAGCCAAGACAAGGCTCACTCTCCCGTTGGAACCCAGAAGACACAGGCTCAGACAGAGATAGTCACCACCACCCAAGGCCCTCAGGAAGGCAGGGCCAAGGCTGCCAGGCAGGGCCGCTTGTAGGAAAAGAAAGGGGCACGGGGACTTGGTGTTCACCTCCAGGTGGGGACCAGGTGGGGGTGGGGAGGGTCCCTGCAGAGAGGGACGGGTGGGTGGAAGGCTGCTGAAGACAGGCAGTAAGGAGGCTTCCAGCTGGCAATGAAAACAGGTTTGAGGAGCTGTGGATGTGGCCAAAGAAATGAGCTCCACAGGGGCAGGGTGGAGTAGCGGGTGCGGATGGAGCATCCTTCTGCAGAGAGAGTCCCAGACCTTAATTAAACCTGCAAATCCTGCTGAATTGGGAGACTCGAGGAGTGGAGGGAGTGTGGGCGTGGCTGGGGAACAGGGTGACTGGGACAGTAGAGAACCAGCCTTCTGTGCTTCGTTCTAGGAAAACACCCCTTTCCCCTCCCAGAGCCCCGCCCCTTCCTCGTCACAGGGCCCCGCCCCCTCCCTCTCAGGAAGCCCCGACCCTTCCCCTCACAGAGCCCCGCCCCTTCCCCGCCACAAAGCCCCGCCCCCTCCCTCTCACGAAGCCCCGACCCTTCCCCTCACAGAGCCCCGCCCCCTTCCTAAGCCCCTTCCTCTTCACTGAACCTTCCCCTTCGGAAAGCCCTCCCCCTCACAGAGCCCCAACCTTTCATGGACCTTCCCTCCCCTACCGCCCCACCCCGCCGGTTGCATCTCCCCCTGCCCTGGGAGGCTTATTATCCGACGAGGGCAGCCTCAGGTGGAGGGGGACGGCATTTGGCCGTGTCCTTGGTGTCCGTCCCCTGGCATCAAGGACTTACGCCTCTCTAGGAAGCACCCATCAGGCCTCCAGATGTTCCGTCAGGGGCCCTTCCCCCACCCAAGCTCTCACTCCAAGAGGTCCTTAGACTGGAGTCTCCCACAAAGCTAGCTCTCAAGTTACCATCCACCTCCCCTCCCCATCTCTTAGCGGCTGCGCGGTCGGTAGAGGGCACAGCCACTCTGGAGCCCAGCAACCCGGGCTTCCAGCCCTGGCCTGTGACCTTGGGCAAGTCACAGCTACTGGCCCGTTAAATAGGGAGTTGTTCTGGGAATTCCTTGGCCGTCCAATGGTTAGGACTCCACGCTTTCACTGCTGAGGGCCCGGGTTTCCACCCCTGGTTGGGGAACTAAGATCCCGCAAGCCGGGGCGGGGTGGTGGTTGGGGGGGGGATAAATAAATAAATATAAATAAGAATAAAAAAATTTTTTAAAGGTGGGAGGGGAGTTGTTCCGAGTGTCCTGTGGACTGAGGGACATGCAGCGCTCCCGCACGCGGAGCCAATCCCCAGAAAGTGCTCCACAAACACTAGAGACCTTTGCTCTGTTATAAAATCCAGCCATTAATATCCATTCCTAGAAACGCTGGGTCATTCGCATTTATTTACCAGCTTCTCAGGCATTTGACAAATATTCCCACTAGTCACAGGAACACACATTCTTTGGCCCTGTTAAAAAGAAATCCCTTCCTTAATGTTGATGTATGGCGGCTAATTCACTGGTGATTGACGCTGCCTTCGGAGTCATCTTCCTGGGCAGCCGCCACGTGCAGCCGGCAACCACCTTGGCGGTGGGGACAGCGCCCCCAGCCTTTGTGACGTGATGCTCCAGCTCCGGCCCCAAACATCCCCCCACATCCTACCCATGCCCCTTCCCATGAGGACCCTGGAGGTGGACAGAGCACGGCTCTGCCCCTAGCTGGGTCTGGAGCTTTGAATCCTCCCCTCTCCCTGTTCTGTTTCCTCATCTGTAAAATGGGAATAGTAAGGCCACCCACCCCCCTCAGAGCTGTGGTGAAGATCAAATTAATGACCGAGGAAGTAATTATCTAGGAAATGCCGGATCTGGGCAAAGACAGGCAGAATGAAACATTTTCAACGCTGGGACCCTCTTTTAAAATGCATTGTCGGGACTTCCCTGGTGGCGCAGTGGTTAAGCGTCCGCCTGCCAATGCAGGGGACACAGGTTCGAGCCCTGTTCCGGGAAGATCCCACATGCCGCGGAGCAGCTAAGCCTGTGCACCACAACTACTGCGCCTGCGCTCTACAGACCGCGAGCCACAACTACTGAGCCTGAGTGCCACAACTACTGAAGCCCGCGCACCTAGAACCCGTGCTCTGCAACAAGAGAAGCCACCGCAATAAGAAGCCCGCGCACAGCAACGAAGAGTAGCCCCCGCTCGCGCAACTGGAGAAAGCCTGCGTGCAGCAGTGAAGACCCGACGCAGCCAAATTTAAAAAAAAAAAGAAATGCATTGTCCCCTCCCCCCACCCCAGCCCCAGAGGGCAACCCAGGAAGTCCCCAAGCAAAAATGACTTTGGCACATCCTTCCCGAAGAGTGAAGCGGCAATGAGGGAGCCAGACTGGCTTGGGAAGCAGCTGAGCCAGTAGGCTGTGGCGCTGAGACAGGCAGCCTTGCCCTGCCTACCCGCTTCCCCTGTCCAAGCCCTTAACTTTTAGCCAGCCAGGCCTCCTGCGTGGCCTTAAGTTGGCAGGTGCTGCCACATCCGCAGGGAGTGGATGATTTGGATACCAGCCTCCCTCTCCTCAGCCTTTGCCTCCTGGGAGAGCAGAGGGGAGAGGCCCAGGTGACTCCTGACCCGGGACCACGCTGACCTGGGAGGGGTCTAGGGTAGAAAAAGGCAGGGAGCCTGGGACGACTAGACCCTTTGTCCCCACAGCTCTGGGACAAATAATCCTCAATCAACTCCATTTATGGAGCACCTACTACGTGCCAGGCACTGCGCAAAGTGCTTTATATGCATCATCTCCCTTAATCCTGTGACGACCTTGAAAGGCAGGTTACTATCCCGTTTCACAGATGTAGAGGCTCAGGCTAAGAGAAGTATGCGGACTTGTCCAAGGTCACAGAGCTAGAAAGTGGGGGTACTGGGATTCGAAAACAGGACGGCCTGGCTCTTCTGCCTCTCCTCGTAATGCCTGTGGCCTCAGCTGAGAGGTATGAGGGGAGAGGAGACTCCAGGTGGTGGTCACACTTGAGACCACTTTGCCCGATAACCAGATGTCCTCCCTGGGTCCCAGCTTCTCCCAGCAAGAAACCCCGGCGCATAGAGGGGTCTTCCTGAGTCAGGTCAGTCCAGCAACAGCGGCCCCCCAACAGCAGGTGCTGGCGTTAGTCACCTCGCCTTACACCTGCCGGCTCTGGGATGAGCCCTAAGTCCCTGCACACATCCTGCTCCAGGTCTTCATGAAATCCTGGGCTTCGCTCCCACCTCCCAGCCTTCACATGCTCTGTAGATCCCCAGGCATGCGGCTTGGACCCTGGCCTGAAGCCCCTCCCATACAGCTGGGGGTCTGGCCCAGCCTTGCTCTTGGTCCACCTCCTTCCCGACCCTGCCAGGTCCCAGGCCCCCTGCTGATGGCCCAGCCAGCTGGTGTCTCCCTCCCAGGGGTCTCTGAGTTGGGGGCTCGGCAGTGCTGAAGGGCCGGTACTGTTTTTCTCTGTGCTGGTGACAATGACAAGCTGTTCTCCTGAGGAGAAGGTGAGATGGAAGCAGTTCCTCTGAGCCTCCACTGCTCAGAAAAGGACCAAGGATATGACTCAGGGGATGTTTACAGCAGGAGGGATTCCCTCCTTCAGAGCCCGGTGACCGAGGGCTCTGTCCTGCTCAGCAAGCAAGGCCTAGGGACCTCCGGCTGAATGCTCAACAGGGACCAAGGTGGACACTTACAAGCCAAGGCCCAGGGCTGGTGAAGCTGGGTCAGTGGTGTCAGCACAGCAGGACCTGAGACACACACACTCCTGCGGAAACGGTGGGGGGTTGGAAGAGACGGGTTCCTCCCCCTGCCAGGCCGGACTCCAACCTCCCTATGGGGAGGGGTAAATTAGGAGATTGGGATTAACATATACACACTACTATATATAAAATAGATAACCAAGAAGGACCTGCTGTATAGCACAGGGAACTCGACTCAATATTTTGTAATAACCTATAAGGGAAAAGAAGCTGAAAAAGAATATATATATGTGTATATATAACTGAATCACTTTTCTGTACACCTGAAACTAACACAACATTGTAAATCAACAACACGTCAATTAAAAAAAAGAAAAGAAAAAAATGGTTAAAATGGTGAAAAAAAATCCTCCCTATAGTGGGCCACAGAGGTGGCCAAACCTATAGAGGGTGACACCCCAGCTGGGGGTCAGGGAACACATGGTTAAGAAGTAGGTATTGCTCCCCTCCTAACCGCCCCACCCCCGACATATTCAATCGGTTCCCAAGCCCCAGCCATTCTCCCTACCAGATGGTATTTCGTCCACGTCTCCCCCTCCATCCTCACGCCCACTCTCTAGCTCTGACCTCAGCACCTGCCCCCTGAACCCCTGCCGTAGCCCAGGGCCAGCCTCCCTCTCCTCCAGCCACATGGCCACCAGAGCCATCTTCCCAAAATGAAAATTCCACCTTCAAACTCTTCAATCCTCTCCATCACCATCTACTCATTTATCAAACATTTTTGGATGCCACATGGGGCAGGCAAGGTGCCAGGTGCTGGGGACACAACAGCAATTCAGACAGACAAGGTCCCTGCCCTCAGGGAACTCCCAGGCCAGTGCAGGCTGCAGAGGAGTCAACGGACGATGAGTAGCACACGAACCACCTGCCAGGAACCGGGAAGCTCCGTTTGCTATGGAAACACAAACGCTGACACCTAACCTGGTGGGGGGGTGGGAATCCATCCTGCTGTAAACATGCCGTGAGTCACATCTTTGTGCTTAGCCACGGTTACCTCCGCAGAGTAAACCTGGAAGTTAATTTATGAGTCAAAAGCTGTATTCATTTTTCTTTAAGCCTTTTGAAAAGAATTGCCAAATTGCTCTCCAAAAAGGCGGGGTCAATCCCAAATGCTTGCTGAAGGAGAGGAAGGAAGGAGAAAAGAGATGGGGTCCCTGAGAGGGAACAATGTACCATTTTCATGGACAGGCTGAGTGGGGAGGGCTGGGCCTGCTGTGTGCACAGAGGGTGGATGGTCAGATGACAAAGAAGATGGGACCCCGGTTCCTATTTGGTCACCATATTTTCTGTCCAGGACAACGACCTGCAGCCCAGGAAGGGGAGAGGGTGGGAGCCTGGGACCCCAAGACTCAATCAGCAGCATCCACTGGACAGCTGCGTGTGCTGGGCACAGGGCCGGGGACTGGGTGAGCACAGAGCCCCCCCCACCCCGGGAGCAGCATGGACATGGGCTGAGAGACCAGGGCAGCTGTCACAGTGGTGGTGTGAGAGAGGTTACAACCAAGCCCAGGGTGTGGGAGCAAGGATGAGGGGTAGATAATTCTGGGCTTTGGTCCCTAGCCTCAGGGAGGGAAGGAGAGCGGAGTAGAGAAGTCGAGAGCTTCCATCCAAGGCCCAGACTTCATCCACCCCCCATCCCAAGCTGGGAAGCAATGGATCTACCCCTGGGATCCTGGGCCAGCCACCGGGCAGCCTAGACCTTGCAGAGGCGGGGATGCGCTGAGAATCTCCCCAGGCTATTGTGAGGATCACAGGTCCTTGAGGCCAGGAAAGCAGAAAAGGCCATGTATGTGTCAAGGCCCAGGGGTCTCACTTGTCTCTAAAATGTCTCAGAGAATGACTGCAGCCTGGACGTGGGAGGGAGGCCTGCCCTGGGGTGGGGGAGGGCCAGGAGGAAGGGCCCTGTCTCCCCTGTGGGTCTCCCCACTTCTGGGAACAACACTTCCTTTAGTTATGTGTTGTTTGGCTGGTAGTTTGTTTTAGTTGATTGGTTGGCTGAATTGGTGCAAAACGGGTAGGCCTTGAGCACTGAGAATCTTGGTGGTGGTGTGACCTTGGACAGGTCCTTGCAAGCTGGAAAGTGCCCGCATGACTGAGGGCTGGGGGGATGGGCTGGGGGGCGGGCAGGTGGGGAGGAAACCAAAGCCAAGACAGCAGTTCTCATCTTCCCTGTGCCCCACAGGTACTCAGAGGAGGAGACCCGGCAGAAGGTCAGGACTTTCCGGCAGATGCTGATGGAGAAGGAGGGAATGCTCACCAGGGAGGACCGGCCTGGGGGCCACGTGTGAGTGCTGCCTGGGTGGGGGCAGGGCACAGGGAGAGTGCAGGCTCAGGCAGCAGCTGGGGGCCAGAGGGGCCTTTCCCAGGGCTCCCTAAGTTGGTCGGGGCTGGAGCGGGGGAGAAAGAGGAGGAGGAGGAGAGGGCATGGGTCTTGTCCACTGGAAGCTCTGGCCTGGCCCGGGGCGCTAGCCGGAGCCGCTGGGCACCTGGGCATCCCCGAGGCCCTCCCCCTGTGTCCTGGGTTCTATCTATCGCCCAGCGGTAGGGGAGGCACCCCAGATCTCAGCTCAGGGAATCCTGGGCTGCGGATCAGGAACTTGAGAAATGTTCTCACCCTAGTGTTGTCAGTGGCGGAGAGGCTAGTCTCTCTGCCCCAACTACTACCACCTATGAAGTGGCCTCCAGAGCAAGCACAGACTCTGCAGAATAAGGACTAATGCACCAAGTGCCATTGCTGGCTTAGCCAAAGGCTTATCGGGTACAGAGAGCACGGGCTCTGCGGCGGTCACATCTCTGCAGCTGTCACAGGACAGGAGGAGCACCGGGGTGCTGTGGCCCCCCGGGTGGGCTTGGGATCAAACAGGGAAGTTATAGGGAGGCCGACTTTGTCTCAGATTACAGGAGAACCGTCAGCCACTCAAAACCATATGAAATGGCGCAGCTGCTGTAGGAGGGCGGGGATTGCAAGTGTCCAGGCATGGTTGGCTGATGGCCTCTTGCTGGGTCCCTAAGTCCCTGTGCACCTTTACTGGCACAAAAGTAAAACGACAGCAGCACCTTCTGAGCGATTTTCCTGTTGCCGTTGTCTTGAGGGCAAACAGCATGGCAGGAGTAGATGGACCTCGATGGGCAGCGGGGAAGCCCTTTCTGCAGAAATTCTAGACTGCTGGGGGCTCCTGGGGTGGGGGGTTCCCCTCCTAACCCCGCTTAACCTCACCCCTCTGGCTTGAGTAGGAGCAGAAGCAGTCAGGGGGGCTTCCCTGGAGGTCCGGTGGTTAGGACTCCGCGCTTCCACTGCAGGGGGCGCGGGTTCGATCCCTGGTCAGGGAACTAAGGTCCCACGTGCTGCACAGCGCGGCCAAAAAGAAAAAAGAAAAAAAGAAGAAGCAGAGTCACGGCAGCCTCGGGTTTGCGGGGGGCTCATGGGTGATCTGGGGGAGCCTGGCTCAGCGGGCCTGCTCTCTCCTCCCCGGAGGTGGGAAGAAGTCATACCACCACCACCTCCTGCTCTCCAGCTTCCCAGAACCCACAGCACCCCTCAGCAACTGCTGTGCCCACCTCACTGATGCCCGAAGGTTCCCACCACCACCAAGCAGGGCGAGTCCCTCCCTCCCTTCCCTTCTCAAACCTCCTGACAACCAGATGTTCCCGCTGCTGCCCTCACCACCTCCAAACCCACCAGGTCCTGCCTTTCTGACCTGTGTCCCCCCAGCTCCCCCCAGGGCTCCTCTGGAAAATCAGCCACGCTTTCCTCTTCCATCCAGTGTGAGGGCGGGAGGCCTCGTCCGGAAGCTACCTTTGCCACCTTCTCTGGTCCCTTCCAGCGATAACCGCCCCCCCAGCCCAAACCTGCCATCCTGCCTGCCCTCTCCTGGGCGCCTTCTTAATCTACTCCGTGTCCTTCCTCAATTCTGCCTTCTCCTCCAGCTTCCAGCCCACATGTTTCTCTCCTTTTTCCACCACACTTCTGCAGAGCATGTGGTACACGTTGTCTCCACTTCCTTAAGCCATGGAGCTCTGGCTTCTTGCCCCCATGACTCCGGTGACCTGCTTGGGCTGTGGCTGCCTGAGCCCTACTTAGCACGGTCCGGGCTCCTCTGCAGGCCTGGCCTCTCTCTGGCACATGCCACCACTGTACTTCCCCAGTGGAAACCTGCTTTTCCCCCTGGCTTCCAAGATTCAGTTCTTTGTGAGTTTCCTCCTACCCCTCTGATGCCTTCTGCTCCTCCCTCACTCCTGCCCACTTCTCAGATGTTGGCTCCCCCGAAGGATCTGTCATGTCCTCAGGTCTCTTCCCCAGGTCTGCCTTCCCTCTTCTTCCTGGGGAATCTCATCCATCCCCCAGCTGGAACGCTCTCCTCTTAGTGGATGACTCCCAAGTCTTTTCCAGAAGTCCTGATCTTCTCTTTCCTGGAATGAATGAATGAATGAATGTTGCAATTAAGAACTGGGACACATTGGGAAGGATGTCATGGAGAGGTTGCAGTGTCCATCATCAGAAGGAATGTCCTTGAGGGTCTGTGCTGTATGCCGAACCCTGCGCTAGTGCTATGAGGGGGGCGGGGTTGGGGGGAGGGAAAGAGTGCCCCTGCTCCCTGGGTGGAAACACAAACCTCCAACCTGAAACCAGGAATTACTGGCAACCACGGACAAGAAGCAACAAGGTGGCCACTTGAACAACTTAGTCTCAAGCTCTGTGCGTGTTTGGTGGGGGAAGAGAGACAGGCTAGGGTGGTCGGTCAGGAAGGGTTCCTCGGAAGAGGCAGTGTCAGGAAGACTTGACAGTCAAGGAGGACTCCTGCTCTGGAAGCAGAGGAGAATATAGACTTGGCAGGGTCCTGGGATCCTACTAGAATATTAGAAGACATTGAGGACAAGTTCGTTATCAGTTTTGTTTACTGCTGTATCCCTGGTGCCTAAAACAGTGTGGTTTGCCCAATCTCCCCCAAAGCCTCAGTTTCCTCCTTTACACAGGGAAGGGATGAGACCAGAAGCCTTCTTCTAGCTCAGGCAGCCAAAATGGTACGAAAATAGCGTTGCAAACAGTGACTGCAGCAGTGACGGTGGCCTGGATTACTCCCGGGCTGGGAAGAGTTGTTTGTGGTGCTGAACCCAAGGCCAGAGGCAGAGAGGGGACAGAGGGCTAGCAACAGATTGGTCATATGCCTTCTTGTGGACCTGCCATCCGACCAGGTCTTCAGTTCTTAGTTCAGAGTACAGGCTAGTGGAGGGAGAGTGTGTGCTCTGGCATCAGACACCCCACCTGTCTTAACCTCTAAGTTCAGTATTAACCCCCTGAGCTCTGTATCCCAGCTCCACCACACCCCAGCTGTGTGACTTGGGTAGGTCCTTGATTTCTGTGGGCCTTCAGTTCTTTACTTAAAAAATGCAGATATTAGTACCATCCTCAAAGGATTGTAGAGGAAATTAACTGAAACAGTGACTGTAAGTGTGAGGAGCAGTGGCTGGCACACAGCAGACGTGCATCACCACTGGATGATCACCACCACTGTCTTAGGCACCTCGGGCTGCTATAACACAGCACCGTAAACTGGGTGCCTTGATCTACAACAGAAACTTATTTTTCACTGTTCTGGAGGCTGGAAGTCTGAGATCATGGAGTAGTCCCCTCCAGTCTACTCTCCACACTGGACACCAGAACATCATACTGCGGTGTTCTGGGTGTGATCCCATAGATGGTAGGAGCCAGTGGAAGGTTTTTGAGAGGTATGATGTGGTCAGACAGGTGTTCAGGGGCTTTCTCCTTTGGCAGATGGATCAGATGGGTGAAACTACAAGGAAAACAGTGGGGCAGCTGGCACTCTAATCTGGGAGAGAAGTGATGGAGAGTGTGGTCCCAGAGACACTGAGAGAGGACATGCTTTTGTCTGGAAACTGATTCATGTGGGGAAGTCCTATTTTGCCCCAGAAAACTTCTGTGGTTCCCCACCCTCCAGGCAATCCAATTTGGATTCCCTGGCCTGACACTCAAGGCTCTCCACACTCTAGACCCAGCCTGGCTTCCCACTCCCAGTATCACGCAGTAGCCAGCCCGACCTGCTGGCAGATCGCAGCCATGTCCTGCGCGTTCTCACTTCCACGCCTTTGCTCATCCTGGGCCCTCAGCCGGAAACACCCTTGTGCACGGGTTCGAATATACCCCATCATTCAAGGCTGCCTCTAAAAACCACTTTATTCCTGGGATAAAAGTAAAATCTTCTCCTCTTTGGGATATATACAATGTTTTCTTTACTTCTATGTCTGTTATCAGTTCTTTGTTCTTTTTTTCACTTTAATAGACAACCTTTAAGAATAATTGTTTTCATCACTATATAATGCACATCCCATATATGGACATAAGATTATATTGCATCTTGGTTTGTAAGAGCGCAGAACCATTAAAGTTTACTCTGGATACTTTAAAAAAAGAATAATAGTTTTCATAGTTATGTAATATAACAAAATGTTTGGGAGAGAGGGTTTCTGGAAAACGATATTCATATGCTACTTCCTAAAACAATGAGCAAATGCCAGTGTTTTTTTTTTCCATGTGTCTAATTTTATACATAGTGTGACCTCTCCATGCCTCATATTTTTGCTATGAGGATATCAATGATGATACCCACATCAGAGGCTTGTTGAGTATTAAATGACTGAATGAGATAAATATATGTAAAGTGTTCAGAACACCACGCGGCACCTGCCTTAGATTAGTATCATATGCACTTGTCATATTTTTGCCCTGTGCTGTGAGGAGCTACAGGAGAGGCCCCAGGCCTGATGAGGCAGGAGAGGCCCTTGTTCCTGCCACCCCTGCCCCCTCCCCCCGGCCCCGGGCAGGCCTGGCACACAGGCTGAGTGAGTGAACGGAGAGGGCAGCCCCTTTGCCTGGAATCCTCCTCCTCTTCTGTCTGGATTCATTCATCTGTCAATTGGCCATTAGGCTCCTGGCAAATGGGAAACAGAACCAGTTAATTAGCGAAACTGCTGTCAGGAGGAAGAGCGTGTGGCTGGCAGTCTCTTCCCAGGTCGGAGCCCCTCCTGGGAAGCCTGTCCAACAGGTGTTCCATGCGGTGCTGGGTTCAACCTCGATTTGCCCTTGGTCCCTCTGCAGTGGACTCCAGCTGGGCTTACTTTGGTCAGCTCTGTGGGGTTCAGTTCGTTCTGTCACAGGGGAGGAATGCCTCCCCTGCCTATTCCACAGTCATGGTGAGGAGTAAACTAACTAACAAACGTGAACTTAAGAGCAGGAAATGCTAAACAAATCTAGAATTCAGTGCACACACCCACAACTGTGTCTACAGAGCAGGGAGGGGACGGCTGAGCTAACATCCACAGCAGGGAAGCCCAGCCAGCAGAGTTGAGGGCCGTCCTGTTTGCACATGAATTCTCAAAGCCAATTGCATAGGTGAACTTACATTCTTAATCAAAGGTCCCCCAAAATAGGAGATGTTCCTTTCCCTTTCTGGGCCTCAGTTTTCTCATCTGTGAAGTGGGGGCGTGCAAATTTCTCTAAATCAGGAACTGGTTCTGAGTGGGATTTGAACTGTGGAGAGCCATCTAAACATTAGAGAACATTCTTATTAGTGTTATTATCAGCCAGGAAGGTCAGGACAGGAGAACCCAGTGTTCTAGCCCTGGGAGAGCCTGCAAAGTGGACATAATTGTACCAGCTGCATAAAACCAGCAAGAGAGGCCTCAGCATAGGCCCATTTATACCCCTGGAACTGCCAGGCAAAGTCTTACCAGAAGGTTCTGAAACCTTGTGCATCTCCCTGAGCCTGGATCTCCCCACCCCTGTCTTCCAGTGCTCCCAGCAGACAAGATCAACCTCCCAGAAAGGACTGGAAAGTGAGAGAGGTCAAATGATAAGGTCCCAGGGAGGGAGGATGGGGCAGAGGGGAGGGAGCTCTGTCCCTGGGACAGAGGTAGAAAGGAAAGATGTCTCTAGGGGTGCAGCCAGCACAATGAGGAGGGCCCAGTGAGGGCCTGTATTCAGTGGCTAACCCACCTCGGATATTAGGAGGCAAGGAAGGATTCCTGCAGAAGGCAGGGCCCAAACTGAGCTGTTTTATTTTGTAAATAACCTTCATCATTTTTGTGTTAGGATAAACGGAAGCTCCCTCCTCCCACTGGCTCACCCACACGATGTTTGTGGTGCCCTTCAGTTTTGCTAAAGACTGCGTTTTATGTGTCAGGCGTTTGTGTGGCTGAGGGCTGTGGGGGGGGTGGGCAATGGGCCCTGGGACAGGCCCAGGAGTTGGAGATTTCAGGGACAGGAAGTAGGAGGCCACTGGCTTCGGGAAGAGGAGCACGGGGAAGAGCAGAGAAGTTTGAATGAAGGGATGTGTGGGTGTTTGGCTCTGCAGGGGCAGGGGAATGACGTGAGCCTCCATCACCCCAGAAACACCTCCCATCACACCTGTGTGACTTCTAGGCTGCCAGGGCCAGGATAGTGTTCGGGATCCAAATGACATTCTTGACACGAGCCTCAAGGCTAGCTAACCCTGTCAGATATGGATTACATTCTTTTTTATCCAAATCCATAAATCAGTCTTCAAAGAGCTGCTTAGTGGGTGCTCTGCTGGAGATGTGTCCCTGAAAATTCTTTCACCTTGTGGCTGTGATCTACCTTCCTTGCTCTGTTTCTCTTTCATGTGTCAAAACCGCTTTTCTCCCTGGAAGAGCAGGTGTTGGTGTGTGAGTGTCTGACAGAGGTCCCTCCATCTAGCAATGGTGACCGTGTGTGCAGGACAACAGTCGCGGGCCAGGCCTCATGTCAGGAGCTTCATAGAATCTTACTTAATCCTCTCCTCAAAGCTGGGATATTCTTTTCCTCGTTGTATAGATAAGGAGCTGGAGGCGCAGTGAGCGTGGTCATGCCTGAATTCAGACCTGTCTGTGTGAATCCAAAGCTTATGTCACGTTCTTAATGCTCTGCCATCCAAGCCCTGGCCTCCCTCGCTCTGGGCAGGAAAAAGATGAGCCCGGTGAAACCAGGACTGAGCCGCCATCTGGGAGGGGCACGGTCTGAGCCAGCACAGAATGAAAAATGGAAGATGTGGGTGGGGGCGGGCATCACCCTGGAGCTGGGCCTTTGGAGGGTTATTTCCGGGCGTGTTCAATAAAAAACAAAGTTACACAGCATCTGGGACCTCAGTGAACTGTCCCAACAACGCTGTGACGTAATTAGCATTCTCATCTTGGAGAAGAGGCTCAGAGAGGGAGCGTGACAGGCACTGGGTCACACAGTGACTCAGGGACAGCACATAATGAGGGCACATCTGCAGCTTCAAAGTTCCTGCTCTTGCCTTAAGCCCAGCGGCCTTTAGGAAGAATCTCCACTCTTCCAAGTGCCCGCAGGGAGCAAACATCTGTGGCAGAAGATGGCTGGGGGCTCCTCAGCCGGTAGCGGGGACGAGATGACGCGGTCCCTGCTGAGCGAAGCGGAGAGCTCGGCAAGATGGATGGGGAGCATGGGGGGCGGGCAGAGTGCAGAGGCCTGTGCCGACTGCCACCGGGCAGTGATTGATGACAGCCTGGCAGCGGGAGAAGAGCCGCCAGGCCTCCGGAGGCTGCAGAGAGGAGGGCGAGGAGAGGCTATGAATATTTCAGAGATGCAGCAGGGGCCGGAGGGAGGCACTCCGGCAGGGGAGGGGGCTCAGGGACCGCGGGATTAAGGACGGACAGATGTCAGAGAGGGGGCAGCTAAGACAGGGGGAAGGGGCTCTCTGAGAAAGCGGGGCTCAGTGAGGGAAAAGGGGAGCTGGGGAGGGGACGGGGGCTCTGAAATAGGACGCTGGGGTTAAGGCTGCAGGGATCAGTGAAAGGGGCTCAACGAGGGAAGAGGGGGCTCAGTGGGGGGGACTGGGGCGCATTGAATGGGACTGAGGGACAAAGAATCAGTGTCGGGAGGGGCTTCGGCGAGGGGAGGGGCCTCACTAAGGAGGAGGGGGCTCCCAGAGGGTGAGAACTTAGGAGGAGGGCTAAGTGAGGGGGCAGGGCTCCGTACTCTTCTTTCTCTTTTGCAAAATATGGCATCGTTGAGGATGGGGACAAAATATAGCATCGTTGAGGCTGGGGCCCTGTAAGGGAGGCTCCCGGTCGGGTTCCCCAGATCCCCGCCTGACCCTCTAAAGGTCAGGGCCCCAGACCCGGGTGCCGGCGCATTCCGACCTTGCCGCCCGGCCAGGCCCCAGTGCGCCGCGCGGAGAAAGGGGCCGCCGGAAGGCCGGGCCGCGGTGGCGGGTGCTGAGCGTCCCTGTCGCCGGCAGCGTGGCGGAGACCCCGCGGCTGATCGAGGGCACCGAGCCGGGCCTGGAGTACGCGCCCTTCGACGAGGACGACGGCCCGGTGGACTGCGGCTGCCCGGCCGCCTGCTACCGGGGGCACCGGGGGTACAGGTCAGCGCCCGCCGCGGCGGGGGGGGAGGCGGGGGGCAGATGGGGCCACCCCTCCCCCCTCACCTCTGCCCCACCCCCACCCCCCGCCCCTTCTCACCCAGGACCAAGCACTGGTCCAGCAGCTCGGCGTCGCCCCCTCCCAAGAAGAAGAAGAAAAAGAAAGGCGGCCACCGGAGAAGCCGGTGAGAGCTGCCACCGGCCAGCGGGGGACGGGAGGAGAACGGTGGGGCCCCCAGGTGCCCATCCCTCCGCTGGCAAGGCACCAACGCCTCACTGTGGGCCCCGCCCCTCGCTGAATCCCTCTGCCCTTACTGAATTCCTCCCCTTCACTGCGCTGCCCCCCCAAGAACCCCTCCCCTTCACCAGGCCCCTCCCCCCACTGAGTACTCACCCCCACCACTGGCACTCACCTGCCCCAGAACTGGACACACTGACCTAGCCCCCCGCCTCGGTCCACCTGCTCTTCATCCCCCAGCGCCCTCCCCAGGGCTCCTGCCTCCACCACCAGCTTGAGTGGCCAGGGGAGGAGGGGTTTGGCTGGTGTCATCTGCGGCTCCCCATCCCTATGTGCCTTCTCCCCTGTGCTAAGTGAGGCCCTGGCCAATGTCTGGGGCCCCAGCTAACACCGCCCAATTGTCTGTCTCCCCTTCTTTCTCCCCCGGCCCTCAGCAAAAAGAGGAGACTAGACTCCGAGTGCAGGTCAGTAATGAAGGCGGGTCAGGGATGGACGGGCTGGGCCTGGAGAGGATGTCTGTGGGTGGGAGAGAGTCCAAGGCCATCCCCCAGAGGCTGGAGACCTGCCACCTCAGGGCCTGGACCCTGGACACAGCCAACATGCCAGCTTTTCCCCACAGAGGCCAGAAATTCCATCATTGGAGCCTCTAACCTTTGGGTTTGAAACAGTCCTCGCTCACAATGCCCAGAAGGCTGGAAAGGTGACGAGGGGCCAACACAGGCAGCTCCATCAACTCCCCTTAGGGACCTTGTGGACCCTCAGGGCCTCGGTTCGTTCTGTGCAATGGCAGTTGGCTTCAAGCCCTCGAATCCCCTTTCCAGCTTTGAGGCCCGAGGCACCCGGGGTTCCCCAGCCATTTCCACCGCCCCTCATCCCAGGGCCCCAGTTCACTAGACCCCCACCTCCACTGTGTCCGCAGCTGTGGGAGCTCCTCACCCCTGCGCAAGAGGAAGAAGAATGTGAAGAAACACCGCCGAGACAGGTACCCTCCCTCCCCGGGGGCCTCCTCTCACTTCCGCCGCCCCACCCCTGCCATGACCAAGGCTGTGCAGATCCTGTCCTCAGGCCACCCCAGGCATGCTCAAGAGAACACTTTTATGGCCCTACAGGTCTGATTCTGGGTCCCGGAGGAAGAGACGGCACAGGTGAGTGGCGCCCTTTGGAGGCGGGACAGGAGGATGTGGACAGAGGCCAGTGCCCCCCTGCAGGGACCAAGGAAGCCATGATGGGAGGGGTGTTGCCAGGGTCCCGTCCTGCTCCATCTTCCCACTCCAGGGACTCCTCCCCAGAGCCAGACAGGGGACTGGAGGGTGGGGGGCGGAGGAAGGCCAACTGCAACCCTTGCCTGCCCCATGAGTCAGCCTTGCCTTGGGGGCCCCAAGAATTCCCAGACAACACAGTATACTGGTCCAGTGTGCAAGGGGTGCAGCCGTGGAGGTGCCAGTCGGGAAGGCGGAAGCATCAGGACCCCAAGCTTGCAGGGAAAGGGCATGACAGGCAGAAGGACGTTGAGCTAGGAAGGCTCAGTGGATAGGAGACGGAGTGAGCGGGCTATGCCTACAGGTGGAGTTTCGGGGCAGGTATCAGCCCCCAACAAGCCTGGCTGCCAGGCTATGAAGCGTCCACTCAGGTGGGGCTGGGAGCCAGCAGGGGGCTCTGAGCAGGACAGTGGCTTGCTCAGGATGGACTGCAGAGGGGAGAGGAGGTGTAAGGCTGGAACCGGGCAGAGGTGGGGGTGTGGAAAGGAGTGGAAAACTCGGCATGGAGGAAAGGACGATGTGGGGCAGTCACATCCCCACTGTTGGCGCTGGAGCCAGACCCCCTCCCAGCAGCCCTGGGGAGGGGCAGAGTCCCCGGTCCCATTCCCGCAGTGAGAATTTGCCCACGGCCACTTGCAAGGTGGGGGAGGAGCCTAAACAAACACCTCCTCCTGTCCCTCCAATTTCCCGTCTCTCCCCCTTGTGCCCCCGCTCCGGTCCTTCAGGGTCAGTGTGGGCCCCTACCGCCCCCCAGTGGTCACCAACCGCTTGCACAGATCCTCTGTCCCGCTCCCATCGGTCCTGGGAAAGACCTAGAGGTGAGCTAGGGCCAGACCAGCTCCAGAGGGGGAGACTGAGGCCCCGAAGCAGGCAGCATGAGTTCTAGAACCCACACCTCTGGACTCCTGGGCCTGCCCCCCACCCAGCTCTGCTCTTGTGTGAAACACATTCTGGCGTTTCGTAGCATCACCTCATTGTTTGATCAGAAGGAGGCATCTGTTCAGGACTAGAGGGACTGAGCAGGAATCTGGTGGCATCAGGGAGGGTGAGGCTGAGAGACCTACAGGGCGAGACCTGAGAAGCCTGATCAGAAACTTCTCAGTCCGTTTGTCAAAGGCAGAAGGAGCTGGGCTGTGGGGCTCGCCCCAGAGAGCTGGATGAGATGAGATGGGGTTTGAGTAACCCCAAAGCAGGAAGATCATCATGTCCAAGGGAAAGCATTTCTTTCCTAAACCCCTGGTGAGCTGGCCCGAGGCTGGGCCACAGTCTGAGGGGACAGAGAGGCAGGAGGCCTGGACCCTACCCTAGAGAGCGCCATCTGAGGGAACCTGGGGCACGGGGGACGCAAATGAGGTGTGGAGGGGCCACCCCCACCACGGCAACTCATCAGAGGGGCCTATCCCAAGACCAATGCCAGAAGGAAAGGGCAGGTCACCCCTCCTTCTGGGGCCATAGCCACATCTCCTGTGGCACTGCCAGAGGGAACAGCAGTTGGGGCCCAGGCAGGAGGTGATCCAGGCCAGGACTTACAGGAGAAGGAGGGAATAAGGCCTGGCACAGTAAAAGGGACAAAAGCAGTGGGGTGGGGTGGGCAAGCCCACGCCAGCCAGGGAGTCTCGGTACGAGAGAGGAACACATCTCAGATCCACACCTGGACACAGCCAGCTCCAGAGCTCGAAGGCCCCGCCCTCCCCCGGCCAGCTCAGGGCTCAGGCTGTGCTGTCACGGTAGCCTCTGCTTTCTGTAGATCTCGAAGCCCCAAGAGCAAAAGAAAAGAAAAGAACAAAGAAAGGAAGAGGTGAGTACCCTCCACCCCTCTCCAGCCCCTCAGCCCGCTCCCCTCCCTCCCCCACACCGCACAGAAAACCTGGCCTTCTACAATCACAGAATCAGGCCTTTGAAGATAGCTCATGTTGTCCCCGCTGCCCAGAAGGAAAAATTCAGACCCAGAGAGGAAGCCAAGAGCCCCCATGAGTCGGTGGCAGAGCTGGAAGTGGAACCCAGACCTGTGGCCTCCCAGGCCAGGGTCCTTTCAAGTTCAGTCCTTGTGACTCCCCTGCATCCCCCCCCCCCATCCCAGTCACAAGAACACCAACTGAGGGGCGAGTGAGGTCTTGGGGGGCCGGGACTGTCTACAGAAAAGGATGCCTTTTTCCTAATTCTGACAAATGACCACATGGACTAGCTCGCAGGGTTTGTGTTATTTTTGTATGAGGCTATTTTTGTAAGAGACTATTGTGGGGGGCTGGGGGGGAGACTATGGGGGCAGCAGCGGGGGGCAGGGAGGTCAGCAGAGGCTTCCATCAGGCCTTCACAGGGTTCCCCCCTGGGGAGGTGGGGCAGAACTCGAGTACAGCCTGATTTCTTTCCCAGGCCACATGCAGAGTCCCCAGGCCGGAGGTCCCATCGCCACAGCAGCGGCAGCCCCCACAGTCCCTCACTGTCCTCCCATTACAGTGATTCCAGATCACCCAGCAGGTAGGCCGCGGGCCACTGGGAGCGCTCAGGTGGGGCTGAGCTCCCTTTCCGCTGGAGGGAAGGGACCTGCAGTTTAAACACTCCCCCATCCCCAGGGCTGGGGAGCGGGGCTGACAGACAGCAGCCCAGCAGCGGGTAGAAATTTACCAGGGCTGAGCTGCTGCCCGCGCCCAAGGGCGCCCCAGGCCCTGAATGGAAACCGAGGCAGTGTGCGGGCTGGGGCCTTGCTCTCTCCATGCCAGGGTTTCCCGGCGCAGTGAGGGGACGGGGGTGGGGGTAGGGCTGCCTTTCGAGCCTGGCACCGGCCGCTTGCACACGGGGCGTCCCAAGCCGGCTCCCCCCATGTAGGCTGAGTCCCAAGCACCGAGACGACGGGCGGAAGACGGGCAGCCAGCGGTCCAGCGGGAGCCGGTCTCCTTCCCCGTCCGGCGGCAGCGGATGGGGGTCACCCCAGCAGAACGGCGGCAGCAGGCAGCGGAGCGGAGCTCACGGGGGCCGCCCCGGCTCGGCGCACAGCTCGCTCGATGTACGTACGCTTGGCTTTGCAGAGGGTTCCCGCGCCGCGCGTGCTGCGCCGAGCTGGGTCGGGGCGGAGCTGGGTCGGGCCGGGTCGCCGCGGGGCAGGGGCCAGTGAGTGCGTCACGGGGGCGGGGCCGGCCGCTCCCCCATCCCAGGCGCCCTCCCCGCACCCGAGCGGCCAGGAATGCTGGTGTCAGGGTGAGGGGGGCCTGCACCCTTGACCTTGGCAAACTGAAGGCCAGAGAAGGTTGACCACAGGGGCGCTCAGCCAGTTGGGTAAAGAGCTGGAAAGGAAACAAGGCCTCCCGCCTCCCTTCCCCCAGGCATATTGGGGTGGGAGGGAGCATGGACATTGGTAGGGGTCGCAATCGGGAACAGGATTCAAGAGTCAGGACCTCCCCGGGGCATCACTTGGGCCCTGAGCCTCCCTCTCCCCACAAAGTCCTTTACCCCCCTGGAAAGCCCGCCCTCCCTCAAGCCCCTCATAGCCCCTCTCCCCCTCCCAGATCCCTCCCCCATCTCAGTCCCCTTGCTGCCACAGAGCTGCATTTCTAAAGTCCCTGCTCCAAGGAAAATCTGTCCTTTCCCGGGCACTGCCCACACTTGGACAGGTGTCTCAAACCCGTGGGCTCCACTTCCCATGGCCCATCCTTCCTAAGGCATCTCCCAGCGCACTCACTGCTGCCTCAGAGATACTGTCCCCACCCCACCCCCGCCCCAGGAGGCGAACAAACTCCTGGAGAGCCACAGGCAGGTGTGGTGAAGGTAGGAGCTGGCAGAGCCTTTCCCAGGTAGATGAGCTGGGCCAGGGTGGGAGGCGGGGGAGGCCCACATCCCCTTTTGTCTGTCAGTCTTAGAGTCCAGGGTAGAGTCCCCTCAGGGAGAGGGGACTGCAGTGCTGGCAGGGGCACTGGATGGGCACAGGGGAATGGGGGTGAGCAGGCCTGCAGGTCCCCCCCAGACCTCCAGGCTGCCCCAGGAGCCTCAGCAGAAAGGGGGGAGTCTGCCCCTCCCCAGACCTCAGGTCTCAGCAGCAAACATGTACGTGTTGGTCAGTTTCATTTTGATTTCTGGCTGTTTCCTTTCACTCCCTTTCTTTTCTCAAACACCCTAACTCTCAAGGCCTCAGGGAGGAAAGTCAAGGGCAGCTGACAAAAAGCTCTGAGTCTCAAGATCAATTTTTGTTTAACGACATTACCTGTCTTGAGACTGCCCCACCTGGACAGCGCGCCAGGCACCTGAGCTCCAAGGGACCTCGTTGGGCCACATGGGGAGGATCCCTCCCATACCCCTGGCCCTGTCTTGGGAGTGGGAGAGGGCTCACAGAGGTAGCTGAGGGCGGCCCGGACAGGGACTGGTGCCACAGGCCACAGAGATGATGCCCAATCTGGGCAAACCTAGAAGACATCGTCCCCAACCCCAACCCCATGGGCACAGAGCGGGAAGAGCACAATGCCCCAAACAACTTCTCGTGGGAACTCCACATCCTCTGAGAGGCACAGAAATGCAGGTTCTCTCCATCAGGGCCCTCCCCCCGCAACCCCGCCTCTGCCCAGGGCCTGCGCAGACAAAATGGCATAGCGACTAACTAAACCGCAGGAGAGAGCAGCCAGGGAAGGCGGCCTAGCTTCCGGCCTCGGGGAGGAAGCCTCGGCAGCCATCTTGTCTCCCTCCCAAAAAATGGGACCAAATTGGGCATCGCCCTGGGAGTTTTCTAGAAGACAGCACTTTGTTACTCTTCTCACAAAGCATGCTCCCCAAACCCTCTCCCTACCCTTTGGGCCCTTAGAGGTCTGGGACTTCAGAACATCCCAGGCCTCTCACCCGCACCTGATCCCCTCTTGGCCTGCAGATCCTTTCTGAGGAGCAAAATGAGACTAGTTCTCATTCCAGGGAGGTGAGATAGGGGCTGGGGTCACAGACTTGGCCATTAACCAAAAATGTCTTTGGGAAAAAGTACTGGAGGGTGGGGTGGTATTCTTGGACGCTACCATTAAAAAAAGAAAAAGAGAGAGAGAAACAAACGGGAAAAGAAAAAGCTCACCGTTTTTTAACCCCGTCTATGTTTTTGTTTGTTTTTTTTAGCCTCCCATTTGAAACGTGGTAATATTGTGATTCCATTTCTTGTTTAGCCGGAAGGGAAGAGGGTGGGGAAGTTTATGTAACTTTTCCTGTTATTTTGTTTCTGTTTGTATTCCCTTTTTTTTTCTTTCTTTTCTTTTTTTATTCCCTTTTGTAACGTACAGAAATGCAAAGTATCTCTCTGTTTTTTGTTTTTTCTATCTTCTATGTTGTTCTAGAATTTTGCTTTTGTGCGTGTTACTGTGGGAACTTCTCCTAATGCAGAGATGGTTTTTGAATCTCAAGTGAACATTAGTCATATACATGTCTCTCTATATTTTTTTTCCTTTGTAATCAGAATTTAAAAGGGAAGATAACTTTAAAAACACGACTCCCACACCAATAGCTCCTGCCAAATCTTCGGCAGCAGCCAGCCCTCTCCTCACCACCGGGGCATGAGCTGGGACTGCTTCAGCTTTTAAGTTAACAAAAGTGGTGCAGATGGTGATTCTGTGTCTCAGTCTATGAGGAACCTTGGAGAGAAGCTGGGAGACCCAGGGAAGGGGAGAGACTTGTCCCAGGTCACCCGGGTTGCGTCCCAGAGCCCTGAACTTCCTCAGTTCCATCTAGAATAAGATGGCTGCTCAGCCCCTTCCTGCCAGGCCTCGGATCCTTGGGAGGCCCCAAAGGAGGGAGCTGAAGGCACCTGATAGAGTTTAACTCAGGTGAGGGCTTCAAAGCCAGATACTCCCGGGCAAGAGAAAAAGTCCATCCTGGGCTTGAGACTGAGGCCAGCGGGGTGCTAGCTCCCAACACATCTCTTAGATGTCCCATCCCAGGCCAGGGCCGAGCCCCAGAGGGATTTCTGGGTTCTGCTGCTTACTGCTGTCTGTGGCTCAGAGAGGTCAAGTGACAAGCTCAAGGTCACACAGCTTTTTAGAGGTAGATCCCAAGATGTGGGAGGGTTGTCAATAGAAAACACACTCCAGGAGCCCTGAGCAAGGGGAGGAGGACGTGGGAGGTGGCTGCTGGTTGTCTCAGCTCCTAGGTTCCCCCTGATGACCCCGCCAGATGTCAAGGGCATGCTCCCAACTCCCGATTCTACACAATTGCTGCCTCAGAGACCCAGGGAGCCCTGCGCCCTCACAGTTCACACACATGTAGGGAAATAAATAGTGAGGCACAGAGAGGAAAGGGAGTGGCTCAAAGTCACACAACGTGGGACGGAAGAGTAAGATGACCTCACGGAACAAGCCCTTCCATCCTGTCTCACCTGCCTCCCCCCACCCCCAAGAACACAGACTAGTGCTAGCTTTGCCCTCCCAGCACATAGGCCAGAAAGGCTGTGCAGGGTTTGCACCTGCTTGGCTGCAGCTGCCCCTAGCATCCGAAATGTTGAAGGAAGCCTCGTTGTTTGGTGAGGATGGCAGACGAGGTTCCCGAGCAAGGCCCCCGGGCTCTCTCTGGCAGCTGCCTTGGGCTCAAATCTCATCACTTAATGGGGAGCCTAGAATGACCCCAAGAAGAGGTGCCCGTGACTCTCCCTGACCTGCCTCATCCCAGCCTCCCCCCTCTCGACCCCCAGGAAAGAGCAGTGACCACGGCTGCGGTGGGGCAGTCAGGATAGGAAGGGACATCTTGGCATTTCTTCCAGGATGAAGCCAGAAGACAGGAGGGATAAATTTTGCTAAAATGATGCTGAAGCCAGGGGGAAAGGGGAGTTGACTTGAGGCTGAGCCAATCCTCCAAATTCAATCTGTGGTTGCCTTCCCTTTTAAATGCATGATTCCCTTTCACCCCATCTGTCCACTCTGATTGCCCTTGTTTAAACAGCTTTTCTCTCTTCTGTCTGGGTCCACCTTCCCCTCTGTCTTCCTGCCTGTCTGTTTCCTTCTGCCTCTGTTTCTCTGTCGTCTGTCTGTCTCTCTCCCCATGTCTCCCTGTCTCTTCCTGGCCATCTCTCTCCCCTGACTTGGGCCTCTCTCCCCCTGCTGCCAGCCCCTCCTTCACCCATGCTGTGGTTCTGTTTCCATCAGCTGCTTCCTGCATGCCCTCTGGAGGTTTTCTGTTGTTTGAAGGTTAAGGAAAGGTTGGCTCTTGGAGCCTGTGGGTTTAAAAAAAAAAAAAAAGAAGCAAACAGAAATGGCTGGGCAGGAACCCCCTCCCATCCCAGGGACTAGGCCGAAAGCCGCATGGCTGCCCTGTGCTGACTCAGAGGGGGAGCGCAGCTTAGAGACACTGTCTTCCCCCGATTCTGCATTCCCAATGCGGAGACCTTCTTTTCTTTTTTATTATTGCATTCCCGTCCCTGACCACTGAGAAGGTAGGTATCCCGGCTCCGCTGTGCGCCGCTCCCATCTCCAGATAAGCCCCGCCACTCTGCTTGGTTTGAATGTGGTTTTCTTTCTCTCTCAATCTCTCAATCTCGCTCTGGTTGGTTTTCTCCCCCTGCCTTTTTCTTTCTTTATTTTAATGACTACTCATTTGTAACTTGCATTTTCTCCAAATGAGCTACAAAGCTGTGTTTCCTGGTTTGTCGTTTAGTTTTCTTGACTTTTCCTGACAACTTTTCTGGTTCATTCTTCCCCCCTTTCCCACCTTCCCCTTCTCCTTCTTCTTCCTCTCCATCCCCGCCCCCATCCCCCAAGCCTCCCTCACGCCCTCTCTTTCTCATTTTGTTGTCCGAATGCATTTCTGTGTGGTTTAGCATTCCGAGTTTGTGTTCCCTTCCTGGACTGTATGCTGCGGTGAAGCCAATTTGATTTCTGTCGTCTGGAGTAGCTGCTAAACCCCTCACCCTCACGCCTGCCAGTCCCCGGGGTCACCTTGGGCAATAAGCAGTGGTGGAAGGGCCTGTGCTGGGCCTCTTGGCCTCCAGATCTTGGAAGAAGTTCTGGCTGAGGTCAGGCCTGAGGAAAGAGCTCTGTCCCACCCTCCAGGGCCTGCTGGGCTCCCACGGTCCTGCCCTGGTGGCAGGTGCAGCAGCTGGCACCAGGACTGAACCCCACCGCTCCATCTTTTGGGCGTAATGGTAGTTGAACTTCAGGGGTGACGTGAGCTGGCCAGGAACAGCTACCGGATGTAGATGACCTACTTAGTAAAGTCTCTGTGGGGGCAATTTGAGAGATGGAGGGGATACTCAGCTCTCCCACCCCCTGCCTGGACCACAACCCAACCCAGTCAGGGGCTCCCTCAGTCCCCCAGCATCCTTCCATCTTCCAAACGTGGGCTAAATGGGGTCCCTCAGTGCAGATGGTCCAGAAGGGACAGTCAGTAGGGGCCAGGGTCCCTCAAGATGTTGATGGAGAACCAGGCCTAGATCCTGAGACTTGTGACTCCCAGCCCAGAGCTCATCCAGCCACACTGAGGGTACACATCAGGAGTAGGTCCTCACGGACCCCATCTCCCCATACTTGCCCTTTAAACTGTTTCCTGTCCCACCTGGGAGCCGCTGCAGAAGTTTGACACCCCAACCCTCGTGAGGCCTCAGTGGGCCTCCATCCTCAGCTTTGAAAAGAGAAAGCCTGGCTATTCATGCTCTCCTCCCCCCATGCTGGTCCCAGGGGCAGGTCCTGGGGAGCTCACCCACCAGAGTATCCCTCATCCCTGGGTGGTGCTGGAGGGCAGACAAGGAAATTGTTCAGGGAGGGAGAAAGTGCTGCCGGTCTGAGGGAGGAGGCTCCGTCCCAGCCTGATGCGGGAGTGGAGGCCTCACCTTCAAGGAGTACCTGATGTGACCAGGGCCCCCAAAATAGGATTTTCACGTGCTAAGTTAGAGGGTGTAGCTGTTCCAGATGCTCACTTGTTCTTGTCCTTAAGGATACCAGGACTGGGCAAGCACCCTGTCCCTTGCTACTCTTATCTTTCCCCTCAAAAATGTCTTACATAAGCAGAAGATGTCAGGTAGCAGGTGGTACCAAGGAGCAGAGGGGCTCCTGGGAGCAGGGCTCAGAGGCAGGTGAGGTCCTTCATTCACTCACTCACTCATTCATTCATACATGCACACACTAGGCCAGCACATGCTGGCACTCCTCCGTACCAGGCCCCATCTTGGTGTCCATGCCAGGGGAGAGGCAGGCAGACCTGGGTTCACAGCCCCCGCCTGTCAGGCTGGAGGACTGATGAAGATCACTCAGAACGATGAGAGGGAAGAGCTGAACCATGGATGGGGAGCTCCTGCTGGTCACGGTAGCCCCAGCCCTGGCACAGGGCACAGTCCATACTAAGGGAAGGAACCATATGGCACAGTCCATACTAAGGGAAGGAACAAGGGTCTGTGGGATCATAGAAGAGAGCACCCGACTCAGGGTGAGGATCAGGAGAGGCTTCCTGGAGGTGGTGACCTCTTGCTAGGGTAGGGGGGTGATAGGCATTATCCAGGGGAAAGAGGCAAGAGGGACAAGAGTCACAAAGAGCAGGCTTCTGGGGATGTTTGGGGGTCCCTGGCCACCACAGGCCTGTCCGTCCATGAAGTTCCATGGTGTCTGGACTTGGATCTCCCTCAATTCCTGGGAAGAATGAGACCCAAGCTGGGGAAGAGGCTCACCCTCTGGCAGGATCACAGCGACTCTTTCTCCAGGGCTTCTGGAGGGATGTGTGGATAAGGGTGAGATTGGCTCTAGAAGTCTCCCCAGGGAGGTGCTATCTGCCACCCTACCCAGCATAGCCATCCTCCCATCCTCCTCCATCCTGGCACTTGGGAGATACCCATGGGGCCCCAGGCCTTCCTGCCTTGCTCTGACCCTATTCATCTGTAAGGGGACCATGAGTAAGAGTTGTTCTCTGAAACGAACCTCTCAGCCCCTATACAGGCCCACCTAGCAGAGACCCAGCTATCCCCCACTTTACCAGTGGGGAAACTGAGCTTCCCAGAGTTGGTCACTTCCTTAAGGTTTCACAGCAAACTCATATCAGAGCTAATCCCAGGGTGGTCCACTTTGCCAATTACTATCATCTAGGGCTCTAGCAGCCATTTGGCTTGAAGGAGGTGAGAGGGAAGTGGGGAAGAGCTTGCACTTCAAGACATGCTAGGCAGGAAGCACCCGGCTCAGCACAAGGAGTCTGGCCCAGGGGCTTGGATCTCAGTGCTTAGGATCCTGGAGACTTCTTTCTCATTTGCCTCCTCTGGAGGGAAAAGGATGCTGGATGACAGAACCTAGTTCTGGGGGCTTGGGCGCTGTGAGGCACTGGCCACCTGCTGGGGTGGAGGGGGTTATGTGTTAGGGAGGACAAGCGTCTCCTGGTCTACTGAGAATGGATTGCCATTTCAGAGGGGCCATGGCGGAACAGCCCAGCGTCCATCTCTCCTAGCAGAGGTGAGCTGGTAATCAGGAAAGTCAGAGGATTCAAGGGGCACCTCGGTACCCAGTGATATCCATTCTGCCTGCCTGTGTCTCCCTCTGCCGCTGCCCTATACAGAAGGCTCTCCCAGGTCTTCATGGCCCATTTGGCTCTGGACAGCTGCTCTCCCTGCTATGGCTGGTGTTCATTGGCTCCTGCAGCCACCAATCGAGAGCTAGGTGTGCCCTGCCGCGGAGGGAGCTGACTTCTTCGTCTAGGGATTCAGGCTTAGCACAGAGAGGTCTTAACGCCACACCCCCACCCCCTCCAGGAAGCACCCAGGGCCATGCCAAGGAAGCCACACTCTTTCCAGTCCCTGGCAGCAAGGTGCCCTGAGGCGTGGCAGCTTGTTTTGCTCTCTCCTCCAAAAAGGCTGCCAAAAGAGCTTGACCCAGACCCTGCCCCTTTCCTAGGACTCCCTGGTTTGGCCCTGGCCCTTGTAAGGGCATTTCTTCCTTCCTCAGCAAACCGCACTGAGGCCCTACTAGATGCCAAGTTCTGTGATAAAAACTGAGGTTACAAAGCTGAATCCAACACCACATTGGCCCTGGAGGTGCTCAAAGTCAAGTTGGTGCTGGTGATTGGGGGGTGGGGAGGGATGGGGGACAGACTTACAGACAGACAAGTGCAGTCAACTGTTACTGGATGGAAGCCCAAGGACAGGAGGAAGGGTCAGTTCTGTGGAGGGAGGGGGATGGAAAGGGTGGTCAGGGAATCCTGGAATATTTGCTCTGGAAGGGACATCCAGAAGCAAAACCTGACCCTGACTGTCTCATTTTGTGGATGGGGAAACTAAGGCCCAGACTAGGGAAGTGACTTGGCCAGGGTCACTCAGTGAGATTGTGGCAGACTCTCAGACCCCTGCTTCCCAGCCAGGGCCCTTTTGACGGTACCAGGTGCCCTTTCTGGTTTTCTGTAGCCCGATGCTTGTGTCCTGACTCCACTTTCGGAAAAACATTCGACATCTCTATCCAGTGGTCACCCAAGAGGTGCCTGCTCAGGCCCGAGGAGCCGGGCACTGCTAATCCTTCCTCCAGAGGTGGCATGGCCTCCTCTCGGCCTAGAATGGGGTGGTTGCGTTTTTCTCTCTCTCTCTCTATCTCTCTTGCATTTTTGTGAATCTAATGATGAACTTACGCTACCACACTTTTCCCTTCTCTTACACATCTTACCTACTAAAGGAGGAAGTGCCACTTTATTGGTAAGTGGACGTTAACCAAGAGGGACTTAAAAAATCAGAACTTAAAAAAAAAAAAGAAAAAGAAAAAGAAAGAAAAAGAAAAGAGAGAAACAGAAAGACAGTCGGGTGCTACTGACAGCTCCACAGATCTCTGCAGGGCCGGAAAACAAAGAAAGAAAAAATGTTAACAGAAAAATGTCAGTTCCCCAGGAGTTAAGACATTGTTTTTGATTTCGGTATCTAATGACATTTGTGGATTTTGTTTTTTATTTCGTTTTTCCTCCCTTTCTTCGGTTCAGTTTTGAGTTCAGTTGTCCCGCCTCGCCCCCACCCCCATCTGTGTGCCGTGTGCCCCCTCCATCCCCTCACCCACCCCCAAGCGCTGGGCGGCCTGGCCTGGTGGGCTGGCCCTGGCCCCGCCTCCCGGTGCCCGCCCTCTCTCTTCTCTCTGCCGGGATCCTCCGTCCCGTCGAGGGGGGGGGGCAATGCCAGCCCCCGTGCCCGTCCTGGATTCCCCCTCCCTGACAGCCCCCCCCCCCCCACCGCTCCGTCCCTCTTGTGTTTTGCATGCCGAGAACCTTGCATGAGCTGCACTGTTGAGGCCAGAAGGTGGACACTCAGGAGAGGCAGAGGCAGGGCAGGCGCGGGGAACCGTGTGTGCGATGCTCCGGGACTGGCAGCCCCCGGCCTGGGCCCGGTGAAAGCCCCCTCTCCTTCTCTCCCCCCACCCCGCCCGCCCGCTCTCTCCCCCTCGGCCTCTCGCTCCTTCTCTGGATCTGTCCTCTCTCTCTGTCTCTCCTTTCCTGTCTCCGCTCTGTCTCTCTGCTTCTCTAACCTCTCCCCGTCTCTTTCCTCTCGGCTCTGCCTCTGCCTCTCCCCCTCTGGATTCTCCGTCTCCTCTGTCTCTCCGTCTCTGCCCGCCTCTGTCGCCCTCTCCGTCCCCTCTCCACCCCCTACGTGCCCTCTCTGCCTCTCTCCCCGTCAGAAGCCCAGCTCGCCCTCGCCCAGGGCCCGCGACCAGGCGGAGGCCGGCGTAGCCACGCCGCCCGCGCGTGGGAAGGAGAGCCCGAGCCCGCGCTCGGCGCCGTCGTCGCAGGGCAGAGGAGGCCGCGCGGCCGGCGGGGCGGCCAGGCGGCGGCGGCGGCGGCGGCGGCGGCGGAGGCGGAGGCGGCGGCGCTCGCGGTCCTCGGCGTCCGCGCCCCGCCGCAGGGGCCGCCGGCGCGCCCGGCCCGCGCCGCCCCGGGGCTCGTCGCGCTCGCTCAGCAGGGCCCGCTCCAGCAGCGACTCGGGCGGCGGCGACCCCGGCCCCGGGCCCGAGCCCGGCTCCGAGCGAGGTCACGGCGGGCACGGGAAACGGTGAGCGGGCTCGGCCCCTGGGACCCGCACCGGGCTCCCCTCCCCTCCCCGGTCATACCCCCTCCCCGCGCACTGAGCGCCCCAGCACCGACCCCTCTCCCCGCAGCGGACCTGTCCACCCGCCCCCGCGCTAAGATCCAGATCCTCCTCCCACAACAGAGCGCCCTCCTCCCGTACTCGCCCCCCCCCCACCATGATCACTCTCCCTCGACAGCACGGAACAGCGTCTTCCTCACCGATTCCTCTCCCCCCCACCAGGGCCCCCTTCCCTCCTCCGGGAACTTTTCCCCGACCCCCAACACAACAACCTCCTCCTCCGCACTAACCCCATAGAACCCCTTCCCCTCCTGAGTCCTTTCCCCCCCGGGGCGCCCACTCTCTCCCTGAGCCCTTCCCTGTCACCGGGCCCCCCACCCCCCGCTCCTCCCCTGCCCGGGGCCCACTGTCTCCCAGCTGAGCCCCCCCTGTCGCCGTGCCCCTCCTCCAGGGCCAAGGAGCGGCCCCCGCGCGCCCGGCCCGCCAGCACCTCCCCGTCCCCGGGCGCGCACGGCAGGCACGGCGGCCCGGAGGGGAAGAGCTCGTCGCGCAGCCCGGGCCCGCACCCTCGCTCGTGGAGCTCCAGCCGCTCGCCCTCCAAATCCCGCTCGCGCTCCGCGGAGAAGAGGGCCCGCAGCCCCAGCCGCTCGCCGTCGCCCAAGAAAACCCTGGGCCGGTAAGTGCGGGCCCAGGGGTGGCGGCGGGACCGGCCGGGGCTGCCGGGCCGCGTCGCTCATCTCGGGCCGGGCCCCGCAGGGACAAGGACGGCGAGGGCCGCGCGAGGCACGCCGAGGCCGAGGCCGTCCGCGCCCGGCGCCGCTCCCGCAGCTACTCGCCCATCCGCAAGCGGCGCCGGGACTCGCCCAGCTTCATGGAACCGCGGCGCATCACCAGGTAAGGAGGGGCCGGGGCCGGGCCGCGGGGACCTTGGGGGGTCCTCGACCTAGCGCACCTGGTGCGGGGAGGGGAGGGCGCCGAAGGAGAGAAGGTGAGGGTTGGGAGAGGGAAGAGGGCGCTCAGGCTAGGACTGAGGTGCTGGGGAGGGGTTGGGACCCGAGAGACAGAGGTGCAGGCTCACTTCGGGGAGGGAGGCCTCCAGAAGGGAAGCGTCCTGAGGGCCATGGAGGGGAGGGGCCCGGTTCTGGGGTCTGGGTACAGCAGCAGGCAAGGAGTTCAGCTCTGGAAGATTCCAGCCATCCCTCTCGGAGCCCCTCCCTCCTCCTTCCCTCCCCACATTCATCTCCTGGCAATGATGTGTCCTTTTCTCCTTCATCTCAAGGTCCAGCCTGCTGAGTGGCCTGTGGCCAGCCTGGGGGCCGGGTGGACCCCCTCTCCACAGGCTGCAGGGGAGATGCCCATGTGAGCTGACTGGCTCTGTCCGGCTGTCTGTCTGCCTCTCCTTTTCTCACTAAGCTCTCTGCTCACTTCCCAGCCCCCTGGGGGATTTGGAGGAGGGGGCACCGGCAGTCTGGTCTCTGGGGCAGCTGTGAGGGGAACCGGTCCCTCCCACTCTGCCCACACAGTCTGCCGGGACTGGAGGGTCTGGGCCTGGGTCTCCAGGTGAGATGATGGTCTGCATTTGTGGAAATCACCCTGCAGCCCTAGATCCCCGACATGGGGTAGAGGGCCACAGGCAAAATTCTGAGCCCCGCTCTGCCCTGGCCTTGCTGGGCAGCCACGGGAGATCAGCGTGCTTCTCCGGGCCTCAGTTCTCACATCAGAGCTGGAGGCCAGGCTGCCAGGCTTGGGACACCCCCCCCCCCAGATACCCCCGTAAGCAGGGGGTCCTAAGACAGCCTCCACACCTTCCACCTGGCACCCCCTTCAGCCCCCTCCCAGGCTGCCTCCTCCTCCTCCCACTAACATACACCTGTTTTCTTCCTCAGAATTAACCCCACGCAATGGGGCATTGTCGCCCCCTTAACTCTCTTTTCTTTTCTCTGGGTCACAGTCTCCTGGCTTCAAACTAACTCCGGGCCAGCGGGAGGTAGCTGAGTAAGGAGTGGGGGCCGGCAGGCCTGGGCCAGGGCCTTGGGCATGGGCAGCAGTGGCCAGGGGGCTCCTCTTGTTCCCTCTGAGTGACCTGAGAACCAAAATCCTCCATCCTGTGGGGAACAAAGAAGCAGGAGTGGGCCATATTCACAAACCCTCCCATGCACAGAAGCCACTGCTTAGCTTGGCTGATGTGAGTTGTCTACACTTAAAAGTTGCATTTATTCAACAGATGTTTATTGAGCACCTACTCCAGTCAAGCAAAGACTTGGTCCCCTTTCCCTGCAGACAATGAGGAAAAACAAAGTGATCAACATAAAATTGGACCACTGCATGTCCAGTCTTGCTGGGGCAGGGGTGGAGGCAGGGAGAATTCCAAGGTCAAGGCCCAGGGGAAACTGAGGCAGGGAAGCCCTGGCCACTGCTGGGGAGGGGCTCAGGGCCTGAGTGAGGGCCCAGGACTGGCAGAGCTCAGGGCCTTGGATGGCCTGTAATCAGCTCTTCCCTCCCGGCAGTGCCCGAAAACGTCCCATCCCCTACTACCGGCCCAGCCCCTCATCCTCCTCCAGCTGCCTGAGCAGCGACTACTCAAGCCGGAGCCCCAGCCCGGGCCACAGCCATGGAAGCTACAGCAGCCGCAGTCGGACCCGCAGCCGCACTCGCAGCCCCTCCCGGACCCCCAGTCCCAGCTACCACAGCCGGAGCAGCTCAGAGAGCGGGGGCTTCTGAGCCCAGCCGACCCAGTTTCGTGCCCCCTGGCACAGGGAGAGGCAAGGGGTCAGGACCCAGGAGCTGCAGGGGGCCTGCAAAGAGGTCCCGGGTCCAGGGAAGACCTTGAGGGCGGGGGCCCTGAAGACAAAGAGGAGCTGGATTCTGCTGCTTCTGGAGGGCCCCCGCCCTCACCTCCTGCTCACCCACCACGTCCAGGGAACAAAGAGCCGTTTCGAACACAGGGATCACCCTGCCCCGCTTCCTGCTTGATGCCAGCTCACCAGGCTGGGGACCTCAGCTCAGTGGACCCAGGGACACCTTTGACGGTGCCAGACCTGGGAGCCTCCCCTGCCACTCCATAGGACCCTCAGCTCCTCTCTACCACTGGGCGGACACGGAGATGGGACAGCAAGCCGGAGCTAAGTTAGACAGGAGGAAGAATGGCCTAACCCTTGGTGCACCACCATCCGGGCTGAGGAACCACTTCCTTCGAGCCGGCTGCAGGAGGACCCTGGCTGAGGGCTGGAGGCTGGCCCCAGAGCCTCCCCAGACCCCTCCCCTGGCCCAAGAGTGCCCTGACTGGGTGGGCCCCTAAGCCCCAGCCTGAGGGGCCAGGGAGCTCACCCTTGGTCGCACCTCTCCAGGCCAGGCTCTCCCCTCCAGCCCTCGCCCCATGCCCTGGGCCAAGGCCACGCCAGCCAGGCCTTCTGCATGACAAGAGGTGGGATATACAGACCACAGCTGCACCTGACCCTGAGATCAAAAGGGGTTCGGGTCAGGAGGTGAAAAAGAGAAGCGGTAGATGGAGGAGGAGCCTGGGAGGGGAAGAGCAATGCAGTCGGCGGACTGAGCAGGCCTCGGGGTCCCGGTGTGCCCAGTGGCTGGGACCTGGGCCGGATGGCAGCAGGCCTGGGATGACGTGCCCTTTGGGGCTGCCCAAGGGAGCAGGGAGCCAAAGGGAGCACTTCCTCCTCCTCTTCCAGAGAGGGGTGCTACACCCCTTCGAAGAAAGGGTAGAATCTAGACTGAGGGCCTTGGCCTGGGGCATGGATGGGGAAGCAGCGACCCCCAGCCCTCTGCTGCTGCTCCCAGCCCCCTCCTCCCGGGGCCCTCAGGGATCTCACGAAGTCTTCCTCGGCCCAACAGGGCAGATGCCCTGGGCTCCGGTGGGGGGAGGGGTCTGGGGTCTGGTCCGGGTTCCCCCCCTCTGTTTCCCCCTCCTTCTCCGCGGTGCGGATAAAAATTGGACTCTAATAAAACACTTGGTGCCCGGATGGCAGGTGGTGAGACCAGGCCTCTGTGGATTTGGGTACCTGGGGAGTGTGGGGAAGGCAGAGGGTCCTCATCTGGGCCTCAGGTAGGGTTTGGGGCTATAGGGAAAGCAAACTTGGCCCTGCTCTGGAGATGCCACCTCTTGGAGGGGATGGGGGCATGAAACATACCCTAAGGTGGGCATGAAAGTTCAGCCTGTCTCACACGAGCCCAAAGCTGCCCCTTCCCCTTCCCCCCTTCCATTCCCTCACTGCCCAGCCGGACCGCCTTCCTCATCTGCACCCCACAGCCAGGCTGCAGCCAGGTGACCAGGCAGTGCCACTTCCTTTTCTGCCCCACCCCCGCTCCTGGCCTCTAACCACAACCCCTCCTAGGCCCACCTGCTCACCAGCCGGCCTGCTTGGGTCTGGCCCCCCCCAGTCCATCCCACCATAACTAAAATTCAAATCTGACCATTCCCTCCCTCTTTCCATACATGCTTACTCAACACCTACTATGTGCCATGCCCAGTTCCTGGCTCTGAGGACACAGTATTGAATTAAGGAAACAGAACGCCCCACTATGAGGATCCCGTGACCATGTCCACCAGCTTGTAGCACTTGGAAGGGCTTCCGAATGGCGAATGGCTCCACCTGGAATTGCCATCCTCTCCCGCCGCCACCCTCCAACCTCCGCTCCCATCACTGTCCTTGACTCCAGCGGACCCTCCTCCCCGGCCCCCCTCGGCCCCTCTCCACCTCCACAGGTTCCCGAGAGCTCGTGGTTCCAGGCGCAGCTCAGCTGCCTCCTACTCCTAGGAGCCTTCCCGATCCCCAGCTGCAGTGGCCACTCCCGCCTCTGGATTCCTCCAGCCCTAGGTCTGTTCCTGCCTTTAGGGTATCAAGCTCTTGATCCAGTTATTTGTTGGCGGGTCTCTCTCTCCCTAAATCTGTGAGCTTCTGGAGCCCAGGCCATCCCTTCTTATCTCTGCATTCCCCAAACAGGCACCCTTGAGATGTTTTTTGAATGAGTGAAGGAGTGAACGAGGCAACTATGGCGTGAGGGGTTCCAGCAACCGTGGGGGGAGGGTGGAGACCAAAGGCATGGTGGCAGCAGGAAGACCCTAGAGGGCGACAGAGAGAGAGAGAGGAAAAAAAAAACTGCTGGTTGGCGGCGCGCCAGAAGGGATACAAAACAGGCCTGGACAGAGAGGAGAGATCCCTGGGGGAGGATCCATGGCAGCCTGGAAGCCCGAAGCTCTTTTCCTCAGCACCTCCCTGGCTACTTGGCGCCTGTTCCGCTGAGAAGGACAGGGAGGGAACCAGGCCCCTGTCCCTCCCGCAGACGGAGGGTTCAGACTGAACTCTTCTGCTCTTACCTTGGGAAAAGGGAAAAACACTGGAAGGCAGGCAGGAAAACAGGAAATTCCAATTCTATGTCGGGTAACAAGGAGGGGGAGACAGGGGCAGGGATGGGGGAACCTTAGCAAGATGTGGCATTTGGGGTGTAGGACGTCCTCTCCTCACCTCTCTCTCTGCACTTGGGGCCTCAGGGACCCCTCCATCCTTCCCCTCCCCGCACACACAGCAGCCAGGAGGCTGGACAAGGCTTTCCCGTGTCCTGGCAAGTTCGCCCCTTTTTCTTAATCCGTTTCCTACAGCCCCAGACCCAGGGTAGCAAGTCACAAATGCACATGCCCAATTTGGGGGTCCCAGCTGACTACCCCCCTCCCCTGCCTCTCTGAGGCGCTCTTGGAAGCCCCCTGGCCTACTCCCCCGACCCTCCCACCCCCGCCTCTCTCAGCCGAGGGCATATTCAGCAAACCGGCCTTATCACCAGGCACCTGCCCTTCCTTTGCCAAGCCCCCCTCCACCTGAGAAAGGCTCTCAGGACACCCAGCACCGGAGTGCTCCAGCCACAGGGCCTCCCACCTCCACGGCCACCACAGGGGATGCCCCGTCTCCACGTCCCCCCTCATCCTCTGCGTCGACTCACCATATACACATCCCTGGGGTGGGGTGGGGGGTCGTGGGAGGGTGGGGGAGAGTAGAGAGCGGAGGAGAAACTGTTGATTCACCAGTGCTGGAAGGAGCCTTCGAGAACATCCAGTCCGATGGTCTCATCGCACAGATGAAGAAAATGAGTCACGGAGGCCGGCTGTTGGCCAAGGTCACAGAGTTAGAGACATATACGTCCCCAGACTCCCAAGCTAGATAGATTCTTTCTACTGGACAGCAGGGTGGGAGGGGTAGGAGGATGGGTCCCCAGCCCTCCCACCTGGCCCCTCCTTGGCACCTCTTCAGCAGTGATGGAGGCGAGGTGACCCCAAGGCCAGCCAGAAGCCGAAGGCCTAGGAGATGGGCTTTTGGAAATGGACTCCTGGAGGGGCAGTGTCTAGACACTTCCAGAAAGACCCAGAGCCCCCCGACCCCCATGCGCCCTAATTACAGCTGCCCACATTCTTAGTTCCCAGCAGGCCCAGCGGCAGGCACTTCATCAGCTGTCAGGCCTCTCCCGGGAGCTTGGGCAGCTGCCTGAACGCTCGCATTTTCTGAGGCTGGGCCAGGGAGGGAAGGGCTGTGGTAGCTGGAGTTGGCAAAAGCCTGCCAAGGGAGTGGCTAGTGTGGCCAAGTGCTCAGGCGCAGGGCCAGGCCAGGAAGCTGGGAGGCTGGTCTCGGAGCTGCGGCAGAGTATCCCAGACTCTGGGGCTAGGGATGGGGGGACGGGCCCCTCTGATTAAGGAATCCCTGCAGTGTCCCCCTGCTCCCCAACCCCTTGGCTTCTGGGAAATCCCTGCGGGTGGAGTTGTCCTCTTAATCCCAGAAAAACTACCCCTGGGAGCTCAGTACCCTAGAGGAAGGGTGCCTGGTCAGGGCTGGAAGCGAACCCAGAGAGGCTGGCCCAACCCTCCCTGTCCCACCGCTAACCCTGGGCTGCACACCTCACCCTGGGCCTGCAAGCCACAGCCCACGGCCCTCCCTGGACTGCCTGGGAAGTCCCCCCTGCCGGATAGACAGGCAGGAGGCCTGGGTTCCAATCCCTCCATCCTTCACCAGCTTTGTGACCTTGGGGCAGTTGTGACTCTCAGTTTTCTCATCTCCAGAATGGGACTCTGATAAGATACTTGAACGTGCTATAAAGCACATACAACCAGGTAATTCTCATTAATCTAAGTCTCAATATCCAAAATTAAAGGCCCTCTTTCCTTAATGACAATGAACACTTCTGAGCACCAGGCACTTCACGGGAGTTATCGTGTTATAGATTCACCGCAGCCCTGCAAGCTGGGTGTGTTATTAGCTATGTCTTGCAGATGGGGATGTGCCAGCTCAGAGAGGTCACCAGGCCCGTGAACGGCAGCAGGTTCAAGCCCAGCCTGTCTGACCCCAAAACCCAGTTTCTCCTCCACCCCTACCCCCTCTTACTACCACCCAGAGCTACCCAGGTCCCCTCCCTTGTGATTGGCAGCTCTGATCTGAGAGTCCCTCGAGAAGTGACCCATTGAAGATGGATGTGGGGAATTCCCTGGCAGTCCACTGGTTAGGACTCCACACTTTTGTTGTAGCAAAAATAGAAATGAGACTTTTCTGATAAACAGGAAAATAAGGAAACAATGAACAGGCTGGGGAAACAACATAAACAGACCTGAAAGTGTTAAGCAATCTTGGTTATTCTTTAGTTGTTACTACTAACAAACACTTGTAGCTAGACTTGTCCTTCACAAAGATGATTATTACTCTCTGACTCCATACGAATTACCCTTTGCAACTGGCATTTCTTCTCCCCCTACACTCCCCTGTAGCACTCTTCATTTCAGAAAGGTCATGGGCCCATAACTTCAGGGACATCAGACCCGGTTGCTGAGCCACCTGATGCCAACTTTGGCCATGAATTTGCAGAAGAAAAGAAATGCAAGGCCTCCACTACTTTTGATCCTTATCATATACCCCGGACTGCGAGCCCCACATATAAAATCTTCTCCAATTCCCCAAGGAGGGGGCCCAGTTCTTGAGGCGTTAGCCTACTGTGTCTTCCCTTTGCCTGGCAAAGAAAATAAAAAGCCTCTCTATTTCTTATCTTCCATTTCTCTGTCTCCGTATTTTTATCCAGCATCGGTGCACAGGGAGCCAGATTTGGCCACACTTTCACTGCAGAGGGCCCGGGGTTCAATCCCTGGTTGGGGAACTAAGATCCCACGAGCCCCCAGGCGTGGTCAAAAAAAAAAAAAAAAGATGGATGTGAATTCTCAGTTCTGCTGCCTCCACCTCCATGGGCTGGGTGCTGGGGGTGGAGCCCTGGGTTGCACAACTTCCCCTAGCTGGGGTAGCAGGGATGGATCCTCGCCACCTTGGTTTCAGGCAAAATGAAGGGAGCTCTGAAGGTAGCTTCTGTCTACAAGGTGCTGACGGCCAGGCAGGCAGCCCCCACCCAGAGCATGGCTGGGTCACACTTGAAGGCACCTATGATTATGTCTGACAGCTCCCGCTAGGGTGGGGCACTTGGGCTCCAGTCTGGGCCAAGGTGGGCAGGCAGGAACGGATGAGGGCCCTCCCTGGCTCCTGACCTCACCCTGACTTTAAGAGCTGGGGATAGGTGGGGTTGGGAGTGCCAGGGAGTGAAGGCCTGGGGCTTCCTGAAGCTGAGACCCTTGTGGGGGCGGCGAGTAGCTCCCCATGGAGACTGGGCTCCTGACGTGATCCAGCAAGAGGGGCGGGGCAGAGGGCAGGCATCCTGTCTGCCTCCTCTCCTTGGCCCATGAGAGCTCCAGGTGCTTAGATGCCTTTCCAGAGGTGACCTCAGATTTGTGGCCCAACCCCAGCTCCTTCCCGATGGGGAGCAGGTGGGTAAGAAAGAAAGACATCTAGGAGTGCTCTCTCCTGAAGAGGAAATCGAGGCTCAGAGAGGGCATGAGACTTGTTGCTACCCCAGCTCTTTTTTTTTTTTTTAATTTATTTATTTATTTATTTTTGGCTGCGTTGGGTCTTTGTTGCTGTGCATGGGCTTTCTCTAGTTGCGGCGAGTGGGGGCTACCCTTCCTTGTGGTGCGCGGGCTTCTCACTGCGGTGGCTTCTCTTGCTGCGGAGCATGGGCTCTAGGCGCGCAGTCTTCAGTAGTTGCAGCACGTGGGCTCAGTAGCTGTGGCTCGTGGGCTCAGTGGTCATGGCTCGTGGGCTCTAGAGCGCAGGCTCAGTAGTTGTGGCGCACGGGCTTAGTTGTTCCATGGCACGTGGGATCTTCCAGGACCAGGGATCAAACCCGTGTCCCCTGCATTGGCAGGTGGATTCTTAACCACTGCGCCACCAGGGAAGCCCTACCTCAGCTCATTGAGGCGACTGGACTGGAGTCTGGCTTTCAGCCCCTCAGGGGTCCTGGGCGGGGCAGGGCAAATCCTGCGTGGAACTGGCAGGAGTACAGCCTCAGCCCAGCCCCAGGAGAGGCGCAGCAAACAGAGTGGGTCTTGGAAGCAGAGGAAGTAAGGGACTCCAAGGTGGGAGCCCCATGAGGGTAAGAGCCCTGAGCACTAGAGAGGCTCGGAGCCTCTAGCCTTACTCTGCTAGTGTTTTACAGGAGGCCGTAGGCCAGTCACCTAATCTCTCTGAACCTCAGTTTCCCCATCTAGAAAGGAGGGATAACAAGACAGAAGTGAGGAGAAGGGAGGCTGGACTGGGGTCATGCCAATGAAGGCAGGAGAGAGAGGGAACGTTAGGATTATGGCAGGACCCTAGGGGCAGCAGCCTCTGCCCAGAGGTGGGAGCGGGGGCGTGGATCCCATAGGTGGTCAGATAGGAGGCGGGGCAGGCCTCAGGCTTCAAGCAAGTTTGAAGGAGCTGTACTACCTGGAGCCCTCTCTCCCTTTGTGCTGTGGGTATATTAAACAAAAGGGGCTTTGAGATCATAATCTGCAAAGAGGAAAAGGAGGGGCCTTGGCCCAAATCACACAAAAAATCAGTGGCAAAACCCCGATGAGATTCAAGGCTGCTGTATTTCAAGTTCCCTGTCCAGGGCTCCTCAAGAAAAATAGATATAATGGGGAGCTTTGACAGTAACCTTTCTCCTGACCCCCCTCAGCACGGGGCCTCAGGGTTTGTGATCTGGGTCTGCCCCACTGGGAAGTCAAGGGGAAAACGGCCAAACCTACACACGCCACCGCCTCTGCAACAGGGAGACATACACGCTCTCCTTCCTCCCCCCTCTTTCCACTCCAAGGAGCTAATAATAACAATAATTCATTATCATGTACCAGGCCCTGGACTAAAATGTTTACTTTCATTAAGTGGCTGAATCCTCACACCAACCCAGTGATGGAAGCATTTTCATCATCATCATCATCATCATCATCCCCATTTCCCCGATGGGGAAACTGAGACACAAAGACTCTCATTTGCACAAGTTCATCCAGTGAGTGGCAGGACCTGCATGTGAATTCAGGCGGTCTGGCTCCCGAGCCCACACTCCTAACCATGCTGCTTCTTAAGACATTATTTCACAGACACCCTGGGGTCCAAATCCCGGCTCTGCCAATCCCTAGGTGTGTGGCCTGGGACAAGCAGCCTGACCTCTCTCTCGGCTTTACCCTCCTGGACTGTCCACAGATCGCGGCCTAGCGCTTTAGCACCCAGGCCTGCGAGCGTCCGGCAGTGGGCACTGCACCAGCACCGGGGCTCCAGTCATTTGTTTTCTAAAGCAAGAGAAGGTTCCAGATGTGGGTAGGGCCTTCCTCGCCCCGCCCCGCGCCCCGGTATGCAGTGGGGGGAATGCAGGGGGAGGGGCTGCTCCGGCCCGTCACTGCCATTAATAGCGACCTGAAACACGCCTGCTAAAAATACCCGGCTGGAGGCCCATAAAAGCGCTGCTGGGGCGGGGGCCCGACACTTCTCGCATTACTCCGAGCCTCAGCCGGACGCGCGCAGACCAGCCAGCATGGCCGAGCGCCGAGTGCCCTTCTCGCTCCTGCGGGGCCCCAGCTGGGACCCTTTCCGCGATTGGTACCCGGCCCACAGCCGCCTCTTCGACCAGGCCTTCGGGCTGCCCCGGCTGCCCGAGGAGTGGTCGCAGTGGCTGAGCCACAGCGGATGGCCGGGCTACGTGCGCCCGCTGTCCGCCGCCGCGATCGAGGGTCCCTCCTACAGCCGCGCGCTCAGCCGGCAGCTCAGCAGCGGCTTCTCGGAGATCCAGCAGACTGCCGACCGCTGGCGCGTGTCCCTGGACGTCAACCACTTCGCCCCCGAGGAGCTGACGGTCAAGACCAAGGACGGCGTGGTGGAGATCACTGGTGAGCCCCCCCCCGGGGACTGGGGGCGCCGGCCCCCGGCCTCTCGCCGGTCCTGGGGAGGAGCCCTGGGCAGGGACCTGGGTTGAAATGCGGGGCGGGGGGCGGCGGGGGGGGCTGGAAAGTGAAAACTTAGCCAAGGACCCGGGGGCAGAGCCGGGGGAACGGGGCGGGCCTCCTTGCCCTGCCCCTGGCCTGTATCCACTTCTCTGGAGTTGGGGGTTGCTGGTAGCTCCTAATGGATCTTTTAGCCCTAAAAAGTCTCCGCTAAGGGAAGAAACGCCCCCTTCCAGCGGAGACCCCCACGGCCCAGCCCCACCCCCAAGGGACCAGGTCTCCCCGCGCCCACCCGCGCCTACCCACCCCGGCCTGCGGCTGGTATGAAGAGGGCGTCGCCGCCCGCCCCGCGCCGTCTCCGCCCATAGCCCGTGTCCGCGGAGGGGGCGTGTGCGCGTGCCCGGCGCTGCGGCCCCCCTCACCGCTCCCAAAGCCCCTGAACCGAACTTTCCAGAAGCTTCTGAGATCCCGGGACAGCCTGGGGCACCCAAATCCCTTAGTCAGTCTTGCCTGCCCTGAGTCCTGGCCGCCAGGTGGGACGCGTTTGGATGTGCGCCAGCTGGAGAGGCCGCCCCTCCCTGCCTCCTCTGACCTCCTTACCCCCGCCCCTCCACTCCCCTCTCCCTCAGGCAAGCACGAAGAGCGACAGGACGAGCACGGCTACATTTCCCGGTGCTTCACTCGAAAATACACGTGAGTCCTGGCTCCAGAGCTGGGGGGGCTGGAGGAGGTCGCAGGGACACACAGGTGTGTAATGCTTCTCCTCCCTTTCTGCGTGTCCAGGCTGCCCCCCGGTGTGGACCCCACCCAGGTCTCCTCCTCCCTGTCCCCCGAGGGCACGCTCACCGTGGAGGCCCCGTTGCCCAAGCCAGCCACCCAGTCGGCAGAGATCACCATCCCTGTAACCTTCGAGGCGCGGGCCCAGCTTGGGGGCCCAGAAGCTGGGAAGTCTGAACAGCCTGGAAACAAATAAAGGCCCTAGCCCAGTTGCCCACCCCACAGTAGCCATCACTGACCATCCCCACGCACCAAACCTCTGTACTCTTTTGATATCTTTACCTTCTGTTTTTCTCAAAGTTCAAAACAACTGCCTGCCCCTGCCTCGGACCCTGGTGTGTTTGTGGAGACATAGGGGTTGTGGGTGGTTCACACGCTCATCACCTTTGCTGAGGGCCTGCTGTGTGCCAAGGCCCACGCTGGGCCCTGTGGGTACAGTGGTGTCCATCACAGGGCACAGCCCTGCCCTCCAGTCCCTTGTTTATTAAGAGAGAAACAGTCATTGTTTATGGCAATTAAAACCACCCCCAGGGCTGGGCTTCCCTGGTGCCGCAGTGGTTAAGAATCCACCTGCCAATGTAGGAGACACGGGTTCGAGCCCTGGTCTGGGAAGATCCCACATGCCGCGGAGCAACTAAGCTCGTGCGCCACAACTACTGAGCCTGCGCTGTAGAACCTGCTCGCCGCAACTAGAGAAAAGCCCGCACATCAAAGACCCGATGCAGCCAAAAATAAATAAATAAATAAATTCATGAAGAAAAAACCAAACCCAGGGCTAGGTGTGGGATCAGGGGAAACCAGGAGATGCACCTGGCCCAGGCTTAGGCACTCAGGAACACCTGGGCAGGGGGGAGGTGAGGGGGGGACAGGGCAGGGTCTGGGGAGGGGAGCTTCCTGGGAGCTCAGAGTTCCTTCCTGCCCTCATCATTAACTTCATTAATCCTGGGGAAGAGGGGCAGGACCAGGTAGATGGTATGGGGGGGTGTGTGGCCACCCCAGATGGCATTCTGAGGGGAGATTGGCCTCGTCAAAGGACCTTTCCCGCCAGGCCAGGCCGTGCAGGTAGCAGGGGGCCTGGGCCCTCAGGCCTGAGGGTGCCCTGCAGAGAGCGAGGGCAGGTGCGGCCTAGGTTTTGGTGGAAGAGAGGCAAAGACCTGCCAGGGGAAGCAGTGGCTGCAGGAGGGCCTGCCTTGACTGTCCCCGGCAGGAACACCCACACCTACCTCAGCCTTTGTCCTTGTCCTCCCCCCACCCTCTTCCCTGCCCTAGGAGGGTTCGGGGCGACCTAGGGGAGGGAGAAAGTAGATGGGGGCTTTGGAGCCCAGTCTGAAAGTAGATGGGGGATTTTGAGACCCCACATTCTCTCCACCAGCAAGCTCCCAGAGCGGGGGGCTATGGCCAGACGCTTCTGGGTGCACAGCCCTACTTTGTCATGCTGGGTGCACAGCCCTACTTTGTCAGGGTCCCTGAGAGGAGCAGCACCCGCAGGGAGGGGCCTGGGGCACCCACACACCACCTCTCACGCCGTCCAACTTCTCAGTTTCTCCTCCCTGGTGTGGGCTCCCTGTTGGGACACCACGATCTGGAGCAGGCGTAAAGCCAAAGGGGGTCCCGGCCCTCGAGGGCCCCGCCGAACCTGGAAGGAGGCCAAGAGGGAAATAAACACCTGGAACAAGGACGGTTCTGGCCCAGCTGGCAGCACAGGTCCGGGCCTGTCAGCCAGGACACCGCCCAGTCTACCCACCCTCCCACCCGGTTTCCTGAGCTCTGATCGCCTAAACCTTCCACCCTCTCCCCGAGACACACACCCCCCACGTCTCAGATGTCTCCTGGACGCCTCCACGCTCCCGTGGCCACAACCCAGAGTCAGCCTGTCCAGTTCTCACTCTCGCTCTGCTGGCCAGTGCCCTTGTGGCTGGCAACAGGGTGGCCCTGACCTCCACGGGGGTGGCTGGGTGCCCCTATCTGGTCGGAGAGAGTGATTGCAAGGTTGCCGGGCTGCCAGCTCCTCCACTGGTGCCCTGGACGTGTGGGAGAGCTAGTTCCAAGCCTTTGACCAGGTAATCCTCACATCAGCCCCGAGAAGAGGTGCGGTTACTGCTGCTTGACAACTGGGCAGTGAGCCTCAAAGAAGTGAAGAGACTTGCCCAGGTTCACACAGCTCGTCCTGGAGGGGGCAGAGGGCCATCTGCGTCGCCCCAGACACGGGAGGTCAGATTAACTCAGACACAAGGCTGGTGGGGGGGGGGGCTCCACAGCTGGAAGTGCTGCCGCATAAGGCTCCGTGGGGCCTCAGGAGGAGGAGGACAGCGATGCAGCTGAGCCTGGGGGCCTGGGCCACTCGAGGGGGTGAGGCTGCAAAATGGCCCGGAGAGAGCTGCCGGGTCTCAGGCCCGGAGTCCAGGGCCATGGCCTGGGGTAGGCAGGGGTCAGCGCCTGGGTGCTGTCGGTGCTATAGGAATGGAATATAGGTCCGGGGGCTCAGGCCATCACTGGGGTCACAGCTGGGGCACGAGGGAGGTAGGAAGTGAAGAATTCAGTCCCTGCAAAGGAAACAGGCCGCAGTCTCCGTGGGAAACCAAAGTAGGAGGTGAGGAAGCTGAGACAGATGCCCTATAGGCGGCCTGGGCCACACAGTGGGGGGCGGGGCAGAGGCAGGAGGGGAGCCTGGGGCTGGGCTGGCCCTACGCCCAGAGCTCATCTCAGAGGACGTGGGATCTGGGCAGCACCTCTGGGCGGAGTGGTGGGTGGGGCAGGCTGGCTCAGGTCTGGGAGTCTCCACAGGGAGAGGCCGGTTCTGAGTATTGAGATGCCTGGTGAGTCCCTGCCCTACTGCTGTCCCCGGCCTCGCCAAGCCTTTCCCTGATTTTCAGTGGGTCCCTCTCTAAACGCCTCTGATGACATTCAGGTCTGCAGACTCAGACACTGGCCTTGGTTCAGTGAACGCTAGCATCTGGGTCCCTCTGCTCAGCCGACGGGTGCCTGAGGGGCAATGCCCCCTGCTCCAGGCCAGTGACAAAGGCACCCTCAAGGACCTCAAATCCCTGTGGCTGCAGCTCACCTCTCACCAGCTCCAGCTCCCCTGGGGATCCGTGGGGTGCACAAGCCGCTCTCAGTTCCAGGCCGATCCCTGGGTCTCTCCTTTTCTCTCTCCCTCCCAGTTATGAAATCTGCCCTCCCTGTTGGCTCCTCCTCTGGGCCCAGCACCCAGCCCGTAGGTCCAAGTCCCTGCTTGAGCTCAAGGGGGCAAGCGGAGGACACAGCCCAGTGACGAGCAGCATTCTACCATTAGAGAGGGCCCAGGACAGCCTGCGGAGTCTCAGTGGAGTGGGAAAGAGGGATTTCCAGAAGTGACCCTTGTGTGACAGGCAAGGGGGAGTTGCATGGGTGAGGCTGGAAGGCTGGTGTGGTCAGGCTGGAGGAGGGGCTGCAAGCAGAGAGGGCAAGTGAAGGAGCTGCGGGGGCCCCATCTTGGAGGGCATCGAAGGCCACGCTAAGTGCAGGCTAAGCAAAGGGTTTAAGCATCCCTGCTTTAGAAACAGGGTTCCAGACCTTAGAGGAGAGTGGTTGGGAGGGGCAGCCGTGAGGCGGGGGCAGTGTGCTGCTGAGACATAGTGGGCATGGGTCCTGCCAGGGAGAGGGGGATCGCACGCCAGGATGTGGCAGCAGCAGGCTCTGCAGTGTGGGGTGACACACCGGACGTCGGGGTGCTGGGGGGTGGGGGAAGGAGGGGACCTCTAAAGTCCTGAGCGCCCTGCCTGGGGCTTGCTGACTTCGCAGTCTCTGTAAGGTCAAGCAGCCACCAGACCTTGGCTGCTGGGGGAGTGAACTGTTTCCAGCTGCCCTCATCTTCCCTGCTACTGAATCAACCTAGGGTTTGCCAGGGAGACTGCTCTGTGGAGAGGCTGGGGCGGGGAATAAAAGCTGCCCGGAGAATGGCTGCAGAGGACTCCAGTGCTGGATCCAAAGGGTACGGCCAGAGCACCTTTGTGATGGGGAGGGGCAACCAAGCGAAGGAAGAGAGGAGGGTAGGGTTGGACTGGAGCCCCCGCCCAGGGTTGACCAGGAGGTTGACCATTAGAGACCCCAGACCCCTGGCCGGCTGGCAGCCACACAAGCCCTACGTGCCCTGGCAGAGCCCAGGGCAGGGCAGAGATCAGCCTGGAGGGGTTTCTATCTGCTGGCCTTACCCCGGACCCCCTGCACCTCTACACTACACCCAATCCCCACATGCACACAGTGGCACCTGGGGGTTTGGGACAGCCCTGCAGCCAGGACTTGGCGCCGGGTCCAGACGTGCACAGCAGCGACTGAGCTCCAGCTCAGGACCAAAGCAGGGAAGGAGGATGCAGCATGGGTGAGGGCAGCTGGGCGAGCCTGGGCTGGTCTTAGCCAGAGTCTGCCACTGGGCCCTGCAGCTCAGACCCTGATGAAATGGGGGCTAAGCCCTGCCCTCAGGCTGCTGTCCTAGGGAAGTGGGCCCTGGGAATGTGTGCCTCCCCCATCCCAAAGTGTGTACTCTCTGTCCATCTACCATGCCCCTGTGTTCCAGCCCTAAAGAGCACAGGAGCCTGGGGGCGGGAATTACTCCATCCCTGGCAAAGATCCTCTTAGTCAAGGGCTCTGGATCCTCCCCTCCCTCCTCCACCTGCCCAGGTGACTTTGACTTCATTATATGCATCTAACTCTGCCTCCTAATTATGAACCATATTCTCATGGGCCTCTGATGAGACAGCTCTGCCAACAGCTAGTTGTGCAGGGAAAGCTGGAAGCATGAAAAATACCAGGAATCCCAGGCCTGGCTAAGAAGGGACGGCTCCAGATCAATAACAAAATCTCTGGATGGTCTCGGGTAGGAGCGTGGAGGGCGGAAGAGCCTCACTGGCCAGTCGGCCACTTCCATCTCTTCTGAAGGGCAGACTGAGGGCAAGGGAAAGTCAAGTATCCAGACAGGGCTCCCAGCTTGCAGCCCAGGGGGAAAAGGTAATGTGCGGGGACCCTGGGGAAAACTGACCTGCCCTAGGAGAGGTCCCTGCAGTTTAACAACCCCCTCCTACCCTTCCTTCCAGCCTTGCACGCCTACCAGCTTGGAACACCTCCCTGCCCAGCCTAGGTGGCAATGGTTGGGTCAAGATGCAGCACTGGTGATCCAGGGGCTGTCTCAGTGGAAGGAAGTCTACCCTCACCCCCATCTCGGGGCTGAACAGGGCAGAGCCTGCCAGGAAGGTTTAAAGAATAGATAGGGGTTGGGACTTCCCTGGTGGCGCAGTGCTTAAGAACCCGCCTGCCAATGCAGGGGACACGGGTTCGAGCCCTGGTCCAGGAAGATCCCACATGCCGCGGAGCAATTAAGCCCGTGCGCCACAACTACTGAGCCCGCACTCTAGAGCCCGCGAGCCACAACTACTGAAGCCCATGTGCGTAGAGCCCGTGCTCCGCAACAAAGAGAGCCACCGCAATGAGAAGCCTGTGCACCGCAAGGAAGAGTAGTCCCCGCTCGCCACAACTAGAGAAAGCCCACACGCAGCAATGAAGACCCAACGCAGCCATAAATAAATTTGTAAAAAAAAAAAAGAATAGATAGGGATGCAGGAGCAGCTCTGCGTTCAGGAAAAAGCACTGGGCTAAGCCCAGCTCTAGGTTTGCGCCAGCTCTGTCCATTTTGGAGGCATGGCCTGGGGTCCAGCCCCGCTCTGGGCTCAGTTTCCATTCTGAGGGGTCTGGGTGGCCCCTGAGGCCCCTCCTGCCTTGATTGTCTGTCAGTGTTGTCAGCTCTGTGCAGACCAGAAATCAAGGGGGAATCGCCAAGACTGGCAGCTACCCAGGGTACCCTAAAAATAATAGGAAGGCCAAAGTCCCAGAGGTGCCCAAGGGTATAAGCCAACTTTCTGCAGGACCAACAAGGGCCTGGCATGAGGAAGGCCTTCAGTCTTGGCTCTGACCCCAGGGCAGGTTTGGACAACCCTTTTCTTCCCATGTCATTCCCCCCTCATCAAGATGAGTTCATGAAAGTCCTTTCGAAAGTCCCTTACCAAAAACAAAACAAAACAAACAAACAAACAAAAACTGCAAATTCCCTGGTGGTCTGGTGGTTAGGACTCCACACTGCCACTGCTGGGGGCCCAGGTTTGATCCCTGGTCGGGGAACTAAGATCCCACAAGTCCCAAAGCGCAGCCAAAAAAAAAGTCCTTTAGGGATAGCTGTTTTCAGGCTGGGGAGACAATGGGACAGCGCAGGACAGGGGGATTGAGAATTTAGGTGAATGGATGACCAGAGCGGTCCCTGAGCCCTCCCCTCTCCTCACCCAGTCCTCCCCCGCCCCAGCCCCTTCTGAGCTCCCATCCTCCTTGCTGGGTCTCCCTGTCCCTCTCTGATCTGGCATCTCCCTTACTTCGCCCCGCTCTCTCACATCACTGCACCCCTCCCAACACCAAGCCCCTTCTCCCACGCTGAAACCCCCTCCTTTCTGGGAGTTCTCCCATCTTCGCTGAACCCCCAAATCCATCACTGCATCTTCTCACTTCACCAAGCCCCCCTCCTTCTTGGGAGCCCCTCCCCTACCTCTCTCTGGGCCCTGGTGGCTGAGCTATCCTTGCACAATGCCCTTGGTGGCCCTGTTGATGATCCCGAAAACCCCCTTCTCCAGGACTTACCAGCCGGAAAGCCTTGAACCCTAGGAGTGGTCCCACGGGCCAATCCCTCAGCAGGGGTCATGGAGCCCCAAGGCTCTGCATGGGAGGAAGAATGGCTCTGGAGGAGTGACCAATCCCCACCAAGCAGGCAGCAGGCCCCGCCAGCTCAGGCCTCAGACTGTACCGACTCCAGAAAGAAAGTCTTGACCCCACCTGTAAGGAGGATGGAGCAGGGCCAAGGTAAGTCCCGAGGCACCCCCTCTAGGACACCCTGTTGCCAGGCCTCCCCATCCTCTCTCCTTTCCCCGAGGCCCAGATAGGACAGTAAGTGAGTGCCCCCTGGTGCTCTCCCAGAGACACCTAGATACCTGACACCACCCACCCCAGAAACTTTGGGAATCTCTGCCCAGGTTCTGGGTCCTGCCAGGCCCAGAGCAGAAATGGGGGCAGAAAATCCGAGTCTTGGAAAACACTGACGCCCCCTAGCCCTGCACCTACCATACCTTTGGTCATACTCTCTGCTCTGGGCCTCAGTCGCTGAATGCCCTCAAGCCTCCCGGAAGTTCCCTCATGGAGGACCCAGCTCACTTTCTCAGTCTGCCTTTGCAGGGTCTGGGAGCCAAGGCCTGGAGTCCAGGGGGTGAGGGAGACCTGCCACACCCTCTGCGCCTTTGCTGCATAGGTGTGCTGTTACTAATCACACTGGTGTATACTGGGCACCTGCTAGCTGCCAATCACTCCTTAGCTTATTAAATCCTCACAGCAACCCCATGCCACTGAGAGGCAGCAGAGGATTACAGCTGTGCTTGTGGCCACTGGTCAAACTGCCTGGGTTCAAATCCCCACTGGGGCACTTACTAGCTGTGGGACCATGGGCAAGTTACTAAGTCTGTTTTTTCCTCTGCAAAATGAAGCTGATCATATGAACTAATACATGTGAAGCCTTTATTTTTCAAGTAAGAAAGAAACACTCATGGGAATTAATTATGGGAAGATAACTTTGATCTTATTAAGATAATAATATGGAGATCACCCTAATTAGAGAGTGAAATCACTGGTGACCTTCCCAAAGTTGAGGGAGGAATTCCCTAGTGCTCCAGTGGGTTAGGACTGCACGCTTCCACTGTAGAGGGCAAGGGTTGGGGAACTAAGATCCCACACGCTGTGGGGCCTGGCCAAAAAAAAAGGTTGAGGGAAATAAGAGGAAATGGTAACCGTTCTTTCAGTTTTGTTACAAAAGGGAAGGAAATGGGACCTGAGCTTTAGAAAATAAGTGTAGAGATTTCCTTTCAAGACTAAAGACAGTTAATGAGTTTAAATGATGTGAAGATGGATGGAGAGAAGCAATGGAGAAGTTGATAATGGAGATTTAATTTATAATCAGGAATATAAAGTTCTGAGACAGATAGATAAGAACAGACTGTTAGGGAATTCCCTGGCGGTCCAGTGGTTAGGACTCCACGCTCCCACTGCAGGAGGCACGGGCTCAATCCCTAGTTGGGGAACTAAGAGCCCGCATGCCACACAGCACAGCCAGAAAAAAAAAAAAAAGACTTAAAAATTTTAAAAAAAAGAAAGAAAGAAAAGAAAACGGAGTTAGAGTAGATGTGACCATTCAGTATTGACGAGAAGAAAAAGAAAAGGAGTGTTAAAAAACAAAATTCAGCTGAGTAAATTTGAAGCTCTAGCTGGCTGTAGTCAATTATTCATGAAATTGGGCAGCCTCGCATCTAGGATAGAAAGGAGCTCCCATAAGTAAAGCCTTGGAGCAGTGTCTGGGGCACCCAGGAAGCATCCAGTCAATGTAGGCATCTTTATGAGGTAGTCTGTAATATTCTCATTTTACAGATATGCAAACTGACCTCTGAAGGACGAAGGAACTTGAGAAGTTACGCCTCACAACTAGCACAGGATGGGGTGAGAATTCAAATCCTAAACTCTTAAGCTTTCTACCACTGTGAGCCCTTCATTTGGAAAATGACACACGTTTCTGAGTGACGGAAATCTCACTTTTCTGAACAGTAGCCACACTGAAGTTGGTCTTCAATTCCTAAATCCAGGTTTGACTGTGCCTTGGGCAACCCATCTCCCCTCCCGGCCTCAGATTACACAGCTCTATGTTGGGAGATGAGAAGGGCAGAGACTGGGGTGTCTGCGCTCCCTGTCATTCCTGAAATCTGATTCTGGGGGAGAGCTCCGGCCGGCCACCACTCAATTCCCAGTGAGGAGCGTCTATCCGGGGAGTGTGGGGGAAAGAAGGGTGTTCAGCGGGGACGGGAGCTGGGCTGACACCGGGGGCAGACGGCAGGCGAGGCTGGAGAGGGGCTGGGGCCTGGCCGTGGAGGGCCTTGAGTGCCAAAGACAGGCAGGAGCTGGCCTCAGTGTCGCCCTGGACCTTGGGGCCCGCGTGTGAGGTGATGGAACCTGACAGACCCCAGTCGCCATCCCCCTTTGAGCCCCTCCAAGTGCTCTGTGGGCCGGGCAAGCTGTAGAGAGACCCGGCTTCCTCTGCAATGTGGGAATAACGTAGACCTCCAGGGGCTGCCTCCAGAAAAAGCGATACGTAGGGAAGAAAGCATGACGAACCGCAGTGGACTTCAGAGGCTGCGTCGTTGTTCAGACGGGGAATCTGATGGGCAGGTACGCGGTCAAGGGCCCCGCAGGAGCCTGAGTTCCGCCCTCCCACACCAGCTCCTTCCACCGACCGCGGCAATGGACAAGGCCCACAGATGTCGCTAACGCCCTATAAGGCGTTGTAACGCCCTACAGAACCCAGGCCAGGTTACTCCGTGTGACAAACGCCCACACGGAGGGCGGAGACCAAGGAAAGAGGAGAAAATGGAGAACGGGGGCGTGGGGGAAGGGGAATTATTAAAGCCCGCGGTGGGAGGAGCGCTGGGGCACCACCGGGCAGATTACGGCTCAGAGCCCTAGCAACAGGCCGACCATTGGAGGAGCGGGGCAGGCTAGCTGTGATTGGCTCTCGCCGCTGCCCGCGATTGGAAGGCGGCCTCGTCCCCGCCCTGCTCACATCCGGGTGTCTGGCCTGGCCTGGAACCTTAGCGATCGCGGGTTGTCAGATTTCTTTGGCCTACAGGGCAAGCGCCCAAGACGTGCCTGGCGGGCGCGCAGAGCGGTGAGGCTCACCCACGCGGAATCGCAGGTGCGGGTGCGCGCAGGCGTGCCCGCGCAGAACTGAGGTCCCAGGCACACGCAGACAGCGAAATCCTGCACCTGGGGCCCAGGTGTTTGCGGACAGGTGACCGGAGAGAAGGCCGAGGATGGAGTTCCCGTATGGGTTGGAGCTAGGCGTGGGCCGAGCTTGAGGGCCCTACTGCCGTCCCAGGGTCTGGGCCCAACCCGTGTAACGCGAAGGCTTGCAGGAAGCCGAACCCAGCCGACACCCGGGGGCCCGGGCCTGGGGCTGGCGGGCCTGCTGCAGAGCCGGGCGGCGCCCAGCGGGAGGCAGCAGAGGACGGCGCCACTGGAGCCGGCACATGCGTGGGGGCGGGGGGCCGGGGCCCGGAGGGCTGCTGAATCCTCCCAACTCCGGGGCCCTGCAAATCATTTGGTAACCCAAGTAAACAGGGCAGAGGCGGCCAGACCAGTCGCTGGTGCATTCTTGGGTCCTGAAGCCCTGAGGAATGGACCAAGGCTGTTTTGTTATCTAGGTTCGTTTTGGCCCTATCACCACTGGGCTAAATAAATTTTAAATCCTTAACATTTAGGATATTAGGGGAGTATTGCTCCTTTTGCTTTTGCCCAGCAGTGTAATGAAGTGTCTGTTTGATCTTGGGGATCTGGACAGCATTTAGGGGAAATTACATGGAAAGGAGCTCACCCAAAATGCTTGCAGTCAGCCACAAGCTGCTCCTCCTTTATACGGGTTACCCAGCCATTACTTCCCAAATCTATCTTGTGTATTTGAATGTAAGGCCTAATTTTGGTCAAGAGAATATTTTTCACTTAGTCCACCCACTACCCTCTCCAACCTAGTACTCATCATTGAGGAACCACAACATTCCCCAAAAGGAATGTCTGTTTGAAAACTGAGCAGTTTCCAAACTGAGCAGGCAAAACCACTTATAAACCGTAATAACGTAACACCTCCATATTTTGGGAGGCAAGGACTTTTGGAAGGCAAAATGCTTTCATAACAAACCTAAGGGAATCCAAAATGAGCTTTCAGTCAGGCTTTAAAGAACTGACCAACCATCAAAACCCCAGCCCTAAAATCTGGCTTCAGGAGGCTAAGAGAATGAAGAGATGGAAGGTTTGATGTCTCGTGTTGGCCCCTTATCTGAGAGCCAGTAAGTAGTAGGGTAGTTTGTCCATCGTGGTGGGAATAACCAGTTAACACCAAGACTGTGTTAAAAGTCTATAGATTCATTCTCCCAAGGTAGATCCAGTATGAAGGCAGCCTCAGACATGATTGCAGCTTCCTGAAAACTCTGGGAGTGGTGGGCTGCACTATTTTGCCACCTCTGCCAGGCATAGGGGCAAACAGCTGCAGACCACCAGGATTCACCAGGTCAAGTGAGCACATGTATGAGATGGCTTGCTGAGTCAAAGCACGTGCTGAGTGGGCACCTACCTAGTTCTTTTTCCATCCAAGGGAAACAGGAGAGGATTTTGAGGAGGCAAAACACCCTAACCTAAAAGACTACTCAGAAAACAAGATGGTTCCTCTGGGTGACAGGCAGGCAGCTTTGTCCTCATGGGCTCAGGTCACAGGCCCCTGGTGCTGACCGCTGCTTAAGGCCATCTGATTCTGGTGGAAGAGCCCTGGGCCGGCCACCACTCAATTCAAATTCAGTTCCACCTGAACCAATGAAAAGGCTGGATGGAGGGACAAAGAAAAATCTTTATGCAAGACCAAAAAAAGTGCCCCAACAGGAATAGAAACAAATCATATGACACAGGAGGAAACAAACAGACAAAACCCAGAATGTGTTAAGACCACCAAGTAGCCTGGTCTCTGGAAAAGTCAATGTTATAAAAGAGGTGGAAGGAGTAGAGGCTAAAGAAAACTATTATGAAATCCAATTAATCGATTTCATTGGATCAGAGGAGAGGGGGTTAGAAAGTGCTATCAAAGGCATTCTGGGTAAAATTTGGGGAGATCTGAATATGGGCTGGTATTAAGAGAATTATTGTGATTTCCTTAGGTGTGATAACAGTGTGGCCGTCATAAGAGAATGTCCTTGTTTTTAGGAGAAATATCAACATAGGGAGTGCAATGTCATTACTTTCAAGGTTCCACAAGACAAATATAAAATGTCACAAAGCAATGGATATTTGGTTTATCCCTGTACCATTCTTTTCAACTTTTGTGTTTGAAATTTTTCAAAATATATAAAAGGTTGGGGGGGGGGTGGGTCAAGTCCCCCGATACCACCTAGCTATCCTTTAAACAGGGTTAAATCTAACGCAAGAGGCAATTACTGGGACCACCGGTTTTCAAATATCCACATTTAAAAACCACAAGCCAGGGAATTTTCCCACGGTCCAGTGGTTAGGACTCCACGCTTTCACTGCCGAAGTCCTGGGTTCAATCCTTGGTGGGGGAACCAAAATCCTGCAAGCTGCGCAGCGCAGCCAAAAAACAAAATCACAGGGCAAAAAAAACCTTATATGACCCACGGGTCACTTAATGCTCAAAAGCAGCAAAAATCCTTCCATCTCAAACTGAGGCAGGTTAGGAAGCACAGAGGACAGTCGCTCGTTACCTCTAGGAAGGAAAATGGGTGGCTGGGAAACCACCATGGGAGACTTACTGTTACCCGATGTCACCATACTACTGTCCAGATAGTAAATATTTTAAGTTTCACGGGCAACATACTGTCTCTTTGCACTTTTTTTTTCCTTTACAGCCTTTTAAAAATATAAAGCCAGGTATGGATTAAGTATGAAGATGAAATACCAAAAATCCTATGAGCTGGTACTGAGGACTCCGTCAGTGTGACCCAGCCACTCTAGCCCCAGACTCTTCACCGACCACAGGTATCTGGTTAATCAGAGGTAGGGTTTGTGGCCATTCAGATCCAACCACATTTGCCCATACCAGAACTGGAAAGTTCAAACTAGCAGGCCAATTAAATTAGTAAGCTGGTACACCACATTTTAATGTTGATTAGGCTGGAGACCACTTAATGTCAGCTCCTAGAAATAGAGGACAGTTACCCGGCTTGATTCTCCAAGTTTGCTTTGGAAACTGCACAGGAAGAGGTAGCTGCCACTCTTAGCCACTCAGATCAACCAGTGTGAGTCAACAGGCAGGTTCCGCTCACTGGCGCAGAGGCCAGTGCGTGCGGTCGTTACATATAAAGAGTGGAGGGAAACTGCACTCGCTTCACCAGGCAACTTATTTGCTCCACTGAAAGGTTCCCTGCCACTAAGTCCCGTTTGATATCCCCTCCACTCCACCCGCAAAGTTCTAGGAATGCAGAACCCTGCTCTGTGGATGCCCGAAGCCAAGTAGATCATTCACTCCTTTACAATTACCCTCCTGCCCATCATCTTTATTTAATTCCTTCCCACTGTCAGTTATTTTTTAAGTTCTAGAGTGCGCTGAGGAAGAGGACCTCTATCTTTAGTGCCTAACCCGGGGTATCATTCAATTCCTGAATTAGAGCTTTCTTAACCTCAACTCTTCAGGGCCATTCTTTTCCAACTGCTTATCACTGTTATGCAAGCCCCCCCCCCCCGCAAATACTTCACAATGGAAATATGTTACAGGAGACTGAATGCAGAAGGAGCTAGGAGAGTCCAGATGACTTCTACTAAGAGATCTGCGAAACTGTAAAATAACGCTACTCTTCTATTCTTTGTTTTAGAGAACAATTACTTTTCATGAAATTGTTATGTATCTCAACATGTAATAGGTTTCCATTATTTTTAAACAAATGAGTATTTTCAGTTTCTAGTTTTTGATACAGTCTACATAAGAGTTATGTAAAGAGGTCCTGAGATGAAAAAGTTTCAGAAACACTGCATCAAGGAACTTAAGACTGGGTGGAAATGCAGCAACAGACAGCATTTCATTTCAAGAGAAGTCCGTCTGTGGAAAATCCTCTGGGCAAATTCCAGTCTTAAGTCAAATTCCAGGCACTCATAATGGGACGTTACACCAAAGGAACAAGGGTGTAACAGTAACACCTTCCAGGAGCTACCTTTCTTTCTGAAGAGCCTTGGTGAGCCTGTGCTGTTCTTGCCCATCTCTCGACTCCCCTGGCTGGCAAGACGTGTATGACTTGCCGCTATCCTAGTAACTCCCACCCTGAGCTCTTGCGCCGTCAGCGCGCTGGGTGTTGGCTGCTGCTCAGTGTTATCTCCTAGAGGAGAAGCAGCCTGGTGTTAGGAGGCGAAGCTCAGGAGGGCTGAAGACGCGGGCTCCAACATGGGTCATCAGTGAGCTGTGGGACCTCAGGCACATGGGTCACTTCTGTGTCCACAGAGGTGGCACTCTCAAGGTGATTCTGAGGGACAACGAGCCAAAATAGGTGAATTCATCAACATGGCAAAAGCCTAGTCACACACAGTGTTACTCCTAAAATGTGAATTAAAATTTCTCAAAAAATTGAAAAGCCGTCCTCTTCCACCGCATGAACCAGTGCAGCCCCTCCCTGCCTTGCTGGAGCACACCCAAGCCGGTGGAGGAGGAACGCCTTTGCCCTGGTGTTCCTTCCTGTAGACAAACCCCTCCTCACAGCTGGTCAGGGCAGAACACCCCACATGTCCAGGGATGTGATCTGAGCCGCGGGCACATCCTGACAGCTGCCATCAGAAACAGCAGGCTGCTGAGAGCACAGCCCACGTCAACTAAGGCTGCTGACCACGTCAGAAAGACTTAAAAACCCAAGACAATATAGTTATGAATGAACATCTTAAAATGCAAAAACCCACCTCACCTAAAACATAATGAGATCTCCAATGGGCACCTGAGAAATACCAAACCAGGTACGTGACCCAGTTTTCATTTAGACCTATATCCCCCACCCCAAGGGCTCAGAAGTTTAGTCATTTGCCCGAGAATCAAAAGGAGTCATGATTCAAACTTAAGGTTCGTTTCACAAGAGAAACAATGGAGACCCAAAAGGTGCGATCATTTTTTAAGGTCAGTAAACCCAGGTCTGGTTCCCAGAGATAGGCACTTTCCAATATACACCGTTTTGACCCTTTCCCCCCGCAGTCCAACCTTGTTCTTTGAGTGGGGGAGAACACCCATGTCCAATCAAACCTTCAAAAGCAAAGAAAAATTTCAACTCATTAAATAAAACTAGCACTGACATCAGATCTGTAAGTTTATTTGCTCAATGTACGACAGCTACATAATGACTCACATTCATGATATTCCATCACTGAGGAAAACTGCTAAGAATGGTCCGTGTGTGAAATAATTCCTTAGAGAAACACGGAGTTGGAAAAATAATCACTGATTAGACCTTAAAAATAGTTCACTGCATAACATGACAAAAAGCACAAAGGCTCATTCAGAGAACATATTCGTTGTTCTCCTACACTGTAATAATTATAATTTCACCATGACAAACACCAGACATTAAGATTAAGCTAACACTGGTGTTTCTTTTGCTTCCCCCCCCACCCTTAAAAACAAAATATATAACTGCATGTCACTATAGCAACATCCAAAACAGATCAATTTGTTACGATCACTATTTGGTAGAGCAAACTTTACCCCCAAAAGGAAAAATTAAATTAAAAAAACTTTAAAAAATTTGAAGACTTAATTTTTTTTTGTCATAGGAATACATAACACCTACAGTATAAGTTAATAAATTTCAAGCTACTGTATAGAAATACAACACTAGCATGCACAATATTGTATCAATAGAGTAATGGAGGAGTAATCATTTCACTGGAGAGACAGCATCATAGGCAAGTGCATTTCTTTAAAAATAAAGAAAAGAAAATAAACCATTCAAGCTGCTTAAATATCAAGTCTTCCATTCCCTCCTTCATTTTTAGCCCTCAGATATGGTTTTACCTTGCATTATTCTAAAAAGCAGCCAGAGCCAAAGCTGAAATTTAAATGAAAAATAGGTTTTGTAATTCCAGTAAATCATTTCCAAATGCTACAAGGAAGGACACAACACTGCTCACTGGACATGAAGATAAATTAAGGAAAACCCCACCTACCCCCGCCCCCCCCGCCCCCGCAAATCTGTTCCCATCCGTGGCATTGACCTTAGGCCCCTGTTAGGGCACAGAAGCTATGAAGCTCTCTTCTGTTAGTTCTCCTGGCAGGTTTGGTTAGTTGGGACTTCCGCTCTAGCGTATGGAGGGGCCTTCGAAGGAAAGTCATGCTGGGTAACTGTGCCACATTACAGAGCATCGTCACACTCTGCTACCCTCACTGCCACCCGGATCCTGGTCAACACGTGCATTTCACAACTGGAAGCTCCATTCTGGTTTTAGCAAAAGCAACTGTCAGGTTTTCCTCAATTACTACTCATTCCTCTCCCTGCCTAAATAAAACAAAGAAACAAACAAGTCTGGTGTCATTACCTATCTCAGCAGTTCACGCTGTTACTGACCTTATAAAAAAGGCTGAAATCACATGCAACAGGTCGTGTGTTAAGACTTATCCAAAATGAGAACCAAGGACCTAAGGCTAACTGAAACAAACTTGTGGAAATAGCATCGTGGTTTCCTTCAATTCTAAAACGTGTACAGATGGCACAAATCAATTTCCAACTTCTATGCTTTCATTAAAAAGGAAAAAAATACATTAAAAAGTTTTGGTCAAATAGGAGTTAAGTATTTATTATCTGATAATTATTTTAGTTTATTTTCCTACAACGATTATTTGGGGAAGGATTGTTTTTAGGGAGGAAAAACTGACACACGAGGCTCCCGAAATTGGACAGAATGTTTATGAATAGAGCTCTTCCTTTAGGATTTTTCTACCAGTAAGCTCCTAGCACCTGAATTTTCACACACTGCACCACAAACTTTCTCAAAACGACCGCCAACTTCTACAACCCAACAGCTTTTCAACCCACCCGAGTGCATGCCCTGGGCACAAGGTACAGTAGGGAAGACTCAAGTGAGGAGTGAGACAGCAGTGCAGTCCCTGAGGAAGGAGCTATGGCAGCTGAAAAAAATCAGGATTTCTCTGGAAATATCAGCACAATAAATGACATACAGACCTGAATTTTCTCTATTTTTGTGGTGTTTAACGTTTCTATTAAAGTGATTAATCATTTTTGTGGTGGATTTAAGTTAAGAAGAAAGGAGGACAAAAAATCCCACAGCCATCTGCCAAGCACCTATTAAACAAAACCTAAAGTAGCTCTGATTCTCCTCAGGCAAGCCTTTTGGCCTAGGAGATAGATAACAGCAAAACCAACCTGGATGAGGCTGAATAAGGATGTAAAAGCCAAAATAAGAAAAACACACAATCAATGGCTTGATGTCACATATGGCTGTAATGTAGAAATACTGTAAACTGCAATTTAGTGTTAATACTGTCAACTAATCAGGAACTTCTGAAAACTGGCAAGGCCTAAACCACAAGGATAAATATACCTTATGTTCTAAGTCTATCAGCTTGGGATTTTAACTATTCCATGTCTGGTAGAGTACACCCTGAAAAACAAAATGCACAGCTGAAACAGATGAGCTAGGAAGTACCCAGAACTTAAAAGACAAGAGCATATGTACATAAAAATCCTTACTGGAACCACAGAACTTACTGAATGAGGGCTATTCCGTTTAAGTTTTCTTTTCATCTTAAAACCCTATTTTCTAGCAATAAGTTAAATTAAGGACAGCTCCACTTGCATTAATCTACAGAACAGTCCATATGCCAGCGTGAGGCTGCTATCCCAATACCAGCACAGCTAGCCTGACTTTCCACTAGTGGTATTTTGGCAAAAATGTCAAAGAGGCGATCAAAGACAGGACAGGTCGTGGGTTTCTCCTAGGAAGGTCATCGCTCCCTTTTCCCTCCCCCACCCGACCCCAACTCATGGAAAAATAAAGACTGCGGTAGTAGCATCAGCGTGCGCTGCCAGTCCAGCTGGGGGCCTTAATTGTTGCCTTCTCCACCGTCGTCGTCTTGCTGATCGCTTGTCCAGAGCGTGAGGTTGTCGCGGAGGAGCTGCATGATGAGCGTGGAGTCCTTGTAGGAGTCCTCGTTGAGAGTGTCGAGCTCGGCAATGGCGTCATCAAAAGCGGTCTTGGCCAAGTGGCAGGCTTGCTCTGGGGCGTTCTGGATCTCATAGTAGAAAACGGAGTAGTTAAGGGCCAGGCCTAATCTAATGGGGTGAGTGGGCTGCATGTGCTCCTTGCTAATCTCATGGGCTTCGCTGTAGGCCTTCTCAGATGACTCCACGACGGTCGCCCTCTTCTCTCCAGTGGCGACTTCGGCCAGGTAGCGGTAATAGTCCCCTTTCATCTTCAGGTAAAACACTTTGCTCTCATACTGGGTCTCACTGCAATTCTTGATCAGGTAGTTATCCAGCAGGCTCAGCACATCCTGACATACGGCCTCCAACTCCTTCTCTATTTTTTCACGGTAAGCACGGACCATCTCTATCTTCTTCTCATTACCATCTGCAGATGTCTTCTGCTCAATGCTACTAATGACCCTCCAGGAAGAACGGCGTGCCCCAACCACATTCTTGTAGGCCACAGAGAGAAGGTTTCTTTCTTCATTGGACAGTGGCTCATTCAGCTCTGTCACCTATTAAGGAGGAAAGATAAAGAGCTGTTATGGTACAGATGATGTCAGTTGGGTTAATCATATCTTTATGCTACTAAAACACAAAGAGATCTACCAGTTGATTAAAGTAATCAACAAACAGAAGTTAGGCTGTGTGGGTATATGGAAGAGGGATGGAGAGGGAAGGAGCAACAAAGACGGGAAAAAACTGCAACTGGCTCAATGGTGCCTGAACCCCTGCTTTCTCCCTAGAGAAGGACACATAGGCTTATTATCACACAGCTGTTCCAGGAAAGAACTATCAAGTCTAACTCTTAGATGTAGAGTCAAAATTTGATCTAAATTACAAAAGGTCAACAGGTCTCTCATGCAACATTACGTACATACCAATCCTAAGGATTTTAAGTATAGATGGCTTATATATCTCATCAGTTCTTTTTAAGAAAAAAGAATGACAGCTTCTTCCTAACCTTGCCCTGTCTACCAAACGTCAGTCCCATCCATTTTGGGTGAGAGTATCTTGCCTACCGGGTGAGAACATAGTCAGTCAACTTCAAGTTGACTTTTGAGAAACAAAGAAGTTTTTCTTATGTTAAAATAACATAAATTACGAACGCCAGAAAGGAAGTCAAAACTGGGGGCACGGGATTGACTCTGATCACTGACATATTAGCAACTTGGGGAATGTGTTTGTAGTGTCTGAATACAACAGCAATAAGATGGAGAGGTGAGCAAAAAAGCACTTCTGAGCTGAGGTGGCCAACAGGAATTAATGCTTCTTTCAATTGTGCAGGTTTTCATCATCCGAAACACTAAGAGCCTTGAGGACACTAAAGCAACGGCACACCAATGTTATGTATTTTTATGACTACCAAACAACTGCATATAATAAAGAAATTAAATCAAGTGACTAAAACTATTTAATTTATATTACCTGATTTCTGTGATGTCAGAGCCATACACCTCTAAGTGTCTGACAACCATACGAAACAAAATTTTACAAGAAGGAGTGATTGAGCCCTTACTTTTTTCCTATTCTGAGGTCACATTTTTATTTGTCTGGTTAACTATCGTATCTCAACTGGTACATACTAAGTCAACGGCATTATCAGAAACCCCAGATCATGAGCTCTTTCCTATGACTTACAACAGACTAGATGCTTTCCTCGCCTCATTCTCTCATGTACCTGCGGCTCCAGTGGTAACATGTTAATTGCAAAAACCTTCATACTTCTGCCCTTTGTTCTTCTGCCTCTGCCTAGAACAATTACCAGTGCTCCTGCCTGGAAAATACTTAGACAACTGTCAAGAACCAAGTTATACTCATGGCTTCTATGCAATCTTGCCCAGCTCTACTCCTCCCACCCCCAGTTAAACTGGCTACTCTCTGTTCCCTGTGTAGATCAACCACAGCATCCATGTAACATTATATTACTCAGAGATGTGCAAGGTACTGGGATAGAATCCAAAAAGATAAGCTAAAGTATCTGGGGGAGGAAGGGCTGGGATTCCAAGAGACTTACCTGTGTATGGATCGTTTACATTTGGTATGTATTCCTCTTTTATCAAGGAAGAGGTCGGGGTGGGAGACGATTATACTTAAGGAAACTGGTTGTGTAATTAAAATAGTTCCTCTCAGATACAATCAAATCAGAATGTAAACCATACATATTAGTTCATATGCTTTGCTTACTAATTCTCACAACATCCAGCAAATAACACACACTCATATTCCTAAGTTTTTGAGTGGTTTTTCTTATGCTAACCTCTTACTATGCATTACTGATTCTCCACTCTAACACTAGACAGCAACAGTAGCTCTGCCAGAGGTGGCCTAGGGGAAACAGATGCAGAGTGGGGGAACAGGGCTTTGGTTCTACTGGACTTCAGAGAAGAAGGAAACCAGCACAGAGGTGCTTTCTACTCTCTGAGAGCCACCCCCCGCCCTGCCACCGTGGAAACACTGCTTCCCCTGAATAGGAGGCTTATCATCTCACATCCAATTTTCCATATATTCTGGACTTTGGAGAAACTATTCCCAGCCCTCAGCCACTGTCACTCCTGTCAATTTCTGACGTATACGCAAATAACCCAGAAGACTGGGGCTTTCCAGTCCCGCCATTTACTAAGTGACCTTGGGGACAAGCCATTTCATCTGTCTGGGCCTCAGTTTGCATACAGATTTCTACCTCCTTCATAAGATTATAAGGGTGTATCAGATGAACGATAAAGTGCTCCCAACACAGTAAAGTGCTATAGAGATGTGAGCTATAGAGATGTGAGCATTTACTTTTTTTATTTGGCCAAGTCATGTGCCTGCGGGATCTTAGTTCCCTGACCAGGGACTGAACCCGCGCCCTCGGCAGTGAAAGCCCGGAGTCCTAACCACTGGACCGCCAGGAAATTCCCTTGAGCAATTACTTTTGAGAACACCTTGAATAACGTCTCTTCACTTTAATTCTCGCCATAGGAGGCCTCTGTATTTCTCACATCATCTAGTTTATCTTCTGCTCAATGCTACTAATGTATAAGAGATACTGTATCAAGTATCTCTTCTCCATTTCATGCTATTCTCTAGTCCTTAGCTCCCTTACATCACTTCCTTTCCATAAACTTTAATATCATATAGCCTGGAATAACTCCCCAGACTGGCTTTCAAACAGACTGAGAGGCCTCTGTAGGCCTGAGGCCCGCATACCATAGGACACCAGCCCATATTCACTGAATGTGCAGATACTGAAGACTAGCCGCCTCTAGAGTAACCTGATAACTGTCGCCAATGCAAGAAGCCGCGGTGCCTAAGGCCACTGAGATCGGGTTCTGGCCTTTCCCCTAAATCATGCTATCCTTATTTCAAGAGCCAGCAACTATTTAAAGCTCAAATTACCTCACCAGTACTCTATACCGTTAGGTCTCCTCCTGCTGCAAAAGTTGGGCTAAAGAGCCCAAAGGTAGCCATTTGCCTCAGACAAACTGGAACATGGAGATTATGAAATGCCAACATCACCTTTAGATACAGTAACTCAACCACATTTGGGACATACCCAGATGTTCTCTGCCACTGAAAAACTATGTTAGAGGGGAAACCTTTAACTCTAAAAAAAAAAAAAAGTCTGCTCAAAGGAACTAAGATTTCTCTAAAAACCTTAAATCAGAATTTTTTAAAAAATGCTTAAGATCAAAATGACTTGTATGAGAGATAATCTGTGATTTTTACATTAAAATAAAATAGAGATCCCAACCATACTAGTTTCAAAAGTCAAGATAATTTTTTTAAAAGGTAAAAAAAAAGTATCCACATAGCGTTCAAAAAAGGTTTAACCAAGATAGAATGCCTATTCAGTGTAGGAAGATGTGAGATATGTATCATTTGGGAAGCAAGGTAATGTCTTTCGAAACAGTCACTGAACTGTTTCTAAGAATGCAATACTTGTATATATGGTCCCCAAAATTTACTGTCATGGCTACTGGAAAATGTGGACAGTTTGCAAATTCTCCAGTTTTATGTTCTGGTTAAAAATAAAATTAAGGTTTCTGTTCTCAACTCCTATGATACTAGCTCAAGTTCAAATTTCTTTCAGTGAGTTAGAGAGAGCTGTTAGCAAAAAGGTTAGAAAAATCTGTTATTCTCACCAACAGTTTAAGAAATAAAACTCCCCAAATCCCAGCTGCTAAGGCATCAGATATTAATTAGTTATCAACTGTCCTCCCCTAAGAGTTGATGAGGAGACAAATCTTCTCTACCTAAGATGAGCAACCCTTGAGATTCTTGGAAAGCTATTTAGATGACTTTCTGACCCTGTGTGGTCTTGGAGCACCAAGTCATTCACAATTCTTCAACTTACCTATCGAGAACCTTAAATTGTAATGAATGCAACTTCAAATGTTTAAACTCCTTAAATGAAACTTGAATTAAGCTTACTTTACTTAAAATGTATTTCTATCAAGCAGAATCTTGTACAATAACTTATGATGGTAAGACGCCTTGACTTAAGGAAAGCTGAAAATCTCCACAAAGAACAAACTTACATTCTGTTCACATCCAAAAAATAAGATAGGAGGGATGAACAGGCAGAAAAAAGGATTCTTAGGGCAGTGAAACTATTCTGTACAATACTCTAATGGTGGATACATGTCATTACACACTTGTAAAAATGCACAGAATGTACGATACCAAGACTAAACCCCAATGTAAACTACGGACTTGAATACTAACGGTGAGTCAGTGTAGGTCCATCGATGGTAACAAGCATACTACGCTGGGATGCTGACGGTGGGGAGGCTGTGCGTGGGGGGAGGGGCAGGGAGCGTACGGGACCTCTGTGCTTTCCTCCGTGAACCTAAAACTGCTCTAAAAAATAGTCTATTAAAAAAATGAGTTAGCAGACACCAGGTATAACATTCGGTCCCATCAAGCATTTTCGGTCCTAGGAGTGCTATCACCTGAAAGGGCCAAGAGGCCATAAAAAGGGTAAATGCAGTGACTGCTATATATGAACACCCTACACCAAAAAGAAAAACGTGACAAGGTGCAAAATGAGTATCAGTGTCCACGTAATGGACAGTTATCTATATACTGTGCAGGCAGCAGAATAACCCACTGCAAGTAAATGTGACACTGTTCTGCTTGCATATAATCAGTCATGTATTCTAGAGACGACCTGCTAAATCTCAAATCAAAATTTTTGAAAATAATCTGAAGTCATGTCTTGCATATGTGGGCAAAATGCCTTAAACTTGAAGTACAGTCTGTACAAAAAAAGAGTTAACACAACAGCCTTGAGACTGCTATCTTTAGAAAGGTCTGCTTGCAAAGTTGACCCTTGGCTAGCATCTGAGAACTAAGATTTTGGAAGGGTTCCCACCATCCCCAATTAAGAATGGCTCACTGTCCCTAAAATGTTTGTCCGAACAATGTGGTTTATGCTAAACACACCTGTTTTCCTTCTAGGAGTCTTGATTTGGTATGTGCTAGGCAGAAAGTGCCTTTGTGAGCATCCCTCAATGGATGGCAGTGGGATAGGGAGGGTGGGAGGGAAGCTCAAGAGGGAAGGGGTATGGGGATACACGTATGCATATGGCTGACTCACTTTGTTGTACAACAGAAACTAACACAGTAGTGTGAAGCAATTATACTCCAATAAAGATCTATTTTAAAAAATACCAATAAACATTTTAAACATCAAAAAAACAAAACAAAACAAAAAAACCCTTGGGTACTGAGTCTCTAATGAGATTCCCAGCAGACATTTCACACACACAATCTGTGTGAGTCCCCTGAGAGAAGACTCTGGAAAACTTGCACCTGATTTACTCTGATCTTCGCCCCAAGCACCTTTTCCCTCTGCTGATTTAGCTTTGCATCCTTTCACTGTAATAAATCATAGCCAAGAGCACAGCTATATGCTGAGTCCTGGCAGATCACTGAACATGGGGCTAAGTCTTGGGGACCCTCAACACATATTCAAACTCTGCCTGGAAAGCTCATCAGCTGGGCTTTTAAAAGACACCAGCAGGACTTCCCTGGTGGCGCAGTGGTTAAGAATCCGCCTGCCAATACAGGGGACACGGGTTCAAGCCCTGGTCCGGGAAGATCCCACATGCCGCAGAGCAACTAAGCCCGTGTGCCACAACTACTGAGCCTGCGCTCTAGAGCCCGCGAATCACAACTACTGAGCCCTCGTGCCACAACTACTGAAGGCCCCACGCCTAGAGCCCGTGCTCTGCAACAAGAGAAGCCACGGCAAAGAGAAGCCCGCGCACTGCAACGAAGGACAGCTCCTGCTCTCCACAACTAGAGAAAGCCCACGCGCAGCAACAAAGACCCAATGAAGCCAAAAATAAATAAATTTAAAAAAAAGAAAAAAAGCTACACAAAAATTCACCAACTTAAAATAAATAAATAAAAGCCAGCAGCAATGACCCTGGATAAAAACTGTGCTGAAGGGAAACATTCCAGGAAGAGGAACATCCTAGAAGAATCATGAAACTTCCATGGCATATTCAGGGCCAAGCTCAAGGTCTCATCGATGAGAGGAGAGCTTCCTGAGAACCTGGGCTTTTCTGACAGCCACCAAATCCTATGTTCTTTTCACAACTACCCTAACAAGGTGGACATTGTACTTTACAGGTGTGATGCAGAGAAATCAATAGACTTTTTCCCAAAAATCACACAGCAGGACAGGGACACAAACTCGGGTGCTCTGGTTTCAAATCCTGGGCTCTTTCTCCCATCCTGAGTCTCTGATGATGTAAACCTTGCAACATGTCACAGAGAAAGGGCTAGTTTCTAATAGAGGCTGTACCTTGTTTTACTGCGCTTCACAGATACTGCAGTTTTTTACAAGCTGAAGGTCTGTGGCAACCCTGTGTTGTCAGACTAGCAATTTTTAGCAATGAAGTACTTTTTAATTAAGATATGTACTTTTCTACAACAAGGACGTACTGTATAGCACAGGGAACTATACTCAATATCTTGTAATAACCTATAATGGAAAAGAATCTGAAAAAATATATGTGTAATTGAATCACTTTGCTGTACACTTGAAACTAACACAACATTGTAAATTAACTGAACTCCAATAAAAAAAGATGTACTTTAAGACATGCTATTGCAGGGAATTCCCTGGAGGTCCACTGGTCAGAACTCCGTGCTTTCACTGCCAAGGGTCCAGGTTTGATCCCTGGTTGGGGAACTAAGATCCCACAAGCCTCACAGCGGCGCAGCCAAAAAAACAAAAACAAAAACAAAAAAACCTTCCTAAAAGGAATTTAAGACCAATCAGTAATAGAAAAGTGAGCAAAAGGAATGGACAATTGAAAAAAAAAAAAAGGAAAATATAAGTAGAGTACTCAAATTCATTCATTTTATAAATGCTAATTTTTCTCCAATCAGACTGGCAAAACTTAAACTTTGATGACTCACTGTGAAGGCTGATACTGTGGATAAACAGGCATTCTCATCCATTGTTGGAAACCATAAATTAGTACAAACTTTATGGAGGGCAATTGGGAACAGCTATCAAAATGACAAATACTAAGAAAACTTCTGCCTCTGCCATTCCACTTCTAGAAACTGATTCACCGCCATCATTTGTAGCAGCTAAAGTCTGGAACCACCTAAATGGTCCTCGATGGAAGTCTGGCTATATTATGATACATCCATACAACAGAATTCTAGGTAGCCATTAAAAAGGAATTTCTATGCTCTCACTGTATTTCTAGAAGGGTCTGAAAACAGAGTGGCTGGGAGGCAGTCAAGGTTGAGGAGGTTGAAGTTTGACCTGTTACCAGTAGTACCTATTCAAACAAACCCTCTCCATAATTTACCCAGTTAATCACATCCACAATTAAAGTTCAAAGTCAATTATGAAAACCAAGTTTTCAAAAAAAGCTCAAAGCCAGCAGTTTTATGTAAACAAGTTTACTGATGTAAATAACTCAAACCCACATCTGCTGCTTTGTGCTCACCACCTCACTTCTACCAAGAATACCTTAAAAAACAAAACTTAGTTGCATAAAAATCTTTCATTATATCTTTATACAGATCAGGGCTGATATATAAAATTCACACTATAGATTTCAGCCCTGTTTCATTGAACTAATTACTAATTCTAATATTTTTCCAGTTTATTCCCTACTTAATTTTATGGTTTCCAAATATTGTCCTTTCCCGTGGTTAGATTTCTTATACTGTATCACATCTACTGCAAGGACAAGGACAATATTAGTAATGCTTATAATGTGCATCTTTGTTTCATTTTGAATTTAATGGAATACGTCCAGTGTTTCATTCTTAAATACCAACTCTTTGTTTAAAAGATACTTCTATCATGTTAAGAAGTATTCATCTATTCCGTATTTTTCTAAATAACTTTTGTAGTATCAAAAATGAGCTCTTCACTAAAATTATAATTCCTCCTTGGCCCTCCATATAACCCTTTATGATTCAGTATTGTTATTTCCATTTTAAAGTTTAGAAAATTAAGGCTCAGAGCCAAAGAATGGAATGCAAATCTCATGGCTCAAAATCCCATATGCTTTCCACTATTATGACTGGTTCTTAACCAAGGAGGAGCTTTTTGTAAAACACTCTCCTTAGCAGCCCTAACCCTCAAAGATTCAGTATTGCATGGGATCCACACGTCTATTTCTCCAGGTTAAGAACTGCAGGACAATGTTCCTCAAAATGCTGAGTTACCACATGACTCAGCAATTCCACTCCTAGGTATATACAAAAGAAATGAAAACATAAGATCCACACAAAAACTTGCACACAAATGTTCCCAGCAGCATTAGTTAAAACAGCCAAAAAGTGGAAACAACCCAAGTGTCAACAGATTAAAAGGTAAATTAAATGTAGCATTATCCATACAATGGAATATTATTCAGGCATAAAAAGGAATGAAGTACTGATACATGGTACCACATGGATGATAATGAAAATATTAGGCTAGTGAAAGAAGCCTATCACCAATGACCATATATTATGATTCCAGTTACATATGTCCCAAGCAGGCAAATCTGTAAAAACAGAAAATAGATTAGTGGTTGCTTAGAGCTCTTTTCGTGTGTGTGTGGGGGGGGGAGGGGAGGCAGGTCAGAGGGCAGTGACTGCTTGCTAATGGGTACAGGGTTTCTTCTAGGGAGGTGACAATGTCCTGTATTTAGATACTAGTGATGGTTACACAACTCTGAACACACTAAAAACCAGTGAACTGTACACTTCAAATGAGTGAATTGTATGGTATGTGAACTATATCTCAATAAAGCTATAAAGATAAAACTGCTGCACTATGCCAGTCTATATAGCACTTTCACACGTCAATAATTAATTAGCTTATTTGTTTGACAAGTTCAGAATTCCAAATACTTCATGCTTCATAACATGTGGGCTCTTACAAAGAAAACCCACCATAATAGAGCATGAACCTCTACCTCTTATTTAATCCTCCTCTTGTGCCTTCAAATAAACTATGTAGTTTGACGTAGCTTAACATTTCTCAATAGCCTCGCCAAAAATGAGAACGAAAGCGTTATCTTTATTGCTCAGATATAGTTAAGCAAACTTGAAAAGGGATAAGAATTTTACATTCCCTACCATGGGTATTCTTCATTATGAAGCAATTCAATTCTGCCACTATGGGGAAAAAAGGCAGGAGAGAAATATACTCAAATAACAACTTCTCAAATTACAGACAATCCACACACACAAACACATACCAAGGCAGTGCTCCCCTCCCTCTTACAGACCCTGGTGGGTGGTCTTCCAACCCTCTACTTGGACACCTGTGAGAATTCAGCCTAAATCCACCTTTACAGAGTAAGATCAGAAGTACCTGACTTCAAGATAAAGCTAAGTTTATCTCCCCTAAAACTGCCAGTCGCTAGCCTTAAGAATTTTATTTCTTGGGGCCAGAATCACTTTTTCAAACAGATAGTCCTCATACTCCTAGGTCTTCTCTACTTAACTGTTTCTATGACCTGGATACAACTCCCCTCATCATCCGGACTCTTTCCCCCCAAATTTGCCAGTACTCTTTTGTCAGTACTCTTCAGTCTGCTACTTAGAATACAACACTTCACACTTTAGCCGGGCTATTTTCTGAATTCACCACAAATGAACTAACATTTATAACTGCTAGTTTTACCACAGATCTGCTTTTTTTTTGGTGGGGGGGCAGGGGGAAGAAGGTAAACAAGCTGGTGTATTTGAAAGTGCTGTATAACCTATGATACAGTGCATTTTAAAAGCAGCTCTATTTAGATATTATCTACCGGGCAGAGGCCAGGCATGCTGGTGAACATCCTACAATGCACAGGTCAGCCACATAAAAGAGCAAAGAATAATTTGGCCCAAATGTCAATATGGCCAAGGTAGAAAAACCCTGCTGCAAGTCATCAATACCCAGACCCAGGTCTCGCAGTCTTCCTCATATTACACACTCCTCTTCTATCATTCTTTTCCAACCACCTAAAACGCACTTCCAGAACTATGAAGAAAAATTCTCTATGTCATCTTCTAAGCCCTAATTCAAATACTACACTTACTTCCTGAAGCCTGAAAATTCCTCAGGCAGAACTACTGCTTACTCTGTAACTTTCACCTTGCAATTATACTGCTTATATCTAATGCCTTGTAGTATAACTGTATACCTTTCTTTTTCCTAAAAGGACTAAAGCCCTTAAGGGCAGGTAGCACACTTCACTCATCAGTGAATCACACCACAGTACCTAAACTGTCACTTCAGAATGTTTTAAGTGACATGAATCTACATAGGCTGTATCCAGCCCAGACTGTTTGTATAAATGGCCCTAATAACTCCTTCCAACCCTGTGTATCTCTCCTTCCTCTTAAATGATTTCGCAGCTCCTTCCATCATGAACTGGAATATATTTCTCCAACTCTATAATCTGAACTTGATCATGAGACTTGCTTTGGCTAGCAGAGCATTAGCAAGTATGAGGTAAGCAAAGGCCTGAAAAGTGCTTGTGAATCAGGGCTCACTGCTGGGAACCTTCCCCAGGCAAAGAAGCCTGGGTTAACCTGGAGATGAGAGGCTATGTGAAGAGGCCTTGGCCTCTTCATAGCTCTTCCGGCCCCACAGGAGCAAGTCTAGACCCAAACTACCTGGCCAGGATAAAGAACTGTGATAAACAAGAAATATTTGCTTTAGGTAGTTTGATACAAACAAAAACTTAATGAATATTAAGATGGCTATTGTTAAGTGCCACCTGCACCAAAGGTAACGAACAGTTGAATTTTAGGGTCAAGGTACAGGACTTGAAGCAAAAACAAGGCCACTTCATTAGCCGAGATTCCACCCATTGCTCCAGTCTGATCTCACTTTTCAACAACCAGGACAAATGCCAAAGCTCTGCAGCTCACCATTTAACCTCACAAATCAGGAAATAGATATACTATCCTCTAGCACTCCCTTGGCTAGCAATCAAATAACCCTATTCTAAAAATTAGTTAACCGGAGCCTCAACTAAGGAGCCCACCTGCCGCAACTAAGACCCGGTGCAACCAAATAAATAAATATTTTTTAAAAATAAAAATTAGTTAAATCAAAATTAGTTACGCAGGTTCTTATACAAGCCCATACTGACTCCCTCACAATCATCTTCTCTTTCATGTCTTTTCTCTGCTTCTAAAATTTCTTCTGGAATCAATGTCATGTTCACTTTCTTTGGGATTGTTTACCTGTATCCAGACCTCTGGCCCTACCTCCTTATCCAAGGCTACTCCCTCAAATTAATTCTAAACAACAGTTATCTCATCGACTCTGACAACTTATCCCCAAACCACATCTTTGACCTCACTCACAACCACTCATTTCTTAAATTTTTATTTTATATTGGAGTATAGTTGATTTACAATGCTGTGTTAGTTCCAGGTGTACAGCAAAGTGACTCAGTTAGACATACACATGTATCCATTCTCTGCAGTCTCTTCCCATACAGGTTATTACAGGATATTGAGAAGGTCCTTGTTGATTATTTTATGTAGTGTGCATACGTTAATCCCAAACTCCTAATTTATCCCCCCCGGCCCCACCCCCAACCATTCACTTTAAAATCAAACTGCTGGGAGTCCCTGGGCAGCCCACTGGTTAGGACTCGGCGATTTCACTGGTCAGGGAACTAAGAGGTGTGGCCAAGATAAATAAATAAATCTTAAAAATAAATAAAGCAAAAAGAAACAAGCAAAATTAAATAAAAATTTTTTTAAAAAGGGGAGTTCCCTGGTGGTCTAGTGGTTAGGACTTGGAGCTTTCACTGCCGTGGCCTGGGTTCAATCCCTGGTTGGGGAACTGAGATCCTGCAAGCTGTGCGGCACGGCCAAAACAAGTAAAAACTAATAAAACCAAACTCCTACCTATCCTTCAATGTTACCAGTCCTCACTTCCACCTACTAGACTTGCTCTTGAGCCCTCTCCTTTTTTCTCAGCCCCTTTCCTTTAGGTTTTATTTCTTCCTTGTAAGGTTCATCAAGATCCATCAAATTCAATTATTTTCGCATTAGTATCAACATTCCTATGCCTTGTCCTTCTGCTATACCATCTCTAAAACACCCAAATGCTCAATCAATAGAACCACCCAGCCTGCTTTCTACTCTTATACCCAAAATATGGGGCGGGGTAGGGGAAAGGGAGAGAGAGACCAAAAAAACTAGATTGTAGTCACTACAAATTAAGGCTTTTTAACCTCAGCCGGGCCCTTAGCACTCACTGCCTGGCAACCCTTGCTCACTACTGCCTCTTCAAAGGAAAGTGACCAAAGGCCTATACTTGACAAACAACTGCCCCTACCACTGCCGCCTCCTCCCTGTATGCAAACAAGATGTTTCTTCCCTCTCAAGATATTCCCATCAGTCACTCTCTTTCCTGTACTTTCCCATTAACATGTAGTCCAAGTTGAGGTTTAAAATAAACGATGCCTTTTAATCACATCTGTTTCCTTCAAAATCAAGTTTCTGAAAATTAGCCTACACTTGTTACCGTTTCTTCACCTTTCATTCACTCCTCACCCCATTACCACTGTCATCAACTGTCTTCCTACCTCACATATCCCATGTTCTCTTACGTCTTATTTTTTAATTTTAATTTTTTTAATTTTTATTTTATTTTTGGCTGCATTGAGTCTTCATTGCTGCACTCGGGCTTTTCTCTAGTTGCAGCGAGCGGGGGCTACTCTCTGTTGTGGTGCACGGGCTTCTCATCGTGGTGGCTTCTCTTGTTGTGGAGCATGGGCTCTAGGCATGCAGCCTTCAGTAGTTGTGGCTCACGGGCTCTAGAGCTCAGGCTCAGTAGGTGTGGCGCACGGGCTTAGTTGCTCCGCGGCCTGTGGGATCTTCCCGGACCAGGACTCGAACCCGCGTCCCAAGCACTGGCAGCCGGATGCTTCACCACTGCGCCACCAGGGAAGTCCCTTTCCTAATTCGTAAGGAATCTAACACTGCGGACCAATCCCCCTTTCTTGACACTCTTGTCCACTTTGTTAGCTTTCTTTCTTGGTTTTCTATCACCATCTACTTAGTCTTTTCTTCCTCATTCCAGTCACTACTGAAGTGGGATTCCCCAGGGTTCATTTTGACTTCAACTCTCAATTTTGCCTAGGTGACCTTATTATGCCTGGTAGGAGACTCCCACTAGAATGTTAGTTCTGTGAGGGCAGGGGATATTATATCCTCCAGGTCTGAGACTAGAACCTGGCCGTTACTGGTTCCTAAATAAATGTTTACTTAATGAATAATAAGTAACACTGAGTGCTTAACCTGTGCCAGGCCGTTTTAAGAGCTTTTCATGAATTAACTTGTAGCCATGCTGCTTCCATTTACCGCCACTTAAATGTTTCCTCAAACACAGCATGAGGGCAATTGACTTGATCTTCTCCATCATCTCTCCTTCCTCCTCCTATCTCCAGCCATCAAATTCTCTCTCTCAAATCTGCCCTCACTGCCCATGTCCTGGTCCTCATACCTTCAGAGCAGACCCTGCAATACTAATCAGTCTTGTCCCTCTGCCACACTGTCCTCCTCTTCAACTTCCACACTGCTGCCAAGGTTCTCTCCAAACCAAAAATCGGATAATGATCCTCTTCTGCCTGAAATCCTTCAATGACTCTCCAAAGCCTAAGAAAAAAACCCAAACTCCACAAGGCCCTTCATGAACTGGCCCCTGCCCCTATTTACCTCTCTGGACTCATTTCCTAACATTCTCTCAGTGCAACCAACAGTGACTGTTCTCAATCATGCAACAGATTCTGCTCCCTGTACATTCTGCAACTAAACAATGCTATTCCCTCTGCCTGGACATTCCTTCCTCCAGCCTTTCCCCTCCCCTCAACACCGCCCCCTCACCCCCACCACACTGCGCTGCTATCATTTCTCTAGGAAATCTCCCCTGATGCTCAGGGTGACTTCAGTGTCCTCTGATACCACAGCACTGGGCTGACCTTCACCTTCTGTGTGTGGAATGTTCCCACAGACGTTCAATAATCCCCTCACAACTCTACCTTCCCTGTGTGAATTCTGGATCAGTACCATTCACTTCTTCCACTGCCTAGAACACCTACAAAATATTCAAGTTAACATTCTTTTCTTCCTTTGATCTTCACTTAAATCCCCTCAAAACATGTTTCCACATTCCAGTTTGTGAATTCCACACAAGACCATATTATCTTTGATGAACAAAAAAGTCACAGCTTCCTCCCATTTCTTTCAAGTGAGGTATACTCTTCCATTCAGTGTGAATGGCATCCTTTCACTTCCTGGCAATTCCTTAAGACTCCAATGGCAAAACCATGGTACTTACCTCCTTATACTAAAAATTGCAAGTTCTCCTTTGTTAAATGGTATTTAAAACACACCACAATCATGGGACCAAATATTTTCTAAAAGAAAGATTACACTCATATTGAGTATTTCATCTTAGGGCTGCCCTAAAGAAGTTTGTTCTGTATTAAAAACCTGGATTACATAACAACCCTCTCAAGGACAACCAAATGGAAAAATATTAAATATACAGCAGTTTGAAGGAATTTCAAAGCTTCTGCAAACAATTGAACATTGACTAAAATTAATGAAAACAGATCATTGAGACAAGAGCTAACAGATTACCAGTATCCATGTATACACTTCACCTATGACTCTTTTTTGTTTTTTTAAAATATTTTATTTATTTGTTTGTTTATTTTTGGCTGCACTGGGTCTTCATTGCTGCACACGGGCTTTCTCTAGTTGCGGCGAGTAGGGGCTACTCTTCATTGCAGTGCGCGGGCTTCTCTGCGGTGGCTTCTCTTGTCGTGGAGCACGGGCTCTAGTCACGCGGGCTTCAGTAGTTGTGGCTCGTGGGCTTAGTTGCTCCGCGGCATGTGGCATCTTCCCAGACCAGGGCTCGAACCCGTGTCCCCTGCATTGGCAGGCAGATTCTTTACCCCTGCGCCACCAGGGAAGCCCTATGACTCCTTTTTGAAAACTAAAAAACCTTTTAAAAGAGGCCCAGATTTAGGAAAAAAAAAACTTTTAACTCAAGCCTTATTAAGCAAATTACTTAAACATTTCCACCTGTAAAATGGGACCATCACTTTATAAAACTGTTGTGAAATTAAATGGGAAAAGTATAGAAAGATGTTTCCCAAGTGACAGTAAATGTCCAACTATAGTGCAATATTTTAATCTGAGAGTGTGTAACTTAAAATCTTGTCTTCCCAAAAATATTATAGTCAGTGCAGAAATCCATAGAACAGATGTGAAAAAAGTCATACCCAAAAAGTACACTAGGTTTTCCTCTGTGGTCCAGATGCGTAGTTTAACTAATCAACATTTCAGGGTAATGCTGTGCCATAACAGCTTAGTAAATTATAGTACTGATGTGATTTTCACAACAGATGTAAACACTTGCTAAAAAGCTAGTCTTAATCATCCTTCATTAAAAAATATATATGTATTTATACAGCCGGCCAGATTACGAAGAGAAAAACGTGATCAAAATGCAAGAGTACCATAAATCCAAAATAAGAACTAGCTATAATTCACTCTGTTTTTGAGAATCTATATGCTAGACAGAGTTCTAAATAAGTAATGTTAATAGAAATATATTTTATGCAATTTTAAAGTTCAATTCATTACTATAGCTGTCTGAAGTTTACCATGTTGTTTTCTCTTCCTCAATAAACGGTTCCAAAAATCTAGCCTTTTTCTGCAGGACCTTCGAATGGTAAAAAAATAAAACGGCAGTATACTCACCTAAATTATTGATATCATTAAACTAGTCAACTCCATACTTCTGAGCATGGACTTCAAACCCAAGGTGTCTGGGCCCAGACAGCTAGTGTATGTACTTATCTATCTACCTACCTACCTACCTACTCATACCTACAACCAGTACCATGATGACTTCAAGGCAAAAATGATTTTTTTAAAATGCTTGGCAAGCAACAAAACCGAACAAAAGCAAAACTTGTTTATCCACATCTCCCTCAACAAATCAATTGGGTTTTAGCACTTCTATCGGATTGGTGATAAAAGCCAGAAATGACAAAAGATATCAGCCTTTGTTGTCCCCTTCCCAAAAAAGGCAGTAAAAACGAACAGTCCTGTAATGATAAAACCCTTCTCTAAACCTACCTGACACGGCACCATCTTTCCTCTCCCCACTCATGACCGATCCAGCCTTTCCTCCTCCTCATGAGCAAAGGCTGATGGGAAGCAGCACTGGGATGTCAACTGAAGAGAAACATTCCTCTTAAAATCAAGGAAAAAATTAAATTATCTGCCACCTGGATTAAATGCTTTAAGCAAGAAACTACACTTTGAGGTTGCCAAATCTGAACATAAAGAGATCTTGCTGGTAATTGGAACATCTGTAGGAAATAAGGCGTAATTTTAGGTCAATAAAAAGCCACCTTGCAAGATGGTAAATACCAAGGGGACCAGAACAGTAGTAAAGTATATAGATACAAGATTGGCCAATATGCTGACAAATGGTGAAACTGGTTATGGGGTTATATCATGCTATTATCTTTCTTTTGCATATACTTGAAAGTTACCATATTTGCATATACTTGAAAGTTACCATATTAGTTTTTTTTTTTTTAATTTTTTAAAAAGGTACTCATTCCAACCACAAGAAAGCAGAAGAGAGGCTTGCCACAAATAAGCTTGCAGTTAAACTTTCCCCTGTTTCAACCTCATTTTCTCTTTCTGGAGCAGAAAGGGCAATAGGGTATCCTTGAACTTTGAACCATGTGTATGTAGTATCTACCCAAACAATTACCTCTTCCAAAACTTTTGAGATACACACCAGTACTAGTGATGGTTTCAAGTTCCTTAAAAATTCTTAGCAACTCTTTCAAAAATTCCACTTCTGGGTCTCTGTCCTAATATACAATCTGTGTTGAAAGCTTTAGCCACAAAGATATTCATGGCAATATTATTTATAAATTTGGAAACGGCCTAAATGCTAAATAAAAATTAAATTATGACACACCCACAGGATTGTTCAGCCCCTGAAAATACTAATAACAGAAGAAAATATCCTTGAAATATCAAGTTGAAAAAGCAAGGTACAAAGCCCTGTAGAAAGACATGATGGAAATATCCCTGCATAGGGAACTATTATGGTGATACGTGTCATCTGTCTAGCGTCCTAAAGGCCAGACATTTTTGTCATCAGTGGTCTGTCCCACTGATGACAGCCTTCCAAAAACCAGAGTCCCTTAGAAGATCAGAGCATCCCAAAATCAAGATATTCTAAAATTTTTCTTCCCTACTCACTTGTCCCCACCAGCTTTCCTTGTCTGCAGAATGCTATTCTGCTGTTCTTATCCTATCTTGTTATTTCTCCTTATCCTCACGCATTGGGTCATTTTCAAACTACTAGACAAAAAATCTAGTGTCTAAACTTTTAAGTCTCTATTTTTACTACACAGATGTAGCTAGAAAGACCAGAGGTGAGTCATACGTGAAGAGTGGAGTATGATTTGAAAATAACATCTATCCACCGGGTCTAGCCATGCCAGGCAGGCCCTCATGGAAGCATGCCCTGGCGGGAGTATGGGATTGTTTGCATGGCGACTCTCCATGCTGGGCTTCTGCTGCAAAGACATCCTCATGCACTATTTCATGTTAGACCCATACAAAAGGAGCATTGTGTTGAACTGAATGGTACTGAATTGAAACAATTCAGTCAAAAATATTTTAAGCTTATTTCTACATCCTTAAAGTACTGGCACCATAGGCAACTTTGTTTCCTAGATCTTGGTTATTTGAATATGGTAGCTTAAGTGCCATATTAATAACTCCTTTCAGAAAGCTAAAGAAGTTTTAAATGATCTCTCTCTTCAAAACAAACCTTCATTTTTCAAAGCCTTCCTCTTGTTACCTCTTAGCCTTCTCTCACTTCTCACACCCCCACAGCTGCTCTTCATACTCGGCGGTGGGGGAGGGAGGATGAGGGACTCCTCCCGCACTACCGTCATTACACGCTCAGCTGCTCACTGCTGTCACTGTCATATCCCCAGCTCTGGCACCCCTGTTCTAGCAACAGAATTATTAAGAGGGAAAAGCTGACACTACACCTGGGTCCTACTCACCAAGTCTGGCTTTACACCTCTCCAAAAATAAGGTATCGCTTCAAAGATTAAAAGGGTGAGACCAATGAGTTTATTTGGAATTTTTAAAAAATGTCATATTAAAAATCTATATATGTAAGAACACTCATTTCTATCTACTTATTCACAATGCGACTAATGCTATGCACCACATTAACAGTATTCAACTTAGGTAAAGAAAAATCTACCTCTGTGGGACACTCTTACAAGTGATATGCTGATGAAAATTTGGTTTAGACTTCACGAGTTCTTTTAAAAGGAAGAAAAAAGAAAGACTCATGCAAAGTCTTACAAGATTTACAAATTTTTATTGTTTCTGCAAAATCATGGAACCAAATAAATTTAACCACTTATTTTAAAATTAAAGCTTTCTTTTGGGAATTTTTGTTGATCACTTTTCATGTACCTGTTTTCTTACGACTCAAATTCATAAATTAGTAAAATCAAAATTTCAAGTGCCAATCTAAAGCAAGATAATATAGTCTGGTACTAAACCAAAATGATAGGTAATACCTAAAATGGAATTTGGGGAAGACAGCAGAAAAACGATTATGAGAGGAAAGGCCATAAGGCAGCTCATGTTGGTAGCCTTTATAGCCTAGAAAGACAACAAATATAGGTTCCCTATAATTATAGTCTCGAATATCTGGTCAAGCTCTAACAAACAGAGCTTAGAAAATAAGACAAAAGACAATGGTTTATATGTGATTTTTTTCCCTTTGACTCTTAAACATATAAAGTGGTCTTTGCTTCTTTTTTTCCACATCTCATGGAATCTGGGAGGAATACAGAAAGAATCAGATGCCCTGCCAGATAAAACTGTTAGGACTGGTGATATTGGAGACAAGAAGTTGTTCCTGGCAGCCTCAGAAACACCAAAACAATGTATTTAACATCTTATTTAGGAGAAGCCCATGCTTGAATAGCTCAGCACTGCAGGAACCGGTGGCACACAGCAGGGCAAGTGTGTCTAACAAAGTCAGTCTTGGGGTGGAAAATGAGTGATAATAAGAACACCAGCAAAATTCCTATAATCTCCAAATAGTTAATAGTTGGCTCCGATTTCAGGTAAATTGTTCTTATTAATTTGTGTGAGCAACGTATAGTTTTTTTTAAGCTCTGTAACTTTTTAAATGGAAATACAAATCTAGCCAAAATAAGTCCCCTTTTCAATTTATGCTGAAAGGTTCAGATGTTAGAAAACAAAGAGAAAGGGATACTGATTACCATTGGCTGTGAGCCCTTCATTATTGACACATTCCTGAATCAGTAATGTGCTGAAATCCAGCCAGCTATAGCCAGACCATCATCATTTTTAAAATATCATCTTCCTATTTTTTCTAGAGGTGATGGCTGCACATCATTGTGAATGCACTGAATGCTACTGAATTGTACACTTGAAAATGGTTAGTTTATGTTGTGACTTTTACCTCAATAAAAATAAAATCATTTCCTCCACTTTTTAATAATTTAGAGTTTGGTTTAATAAATAAATAAGGCTTCCTCCAAGTACTAGGGGATGAAATCCTCCCCAGGGTCTGCAGTTAATCCAAAGAACTGTAATGAGGATGCACATTCGGCAACATCTTTTATCTCAATATAATCCAAAAGATACATATGAAATTGTTTAAATAATTAGAAAAGGCACTTAAGAGTCATTTCAGTTACTGTGAAAGTTAACGTAAAAAGCAAACTGTCATCTGTATTCTTTCCACCCCAAAGAGAACAACTGAAACCACATGACTCTGATTATAATAATGGCTGGCAGAACTCCACCTCTGAAGAGTCTACAGAGGTGTCATTACTCCATTAGTGATAATGGCTATTGATCTAGCCTGGAAGAGCTAGTAGGAAAAACAGAATATTTAACATGGTAAAAACTTTTTAAGTATATCGATTCCACTATGAAGACTTTTTTATATAATTAAGATAGCCTTTTGCCACTAATGCCTCCCAACACACCTGAGTTAAACTGCTTAACCCAGTAACTTCAACAAAGTTAGTAGCCCAGAACCTTTTCTGCCCCCCCCCGCCCCCAGGCAAGTACCAGTAGCCTACTTAGAATATTAACTTCTCAAGAGGCTATTAAAATCCAAAGGACAAGTCAGTATTGTCTAACAAGTAGGAAACATCTAGGTGTTTGCTCTTTTTAGATACAAGCCTACACATGTGTCTTAAAAGACTAAACTTCCTTCTTTCCTCCTTTCCAGAATACACCACCATTTTATCTCTATCCTGGTCACCCACCTACAACTATCATAGGTCCTAACTCTTTACTACTAGGGTAACTTCATCAGATGCAAATAACTTTAATCACGCTAGCATCTGGATGACTTCAGCCTTAGAAGAGAACTCAAGCGGTAGGACTGAGTATTTTCTTTGTATCTTCCTGTATTTTCCAAATTCTCTTATGAGATGATTTTTATAAACAAAGGAAGAAACAAAGTTTTGTAAATAGTTACCTTTTCTAAAGCACCGACTATATTTTTTATTTAATCCCCACAACTTTTTCAAGCAGGTGTTGACCCATTTTACAGATGAGGAAAATGCAGGTCAGAGGTAAGCCTAATTCCTCAAAATCACGGTAAACAGATTTGGAAAAGGCCTGCTGTATTTTATAAACTGTTTTTTCCTCCACACTCAGTTAAGGAGCAGAAACATAAACACAGCAAAAGAGAACTTTCCCAAATCCCAAGCTAAATTGTTCGGTAATAGATTCTCATTCCCTAACATTTACTGAAAATGCTCCAGTAGGAAGTCATAATTTTTTTTAAGGTTTTTATTAAAACCTGCCAAGTTAATAATTCGCAATAAACCCATGTATACAGCTCACCCCTGCACTATGACCATAAAACATTCTTGTTTAAAATTTCTATCTTTATTCCTTCATTGCCCAATTTTAATAGTCAGACTAATATTTAAAAACACGACTGTATCTTATAAACTTTTGAGAAAACTACAAATAGGAAGGTGAACAGGCACAGCTAGACGTCCCTGATTTGCACGTCTAAGGATAAATGAAATTCTTATTTGGGGGACCAATTCTCATCCGGTGGAAGATAAAATGCTCAATTCCACCTGGCTTATCTGCTAATTTCTGCATTACCTTGGACAAATGCCATTTGCATACTCCCTACCAACCCATTAGGTGCACTGCAGCCTCTGTGTCATTGTGTGTGACATCACTGGGTTGCTATGGATATAGGAGCGAGGTCACTCGCTTTCCGGTGAAACTAGAAATATGGAAAAATTAGAAGAGTCTAAGTAATGTGAACTAAAGATACTGATATCTGCTAAAGTGCAACTTACATCATTTGAGCTTTAAAGACAGCAACTGTGGCAATAATATTAATACAGCAGTGCTCCAAATTTCAGAATCAATTCTCTTCCTTAATGAGATAAAAATCTTCTTTGTTAATGTAGCTGGCTTAAATACACAGGCATCAGCGTTGTCATCTTCTGTGAACCAGTAAAGTTATTCAAGAATTAACCTGTAATACCTATACTGCTTCATTAAAAAGGTTTAACAGGCAAGGTACACTCCTCCATCCGCTGCACACTGGAGATGCGTTTTAAAACCTTTGTTACATAAGGCAGGAAGTTAGATATGAAAACAGTGGGAGACCGAAATCATTAGATAATTTTACATTTCATTTAATAATGCTCAATACTTCCCCCATCCTCTAATATCAAACTGGTTGACCACCCATTAGATGAATATAGTGTTACTGACAAAATGGTGCAATACAAGCAGGAATCTGCAAAATGCGACAACTGGAGATCAGTATTCTCTTTTCATCAGCATTGAGGATGCGCTAGTTTTTTTTTTTTTTTAAGCTTCAGATGCATCTAACAAAACAAATTAAAAAAAAAAAAGAAAAAGACTTTTTCCCCTTTAAAATAACTCCTCCCAGCCTCCACCCAGTCTAGGCTCTCTGCAATACGACAAATGCAGAATCTTCTGGAATGACTTGATACTGCCTCCCACCACCGCTTTGTTTGCAATATCAGATCAGAGAATATTTTTTCAACTTATAGAAAATTCGACAGATGTGTGCCTATATTTAAAAAAGAAACAGCTTATGTCACAAATTGAACCAGTCAGCTAAATTCACCACCTTTGTTTTAAAGACAATACCAACACTTTTCAATACGAAAGCCGTAGGAAAACATGGAGATGACATATTGGGAACAATCAATGAAAACGCTAGCGAGACAAACGTTCCCCCTTCCTAAAAGCAAGAGGGCTTGCTTTGGGGCATGCAGAAAGAGGAGCCTTTTGTTAAGAAAAACGTGAGCAAGGAGGTTTCGATTTTGCACCATTGAGCCCAGGTTTTCAGGACAGCCTACATTTTTCCCGGGGAGGTCCTAAAGGATCTGTCTGGAGAGGCAGTGGGAAGATTTGGGGAGGGGGGGAGTATTAGAAAACCGGGAGACCTGCTCAGTGAATGGGAAAGGCGCCGCCCAGACATCAGGGAGAAAAGAGGAACCGCATCCATGCGGTCCCCCGCCCCCACAAGGCCAGGCTGGGAGGAGGGGAAGTGGGGCACAAAGGATGCGCACAGCCCCTGCTCAGGTCCCCAGCAGACCCGAAGGCGCAGCGGCCAGAGACCCCGCTCCCGAGACCAGCCCTGCAAGACCCCGCCCCAGCGCGGGCGCGTGGGGAGGGCCGAGGCGGCAGCGCCGCCGGCCCTGAGGAACGCTCGGGGAGAGGCCGCGTCACACCCGGTCCTCAGCGCTCTCAGGACCCTCCCCAGCCCCCTCTGGGGCGGCCAACCTGCAGGAGCGACGGGTGACTAGTCCCCAAGTCGACCGCGCGGAAGCCCGCGTCTGCGAAGGGGCTGGGGCGAGGCGGCGGGGAGGGGGGAGGAGAAACTCACGTTCTTCATGGCCGCGGCCATGTCGTCGTAGCGCTCCGCCTGCTCCGCCAGCCGGGCTTTCTGCACCAGTTGCTCGCGGTCCACCATCTTCACGGGCTGGGTCGGGCCGGGCGAGGAGACCGGGGCGGCCTGAAGGGCTCGGAGGGCGGCTGCGGGCGCGGCTGGAGCCCGTGTGCCGGAAGGACCGACCCACGAAGCGAGCGGCTGAGGCGACGGCGCGAAAGCTGCGGCTCGAGCTGCGACCGAGGGACCGGGCGCGAGGTGGCTGCGGCTGCTGTGCGTGCCGCGGGCGGACAACCCCCTGCGGCTCCGCCCACGCCGCGTGACGCAGACGGCCCCGCCCACCACCCCGCGCACCCCGCCCCGGCCCCGCCCCAGCCCCTCCGCTTCTCGGGTTGCCCCTCCCCAACTCAGCTCGCCGCCGCCTTCTGGGTGTCCTTTTCTTCCCCGCTGCCCCTCAACAAGCCCCGTTTTCCCCTTCACCCCGGTTGCTGCGCCCTAGCTTTTCCAGACGACCTCCACCCCTCGCCATGCAGACCCCCGCCCTGCCAGGCCCCCGGCGCGTGGGCCCCTGGGAGTTGTAGTTCATCCTCTGGTAGGGTGCTACGTTGGGGAGATCGAGGACAAAGGAGCGGTCAAGACTACATCTCCCAGTGATCATAGCGCGCAGATGGAGGAGGATTCGGGGTGGGGGGGGTCTAAGTCCGCGGCCGCTGGGGACCCCTGGCGGGGACGAAGGTTGCCTGTGTCCGAGCGAGTGCTGATTCACGGCCCCGCCTCATATTCTTTGGGAAATTACTGGGGGAGGGGGCCAGGGCCTCAGCCCTGGACCGTATTTCCGAGATAAAATAGCACGCCAATGGGGGGATTGGGAGATGGGGGGCGCGGCCACTATTGATTCAAACTGTCAGGGTGGTACCACCTCAGGGATGGCTGAATTAAAGAGCCAAACCTTGGGGGACTGTCACCCTCCCCCACCCCCCACAAGGTTCCAGCTCCCCATCCGCACCTTGAGGTTCTTGGACCTGACAGGTGGAAATATGGAAAGACAAATACCAGCCGGGCATTCTGGTTAATATACAGAAAGGATGCAGCTGTTTGCAGGCTGACCCCTGGGGAGCCCCTTCTTCCTCTCCGGGGTGGAGCGTTAAAGATTCAATTCAGTTACCAGGGCCAATGGATGCTTACCACTGGATTGTGTCTCGGGGTGGACCAACCCTTCTCTCCCCGCCTAGGATATACACGCTGAGGTCAGGCTGACTAATTCTTGCTCATATGCTTCCCTTTTTGACATTCCATGTAGCTCACACACCCCATAGTGTTGACTGCACATTTTATTTATTTCATTTATTCGGCCTTATCTCCTGAGCATCTACTATGTTTCCAAGCACTGTTCTAAGTAATGGGGTGACAGTCAGTGAACAAAACAAACAAAACCCCTGCCCAAGAAAATAGGCAAAATAAAGATAACATGTAGAGAGTGCGTTAGAAAATTATTAACTAGTAAAAAAAAAAAAAGATAGTGGACATGAAGCGTTGTTTATGAGAATAGAAGAATGAGGGAGTTTCTGTGAAGGAATATTCCAGGCTCTCGTGGCGAGGCACTGAGAAGAGGGCATGGAACCCTGCCCTCAAAGGAATTCAGGCTAGATAGGAAGAGTTTCTTTTTTTTGGCGGCGTCGGCAACTTCTCAACCAGGAATTGAACCTGGGCCCTCCGCAGTGAGAAGGTGGGAGTCCCTAAACCACTGAATCATCACCAGGGAATTCCCCAGGAAGAGTTTCGGAAAAGCTGGTAACACTTCCAACCCAGCCCTTAAAGATGTGTAGGATTTGATTAACAAATAATAATAATAATAAATAAAATAAAATGAAAAACAAAAAAATTTTTAAGAAAGAAAAACAAAACAAAAAAAGAAGAAAAAAAAGATGTGTAGGATTTGAGAGCAGAAGAGGGCACAGGCAGGGGTCTCAGAGCAGGTTCCTCCTGACATATTTATTGATAGGCAAAGAATTCTGTATGTTTGTTGCCTGAAGTGACAGGTAGTGGGGCTGGGGATGGAGTCAGGAGCCAGAACATGAGGAGCCCTGAATGGCAGGCAAGGGAGTGAAGTCTTTCTTCCAAAATAAATAGAAAGCCTGTGAGAGATTTTAACCAGGGCAGAAAAGGATGAGATTTGCATTTGATCTTCATCATCGTTGCTTCCTCAGTGCTGAGCACAGTGCCTGGCACACCATACGTTTGCAGAACATGTGAAATGAAGAAATGAATGAACGCATGCATGCGCTTAGGGAGAGTGCTGTGGCAGGAGTGAAGGAGATGGCCTGAGTGAGGAGAGGAGTCTAGAAATAGCTCTCTTCTCCCCTCCTCCAACATGGGATCTGGTCCCTCTTCTCATACTACACCACCCAGCAAAATGCAATCCTGCTGGTGAATAAACCCTCCCACTTCCTTCTGTCTCTTACATGAGAGTTCGACAAGTCCTTCCTCTTCCTTTCTCTTCCTCCCTGCAGGCCAGGCCTCAACCATTCTGGCCTGGGCATCCCAGGTGCATGGGAAGGAACCGTTACAGCCAACCCTGGTTGTCCACATGTGGATTAAATGTGTCAGTGATTCAGGCCCCAGAAGCTAAATCTCAGGAACTTCCTGGCACATTTCAGGCTGCCTCTCTGACCTCTCCTTCCCCCACCAGTCCAATGTGAATTAAAGAATAAAATAAAGTAAAAAAATTCCAGGCCAAATCTGTTTGGGGAAAAAGCAAAGCAGATGCAAAGAAAAGGATGTTCTAAAATCAAACAGGAATAACATCTGTAGTCTCCACATCCAGGTCTCTCTCCGATGGTGCAGGGGAGAGCTGGCCCTGCCCTCCTTTCCCTTTTGATTCTTTTTAAGACTCTAGGCTTAAAGCTGCAGCTGCCCAGCGGCCCCTGGCTGTTTAGAGGGCTGCTTCAGAGGCATGGCAACATGACATAGAGCAAATGGCTTAATAGCCTGGCTTCCTCCTCTACGCCGTGGTACTGCTAAGAGAAACCTGGAGCAGGGAGGTGGAGAACTAGCATTCTGGCTTCTGCCTGGCCCCCAGGTCTATATGCAAGGCCTGTGCCCTCTCTGGGTCTTAATTTCCCCACCTTTGAAGTGAGAAATTAAATTCAATGAGCGCTAAGTGCTCCGCCCAGGTGTGACGAGTCATAGTTTAGATTCAGCCTGTTCCTCTTCTGAAATGGAAGGCTACTGACATTCTTTAGCTGTGGAACAGGGAATCTGTACCTGCAGACCTGGTAGATGGTTCAGTCCCAGATTTGAAAGGCTCAGTCATCTCTGTGTTTTAGGACTTGGAGGCTGAGACACAGAGATCTCGGCTGTGTAACCAGTCAAAGCTCAAACAGCAATGACCAACAGAACCTGAATTCAAAACCCAGGCAGATCTTCTGGACTCCCAGTAACAAGGGCAACCCTTTCCTGCCCAGGCTATGAGAATCTACCCCTTGGTATCTGCTCAGGAAAGGAGGGGCCTCGCCCTTTGGTGACTGGCCTGACACACGGGCACTGGCAGGCACCCTGTATGGCTGACCCTTTGCCCCATCTCCAGGGCTGGAGGATGTGACCTTTAGATGGCATCCTCTCTGGTCTGAGTTGGCGGACAACACAGGCCGCCAGAGACATTACTGTCCTGCTGTTTCT